>NC_092051.1:146166953-146852169 GCF_003086295.3 Arachis hypogaea | reverse complement strand
ACCCCTGCAGCATGACTGAATAGAAATTGCAGCAGCTCTGAGTGAGATGAAATCCCTGTGTAAAATAAATGTCCTCAGTCGCCGCTGAATACATTTTGCAGCATTGTCCAGAACCTCAGCTCGTCTGGAGTCTAAAATACCAATTTGACCAGCTCTGAGAAATACTTTGGTCCTACCCAACTGAAGAAGAAGAAACAAATATAACCAATATAAATTAACTAGATTAGTAAATCTCAATTTTGTTATTGAACAACAGCAAATACATGTTAAATGAATGGCTGGAACCTATGTTACAAGGAGAGAGAAGAAGTTGATGATGACAAACAAAGAAAAACAAAAGAACAGGGTCTGCTAGATTATTTAAGGAAGGCATAATTGCCAAACATAATCATAATCATTATTATCTCCACTTATGTCATCCTTACACGGTATCCAGCATAGCAATCAAAGAATTTAATTCATTAACATATCAATTACATAGAAATACATGTTAGTATTTGTACAAAGTATACTTGCATTATAGTGATACTCAAGGATTATTAGGGAGATTTTATCTCGGGTAGTTATATGATGACGACTGTTTTTACATTGAGGCCATGGCGGTACCATGGCATTATGGCGTGGCAGTTTTGGGCTAACCGCCATCTTAAACGTGCGGCATTGCAGAAATGGTGCTAGGCAAACGACGGCCACATGGCGGTGGCGCCATGGTGGTCCAATACTGGTATGGCGGCAATGGCGGTACTTTTGCAATATTGTTTTTAAAAACTTTAAGGATCTTTTGGTCATTTTAATACCCCTAAACCTAAAATTTACAAAAACAAATCTTCTCTGGCTCTCGTATTCTGCCTCTTCACGCCCTCTCTACTCTGGTTCACTCTCCCTGTCTGCTGCTTGAGTAAGATGAAGACTTGCAATGCTGACAGCACCGCCGCCAATAGCATTGCCACCGTTCTAGACCACAACAACAAAGCGCCATAACACAACAGATGCACGGAACATTAACGATGGCGCCATGACCTGCAGAGGAAGACGACGACATTGAACTTTGCTGGTGAATCTGCTTTTCTAACTGCTTCCTTTTTCCTTTATAATTTGAACCCTCAAGTTTTTGTTTTTCCACTCTAATCCCCCTTTTTTCTATTCTCACCCCTCAATTAGTTTTAATCTTTAATATTGATTGTTATAATATGGATAAACAGTTTCATATTATTATTGATAAATTATCAGTAGTTAGTAGTTTAGATATAATTTTTTATTTATCTTTTAGTAGTTTCACTTATATTTTTGTACATTATTTTAGCATTTTTTTAATGTATCCGCCATTTGCCGCAACACCATCCTTTATAACCTCATGGCGGTTTATCCTTCTGCCATGAGCCGCCATCTGCCATCAAAAGCTATGGATGATGATTAACTTACATAATGCATAATTTATTATAATATTGAGTATGACATGGGATTATGAAGTTTCCCAGCTTAGAAGTGTGTATCCCTTGTTGGTCAGTGATATTCCCAAAAATTGGGATGTAATAGAAGCATACCTGAAAGTTATCAAGCTTGAGCTTCTTCAGAATTCTCTCAGTTGCAACTTTATCATCATAACTATTAACAAAAGCAGCACATAAAAATTGATGAGAAGTGAAAATATTTAAATTTTTTAAAAAAACGAAAATTAAATGAGAAGCACATATTGATAGCCAGAAAAGAATAAATTGTTCAATAGCCACAGCTTTTCCTTAACAAATGATGATAAGAAAATATACAGTTAAGCGCACACTGCAGAGGTAGAACCAACTTGCTTTTATAATTCGTTCATTTATGGTGCTGCTAATTAATACCATCAAAAAGATCACATCACCAAACCAGAACAAATTAGCTATGTGACCAGATTACCAGGCATAAAATAAAGCACATTTTCTAGCCCAGCATTTAGAACTTGGTTTTATCCAAATCAATAGCTAGCCATGCAAAACCAGCAAACTAGGACTAAACCTGAGAATCACTAACAACTATCATTAAAATGGTTTTAAGGTTTCCACTTCTTATCCATAAAACCTAGTATACGGGAATCAAAGGTTGTAGGATTAAATCCTTCAACAAAAATTACTAACTACCAATATAGCACAGTTAAAGCTACATGATTTGATAAGTTTGTCATTAAGCAGCATAAATGCAAATGAACTTTGAATAGGGTAAGAAGTGTTGGCTTCAGTCAAACTATTCACCATAGATTCACTTGTTAGCAATTTGAATTTGGACGTAACCAAAACCATGAATTGGACAAAAGTATATAATATGAATTGAAGAGGTATCCCTTAATGGGTAACCACAAAAATCACATTTAGCAAACTCACCTCCCGTCCATTAATTCAGGGCCTATTAAGCCAAAGCGATCCACAAACTCTGAATAAGTCCTTCGGGTGGGGTAACCAGCTAGGCTTATACGAACAGCCTCAAGGACACCCTTAATGAAAGAGATGTATCATATATGTCAAAACACTGTTCAATGAATGAGAAGCTACAGCTTGTAAACCTAGAAGACAACATGCAAACAATACCCACCATATTTGCATGAAAATGTGAATCAAAACTTCATCATCGACTTGGGTTAGAGCTTTATCTTTTCAATTCTTTGGAAGAAAAATCAGTGACAAACCAAAGACACAAAAACAAAGCTTTTTCTGACAAAGAAACCGGGGAGAGGAAAGATTAAATGTGATTGCGCTAAACTATGGTTATGCCAAGGTCATTTACAACCAAATGCATCTTAATGAGTTTGTCTATTGCTATCTTTGGTTTCCCTGCCTCTAACCACTAAACTATCCCCCATGTCATCTATTCCGAGAGCTTCCATAGATTTCTTCTCACATAATCAAATGACAAAAGATTTTCACCAATCCCCCCCCCCCACAAAAAAAGGTGTTACTCAAACATAACGGAGATTAGGAATCGACATGCTGATAATCATCATGTCAGAATATTGCTCCAATAAAAGGGGATACAAAATATCTAAACTACTCACCCCACATCGCAATTGGTGTATGACACTGGAATTCTCAAACTTTTGTGGTCGGTTCAAAGAATTTGGCTTCACGCATCGTATGTAATGAGGCTCTGTTGATTTAAGGGTCTCCATAAGAGCTTGGAGTTGTTGCTGAGCTCACAATCCACCAAACATGCACAGAAGACACCCCCAAAACAAAAAAGGAAAGGTTAGTAAAATCAGCCATATGAAAATTGATGTTGAAAAAACCTTATTCTCCATATAATTTTGTCCCAAAAATGGATCTCCAAATTAGTAAGTAAAATGAGAAAAGGAATCAAATCTGCACACCTTAAATCTGGATGCCACAGATGAAAACTTGTAAGATGATCTTGAAGATTCCTCTGGTAGCAAAGGAAAAAGACCAGACACAAAGGGGCATTTCGAAGAAGATAATAGATTACAGTGTTCTACTACAACATAATCACGATTTTTGTCTAAGAAGGAATCTGTGTGATATGTAACCTACATAAATGAAGCAGATGATCTCTCCGAAATTAGTAATGTTACATTACAAGAATTTTCGTCCAAAACTAGAGGATGTACAAAAATACAGACTCACCTTTCCAGCATAATGAGAAATACTGAAATCAGTTTGTGAAAACTTCTCCTTTTCCAATCTCGGATGAGACTGGAAATGGTTAAACAACTTGGTTGAGAATGTTTCATACGTAGATTTTGGGAACATGCTGCAAGGAGAAGAAATTCAACAGCCGTTAAATTTGGAACTGAAATATACCAATATACACCAAAATTCAAACTAAAGAACCAAAACTGTACCAGGCTTCATCCAAGAGAGCAATGATACCAATGGGTTTCTGCAAAAGAATGCAATGATAAGACCTCAGTAAACCAAAATTACAGACATATGCACAAGGTGAAATCCAGATTAGACATTGAGCTATAAAACATTAAAATATATCGAGTTTGTTTGTAATATTTAATAAACTATATTATACTATCAATTGTTTAATCTGAACATTGTATCACCTAAAACGTTAAAATTATGGATAGAAGTAGGATTCAAGCCTAATTCATTTTACTGTGCGAGGACTTCCTTCTTTTCTCTCTTGATAAATTGTGTTATTAATATAATATTATTTATCAAAAAAAAATTGTTTTTTTCTACAGTTTTTCTTGATCTCCATTTACCTCAAAATACTGGCTTATACTCTCTCTGATCTTCTATCCTATAGTGACTTCTATAAGAAATGTGAAATACAACCATCTTTCCCACAAGTGCTAATAAATAGAAGTTACTATTTTACTATATCTCTTTGTTACCATGTAATGATATACAACCAAAACAATATCTAAATGTACAGGAGAGTATCATGTGTTGGTTAGTTTTTTATACTTTATTACATAAAAAAAATATATTAAAACCATAAAATTAGATACTAAAGAATATGTATCTTCAACATATTTTATAATTGAAAGCCTTTAAGAATCCTGAAATTTTAAAATAAGAATAACAGATAAACAGGTCCTTGGCCATTTTTGGAGGGGACACTCAAATCCCTGACTAAAATTAATTAGTCATAAGTCCTTGACCATTGAAAATGTGAGACACATGCCCTATTGACTAATGGAGGGACCTATGCATCTCATCGGACTTGCATTTCCATTGGTCAGAGACTTATAAGTCATTAATTCTGGTCAAAAACCTATTTGTCTTTTATCCTTAAAATAATTATAATTTACAATAAATAAGAAACAATTATAATATTAATAATTTCATTTTAAAACTTATCAAAATATTTTTTTTATTACAATTTGCTTTTACTTGTTAAAATTTTGCTTGTGTTTAGAACTAGTTACTACCATCAAAATACAATATAAATAGTATTGACAAATCTTATAAACTTGGTCCTATCCTATCATAAAATTTGGAAAATTTCCACCTGAAAAGCAATAACGATTAACCAAAAACCTTTTCAATTAGATCCAACACATCTTGGTTGTCCACGAATTCAATGTAACTCCAGTTTATTTCTTCTCTACCATACTCTTCCTGCTCCATCTTGAATACATGCTGAAACAAGTCACAAGATAGATGTTACAAGAAAAAAAAATGAAGAAAAAACATCAAGACCATATGCATGAACTTAGTGAATGTAACGTACAATAACACATGTATACCTCATTAAAATGTTGCTGAAGCTTTTCATTTGCAAAATTGATGCAGAATTGCTCAAAACTGTCGGAAGAGAGCACAATGGATTGAGCAAAACAATCATAGTGGAAAAAGGACCAATTTAAATAGACAACAGAAGCGAACAAATAAAAAACCAACAAAGGGAATAACAAGATAAAAAAAATCCACATAGGATATTAAAGCAAACTATGCACACTGACTGAAAGACTAAAGAAGGAAAAGATTAAAATCCAAGAGACATTAATCAACAACTTACCTATTATCCTTGAAGCACTCAAAGCCATAGATATCGAGAACTCCAATTTGAATCTGAGAATTTGTATCCTGACCAACAGACCTATTGATCTTATCAACAAGCCTGGCAGAACAACAAGATCAACAAATAGTGACACCTTAAACAGTGCATAATAAGAAGATAAACATGTTGATTCTGAATTGATCATAAGCATACCAATCAAATAAACGAGCATAAACCGTTTTTGCCAAAGCATCCCGTCCAGCAACAGCAGCATTACAATCAAGAGCTTTAATTATATTTCCCTCTCGAGTTTGTATTGACCGAGTACACAATGTTGCTAGTAGTAGCTCTACATCACATCTAGAGTGAAAATTAAGTCTTTAATATTGGCAAAGGAAAGAAACTTCCATTGATGAGCAAATCTTAAAGTATAAATGACTAATAGTCCAACTCATTTAGTATTTTTATCATTTCTAATTCTGCAATACAAAAAAGAATAATAGGCAACATCTGTTCACAGATAAAGTGATATACCCAACCGAATATAACCTGCTAAGGCTCTTACTCTGATATATAATGCTTTAGCCCTGACCTGTGAACAACTTATATTCACATGTTCATACTTGTTTTCAAAACGGAAGTTGGTTTACAACCTGACTTCTTAGAAATTGTTGTATGTAGAAGTTATATTATTTCCTCTTACCCCGGCCAAATTTTAATTGTATATAAATATCCATTTCTACTTTGTCATTCATAAAAAAATAAAAAAAAAATAAAATAAGAAAACCAGTACAGAGCATTACATGCTTTATTGCATGGTTTGGTCAGTTAGTCTTTGCCATATATTTGTGTGAAGTATATTTTAAATAAATGCATAACGAGAAAATTGAAATTTCAGCCAACTTATAATTCATATTAAGAACATAACATTTCAAAGATAATGTAATTGCGTACATGAAGAGTTCAGCGGCCATCTGCATATGAAATCTTGATTTCTCATCTTTTACTACTGACGAGTCATGCTCTTTTCCAGGAGAAAATTCAATATTCCCCAAATGTAAAATTGCAGCTAAGACACGAAATATGGCTTCCTGAGAATAGGCAGAGGGGTAATTATAATTAAAGGGGAGCCTATATGTAAAATTATCTAATAAAGTGAGTTACACTAATGTAAACATTATCATACCTGGTCCTCATGACTTATGCCAACAATATCCATTGACCTCGTCGTCTTCACATATTCTTCAGCATTGCTTACACCATCAAGTTCATAGATTTTACTTTGGTTTAAATAGTGGAAGTGGCTTGGATGTCCTAACTTATACTTTTCTGCATCCTAAAATGAGGCACCCCAATTATAAAGTATTAAAAATTAATACTTTGAGTGATCATGAAATTATGAAAACCATAACCTGCACATATGCAATGCAAAATATCGCATTATACTGCGATGCTGACCCAAAACAGAAATCAAATCATGGGTGCAAAATAAATTGAATACCATTTCAGATGCACACAACTGATAAAAACAGTGATAATTTCTTTCTGGATTCGTTATCTGCACTACTCGTGATCTTTCCAATAAGTATGTTCTAATTGCAGCACCAGATATTCTACCACTTGAATCAAACTGAATTTCAACAAACTTCCCAAAACGACTGCAGCGAAAAAAAGATAGTAACAAGATTAGGCTTTGGGCAGTAATAGTTTCAAATGAAGAGCTTTTGAAAAGGCAACACAGTAGTCACAGTTTGCACAACATACACCAAAGTGGAATCATCAAAAACATACAGACTGCATGATTGAGCATCAAATCTACTCATATGAAAACTTTTTCTTGAGCACTGCTACACAAACCATGATGTAGTTTTTTCCAAATAGAATTGGCACACACAACAAATTTTGAGTGACTGGATAGAAATCATGAGTGGTCAAAGAATTTAAGATGTTCCTATCAAATTTTGCCACATAATTCGGGCCTTGTGTTTCTGGCAAGTTATTGGCCATATAGTCTCTTCCAAATTTTAAATCTAAGAATTTAAGTGATGCCTTTTCACCCACTTAAGTCTCTGTCTGATCTCACAAACTTCAACAACTATCATCCGTTAACTTCATTGCTTCTAAATCAGAAATCTCTTATATGCATGAGAGGCTATAAATCCCAGAAAACTTTCCTTTTTCTATGCTACATTCTGCACCGTTTGAAATTTTAAGCATCCACAGCACATTAAATAGAACTCCAAATTAATATCCCAAAAAGGACTGACACTTCCATATAATACATAATACAGTTTGTTTCCATATAATTCCACTGTCCTGGATACATTGAATAGATTCAAATGTTGTCTGGACCAGTGAAGGGGGAAGAACAAAGTAACAAACACGACATTACAACATCCACAATTAAGCCTTTTCCTCCTATAACAAGATGGGAACAGTTATGCAAAACAGCTATTGCATCTTATCTTAAACTATGACTATAGACAAATAACCTAGAAAAATCTAGAGATGGAATCTATAGTAAAGGGCAAGTAGTCACGTAAAATAAATAAGCAAACAATGCAGAGCCAACTTCACCTTGAATTGTCATTTCTGACTGTCCTTGCATTACCAAATGCCTCTAAAAGTGGATTTGACTGAGCAATGAAAATGTGAAATTAGTTTCCCATAGTGGCAGATAAATGATAATTGGAACTTCAAAGCGGGCCAACCACTGAATTCATGATTGATTGAACTCAAGAATAGCTTACTTCCAGAACTTGTTGTTCAACTGTTCTATCGTCACCAGCAGCACGTCCACCAACAAAGGTAAGATACTGCATGATTAATTTTGTTGTCTCAGTTTTGCCAGCACCACTTTCACCGCTTACCAAGATGGATTGACTTTTACCTTCACTCATCATTGCTCTAAATCATGACCAACCAAAAATAAATAAATTAAAAAAATAAATTAAGAAACCAAAAATAAACACATTAGATGCATACTAACCTATAAGAAGAATCTGCAACAGCGAAAACATGTGGGCTAAGCTCACCGAATGGAGCTCCCTTATACTGCTCCATCATATGGATTTCATACAAATGAGGAAGCTTTGTGAAGGGATTAACAGCTATTAAAATGCTTCCTGTATAAGTCTGTAAAAGAAAAAACGAATCAGGGGGGAAAACCATTAAATCACTGCCACTTAGGGGGAAAATGTTCATAATCAATAATTAATATTAGCAACAACAGCTCTGCATTAAAATTAAGTCAAATCCATTTAGTGGAGTCACCAAAATGGAAAATGCAGACTTCAAAACTACATAAGATAAACTATCTTAGGCATTTGAAAGTGACTGATCCAGATAGGCAACTCAATGCCAAGTCATAAGTTGCATTCCAAACATGAGTTACATTGATAATCCATAGAGAGATATTTAAGAACTAAGACTTCAAAAGTGGTCTATCTACAACGAGCCATATGTACAACGCCATAGAACATGTCATATATTCTTCAAGAATCCACATCCACCAAACTAGATTTACGAAATTTATTATGCTTACGGTTATATTGTAACTTTTAAATCATTATTACTCTCTTTAATTGAAGAATTATACCTGTTTGTTAACTTTGTTATTAATTTTAAATTTTTTATGCTCTACCACATACATGTCCTGTCATGCAATTTTAAGCCATATCCTCATGTTCTCTTATCATGTAGGTGTTCCATGAGGCCGTGATATATCCTCGGTTCATAGGATAAGAAACATATTTAACTAATGTAGCTATCCCAATGTCAAACTCATATTACCAAACACTCTCTATCTAATTTCAAATGCCTAAGCTCTCAACCAAACTCATTATTTTGAACATCCAGAAAATAATCAGTTCCATTCAATTTAACCCTCTCACTCACATAGATATCATTGAGCGCATATCTCCTCCGAAGATTGTACAACACTCCTGGCTCATTCAAGTAAGCCAGCTTAGTCATGTCTTCAACTCCACCATGCTCTTCTTCATCCGCATCCCGCGGAAACAGCTTATCAGGAGTAGAAAAAACCTGCACCACCACCACCACCACAAGCAATAAACACACCAATATCCAACATAATAGCTTTTTTTTTTCAAAAAAAATAATCAATTCTTTCTCCAAAATCCACTGAAAATCAAGATCATTACTTCATTAGCTTTTCTAAACCTAAAATAAAACAATAGCAAATAATCCACACACACACACCCCTGAACCTCCGTTCAACTAGCAACAAAAAAATCAGTGACTCACTAGAATAAGTTACGAAAATAATCATTTCTCTTTTCTTTGTCCATAATCTACTGAAAATTAACATTTAAGATGTTCTGAAACCTAAACGTTAACAAAATTAAAGCAAACCTAAACCTCGAATAAACTAGCAACAGAACCGAACAAACACGTGAATAATGAATGAGTGACTCTCACCTTCTTGCCGGAGTCGGTCACGAGCTGAATACGACTATTGTTGACTCCGCCGCCACCGCCGCCGCCTCCGGAGTCAACAACTTCGGCAGGTATCCAAGCATCAACCCTGTCCTGGACCCAAACCTTAGCGCCCTTACGAAGACTCATTGTTGCTTAGTCAGCACTGCAAATTGAAATTGAAACCAAAAGCGAAACCCTAGGAAAGCGAGAGAGAATACGAGCATGAAGAAGAAGAAGAAGAGGAGGAGGAGGTTTCTTCGGTTTTTGGGTTTTGGTGCAGTGTACTTGTTGAGTTGTTAGTGAAAAAAAAGAATTTCAGGTTCCCGCCCTAAGAAAGAGGTGTGCAGCGTCCGTATTATTTTGATTTTGACTGAAAAAATCAAAAACTCGGAATGGCGTCGTTATTTATATCACAGGCTTTGGTGGTCGACACCACACGACACGTCACCACATTAAAAACCCACCTCTGCCACACCACCGTTAATACTACTTAGTCAGTGGGTTTCCGTTTTCCTTCTTTTCAGCTTATCTTCTTCCGCTTTCAAAGCTATCAAGCTTTGACGTATATTGCTTTAACGGATTCACGGAGGGTATAAATTTGTCATTAAGCCATTACTAAACTTTATTTTATTTTATTCTTTTTCGATTTCCGCTTAGGTAAGTAGTTTTTTTATTATTATTTTGGTTATGTGAGTCGAGTTTTTATTTTAATATATATTAGATAGCAGTACGTGGAACACGTATATATTAGCCAAAACATAGTTTAATAGAAAGTTCGAAATTCACAATATGCTTTTAAGATTGTACTTTTAGTTTTATATTTTTACGAATAAAAAAAATTCTCCTACAATATGTTTTGACAAATTATTTGTGTTACAAATGTTTCAAAAATTTGTTAAACACTAAATTACCTAATATTTAGAAGATTTACTAACGATAAAACAATGTAAAAAAAATGTCTATGTACGTCTACATATTATTAATAAGGGTCTACTTCTTCTTTGGTATAGAAGTTATCATGACATTATACCAATAATAAACACTTAATTTAGTTTCTATTTTTATAGTAACTAATTCAATTCTTAATGATAAAATGAAATGTGATATTGTAATTTTTAATTATAGTATCTATACTTTTAGTAAAATTACAAATTAGTATTTACACTTTAAAAGTTTGTAATTAAAGTCTTAAAAAAATAAAATTTATAATTTGTCTCCGCTGTTCAAAAAATATTTAATTTAACAGAATATTCTCAACATATTTTCTATTTTAAACATGTAAGCTGCACATGATTGACAATAGAGACCAATTTATAATTTTAGTAAAAGTATGGGGACCAATCGTGTAATTTAAATATTTGAAAATGACCAAAAACTCTCTATGCTATCTAAACTCACCCCGTACCTCCTCAGCTCTCTCATTCTCATTTTCTCATTTTTCAAAATGGCACTCCAACCCCAGCGCTTTCTGTCTCTCACCTCGCCTCCCCATCGCCGTGCCTCTCGCCTCCATCGCCACGCCGGATCTACTGATAAATTGAGTTGCTATTTTATGTTGATTTGTTGCTATTTTCTTCTTATACGTTGAATTATCCGCTTTGAGCATGTTTAGGATTGGAATTGTTCTCTTCCATTTATCGGTGTTTAGTATTGGGATTGGAAGAGAAGAAAAAGTCGCCGGATGAGAGAGGCTAGATGGAGGAAGGAGGCGAGACCCAACTCGTGAGCACAAATACGGTGGATCCGGCGCGACGACGGTGAACCGAGGTGAAAGACAGAGAGTGCTGGAGTTAGGGTGTCGTTTTGAAAAGTAAGAAAGTGAGAGTGTGAGAGCTGGGAAGGGGATGGGTGGGTTCAAATAGATTAGGGAGTTTTTGGTCATTTTCAAATTATTAAATTACACAATTGGTTCTTATACTTTCATTAAAATTGTAAATTGGTCCTTATTGTTAAACATATGCAGCTCACATGTTTAAAATAGAGAATATGCTGAGAATATTTTATTAAATCAAATACTTTTTGAACTGCGAGAACTAAATTGTAAATTTTAATTCTTTTTAAGGACCTAATTATAAACTTTTAAAGTGTAGGGACTAATTTGTAATTTCACTGAAAGTGTAGAGACAAACTTATAATTTAACCTAACAACTATTTAACATCAATTGGTTTAGCACAATTTAAAAACAGAGAAGAAAAAGATGGTGGTGCTTTTGAAAGAAAAAACAGTGGTCAAAATTCTTGTATCTTTAATCTTCACACTCCTTGTCACCAACACCAACAATTAGAAGAATCTTAATTCACATGTAGAGATGGCAATGGTATCTTTGAAAACGAAAATCTCTTTTTCGCTCTCCATTCCCATTTAATAAAATGCTCTCCGTCCCTACTCCATTTTCATTACATATCTCTGTTTATATCCATGGATATTATTAAGTTTTAAATTTAAATTTTTTTAAATAAATTAACACAACTATAATAAAATCCTATACAATTCAACTAAGTATATCAAATCAAACACAATTTAAACACAAATTTTACATAATAACATACATATAAAAAAAATTTAACATTTTTTTTCCAAACAAAACATTCAACACAATAAGGTGGAGCATCAAAGAAAAAGTACTAGACAGATAAAAAACCTAAATTCTAATCATCTTTGGCAATGCCATCGACAACCCAAAAGATCAAAATCATTCCACTATTTGTAACTCCTAATCGACCTGTTGACTACTTCCGCAACACCTGCTTATTGACTTCTGAAGATTCTGTCATTTCTTTCTAACCAAATGCTCCAAATGATAACAATAAAACCAAACTCACCAACATTCTATCAAATGGACTACACGATTGACCCCTGAACCACGTAAACTTACGGTCATTCAATTATATATCCATTAGTTCCATGTTATGCATCCATGTTTTGAAATCTTCCGCTGTTACTGCTAACACATTAGCGCCTTTCCTTTATTCCAACTACACAACCTCAATGAAGTCACCCATGTAGTAAAGAGGAACTTGGCATATTTCCGATAAAAACTCAATTCTCCCCCCACAGCAAGCTTCTCCTCTCTTGTATGCGCACCATACACCAAGCAAATCGCACAATGAAAATTATTGTTTGTTAATTCTCATTTTATACACAACCATATATTCCCTTTGTAACAAATACTCAACCTAAACATCATATCATCCCACATCATTAAAAAACTTCCAGAAACACCTTCTGATACCACAAATTCTCAACCCATCGCATCATTACCCCAAAATTGTACTATATCAAACTTAGTAATCACCTCATTCTTTATCTCTATCAATCCTAGCATATTCACATTATTTTTATGCTTAAAATTTTTTACTATTCTCCACTTTTCAACACCTCCTAAATCCCTCACATTCCACAAACTAAAATCATTTAAAAATTTTATTACACATTTTATTCCGGTTTTTGGGACGGCTCCTTCTTACTTTATCTTTCTGTTTTGCTTGCCTTTTTTTTGTGCCAATACTTCATTCTGAATTGGGAGAATAGCCATAATGTCCACATCCTCGTCGTATAAAACAGCTCATGATTCAAGTACCAGATCCCAAGCAGCCTTATTTTCAACCATATCTTTATCCCAACTTCTTCCGTGCTCGTCTTGATTAATTTCACCACATCTTGTTTTGAGACTCCCAAATCTTCCAAGTTCCTTACAACCCCTTCATCCTCCAACCCAGTTTTCTCCACCGCTATATTCTCATCCTTTAAATCTGAATCATGTAATGCACCACTCCTGTTCAAAACTAGCGTGGATCTCATTTACTGCACTTGGTGGAATGTTCCCCTCCAGTGTGTTGCTCGAACAATTTTTCGCATCTCAGGCAATCTCTTTCCGGCTTGATTGTGCTCATCGGGTGCATTAGGGGCTTCACACTATTTCCTGTCCTCCACGCCATCAAGCTCAGTGCAGACATTATCACCTCCGTCACCAGCAGCTAACTTCCGTACTGCTCCCAGATCCGTCTCGTCAACGCTGTTCACCGTGGTATCAACCTCTTCGCAAATTCCATGACCAGCCACACCCATCTCTTTACTGTCACCCCTCTTAAAACGTATGACGTACTTTCCGTCACACCACACATTTATTTCGTCGCCATGCCCCACTATAGACTTTATATGCTTCAACTCAATCCCAACTGAACTTTTATTCAATACCAAATTAGAATTAAAATTTTTAACATATAAATTAAAATAAAATAATTTAGGATTAGATAAACAACTTTTGTATATATATATATATATATATATATAAAAGAACATTTAAATAATTTTTTATATTTTTATTTATGATTTTATATATTATTTTATTACAATTTAATTATTTTAATTAATTTTATTGTTCTACTACCTTCTGGTATACTTCAATGGAATTCTAAAGACTTTTATCAGTGCTATACTTTTTAATTATTTTTCATTTTAATGAGTTGAAGACTTGAAGCCTTGAAGGTCACCCAAAAACCAAATAAAAGGAAGTCGCCACATGCAACCTTCTCTAACAAGCATCCAAGAAGGACTCGCTTGAAGCTCTTCAACATTGCTATAAGATAGTTGAGTCAAAATCTCCAAAATGACCTTACATAACTTGAATATTGGGCCAAATCCAAACCATAAACCCTTTCTCAGAGTTTCGGCCATGTTAGTTGAAAAAGCTTCAAGAAGACGAGAATAGTTCCTTTTAATTTTTCTTTTTAACTCTGAGAATAAAACGTGACATTTAATTTTTTAATATTTGTTTATTTCACATATAAAATATATAATGAAAAATCACATTTTACCTCTTTAAATACAAAAAAAAAAAAAAATTAAGATCCGAATTCCAAAAAAAAAACCTCTCATCCCCTCTCATCCCCATTTGCCCATCACATTGCCAATTTTACTTTTCCATACTCCATTTTTGGTAAATTAATTGTCTCTTTTGATATTTTACTTGATCTTTTGTTTATCAAAATCTTTTTTAGATAATCTTTTTTCAGAATTTGTTTTATTTAGTATTAATTAATTATTATAATAATTAGTAAATATTAAATAAGACAAATTTTAGTTATTTTTAACTAATTTTTTGTTACTAAATATTTTTAATCTTTTTATTTTAGCAATTCTCAATAAAAATATTAATGTAATAAACTACAAGATTTTAAAAGAATTATTACTATAAAAGTTAGCTATTATTAAGACTCATAACAATTAAAATCATTATTTATCATGCCTTATTTACTATTTTTGCACAAAATTCGCCTTTAAACAAAATCCATGCTCTGGCAACAACCATTCAAGTTCCATGTTCTAGTACAAACGTTATTATTACAACTTTTTTATTACGCATTAAAATCAGCAAAAGAGTGAAAGACTCCATTTTTTTATTCTTTCCCATGTGGTGTATGAGAGAATGGTGAAATAAGCGTGTATTTAATTTTTCTTTTTATTTTTTTCCTTACTTATTTTCCCAGAACTAGAAAGAACAACTCTAGACATGTGCCATAACGCATGACATAGAATAGAAAATTAATAGTAGAACTAGAATCCAGTGGGAAATAATGAATGGCCTAAGAGATGCCAAATAAGAAACAAAATAACAAACTAATCTTACAAAGTCCATACATTTGTATGTTTTTAGGATGAACACCTAATCTAACGTTAAACATTTCCCCATAAGAAAATCTTGCACAATTGTAGATAAAGCCACCACAAGAAGCTCTTAAATCAGAAAATGATTGGCCTTTTTGGACACTTATATTTATATGTGCCTGTTAACTTTTATTTCATAGTTCAATTTTTATTTCATATTTAATTATAACCACTCATTTATATTTTGTATTATTCTTTACTTTGTTTTTAGACTTTGTTATCTTAAAAGAAACAATTTTCACGACTCATTAAAAAATGCGAATGCATCATAATATTACCCTGTAATTATATTCATATTAATAGTAAATTGATATTTCAACTAAACACACAAGATGATAAGAAACCCTAACTTTTATAAATGAATAAATGAGTAATCTATCTAAAAAAAAAATTTACATCCTTTTTGGGTGAAAGTCTACCTAAATACTTTATATTTATAATAAGTATTTAATAAATAAAAATTTGGATCTTCTAAAATTTGAATTTCACTTTAAAGAGTAAAAAATAATCTTTTGTTCTTGAATAATTTCTCTTTCATATTTATTTTTGG
The DNA here is from genome assembly GCF_003086295.3 of Arachis hypogaea. NCBI lineage: Eukaryota > Viridiplantae > Streptophyta > Magnoliopsida > Fabales > Fabaceae > Arachis > Arachis hypogaea. The sequence goes on along the minus strand of NC_092051.1, from coordinate 146,836,069 downwards.
TCTCACCTATAAAATCAATAGTGAGAGATCACACTTTATTCTTTAAAGTAAAATTCAAACTTTAGAAGATCCAAATCCAATAAATAATGAAGATGGGTGTTAGGGGTAAACAATTTTTATATTTGTAGCCATTAATTAGTCATTAATAAAATTTTTAATAGTGTGAAATTATATCTAATAGTATAAAATTATTCATTTTTTATTTACTGATTAAATACTAACCAAATTTTAATAAAAATGCTGATTCTTTATACTTTCTCTTTTAAGTTCCTAGAAACAATACAATATAATTTAACCTATGAACTCTTTATACAATCATATTGATAGTACTCTTTATACAATATTCAACGGCCGAGAGACGGTTCTGTATTGTTCTTCACATAGCAGTTGAAGAAATTTCCAAGAAACAAGTTAGAAAAAACAAACAACCTAATTAAATATCCAAAACAACAATAAAACTAAAAACAAATTAAATTATTCAGCTAAAAATACAACAAAATAGTTATTAGTTTTAGAGTAGTACTAAGTTTCTAACTAATAAATATGCCAAAAGAAACTAAAAAAAAAAGATATATTGAAAAAAAATCAACCTTCTTTTTCCAACATAGAAAAAAATAAGAGGATAACCATAAAAATCAACACAAACGAAGAAAAAGAAGAAAAGACAATATATAAACAAAAAAAGGAAAAAACCAAAAACGAATCTATGCCTAAAATTTAAAAATATTCTGGATCAACTAAAGGTTGGTCATGTTTCTCTTACGTTTTCTTTGGTCGTTATTATTATTATTATTATTATTATTATTATTATTATTATTATTATTATTATTATTATTAAAGTAAATTACTATTTCTACCCATAAAAATTGAAAATACTAATATATCTATTTATAAAAAAAATTATTTATACTCATAAAATATGTGTTCCACACAATATAATTATCCAAACACTAAAAAATACCTAAAATTCCTAAATTATTCTTATTTTCACCACCATTTTTCTAATCTCAAATCCTACCACCACCCAAATTCCAGACGACCTCTCTCCATACAGTCTCCGCTCTCTTGGCCCTCCCTTCCTCCTCCGTCCGTCACACAATCACCCAATCGCGCACCACCATTACCGTCATAGCTGCAGCCGTAACTGTCTCTCCGCGCCTCCAGCGCACCTTAGAACTCTCCGTCGGCGTGTCCCTTGACCGTGTAACAGCCCAGACCACCCGCTAGCACGATATTAATGATGCTTTCGCCCCCAAGTCCTGATTGGAATGCATATCAGGCACCTACCTCTTTTGTGCCAATGACGCGTTTTGACGAGTGAGTGTGGGGGGCTTCGGCTAGCATCCCTATCGTCAAAGGCAAAACCGTGAGGCCTTGTGTGCCAAAGCGGACAATATCGTGCTAGCGGGTGGTCTGGGCTGTTACAGATGGTATCAGAGCCAGAACCCGGATCGATGTGCCAGCGAGGGCGCTGGACTCCCTTAGGGGGTGGATTGTAAGGCCCACATCGGTTGGAGAGGGGAACGAAGCATGCCTTATAAGGGTGTGGATACCTCTCCCTAGCATGACGCGTTTTGACGAGAGAGTGTGGGGGGCTTTGGCTATCATCCCTATCGTCAAAGGCAAAACCGTGAGGCCTTGTGTGCCAAAGCGGACAATATCGTGCTAGCGGGTGGTCTGGGCTGTTACAGACCGCCTCACCTCCTCCAAACCCTCATCGACTTCTTCCATTGCCGCCAACGATGGACTTCCAGTGTTGAACTCCCTCATGTCGAACTCCTCCACCGCCAACTGCCTCCCCTCCTACTAACCTACCGCATTCTTCTAGAATCTTCTCAAAAACGCATTACCCACCCCCTATCTTCCTCCGCAGTCTTGACTCGGTGGTGGTGGTGGTGGTGAAAGTGGAGGGAAGGTTTGGTTGGTTGGGGTGGCGGAGAAGTGTGATTTGATTCTCGTAATGACGTCTTCTGATTCCATCTTTCTAGAAGACTTCGGCCAGACGGTGGACCTCACGCACCGAATCAGGATGTGCTTGTGAACTACCTTGAGGGAACCACCGTCCTCAAGGAGCTAATCCAAAACGCCAACGATGCTGGCGCCACTACCGTCTCCCTTTGTCTCGACTGTCACTTTCACCGCTGCGACTCACTTATCACCAACACCCTCGTCCAGTGGCAGGGCCCTGCCGTCCTCGCCTATAACGACACCGTTTTTACCAAGGAGGATTTCGTCAACATCTCCATGATTGGAGGTAGTAGCAAGCACGGCCAGACTTGGAAGACCGGCCGCTTCGGGTACACTAATTTCGCCCCTCTTCTCTTCTGCTTCGTTTTGATTCCTTGAGCTGAATTTGTTTGTCTTTAATGATTTTCTTCAGGGTATTTATCTTCCAAAAGTTTTGGCGGCAAATCTTCGGAAGCGAAGGGGTTAGGGTGACAGTTGGAGGAGGGCGAGGTAGTGGTACTGAGCGGCGATGTGGTCCATGTTGGGATTGGGTGGCTGAGAACATTGAGAGAGAGGGGAGAGACAATGGTAATAGTGGTGGAGAGAAGAGTAATTTAGAAATTTTATTTAATTTTTTAGGATTTAGATAATTTTACTTGCAAAAGCCATTTTTTATGGTATGTGTGTGAATACACAAGTTGCATTTATAACACATTTCCAATTTAGAAATACAATCAAACCATCAACCTTATATATGTGAGGCAATTAATATGAACAAGCTAAGTTGGCAAAAAAATCCACCACCATATGTATTTGAATACACAAATTGTATTCAGTATTCACAATAAGTCTCCAATATAAATATGTAATCAAGCTATTAATCATATGTATGTGACACACAAGTTTCAACTTCTTGCATTAACAATTAAAAAAAAAATCAGTTTGATATTTTTTCATTTGACCATACATGTTCACACTCTTCCAAAATCAAATTTCGACCACTTGTATGAAGTCATAATTTGATCATCCTGTATCTAAATTGATTTTTTAATTTTTTTTTACAGTCTCCAGTTTATCAAATACAAAAAGAAGACACAAAAGATTAATATAAATTTTGTATAACTAAAAAAAAGACCAAACAACTTGGTTTGCAAAAATATAGAAATACACATAGTTGAGGTTGATTTTTGGTGGAAAATATAGACCCTTTCTCCCAAAACAGTAAACACATTCTTATCTACTTATAGTTTTGCAATCGCCTGGGATGGTGAAGAAAATGGTTGGGACTCATTGATTTTCTTGCAACCAATGTTTCCATTACACCACCATATTTTTTCCATTGTCTCTTGCACATTGTGCTAACCTAAGAAATCAAGCTATTCATGCAAAAGCCCAAAGGTTGAATAATGTTGAACCACCGTTGAGTAAAAAGGTTGTGTTTTCCATGATCTTTTCCTTTTTTTTTTTTTTGGTTTTACATACTTGAGTTGAGAAAAAGTAGAGCAATTTTCAAAAGGGTCATGAACCTTATAGGTGGATTTTTGGCATTATGGAAATGGTTGGATGAAATAATAAGAAATTGGAAGAGTCCAATTACAACATTGCTTTTGCATATTCTTTGCAGTCTTATGCTACTTTTCCCATAACCAATTTTGAATTTAATTCTGATGCACTATCAATCAATGTAAAATAATTTTACACGTGCATCTAATTACGTAAGTAAAAATAATTATCTGTTTACATTGATCGCGTAAATGGTCATACAAAATAACGAAGGTGATTGCACAAATGTGTAAAAAACTTTACACAGTGCATCAAAATTAAACTCAACCAATTTTACCTGTTAGCTATTCTACCTTTTCTGGGTTGGCCTAAACGGTTATTTCAAATAGGCTTAAACATCCATATCACGTTGATGCAACAAATTTATCTACATCTGCACATGAAGATCTTTAAGAAGAACTTGACATGTTTCTAACTAAAATTCAAGGAGACTTTGAGAAGGAGATATGATAGGTTGAGAACCATTTATAAGAAGACATAAATTGTTGCTGATAAAGTAATAATATAGCCTTTGTATACAGTTTTTGTATATACATAAATTGGTTGAGAAGAGGGTTCATTGAAGTATATAGCCTTTCATATTTTTTTTTTGTCTGGTTCATGTTTGTTAAGCAGCTTGCATTTTTTCTGAATATTCCACCATTTTCTTATATTTCATTGAGTATGATATGCAACTTTATTATTTTTTATTAAAAAAAGGTTAATCGTTATGATATAGCCTGTTCCAACTGTTTATTTTACCAAAATAAATTACTTTTATTAACTGATAAAAGATATACATATTTTTTTTTTCCAAATAAACAATTTCAAAAATGCATTTTCAGCCTTTTTTTTTAAATTATACATAAAATTTTATCAAATCATTTTTTGAAAAAACTGAAAAGAATACACCCTTAAAGTGATTGTCATTAAAATCATATGGTTACCTAAAAAATCATATAAATGAAGAGATGTAATTAATTACTAACAAACAGTATAAAAAAGTAGTAATATTTGAAAATCTGAAACAGCCATGACACATAAATCTAGCATAATCATATTTCACAATTTTGAGGCAAACATGGCACAGAAATCAATGGCCTAACACTCTGAATCCTCTCTCACTTGTGGGGTGAGTGTGGTGACCCCATCGCCCTTATTTCCATGTTGAAGCTACAGGACATTTTGGCATCAGGCAGTAATAAAAAGAAGCAAATGAATACAGTGCCTATTAATACTTACTAACTTGCCAGCATATAAAGACACATGACACTGATCCATGTCCAGCTAAGAAAGAAAGAGAGAAAAAGAATCAAATCAGTGCATTATTGCTGTTCACACATTATGCACTGCTTCTTCTATCTCTCTACTAAAGCCATTAAGACCCTTTATCTACCCCACAATGCACAGTGGACCCTCTACACTACAACCCTCATTTACTACACTGCAATATTGTGTAAGTGTGTCTGTGCAACCAAACAAAAGTACAAGAAATTTGGTTAATGCACCTTTCCAATTTTTTATACTAAGGTACTTGAATCAAACACATCATCTTTGCAAACTACTACTAACTACTAAGATTGAAAACAAAAATAATTAGAATTCTTATACACATTTTTTTTTTGTTTTTGATTTAATATACATGATATATGAATCATATGATGGTCAATTTGATGATAATTTCCAAAAGGGTCACTGAATCACTCACTATTTTGGGAGATTACCTCTCCAAACTTGAGGAAAAGTTGTGCATCAGAGGTACTCATTGAAGGGCAATTAACCAAGTGTGGTGTCTTGAGGTTTGCATATTCATCAATGTAGCATGATGCTGGAACTTTTGCACATGGTAGTGAAGGTGGTGGAAGAGTTCCTTCTTGTTGTTTTGATGAAATGGTGGTGGCGTCCGTGGTGGTGGACGGCATGAGGCTGCCGAGGACACGTGTCACTTCGTGCATCGTTGGCCGATCCGATGGTTGCCGCTTTGTGCATAATAGAGCAAGCTGATAGACCTTCTTCACTGCTCCAAGGTCATTGCATGTGGCAGTGATGTCTGGATCAACAGTTTCCATCACTGCATTGTTTGCTGTCTTGGACAAAATCTACACAGTAGAGAACCATTATCCATGTAAAAATCAATTTGGAATTTCGAAAGATGCTGTACAAACAAAATAACAGAGTTGTATTATTTGTTCATATCATGTGTGAATTGACATGTCTCACAGTACAAAAGCACACATCATTTTCCAAAATAAGCAACAACCTTTTAACCTAATAAGGAGAATAGTGTCTCATTACCAACAACCATAAGTGGTGACCTATTTTATTTTTACCTATGATGTGTTCCACACATTATTGTGAATCATTAGGTAAATAAGGATTACCCACCAACAGCAGCAATTGATAATTTACCACATGAATCAATCACAAACCACTAGGTGGTTCAAGTCTAAGTGAAAACTTGAAGTTGGTAGAGAAAGTATACATAACATTCTAAAATGTTGGAAATGAAGAAACACACTAGAACATGCAAGCAACATTATGCATTTTTAAAAATGGCCTATAAATTAGATAGCAAATAGAAAACTCACCAGATGATGGAGGTTGGATTCATTGTCAACAGCTTTCCTTCCAGTTAGCAACTCAAGTAACACAATACCATAGCTATACACATCGGATTTCTCGGTGAGCCGGGAGGTTCTAGCATACTCAGGGTCTATGTAGCCAATTGTGCCCATTATGTAAGTCGAAGTATGCGACTTTGTGGGGCAAAGAACTTTGGCTATGCCAAAATCAGTGAGATGGGGCTCAAAGTCTCCATCCAGCAAAATGTTTGATGATTTCACATCCCTGTGTATGATCCGAGGACTACAATCATGATGTAGATAGGCGAGCCCTTGTGCTGCTCCAAGCGCTATCTTCAGACGCATATCCCAGTCGAGCTTCTTCTTCTTACTAGCCCCTGAAAAGAATAAACATAACAAAGTAAGAAAAAAAGCACATACAGCATGAACCAAAAGCATTTCCTAAAGAATTTGTTATCAGATTACCATGAAGAAGATCCCATAGACTGCCATTTTCCATGTAGTCATAAAACAGAAGGTGCCCATATGGGGATAAAGAGTATCCTTGGAGACTAACAAGATTCCGGTGCTTAATGCTTCCGACAGTCTCGAGTTCGGTCTCAAATTCTTTCAAGCACTGTGGATAGTGAGAATAGAGCCTCTTGATAGCCACTGGCTTGCAATTTTTGAGAACACATTTGTAGACTGTGCTTGATGCACCATATCCAATAATGTACTTCTCGCTCAGGTTTTCAGTCATCCTCATGATATCCTCATACACATGAAGCGCCATATTCATATGAAGAATCACTAGTTTCGGAGGAGAGAAACTAACTGCTAATTAAGTTCATGTGTCAGTGGTGGAATGATAAAAACACTATCACTATACATTAATCATCACAAACACTCCTAAAATGAGCCATGCCAATTTACAACTAAGATTAAATTTTGATCATCTACACAACTAAGATGAATTTACCTGGTTTGTCGAGTGATCCATCCGGAAAAGGAGATGGATTGTATGGCCGGCATGCTGCGAGCAATATCATAAGGAGGATTACAAGGCCACCAAGAGCAATTCCTAGAATAGCTGCCTTAGATAATGTTGCTGCATGATAAATAACATATTAGCTTATTTCTCATGTTTTTCACATGATTAACAGCTACCAAACAAACATAGAAATAAGATCAATGATATTATACTAAGGCCACAATCTATCACAAACAACTCGAAATCTCAAAACATGGACTAATCAAGGTACAATAATCAAAGAATATCTTCTGAGCAGACCCTAAAGAATTACATTTCCTGTTAGGTAGTTGTTCTTACCTCGCTCCGTAGGGTGATTAACATGACAAGGTGAATTCAACCAATTGCCACAAAGATCAGGGTTTCCAATGAAACTGTGAAAGGAAGTTTGTATCAATGAGGGGGAAAAAACATGGTTACCACATTGACTACACAAGAATCAAGTGTAAATGATCATTACCTGTCAGGAGGGAACCTTGAAAAGTTATTGCTTGTGGGAATAACACCAACTAGTTTGTTATACGATACATTACTACAAGATTCAAGATATTCAGCTTGTTAGTTAAAATAAAGGTGATGTTGTCCAATTCCTGCAACTATGCTACCAGATTATATAAAAAAAAATTAAGAATACAAACTTACAGCAGCGAGAGACTAAGGCAATTTACAAGCGACGTCACATCCCCGGATAATTTGTTGTTTTGTAGCCTCCTATATAACATTTTCAAAAAATAAAATTAAAAATACCAACAGAGATAATCATTGAAAACCATTTAACACTCCAAGAGTCTAAGATCATCAACGAAAGTTTGTGTTCTAATACAGATAACAAGTTATTAATTTCCAGCAACTGAACTTACAATGACACCATGTTCTGAAGCTGACTAAGTTCTTGAGGAATCAAGCCAGAGAGTTGATTATTTGACAAATCACTGCAAGATAGAAGGACAAAAACCAATTAGCAAACAGATAAAAAAAAAGGGTAGTAAACAAAGGAGAAAACAGATTTCATAAGAGGGAAAAAAAAGATAAATGACTTGCATGTCCATAACACTTCTAAGATTAGCAAATTCTGCTGGAATAAATCCTGTTATATGATTTCTGCTCAGGTTCCTACAAAAATCAAATAAAAGCCGTGAGTAAAAGAGAAACTGCCAGATTCGAAAAACAATAAATAACAAGAAACTTGCCACAGTACTCACAGCTTTAGAAGATGTTCCAAGTCACCGAGGGAAGAAGGAATGGAGCCAATTATATTATTATTTGAAATATCCCTAAGAAGGAATCCGAAACATTATCAGTATGAACCCGAGAGATTTACATTTTACATAAGTAGATACATTAAATAATTCATACTTACAATGTATCCAAATTACCAATCCGTGATAGCTCGATCGGAATAGGCCCTTGAAGATTGTTGGAAGAAAGGTTTCTAATGGATAGTGATCACAATTTCATGAAACAAGGACTAATTAAGCAAAGTCCAAATGTGTAATACTTGACAAGTTGTTAATAAACTTCAGTTGAATCCTACATAATAGAATTGTAAATAGGTTCTAGCTATCACTTACAAATAAGTCATACTCTCCAAGCTCTTCAGCGCTCCAGGAATTGTTCCAGTCAACTTGTTCCCATGCACATTGCTAGTAGAAGAGAATAGGAATCTGTTACCTTAATGTACAAGAAAAATCATAGTAACGAAGTAGCGGTACAAGGTTTATTTCTTACAGGCTGTTAAGGCTTTTACATGAACCAAGGTTATCCGGAATTGGCCCCTCTAGATTGTTGTTGGCAACATTTCTGCAAAACCATTGGTGACCCATCAAGTTAGGATAAATTAAAAAAATGAAGAAAACCATCGAATTGAAACTTCGAAGTAATGGTGCTTACAAGTCAAACAAATCAGTAAGCTTTCCAAGTTCGGGTGGGATGCGCCCACTTAAATGGTTATCATTCAGTTCCCTACAAAAGATGGTTGACCATTAAACATTATTTAAAAACTTGCATTCACTATTGGAACAGTGAGTTCAACAAAGTGCCTCTAGAACAGACATCTTTGTTTGAAGGGAAAAGAAACTACAGCATAATGTAGCTGAAGAAATAAGGATCTTACAAATAGTGAAGCTTTGTCATGTTCCCTAGCTCCGGGGGGATGAAGCCTGTGAGCTTGTTTCCATGCAAATACCTAGAAACATTTCAGCAATGATGTCAAAACACATACTGAGTCTAAAAATTAAATACATACAAGATGAAAACTAATTGCTTATACTTACAATTTTTCTGTGTATGTCAGGTTTCCTAAGATAGGAGGGATTGATCCACTTAACATGTTACAACTCAGATCTCTGGATAAAATGTATGAAATTAATATGATGGACAAAGAAGAAAACATTAATTAAGAAACTTCATAGTGTTTGTTTCAAACACTACAAGCTAACAATGCTTACAAGACGGCGAGTGCTTGCATGAGACCGATCACCGACGGAATATGGCCGGAGAGTTTATTCCCTTGAAGTGACCTGCCAAACTCAAACAAATCCATCAAGCAAGTTCTAGTTTTCTATCCTATTTTTCACCCTATAACCAAGCACCTTAATGAAATATAGCTATACAAAGAAACATCATGCAACACCTACAAGGTAGCTACTTGAAGAAATCCAATGTTGAATGGTATCTCTCCAGTGATTTTGTTGTAGGATATGTCCCTGACATCAAAAGAAGTTACATTAAAATTGTAAAGAGACAATAAAAATACAAAACATTCTCCCAAAATCAGCTATCAAACTGGACTACATACAAGACTTGGAATGAAGTACAGTTTCCTATGCTTTCAGGAATGCTTCCTGTCAAGCTATTGTTTCTAACATCACTGCAAACCCCACAAGAAAATTGATCAGTTCGACTCGATTTATGTTCATATTACCAAATTGGAATGAAAAGAGAGTGATATGGAGATACTTACAAATACCACAATCCAGTTAATTGGCACATGTCTGGTGATAGTGAACCAACCAAATTGTTACCTCGCAAGCCGCTGATGATCAAAAAACAAACAAAGCAAACAATGTTATTGATAAGATCAGAAATAAATATGTCAAGAAATGATAGATTATACTTGTTGCATGTATTGAATACTACTTACAGATACTGCAAAACTTCATTCCAGTATATAAGTCTTGGTATTTCGCCACTTAGATTATTCTGTGCCAGGTCTCTAGAGAAATATATTCAAAGAGGCTGAGAATCATGGAAGCTAAAACTATAATTATTTGGATGAGAATGAGAGAAACAAAAGAAAGGAATAAAATAACTCACAGAATCTTCAAGTTAGGAATCTGAGACAAAGTTGAAGGGATTGGACCAATCAACTGGTTATTCTTCAAAACCCTAAGACACCATTAAAAAACAACAAGAAATGTTATCATCAAATCTCTGTTGGGGTAACAGAATGACAGAGAAATGCACAACAAAACTCACAAATTTTCCAGTTGTTTCAACTTTGATATTGAAAATGGTATATCTCCTCTGATCTCATTGAATGAGAGGTCCCTGAACATGCATAAAAAAAGAATTCTAAGTTCCAAGTCATTAAGCTGTTCTTAGATTATGAATTGGATTCATGAATTCACTTCTTCTGAGTGAGTTTGAAGACATACAAGCTTTGTAAAGATGAACAGTCACCAATCTCATCTGGTATCTGCCCTGATAATCTGTTTTCTTTGAGATCACTGTACCAAAAGAAAAAACCAATCACACCATTGTAGCAGCAAGGACAAACAAAAAGCACGGAATGCCACAAACAACTATAACTAAATTTAATTCTTTGATGAACACTTCTGTTTGCAACATAATCTTTCAAAAGTAATTTTGGTAATTCAAAGTGTAAAGAAAGTACATGGTGACCAAGCTCTTAAGGTTCCCTATTGCTGGTGACATTTCACCATCAAGATTCAGTCCTGAAAGATTTCTGTATCAAAAAAAAAAAAGAAAATAAGGAAAAATAAAGCATATGAACACAATGTGGTAAGAGTAATTTTTAAGTTTAATAATAACTCACAGTGCAACAACATTGAAGGTGACATTATCACAAGTTATCCCTCTCCAAACACAATAATCTGAAGAAGGTGAATCTGTCCAGTCATATAGAACATTATCCACATCCCTAAATGACTTCTTTATCTCCAACAATGTTGCTCCTACCATTCAAAGTAAACATTATTCAAAGCATTAAACATGTTTGTAAGAACAATAGTTAGGAGCTTCAATATTCAAAGGAAACAGAGTTCTTCTTCCAAATTACATGTTCATATGCAACAAAACACTCATTTTCCATGCTAACAATGTGGAAATTTACATCCATATAATAATAGAAATGAGGGGGTTAAAAAAACACAAGATCCCCAAGAAAGAATAAATTAATAATCAAGTCAAAATCAGTGAGAAAAAAAGGTGCTGACTTTAATTAAAAAATTGGACCAAATGATATTTGGATGGAGAACCCAAAACATAAAAATAAATAATTCAGAGTCTTTTTCTCAATACCCTTTACTAAGAAAAGAGAGAAAAACATAGCAAGTACTTGGCTTTTCTAGCAATGCCCTCCATGAAAGAGAAGTTTCAAGTTTCAAGTTTAAGCATTGATGTTATGTTCTCTCACACTCAAAAGATATCTTAGCTAATCCAAACACATGAAGAAAAATGGGAAAGAAAAAGAAGAAAAGACAACTTAAACACTCACCATCATCTGAATCCACAGTGTTGCCATAACCACAATTGAGAAGAAAAGCAGCAACAACAAGAACCACCCCAAATCTAAATGTCATAGAACCTTCCATTGACTTAAACCTTCACACACACACCTCACAAAAGGAGAGAAGAAAAGAAGAGCCAATGAAGAAGCTCTCTCTTTTCCTTCAACTAGGAACCATAAACTAGAAGAAGAGGAAGAAGAAGAAGAAGAAGAAGAGGAATCTTAATATACTATAGTGTGTTATATTATGGTGCAATGTTTGTGGCACTTGTAAGTAAGTAGTAGTGGCACTTGTTCTGTGACAACACAGCATTTGAAAAATGAAAGTGGTTAAAAGGGTAAGGTTGAGTTATGCCTGTGACAATTCTTCTGTGTATTCCCCAACCCTTTTAGCCATTTATGTGAAGAATATTAATTGGATTTTGCCTTGTTCTGATTTTTCAAAATATGTAACAGAAACTGAATGAATTCACATCACAAACACAACACAAGCTTTTAGCCTTTGTGTTCCATCACATCCTTTCTGGCAAACCAACACAAGTGTAAGAAAGATGCAGCACAAAGAAGAGAAAAACAAAATTAAAAAAAAAAATATATGAGTTTGTGAGTGAGTGAGTGAGATAAGAGAGAGAAGAAGAAGAAGAAAAAGAGAAGGGGAAAATTATTTCACAGATAAAGTTAAAAACTATCTGCAACCACTTCTGCTATCAAACCTGCAACTTCTGCAAACACCACACTACTTGTGCTCTCTCTCTCTCTCTCTAAAATCTCTAATAACACTTCCATTATTAATATATTTTTTAATGTGAGAAACTGTATATGGTTTGATGGTGTGACATTCATTCAATTTCTAGCCATACCCCCTCTACATAGTAGTAGTAAATAGGACTGTGCTCTATAAATCTAAATCTATATCTATGTCTATATCTATATGCTATTATTAATGGTGCTGGGCTAAGTTATGATGCTTTTGCTATTCTTGCATACTTGCATGCCATTCATGTAACTTCTTTCATTTCATAACAATTTTGTTATTAGAAATTCGGTTAATGGAATGCATTTCAACTTAAATCTTATAAAATAGTCTCAAGTGTCAAGAGAGTTTTATAAAAAACATTTTTTTATTTATCTAAAAGACAGGATTAATAGTTGGTTCTTGACAAAATATAAAAAGAAAGAAAATAAAAAGTAATGCAAATCCATTTGAGGTGACAAGAACGTCTCTTTCTTTCTCTTTCTCTCTCTTTCCCTTTCGCACTCTCTCTCTTATATCATATCACTTTCTGAACATTGCCATCGGATGGCTTCATGTTTATCAATCTTGATTTATTTATAAACATCACTTAAAACTAATTTTGGTTGGTGGAGCCATCAACACTCTTTCTCGGTCGACTAAATAAATGTTAAGAATTTAAATTTTGTTTTGTGTTTATAGTAATTTATTAGTTAGTGATAAGTCCTTAAATAAAGCTTAAATTTATGACAAATTAATCATTAATTTATCAAATTAAAAAATATCGTAGGTGACAAAAAATTTATACATATCCACTTACTAATTAAGTTTTAAATCTTAATTTTTTAATTAAGAATTCAAATACTATTTATTTTGAATAATCTTTTATTACTTAAAAGTTGACAAATAAATCCACATTTTTCTTAATTCTCATGTGCTAAATTAATTTTAAAAGATAAAGTGTATTAATAGTTTCTAGAAATTATTAGGTTAAATACCTTTTTCTATTATCGTTTTTTATTTAAAAATAATGTTAGTATAGATAAAAACTAAAAGAGTAATTAGGATGGATATTTAGAAAGAAAATGCCAATAACGTAATTATAGAGGATCTTAAATTACTTTCTTTTTTAATTAGTAGTAAAATTTGAACTCAAAACATCTAAATAAAGATATAAAAATTACGTTATTTAAACTATAATTCCTTGGTCTTAAATTACTTTCTTTGTGCTTTGGAAAAGTTGAAAAATAAATCATTTGACATCGATCTATGATGTATTCCATGCATTCTTTTTGTTCTAGAAATAAATAATACAAAAACAGCAGTAATAGATTATTATTGGTAATAGATTTTTGTTCTTTTTTGTTCAATTTTATCACCTCCTTTTCAGCAAGAATGAAAGTAATTGTCCCACTTTAATAAGCTATCTTAAGAAACCTTTTCCTAAATAATTTATGTGAATGCCACGGCCCATTTGATATGATTATAATGTTATGTAATTTATATTATATTATATTATATTATTGCTCTTATTGGATAGTAAACGTTTTCTTAAAGAGAAAAAGCAACATTATACAACAAATTGGAGCACACTATTAAATTATCTTCACTTTTGAAGGAACTTAGGTCAATAATAAACGAATATTAATTTTTTCAGCACTTAGACAATTTAATTTTATTTAGTAGACCTAGGAATTCAACAAAAGTCAAGTCAAAATAGTTGGATCACTATCATCATTTACTGCAGTAATAAATATTTTACATTTATATATAAATAGGATAAATAACTCACTTAAAACTATCGATGTAAATGGTAGCAACTTAATTTTTTTTAAGGAATAAAATTTTAATAAGAAGACTAATTTTTCTTTAATTAGATACTAAAACAAAAGATAGAATGATCTCATTGTTAATCTAATTCACCAATCACAAAAAATAAAAAATAAAAAACAATTACCACTGCCTCACTAATTGAATGGCGAGTCCAAACAAAGACAACATCTTGATGAAATGGATGGGGTTCATATATGCCTTATCACCATATATAAGGATAATAATATAAATAAAAAACATTAAATTTATTTTCTTAATTATTATTTTTGACATTATTATTGATTGACATATCAGTATAGTTATCAAAAACCAAACTAAAAGTCGAAACCGATCATACTACTAAATCACTTAATTATTGGTTCCATTAGTAGATCAAAGATAAAATTGTGTTCAATGACAGATTTTGAAATAAAATTTTAGAGGGTCAAACAGAAGATAATTGTTAAGATATTTTTTATATGAATCAATTTAAAATAAGCTTGTTTAACCTTAGAGCAACTCCAATAGTTATTTTTTTTGAGTTCTTATTACTGTGCACGTCAATAAATATTGGAACTAACCATTGGAATGAGTTGAGAAAAAATGCTTTTTCTTGGATCAAGAACGGGAGTTCCTCTGAACGGGACTCCCATTGTCTAATAATTATATAAAATTTTAATTAATTAAATAATTATATTAAATAATTAAATAATAATTAATTAGATTAAATAATTAAAATTTTATTTAATTAATGATTTATATTAATTATTTATATCATAATTAATATTAAATATTATTTATATTATTATATTAAATTATAATTAATTAAATTTACTTACATTAAAAAATATATTTAATTTTTACACCTTACAAAATAATTTTTGGTTGAATTGGTTATTTTTATTTTTAAAATTTAAAATGCTAACTATATTATTAAAATTAGCAATTGTAAAAACTAACTGTTACAAAATTAGCCGTTGAAAACTTTAATTAGTGTAACTTCGAATTCATCTATTGTGTATTATTGTTATATATGAATTTATTTAATATTAATATCTTTTAATAGTGAATTATTTTTAAATTTAAATATTTAAATTATATTATTTAAAAAATTAATTATATTAATTACAAGTATTTTAATTAATTAATTAAGTGGGACCACAACAGGGACTAAAGTTAGTTCCTCCTAATGGAGAAGAGAGAGATGCTTTGAGTTTCTATTTACTGTTTATGACGCAAAAACTGATGTGAAGTTACTTTTTATGACAGGTGGGCCATAAACAGGAACTGGGATGAGTTTCCTACTGGAGATGGTCTTATCTCTCTGATTTGGGTGATATTGTCAAATTTAAAACTGTTTTCCACGGTCTTGTTCCAAAGAATTAAAGCCAAAATCATCATATTCTACTTTTTGAACTTTTAAAGATTGTATCTCACTTTCTTTGTGATTCATTAAAGTAGAAGAACTATCTACAGGTGTTGATATTGTAAAAGTTATATGTTCTCCTTCTTAAATATTAGCCTTCCTCTTAAAAATTCATCAATTTTTTTTTTATTTTTCATGATTATTTTATATAAAAATTTGAATATATATCCTATAAAATATGTAA
Source organism: Arachis hypogaea (assembly GCF_003086295.3). Taxonomy (NCBI): domain Eukaryota; kingdom Viridiplantae; phylum Streptophyta; class Magnoliopsida; order Fabales; family Fabaceae; genus Arachis; species Arachis hypogaea. The sequence goes on along the minus strand of NC_092051.1, from coordinate 146,820,084 downwards.
AAAAGAAGTTAGAAGGACAAATATTAAAATTTATAATATTTATGGAATTTCTATTATCAATTTATACAAATACAATAATATCAATACTCAATGAATATTCTAATATTTTTTATCATATAAAAAAATTAAATTAAATAAACAGTAAAATATAAAATAATATTAAATTAAATAAATAAAGAATACTTAATTTTTTATATTTGAACTCAAAGGTAGAGAGAATGTTACTTATTGAATAGAGAGCTGCGAATACACTCAGTTCAGTCTAAATCTATCATATTTTGAATGTTTAAAATTAAAAACTATTGTGTAATAAAAATAAGAAATAAAGATTGAACTTGAATACTTTAAGTTATAGTAAAATATTTGAGCCAACAAAACTATTTTTTATTTTTTTAAAAAATACTACTAATTTTTTTATAAAAAGTTTGGGGCCATGGGCTCCCTTATCTCAACTAAGCTCCGCCCCTGATCGTGTTATTTTGTCATAATTAAATAATTAATTATATAAAAGTTAATTTTATGTTATTATTTTTGTAATAAATATTTTTTTAGTTTTATTTTATATTAAATTAACTATTATTTTTAAATTTTAATGACTCATCAATTAATTTATATTTATTATACTCTTTAAATATTTATCAAAAAACAAAATCATAATTTTGAAAATAGAATATATATAATTAATAAAAAACATTTTTCTTTTAAATTTGTATATATAATTTTATTTTATTTATATAATATATTTAATAAAAAATATTATGTATAACAAATAGTAACTTTGCTTAATTTTACTAGATTTAATCAAGTCTCCAAATTAATTATATATCCAATTCAAATAATGACTTAATTTTATCACGTAAATTTTGTATATTCTTGATGAAAGATATTATATTATTATTAAAATAATAATATTTTATTTATAAAATATACACTTTTTCTTCTAAAAAAGACCAAAATTAATGTAGTCTAGAATAAAAGGGAACGAAATTCACACCCACCTGAGCCTGATAGAGTAATTATACGAACTGCAACATTATTGAAGTCTGAAAAGTAGTAAGGGTAAATATTTGACCATATTGATACTCTGATTCTGGTTTCAATTTTGAGACAGCAGAACAGAAAGATTATTAGAGCCATCATTTCACGTTTTCACTTCTGAGTTCTCAGGCTGCCATCAACTATTTTTTTATTATTATTTTTTATATTTAAGTCCAGCCCACAGGCCCTACTTTGGGGGTACTCCCTCCTTCGATTAATTAGCTTATAAGCCTGTTTTTAATTTTTTTAGAATAAAATTATGTGAAGAATCAATAATTTTACTAAATTTTAAAAGATATATATGTATAATATTGTGATTTTTTATTTTAATATGGAAGAGTGAATAGAATTTTAGTTAATGTTACAAAAAATAAAGTTTTACAATATTTTAAGATACTGTTCTGTACAAGTATAATACGTAAACTATATATTGCACTAATAATACACAATTTGTGTATTTATAATACGCAGACCGTGTATTGTAATTTAATATTAAAATAATATAATACATAGTCTGTATATTGTTTTTATAAATTAAAATAAAAATTGATCTGACAATTCACATCCTACAAATTCTATAGCTTCGGTAATTTTGTAAAATATCATAACTTCCAATATTAAAAGATTACACCAATTCTTATCCAATATCTAAAAAAATTAACCTAATATTGTACATGATAAATTTTCAATTAAAACTTAAAAGAAATCATTTTTACTATTCATAAAAACTTTATTTTTCAGTAACATTATCCATATGGATGGATAAATCAAATAAAATCTTGGCAGAACTGCAGAAGCTAAATGGCCATCAATTAGAAGTTCATTTAATGGTAGATATGACTTACTAACAAGACATATAATAACGTGTATTTATTTTTTTTAATGTAGATATTTTCAAATTTTTTAATTAAAATTTTATAAATATAAAACTTAAATGAGATAAAAAAAATGTTAGAAAAAGTTTTTTTATGATGTAAAATTATACTTTATAAAATGAATTGAAAAAATTGAGAAAATATGTTCTCATATTTTATCTATCTTATTGTATCAGTTCTTTCTGATGCCCTATTTTTATTATTAATATATAATAAATGAAAAATAGCTATATGTAATATCATCTGATTGAGGTAAAATACAGTTAGAAGCCTAGAACAATTCAAAAAATAATATATTTTTTTATTCACAGGAAGATCATTTTCTAACTGAAATCATAAGATGAAAATCAAATGAACCTATACAACCTAACATTCATGATTTACTAGTACATAAGCACCTAAATTCAAAAAATTCTCACTATCACTTTAACATGGTTCATAGTATTTCATTTTTTACTTTACAACTCATTATAGTTTAATAAGATGGCTCTCATCTACATTTTTCATTTGTTGATCATAATAAATACTCTTTACAAAACAGTTATTAGGAGAAAAATTACAATTGAGTTATCTTAATAAATACTTTTTTTATTATTCATTCATTGTGAGACTCATTTATATCATCTAAATTTGTTTTGGCAATTTAGACACAAACTTAGAGTTTGAATTCAATATTACTTACTACAATCACATGATCATTTATATAAGCCAACACAATTAGTTATATTAAACTTACATATTTGATGCTGAATAAAGAATGGTCCCGTCAATAATTGTTAAATAATAAAATAAAAGAAGGTTTTGAATTGGCAAACAAATACATGACAAAATATTCAATAAAGTAATTTTATAACTTTTACAAAAAAATGTATTTAGATATTTAAAATTAAAAATGTTTATATATATATATATATATATATATATATATATATATATATATATATTCTATTTCTCTATCCTTATACAATTAGAATAAAAGTAACATTATTTAATTTTTAAAATTAGACTCTTGAATTTTTTTAAAAAATTTTAAATTTTAAAGTATATCAAATAGTTTATAAGTTTCTTGCCAGTTTTGAACATTAGTTAACAACGTTAACAATTAATGTGTGATGTTACTGGATAATTAAGTGTGTAAGATGAATAATTTAGTCTATAAAATTAAGTAATACAGTTCTGTTTTTGAGTGTCCTTTTTATATCTTTTTCTAATTTTACAAAAAAAATCCCACGAGAAGATGAAGCTAGTGCGAGAGGAGCTCCATGTTTTTGGGAAGGAGTTACAGATTTTTTTTTTACGACACAAAGATATAAATCAGTTATGCAACAGTTAATACTTCATCCAACTCTATATACTTACCCAACTCTATATATTTATCCGATTTTCTTATATCCCTTGTATTTGGATTCTCCATCAGAGACACCAATATCTCTGAACTAAGTTCCTAAAAGTTACAATTTTGGAAAAGTCCATACTGACGTGCTTTTAATTATAGTCAATAAAAAGATAAAAAAAAAGAAAGTAATATTATTGAGTTGTATGTATTTATAAAAGATGTATACTCTGAAGGCATTGTTTATTTCCTTAACTTGCATTACCTTTGCAAATTTGCAGTGCATAAATATTTTTGTTAAGTTCGTTATTTTTATTTGAAAAATGAAATTACAAGGTTTGATTATAAGAAAAAATATTTATTGTTTTAACCATCTTCTTTAGTTCATTACATTAGAATTAGATTAAGGTATCATATAAGTTAATACATAGCTTACTATATGTGATTATGTTTAGAATTTTGAACAATTTCAATTTGCAATAACATTCAATAATATTACTTTTTAGTTAAATAATTATAATAAATATTAATTTATTTTAATATATTCTAACAATTTTTATCAAAAAATAATTGAATGAAAGGTATAAACATTTTGATACGAGTAAATAATATTTGTAATATAATATTTTTTATGAAGTCACTTCCAACACAATAGACAGCATTATACTTATCATTCTTAGTAATAAGATTGCTCTTGTTTACTTGTAAGATTGACAGAGATATTTCATGATATCTTCCCATGATTACTAGCTTTATTATAATATATTGAAAGAGTTAATCATCAAATTAGTTCTTAAAAAATAAATTATTTTTTAAATTTATTTATAAAAAAATTATTAATTAAATTAATTTTTTAAAAATTATAAATTAAATATTTTTATCTTTTTATCATTTAATTAATAATTTTTTTAATGACTGATGATATAAAATATTAATTAATAGTATATATGACATCTAATATATTTAATTGGACATTAAATAAATATATTTATAAAAATCTATCAATTTAATATATTTTTCCAATATATAACCCTAACCCTAATATAACCTAACGACACTAAATTAATAAATTTTCATAAATATATTTATATTTTAGCGTCTAATTAAATATACTAAATATCAAGTATGATATAAGATAACGTTTTATATCATTAATTATTTACAAAAACTAATAATTGAATGATTGAGTAACGAAAATAATTAATTTATAATTCTAAAATAATAATTTAATTGATAAAATATTTTAAAAATAAATTTAAAAAATAAATGATTTTTTAAAAATTAATTTAACTATTAATCCTATCTTTAATCCTATCTTATCCTAATGGATGGAAAGTTATTTGTGTCCCTTTTTTCTAGGAAATTATATTTACTTTAGCAATAACATTATTAAAATTTTAAACCCTCCAAATTTTCACACATACTATCAAATCTTAAATACCCAAATTGAAATAAGGCACACAAATAAGCATAGTCAACAATTTACAAGATCGGGCCTGCTACACATACAAGCAAAAAGGCCCTATAAGTTTTACAAGTTCCCAACCCACACATCATTCACACGCGCACTCATCTCACTTTGAATAGAGCGTAAATTACACGCGTCCCACTCAAACGGTTTCTCTTCGCAAATAGCGCTCCTTAATGGCGCACTCTTCCACTTCTCCAACCCGTTCAAAGAAAACACAAACCGTCCATTTTCGAGCAACATTTCAAACTGCAGAGATAGCACTTGTCGCGAAGATCAGAACTCTCCATCAACACAACGTAGAACTCTCGATCAAGAATCTCAAGAAAAAACGAAGTTATAATACTCAAGGTACATTATGTTACTATTTCACTCATATTCTATATTTTTCAGATTTCGAAAACGAAGAACTAGATTTTACTGTTCTTCTACATTCTTCTAGGTTTTACTGTTCTTGTTCTAAGTCTCATTTTACAGTTTTTAATATTCTACTTGTTCTACGTTTTACTGTTATTCTTGGTTCTAGGTTATAGTGTTCTTCTTAGTTGTTCTAGGTATTACTGTAGTTGTTTTTCTAGTTCTTCTGGTAATTGATTGTTTGGAATATAATGCGTAATTTGTTGGGTGTATATGGAGTAACTTGTTGGGTGTATATCACATACTTTGTTGGGTGTATATTTCTGAACTGATATACTGTAATATATTCAACAGTTGCACTGTTCTAATATTTGATTGTCCATGGGTGTATATTACTTGACCTTGTAATGTTGCTTGTCCTTGTATATTAATGCTTGTTTGAGTGATATCTGACTGATATCTATGGGTGTATCTGACTCATATCTATGGGTGTATCTTATTTATATCCTTAGGTGTATCTTGCTGATATCTATGGGTGTATTTTTCTGAACTAATATACTGTAATATATATTCAACAGTTGCACTGTTCTAATATTTGATTGTCCATGGGTGTATATTGCCTGAACTTGTAATGTTGCTTGCCCTTGTATATTAATACATGTTTGAGTGATATCTGACTAATATCTATGTGTGTATCTGACTCATATCTATGGGTGTATCTTATTTATATCCTTGGGTGTATCTTGCTGATATCTATGGGTATATTTTTCTGAACTGATATACTGTAATATATATTCAACAGTTTCACTGTTCTAATATTTGATTGTCCATGGGTGTATATTGCCTGAACTTGTAATGTTGCTTGCCCTTGTATATTAATGCATGTTTGAGTGATATCTGACTGATATCTATGGGTGTATCTGACTCATATCTATGGGTGTATCTTATTTATATCCTTAGGTGTATCCTGCTGATATATATGAGTGTATTTTTTATTTCAGAAAAAATGGCAGCCAGAAACCAAGTTGGAAGAAATGTAAGTGTGCTTAGATGAAATAAATGTCAGCTAGGTAAATGTGTTTAAAAAGTAAATAACTCTGTATTACATTTCTCAATTAACATGATTGATTAAACAGAATATTCTTTTTAATTGTAGGACGAGATGGACCACTTTAGAGTGAAATATGCTTCCAGGATTCTATTCCATGACATGAATCTAGACAAAGCTGAAGCCATTAGGAAAAGTAATGCAATAAGACTGTTCAAGCCATCCTCGTTTTTATTGAGTCCATATTGTCAGATAGATTCTGATGATATTGACACTGTTTAATGTAAATGTTATATAGTCCTGTAACAAATTGAACACATGCTGTAAAAATTTTTCAATTATAGTTCTGTTTATTGTAAAATTTCTTTCAATAATTAAAATCTCTCTACTGTATTCAAAATGTATGAATTACAGGTACTATAATATGAAGGAAAAAATCAAATTAAATATACATCCATAACTTGCCATTTTTTACACCCAAAGAACGTTGAATATACACAAAAAAATCTATCCCCCTGATGCTTTATCCCTATAATCCTAAACACGAAACACTTTAAACCTAAACCCTAACCCGTACCCCGTAAACCATAAAACCTTAAACCCTAATACCCAAAACCCTTAAACCATTGTAAAAGAAATAAACAGTATTTTATAACATAGAGATCCTTTGCGTGCTTCTCATCCCTGTCCAGAAGTGGTGATCCAGATAGATTGGAACCCATATATGACGGTCTTCATAGAGATCTACAGAATACACCCAAACACAGACTATAAATACACCCAAAGAAAATTAAATTTACACCTCTGCTGCAGATTTTAAACAAACATTACCTGAAAGCCACTTGTTGTCCACAAGACCAAAATTCAGTAGAAATTCATTCCAATTCCTATCAAATGAGTCTTTACTATGAGAGTTCCAAACAACTTCGCTCATTTCTTGTTCAATTTCTGCATGTCCCTTGTACCCGTTTAATTTGATTGGAATCTTCTTCATTATGTGCCAAATACACCAACGGTGAATTGTTGTTGGCATACAGGCCTCTAAAGCCCTTTTCATTGATGCGCATTGATCGGCGAAAAACCCTTTCGGAGCATTTTCTCCCATGCAACGAAGCCAACATTGAAATAACCATTTGTATGATTCAATTTCTTTGTTTTTCATCAAAGAGCATCCGAGAAGTGTTGACTGACCGTGGTGATTCACCCCGACAAAAGAACCACAAACCAAATTATACCTGAAACAAATTACCATAGTGCAGAATGAAAAATCATTATGTACACCCAACAAATACTTTGTATATACCCAAAAAATACCCAATATACACCTCTGTGGCAGATTCATAAAACACATTAATTTAGAATCATAAAAAGGGACAATTTATTACCTGTTTGTATTGTATGTGATGTCAAATGAAATAACATCTCCGAAATACTAGTTTCTGTAAAATTTTCTAGCATCTCCAATGGTGGTAAATGTCATTCCAACCTTCGGAATAAACTGGTCATCAACAACAGAGAGAGGCTGCAGAATACACCATGTCAAAAACTATAAATACACCCAATCATTGGTAATATAATACACCCGAATGGCACCAACTCAACCAAAATGACAATAAAAGCCATAAGCTGTAAATACACAGGCTGCAGAATACACCATGACAAAAACTAAAAACACACCCAATCATGTCTCATATAATACACTCGAACGACAACAACTCAGCTAAAATAACAGAAAAAGCCATAAATGTAAATACACCCACACTACCGAAACAAATACACCCAAAGAAAACTCTGATCTATACCCGAGCGTCTGCTATAAATTCCAGATAATCAATCAAATACATTACATTCAATCCACAGATTTATGTTGACGCGTTAGTCTCACAGTCAATGTTCACGAATTATTCAGCTACACAATGTTATACAAATTACTGTAACAAAATTCAGAGTAAACGTATGTAAATCAAATCTCAGGAACTTCGTTAGATTCAAATTCATAATCCATTTCCTCTGATTCAGCTGAGAATCTGAGGTTGAATCATCTATTATCTTCAAAACGAATCCAAACTTTGATTTCAGTAAACAAAAATCGATAGAAAACGAAGCTAGAGTTAGAAAGAGAGAAGAACAAGAAGAAGAAGAACGAGAAGAAGAACGAAGAAGAAAATAAATCTATAAATAAGGAGAGAAGAACGAGAAGAAGAAGAAGAACGAGAAGAAGAAGAACGATAAGAAGAACGAAGAAGGAAACAAATCTTTTAAATTTGGTAGTTACATATACGCGGGATCTTTATATAGCGCGTGTATTGGACGTAGGGCATGCAGCGCGTTTTGTGGGTTTATTGCTTAATGAACTTGTAAAGCATACAAGCCCTAATGGCTTGTATGTAGAGCTTTTCTGTTACAAGATTGTTCTGGGTTTATTGATCTTTTAGTGTTAAAAATTCGAGATATTATGTCTTAGAAATGACGTGCTGATTTTCGGTTGATCTTGAGAGATACAAATACAGTAGCAGACATTATGACAAAGACTGCAATGAGAATCTTTTCTTCCTAAGTGGAGTTTTTGTTGCCTTAAAAAAAATTTGAGAATAATATTCAACAAAATTATTTTTCTTAAACAATTTTTTATTTTTTTCTCCCTCTTAATTTTTATTTATTTTCTTTTAGGTCACAAAAAAATTACTCTAACGTATAACAGTTCAAGAATAATTAAATTAACGCAGTTCAGATATTAAGCAATAATAACAACCTACCACTTTGGAAACACTTTCTCTTCTTGGTACTCGCCCATAATGCAACACATTGGGTTGTGACTACTAATTACTTAACATGCAAGTAAGGAACATGAAGTATGCATTAAGGAATAATAAAATAGGATTACAATAACCAAATTAGATCGAGTAATTAGTTCATTCTATGTTTAATTAAATGTCAAAAATTTAAATATCTCTTTATATATATAATAATTTATTAGTCAATAATAAATTCTTAAATAAAATTTATATTTATGTATTAATTTTTGATATATCAAACTAAAATTATTTTTTTGTTTTTGATATTGGAGTAATAAAAATATTTTTTTTAAATGTGAATTATTAAAATATTATTTTTAAATATGAAATCGTTTAATTAAAGAAGTAGAAATCAAACCATTCGATTTGTTAAAAGTATAGTAATTGACAAATTGAACTGTCCAATTTACATAGATACAGAAATTGAACCATTCGATTTATATTTAAAAAAATAAAAAAATTTGAGGTACAGAAATCTCAGACCTTTCGATTTATGTATCTTTTACAATTTTAAAAAATATCAAAAATTATAATGTTACAATATATCACTACTTTTACTTTCATATAAAAAAATGTGAAAACTATGTATAGTTGACTTCACGTGAAGTTAATACTTGATAATCATTCGATGAATTGACTAATTTGACTAAATTGTCATCTAATAACTCTTAATATTAATTTCATGTGAAGTCGACTTCATTGAGTTTTTACGAAAAAAAAGCCAACTAAAACTACTGTAAAAAAAATTACAATAAAACAAAATTTAAAATAAAAATAAAATACTTTTTTTATTTTAAATATGTGATGAGAAGGTTTGTTTGTGTTGTTTGTTGAATGAGGATCTGCTTTTGTTGGTGTGTGTCCTCGGGAAGGTGATCTGAATTCTGATGATCATTGAATATTGCAATGCATAGGCCCTATTGGCTCTGTGGGTCCCACCCTACGCTCCCCTTTAACGCCGTTAACGTGCCTTTCACTTTCACATCTCTGCATGCATGTCACTGTTATCATCACTCTTCTATCTCCTTTTTAATCTTGTTATCCAACGATTTTACCCAATCTTCATTTCTTATTCTTATTATATTCTTTGCCTTTTCAAAAGTAATCAAGATACTGCTTTCAAATTTTCTCAAATTAAATAATCAATTTCAGTATGTATTTTGTTATGTCAAAAAGATTAATATTGATTACTCTTGTTATTGGATTAAAATACACTTTCCCTTTTTACATTAATAGTTAAAAAAAAGTTTAGAAATTAGTAGATTTTGTAGTTTTTAGTCATTAATTAGTCATCAATAATATTTTAAATAATGTGAAATTATATTTAATGGTATAGAATCATTCAATTTTCTTTTGATGGTTAAGTACTGGTAAAATTTAACTAAAGTACTAGCCCATAACACTTTTCAATCATTAATTATGTTTGGATATATTTTAACAGTACTTTTTTCTCATATAAAAAGATCATTTAGGATTATTTGATGAACAAGTTTACAATCTCACCGTAAATAATTTAACTGGTTTTGTTGCAAATAAGTTTAAACTAGTTTTTGGGTATTATTTTTATCCTATAATATAAACAATTAGTGCATACTCATTGTAATTTCAATTTATCATTTAGAAGTAATTTTTATATCCAATTCAAACAAAAATGATTATTTTAAAATTATTTTTCAGTTAAATTATATATTTTACACTATATAAATTATATATTCAACAATCAATTCTTAACAAAATACATTAATATATTTAGAGTTTAGCTAACATAAAAAGCACATGTTAATGTTACTAATTAGAAAAATTATTATAAAAAATTTTAATTTTCAATGTAAATATTGTGTATTTATTAAAATAAAATATTTTAAAACTAAACCCATATATTTATTATTTATTTTACGGTAATACGAGTGCACAAACTTAAAATTAAAGCTTACATGCTTTTGACAAAAACGTGTAGAAACCTTATGAGAATTAATTATTAACAGAATCTTATAATAATGAATTACTGCCGTTAAGTACTTTCTTAATTGAACCTACTGTTCCCTGTATTAAGTCATGCTCCTTATTTAGGAACACAAGAAAGTTGAAACTTCTCAATCATTATATTATTTATATCAAACCAAGCATAAAAGACGAACCCATACTGTTATTTATGCTCCCTTAGCTTCTCTCTTTTTTCCTTATTCATTTTTTGTTTTCCCTTTTATAGTCTTATAAGAGATTAGCCCTTTTTTTAATCACCCTCATATTATTGATAATTTTGTTTTCGATTGGTTAAGGTTTGGGTTAATAATATGAAGATCTTATCATCAATTTATAAAAGGCTTTGCTGACTCCAATTTGCTCATTTTTGTTTTCAGTTGCAACTTAAAAAGTCAGCACTCTTCATCATATAGGCAACTTTTCTCATCTCCCTCACTTTAGTAAATAAAAAATAAGTTTAATTATTCTGTTTGTGTGTATAATTTTATAAAATTTTTAATTAGATTATTATATATTTTTTAATTAAATTTTTATATTAATTTTTTTTAATTGAGTTTCTATATTTTTTTTTTATTTGAGTTTTTACACTAATTTATATTTTTTAGTTGGGTTCCTATACAATTAAGTCAATTACTACTACGAGGGACCTAATTGGAAAAAAAATTGGTACAATAATCCATTTAAAAAAAGTATAAAAACCTAATTAAAAATTTTACGAAACTATAAAAACCAATAGAATAATTAAACCTAAAAAATATTAAATTCATTTTTAATATGAAGTAGTATATAAATTTTATTCTTTAACTTACTCAAATATTTTGATAATATTTTTTATTAATTTTTTATATTGCCTACCATCCAAGACTAAAAAATAATTCGTCGTTATTTTAAATGTTATTTAAAAATTTATTATTAGTCAATTTAATTTATTCACAAAATGAGATTCGAATTACGAGTTGGTATGACAATATATTATTTATTAATTGAGAAAAGGCTTGATTTTTTATTTTTTTTTTATGAAAAGCATTTTTTCTTTAAAATATTAAGATTAAACAAAATTTAATTACATTAAAGGACTGAGAATGTGGTCCAACATTCACATGCATGGCGTTTTAGTAGGAAGGCCCTTTCAACAACAATTGTTCCCAATCACGTGCCCATTAATGTGTGTGTATTTAAGGTTTTATGGGACCCATCTATATAATAATTCTCACTCTGAAAATCTGAATAATTGATGCTGCGGATGTATTCTTTTTAATTATATAACCTAAGGTAAGTAATGGGTTTCCTCCATGGAAAAGAACAATATCTCACATCAGAATATAACCATGTATTAAAAAAAGGTTGCAGAGGTTTTAATAAAATAAAATACAAAACTATTATATACATATTAAAATTTAACTCTATATAAAAATTGTTATTATATATTTGTATATAAATATATATAAATTTTAATTTATTTTAAATTTATATTTTATATTTTAATATATATTTTATACAAATAATTGATTTTTTTAGAAGTAATACGATCGAATAAAATAACATGCATTTTTTATTTTTCACATCACACTGTTCAAGTTCTGATATTAGAGAATGTTACAATGAATATAATAATGAGCAATGCTAGGGGGCCAGCAACATTTGTGATTGGTAGCCATCAACTAGCCATCAATGATGATTTGATGGTGTGAGATTGGTGTAAGATTTCATCCAATGGCTTACCCTTCTCTGCTGGTTACATGCTGGCCAAAATACAATAAAATTGCTGGCCCCCTAGACTTTTCCTATAATAATATACACGTAGAGTACATAATAGGTTGAAGTTGGTCCAACTGTATATTAAATTGTATCTTTTTTTGGTGAATATTAAATTGTATCTGATTGCTTTAGTATTTTCCCTATTCAGCCATATTTATTTACTTATTTTTTTAAATATGGTTAAGTATAGAAAATAAATAAAATTGAATTAAATATGAGACAGAGTTCTAACTAAAAATTATCATGTAATACAATTATTTTTATGAGATAGTCATATAACAATCTGTATTCATTTATCAAAAGAAAATTATCATTATATAACTAGAGATGGAAAAAATATATATTTATAGTTGGAAATTGGAATAAGAGTCAAATTAGAGAACATTTTAAACTATTTTAATGAGACATTTTTGGCTTTCACTCCTCAATAAACTTTGAAGGTAGTTAATACAATCACTCTAAATTTGAGATTTTTTTAACAACTATGCTACTATTATATATATATACTAAAAATTAACTACTAAATTAATTATTTTATAGAATATATGTTAAAATATAAAATATTATTAAAAATGTATAACAATAGTAAAAACTTATATATATTTATTTTCAGGTAAAATTATTAATTAAAAATTATTAAATAACAATTAATCAAACATATCAAATTCTCTAACAATTTTCAATTAACAACTTTATATAAAGTCAACCGTATTTGAGTTTTTACAATAAAAAATACATCTCATTTTTGTTTTTGTAATTGTTATTGAGAACCTTAATCTTTACTGAGGTGATTTTACTGTAATATTAGAGGTGTTCATGGATCTGATATGATCTATATATCTACAGTATTTATTCGAATTTGATCTGAAAATTTAGATATGGCGCACACTGATATAATCGAATTGCAGATTCTATGTAGGTATCCGCATATTTGTGGATCCGCAAAAACAAATAAATAATTAATATTATTTTTATATTTTATTTCAATTAATAATTATCATATTTGTTGTATTATTTTATTTTTATTGTTTAAAAAAATTATGTTTAATTATTTTAAAAGTAAACATGTTTAAAAGAGTAGAAAAAATGAATTTTATTGATATTTTTTAATAAAAATAAACTTTCAAAAATATTTGTATGTGTTGCAGATATATTCGATATCCGATATTCAAATGTGCAGATTGAATCAGATCCATGATTAAAAAATGCGGATATTGAATCCGATCCAATCCAGTGATTTTAGTGCAGATTGGATCGGATCGAGATTTTAGTCATATCCAATCCGATCTTATCCGCGTTCACCCATAATAATATATCTACAATATACTTCTATTATTTCAATAATAATAAATAAATAAATAAACAAAGGTGTTGTTAGCATTGATTGTCCATCAAACATAGGCTAAGGATGATCAAAGTTAAGCTTTCAAAATATTTAAAAATTAAAATTCTCAGCGTACTTGTTCAGTAAAAAATCATATAGGTTGCTTAATTGGAATTAATTAAACTCTATATATTTTTAGTTTTCTCTATAATATACTTCAAAAAAAGCATGCATGGGGACGAAGAAAGATGGGATGAGATAAACACACTTAATTTAAAGGGGATTTGGCAAAATTTTCCGCATCGAGGAAAAAAAATAACAAAAAAAGAGAGGACAGAAAAAAGGACTGGGGTCCTACTTGAATTTTTTTAATTTTCAATTTTTATTTTCTTTTCAGCCATCAAAAAAAATAGGGAAAATAATTTTGGCATCTCAATTTATTTATTTTTTTTTTTGAGAAAAAGAAATGCATATCTGATCTTCAGAAGGATGTAAGATTTCACTAATATTTTTGAAAAGACAAAATTGAAAGACACAAAGCTATATATATATACATATATCTATTGAATTCAAAACAGTAGTAGTTCCATTTCATTGGTATCTATTGCATTCAAACAATGAATTTATCAAAAGCCCATGCATCTATTTCAGTCCACGTTGTTCCACCAATCTGAAGTTCATGGCAAATTAAACTCAGACTTAGAGGAAGCTTCAACATTCAAGTTTAAATAGCAAATTTCAATTATAGCTTCTAGGTTTTCCTTGTGCATTTGAAAGTAGCAATGGAAAACCCCTTTCCCATACTATATTCAATTTGACATCTCAGTTCTCTATTTCTTTGTTCGTCAAACAACTATTTTATCTCTTATCTCTTATCTTTGCTTAAGGGCTCCTTTAGAGTAGTTCAGATCCCTTACTCTTTGCTTTTAACTATAGGGAGAAAAATAAAAATTGATCCATAGGTTTTTACATAATATCAGGACATTTCATTAACCCTATTCGCTCAGCAGATAGAGCACTCCAAAATGAAACAGCACTTGAGATGATAAATTCTTGCTTCCTGTAAGCATAATAAACATCGCATTATAATTCAAAAAATACTAGGCGGCCAAGCATTTTTTGAACCAAGTTTTTAATTAAGTCTGCGCGTTTCTTCTCTTTTGTATACCAAAGTTTTTCTTCTCCTTTTTTTGTACACTTCTTTTTTTAACACCATTATCGTTGTTACCACCGCCACCACTACCATCATCGCTTCCGCTGTCTTCTTTTTCTTTTTGATGTTATTGTTTAATTTCTTTTTTTTCTTCTTTTCCTCCTCATCCTCTTTTTATCATCATCACCGTCTTTGTAGTCTTCATCTTCTTCTTCTCCTATAAATATTAAAAGAACTAGAGCAAAGAAATTTTGATACATAACATAAATTTTGGTGCACAACATACAATTTTCAGTGTACAAATTTTTTTGAAAAACCATATATCCAAAACATTGATATCCAAACAATAAAATATGCACTGCACATAAATTTTGGTGTGCAATACAAAAATCCTAGTACGTAGCACAAATTTTGATGTGCAGCATAAATTTTTTGAGGACTATACTTCAAGAACATTGACGCAGCAAAATTTGTTATGCATGAAAATTTCTATGCTATGTGAAAAAATGTGTGCTATATGTAAATTTGTATACTATAAAAATGAAATACACAGCACATAAATTTTGACAAACAACACAAATTTTGGTTCATAACAAATTTTGATGTGCAACACAAATTTTTGAAAGACTACATACCCGGAACATTGACTCACCCAACTAACAAAATACATTTACAGCAAAAAATGTGTTATGTGCAAAAAATGTGTGCTATATGAAAAAAATTATATACTATATCAATTTGCTTCTGTTAAGTGCAAAATTGTGTGCTATATACTTCAAAAAATTTGCGTAGGAAGAAGAGAAATGGTACATATATTCCACATATGCTCGCTTTTGTTTTTTTCCACTGGATTTGCACCAATTTGTTGGACTTTTGTTACAAGAATACTTGTACAGTGTAACACCATTCTTATAATTCGATGGTGTTAATGTCAACGTCTACACGCTAATAGTCATGATTTGTAACAAATTTATTATCCATCAACTAGTTTGAAGATGGTAGATGAAGACACTTAAAAGTTAACGGTGGCTAGTACAAAATTTTAGGCATTGTACATTAATATGCCATTATTTGGCGTATTTGGTTACAGCTTTCCGACTCCTTCAATGACAGATCTGAGTATCAACAATATTTATGAGAAAGGATTAGATATTTCCACTCTAAATTGTGTAAAATACATTATATTTTCAAACGGAATTTCCTTAAACTATGCTTCATGTAAAGCTTTGTTATGGCTCTTTTTTCGATTTAGTACGGCAAATATTTAATCCAAACATTCCTCGCCAAAAACTAGGGAAAACCAGCTCTCCAAAATAAAATCAAAGATCCTTAGTGAGCCCACTTGGACATTGTGATAGTCATTAACGGATATAGTCATTAACGGTGAGTTAAGACTGATTTTAAAAAAGAAAGAATTTAGAGGATTAGACTCTTATTATTCAAATGACGAGAATTTTTTTTTATCCATCTTGTTAAGCACTTGATATCAGCTCTTTTCTCCAATGTATTTACTTATTTTATGGTTTTGGGGTGAGGCCAGCATTAAATTTTTACAGCGAGTTACAAACAAAATTTCATAAAATCAAAACATAGACGTGGATACCTAACTAATATATTACATACCCAGAAATATCATTACTAATGCAAAAGGTCATACTAACACCTAGGGATCAGATACACCTATTCTATACAACAAACAAGGCTAGACTGTTTTAGAACAGAATATGCATCAGCAAAATTGAAATGTCAAATTTACAGTAACATTTAGAACAGAGAATTTATTTTGACAATACATGAGATCACCTGATTTCTATATGCCAAACACAATGAGAAAGTTAACCATGTACAATACATAAGGAAATAAATAGATTTGTTACCACGTGCAGCTTCACTCCAAGTGCACTAGATAACTTTGAAGATCCTTTGTCAAATTCATGAAGTTGACAAGCTGCTGAATATACGCTTCAAACTAGCACAAGCAGCACGTAATCTAGCCATGCTCATTGAGCTTATCTGTGAGGCAGTGTTGACACAACATATAGTCAAACACAAATTAATTTCGTTATGTATGAAAGGTTCGTTAGCATACTCTGTAGAGAGCCCACATTTAAGAGGCACTTACTCTCACCTTTGGACAGAAGCGAACATCAAGAGTTTCCAGCATAGTGCATCTAGCAATAGCGGCTTCAACAGCTTTCTCATCAATATTGCAAGACTACAAAACCAAAATTACCCCGTCGGGGAAAAAAAAAACCCAAAATGTCAATAAAATGAAGAAAAAAATTTGCAGGAAGCCAGGAACTTCAACTTTGACCATGATTGGCAACACCTTTCATGGACAACTGATGAACTAATTCCAACATTTTGATAAACTAACCAAAGCTAATGCCAATAGGAGCCAATAATTTAAAAGAAATTCTAGAACAATAGCATTTAAAAAGCAAGGTGCATAATGCACTCATTTTTCAAAATAATAAATAAAAAAGCGAGAGAGAAATGAAAGGTAGAGAAGTCTAGTAACCTGAAGGAATAGGCTGGCCAATCTTGGGCACTCTAGCTTCAAAACTTCCAAAGCAGCACAATTACTGTATAGACAAGTTAAAAACATTATCACATCTAAATTACAAGTATAGAAAAACCATCCACATTTTTGGATCAGAGTCAAAGTTACCTTAAATTAAGCCAGCATAGGTTCAGACAAGCAACATCAACCTCCTTCAAATTAGTTGAGAGAGAGAGGTTCAGGTATAATAAATTGGCACAATGTGCTGCCAATGGAATGAACACTTTCCTGATATTTGGACATCCGACACAGTTGAGATTCTGCAGTAGCCGTGTGGGTTGCCCACTTGACTCGTGGACAATCGCAGAGGAACTTGGATGGGATAGGATCTTCACACCAGTCATTTCGGCAATCTCCCCAAGACTGGATCCCCAATTCAAATCATGCATATTCACACAGCCATTCAAGCTTACACGTGTAAGGTGTGTGCAGCAAGAAAGAAGCTCTTCGATAGCAGACTGACACAGGGTTCCATATGACAGGTCCAACTCTTGTAGTGCTGGTAAAGCACCCCCCTTGTAAAGAGGTTCAAGGGATGAATCTGGGAGATATTTGCACGCCTGCAACTTCAATACCTTCAAGAAAACAAGAATGATACTATCAGAGGTACATAAAATAACTATACAATCAAAGGTTGCAAAAGATTCCAATATCTGTGAACTAAGGACAACAAAGTCACAACTGTATAACAACTTGAATACGTTTGGTTGAAAAACACAAAGGAATTACAAATTTTGCCCCCTTCCCCCTCTGACACCTTCCCCTATTCTATTTTTTAAAACTAGATATTCTAACAAAACCACCCATCCCCGCCAACATACACACAGAGACATATAGGCCAGCACCTAAGTATCATCAACAGTTATTTTATACATAAAAAATGAATAAAACTAAGATCTCAACTTTATCAGGAGGCAATAAAAGCAACTAGACTAAATCGGCCTAAAGCTTGGACTGAAAATAACACACAACCACCACTAATAGAAATGTGTCTTTATTCTGTTCGGGTGGGGGCAACAACTGTTTGTGCAATACGTGATCTAATTTCACAATAGCCACCATATGCACACAAAATTGTCTGCAACTCTTACCTTTAGCTGTGAACAAGACTCAAAAACAGGCTGCAAGTCGACCAAGAAAGTGTACGATAAATCGAGGAGAGTCAAATTTGGAAGAAACTGCAGAGAACGGAGACCACGTAAACCAATCGATGGGCAAGACATCAATATTAGTGACTCAATCAGGGAGCATGAAGCAGTTGTAGCAGACAAGCAGGCATCTGTGAGTTGGCTGTATGTCACAACAACAAACATCAGTCCATGTACGAGGAGGATAAGAATTCATTAGTGAGTGAAACATCACCTGCAAAAGGAAGCATCCAGAGATGTCAAGAGAGGACAATTAATGGATGCCTCAGATAGTACACCACAACCTTTCAGCTCAAGTGAGACCATCGACGATGCTTCAATGCTGAGAATGTTCAATTTTGGACATATTCCTAAATTGAGAGACCGAAGACCAACCTATAAAGCAGGTGAAGAAAAAGAAAAAGTAAGTACCATCACACCAGCACATTAAATTCCTCGACTTTATTGCATACACCTAATCCCAATACTTAACCAACAACTGCTCCTCCCCCCTTCAACAGCACCACAATGCGATGAGAGAAAAGAGAAACTTACTATATGGCATTGTTTCCAAAGTGTAGAAAACTGTTCTTAAGGCTTGTAAGACAGCAAAAAGCTCATTTACACAAGCATAAAAATTTTGAAAGTTCCACCTCAAGCAAAACAAACAAATAAAGCACCTAATAAATGTAAATCACTTACAGGACAAAATGATGCTCTTTCCAAATGATCACAACCATCTAAAATAACCTTCTCAAGCTTAGGACATTTAAGCTCAAGGGTAGTAATTGCACGACATCCACCGAGAGAAAGACTCACTAACGAGGTGCTGTTGAATCGGACTGATGTTAAACTCTGAATTCATCAAAAAAAGATCAGTAATAAGATAGCAGAAATAGAACCTAACTTACATTAATTACAACTACCCGAGTAAAGATCAAATCAAACAATTTTTCAGGACACTTAACAGGTCGAAGGTGGAAATATGTAAGTAGATAGTGTAAAGTATTTTGACCATGAATACTTCATACACATCGAAAGAAAAAACTTTTCAATGATTCCATTTATCTTCATAACAACCCTGTCATGTCAATCATTCTGACTCATTTCCGTAGTGGTACCAAAATACTTTTGGAGATGTAAAGGTTAAATGCAATCACATAGTTAAGAAAAAACTACTAACATCTTAAAACTCCTCTGGTAAGTTTTTCATTAAGTTATGATTCAATCACTTGTGTAAGTTCTACGAAAAGCAAGTATAATAAGGCAGATAGCCTCAGCATCTAATGAAAACCATGAATGGGGTAAACTCAATCAAGCAAACGCCAAATCAGATGAACTTATTCACATACCTCACAATTATCAAGAACTAATGATTTCAACATAGGACAACCTCCACCATCACTAAAAACATCACAAATTGAATTCGTCAAAGATTCACACTCAGAAAGGTCCACTTCTTGCAATGACTGGCATTGCAGAGCTAATGTTGTCAAACTATCCTGCTTTTGCAATTTTAATTCCTGCATTGCCACAAAATCTGTGATTTAAACCGCTATATACATGAGCATAGTAGCAAGAAATGACAAGTAATTACTAGACATACTTTTAGTGAATCTGAAGTGATGTTGATACAGTGAAGCGCAGGGCAGTTGGACACCAGTATAGAAGACAACATTAGTGTCCTCAAGTTCAAGTCAACAAATCTGCCAATGAACAATTCCAAAAGAAATTATAAAAGCCAATGCAGAAAATTAAGTATGAAGTTAGAACTGGACTAATACTTGTGTTGTATTGCATACTATTCAACTAAGAGAGAAGGGAAAAGATTAATATTAAAACTAAAGAGCAATTGGAATAGTTTGCTGCAGAAGGGGAAAAAGGGAAGCAGAAACATACTTGCGACAGTGTACCAGTCTAATATTCTGCAAACGTGGTAGATCCAAAGACACTGAAGTCAATAGACTGCAATTGTCAAGCTCCAAAACCTGCAGTAACAGTGACATCATTTATGCATCCTAAATATGTAAACTAAGGAATTCAGACATATCCTTAATATCAGCATCCAAGACCAATTACATACCTCCAACATATAACTATGAGCTATTGCAGCCATTCCATTGAGGCTGAAGTGATTCCCTCGCAGCTGTGAAGCTTCAAAACAGTCAACATTGGCAGTCTAACCGACTTCAACGAGAAAACAAGACAGTAAGCAGTCATGTCATATGAAGTGATATTCAATCTATGAACGCAACAACTGACTCCAGAGTCTAAAGCATACCTCCAAAGATATATTTGGGCAATATGATGCATCAAGAAAACTAAGGTTAGCACAACTCAGTGCTATTTCACGCAGAGTTTCATCACTAACACACGAACAATTAGACATGTCTAGAGACGCTAGTTGTGGGCATGAAGTCGCAGCCGCTCGAATTGCAGCATCAGGAAGTTTATGACAAGAACCTATATCAAGCTCATGCAACAAAGGGCAATTAAGAACCACCTGTGCCATGTTACTACGCTTCAGTGACATGGTTTCTAGCTGTGGGCACCTGAGAAATAATACACAATTACATGTTAGCTCCTTGATAAAGTGCCAAAGTAACATCATAATTTCTGTTAAATCTCAGCATATTCACCTGACTGCTATTCGCATCACACGGCATTTGGTTAACTGAATATGGCACAATCTCTCATGGTTAATAGATATCTCCTGAATGCCATTTCCAAGTGTAGAATCATTGATATTCAATCTCTTCAACATAGAACAATCACCTAACGCATGAAAAAAAGTATCTGCTATCTGTCCTCTTCCTAAGGTTAGCACCTCAAGATTCCTGAAAGTAATTTATAACAAATCAGCAGGAGAGCTGAGACCATGATAACTTTATTGACTTCCTAAGTACTGCAAAAAATACCTACCGCAATGAAGAGATAGCTTTCATGACCAGCAAGTAAATAGTTGGACCAGATATGCTCATTGCTGTAGCATTTGGATACCGCCTACACA
Organism: Arachis hypogaea; assembly: GCF_003086295.3. Classification (NCBI taxonomy): domain Eukaryota; kingdom Viridiplantae; phylum Streptophyta; class Magnoliopsida; order Fabales; family Fabaceae; genus Arachis; species Arachis hypogaea. The sequence continues at coordinate 146,798,252 of NC_092051.1, read as the reverse complement.
TGTCTTCAACTGTAAACAGATATACAGCTTGAGATAAGCACGTTACCTAAAAAACTTAGCTAAAGCATGACTTCTAGTGACACAGCACAAATTCCTAAGCTTCTGTGAATGTTAAAATTTAACAGCAGCAGAAACGATCCATGATTAACAGTTTAGTAAAACATATACATTCAGACTCACATTGTTCTACAGATATATTCCGATCTTCAAAATTCAAACTCTTCCAGAAGTCTTCGTGAGCACTAGCAACTCGCCACTGCTTACAAACTCTGGCAGCTTTGCAAAGGTTGGGATGATCCAAAAATGAGAACACCTAAATTACAGGGGAAGGAAAAGTGCATGTAAGAAAAATAACGAGGGGGTTACATGGGACCTTATCATCAGGGGTTTAAGTTTTTAACGGAGTATCAATAAGTATAAAAATTATCATCACCCAATATCATACCATATGCAGCAAGTCATCTGTGAGATCCATCCTGACTTCTAGGTCTTCTCCCTTTGAAATGTCACTATCGTCTCCTTCGCCGTCTTTCGCGCAGCTAGCATTAAAGCCATTCTCCTCACCAGTACACATCAATGTAAAATCATCATAACATACATCACTTGTCGGTTGAAGAGACGAGCCTTGAAGATAATCATAATCTCCATAGTCAGCAGATGCAGTGGACTTCCCAGTATTCAAAGACGCAGAGGTTGCATAATGACATTCACTGCAAGAACGCAATCATCTATCATATTTGGCAACAGCTTAACTTAGGAAAATGATTGGGCTTTCTTTTCTTGAAGCAAAATATAACACATATGCTGCAACATTTTTCATTTTCCAGCTCATACTAACAACAGCAATAACCATAGTGCACAAAGAAAGAACCGCCTTTTTCCTCTCTTACAATCCATACACACATAATACTTAAAGTTTGTGCTGAACCCTAGAATAATCTTAATCCAAAGAAAACACTCAAAAACTGATCCCTGAGAGTAGAAAACAATCATGCAACAAGTATTCACCCCCAACAAAATCAAGAACTCACCCGAAATCAGCGTAAACCTTGGGCCGCTTGTGGCTCTCCGAACCGGTGGGAGCAGCAGAAGAACCGGAGCTGCTCTCTCCCTCGGACCGGCGCGGACCGGCCCATGAACCGAACCCATAGCCCTCGAACAACCGGAATAGCTCACCGGAAACCGGCACAGCAGGTCGTTCGTCGTTGTCATTTCCAAAAACGAGAGCAGCGGCGGCATCGTCGTAAACGCCGTCTTCTCCCTCTTCCTCTTCTTCTTCCTCTTCTTCTTCTTCTTCTTCTTCCTCTTCTTCTTCCTCTTCGTCGACAGGAATCGCCGTCCCCGAAACGACGTCGTCGTTTCTGAAGATGTCCTCTTCGTTACGCTTCATTAGATTGTTATCACTCTTTTTATCTTCTACCTCTTCTTCTTCGTTGAAGCATAGAAAGCACCAAAGCTTCATGCAATAATATTTATTTTCTTTCCTTCACTTTTTTTTCCAGCGGAGAAGAACGCTTCAGGTACCATGCGTCTTCTTCTTCTCGATCCCGCGCATTTTTCTTCCAATTGAAAGCGAAATCAAGAACAGACGAAACCCTAATTGGGAGGATTTGGGGTAAAAAGAGTGCTGTGTAGGGAAATTTCAGAAAGAGAGAAAGGGGGTTTTAGAGAGAGAAAATCAAACAGAGAGAGAGAGAGAGATGAAGTTGAATGGATCTGATCGGATCTAGGGAGCTGCTTCGGCTCTGGCTTTGGTTTTCTCTTTGGAATTTTTTTTTTTTTTTTGATAATATCTATCTGAGGGGAAATGAATGAAAATGAAGAACGCTTTTGTGTTGGGTAAGACTGGAGGAGAGAGTGCTTGACCTTTGACTACGACGTCGTTCTGAGTATGGTCTTGGTCTCTTATGTAGTAATTTTTGCAACGGTGCGATAAATGGGTTTATTATTACCTAGTAACAATATTACAGTTTATTATTTTTATGGGCACGTAACTAATAATATTTAAAAATATATTGTTAGATTATTAAATAAAAAAATTAAATTGATAGTTAAAAAATACTAATAAAAATAATAAATTTTATTGTTTTTTAATTTTTTATTATTAATTTATCAATGTATTTTGTTATTATAAACAAATTTAAATTTTTTAAGTGAGAAAGTTAGTAAAGTAATAAAGTAGTAAAATTATAAAGTGAAAAGATAATTACTCTTAAATTAAAATAATGAAAACACATTTGACAAAAATGACAAGATTAAGAGTAATTAATCTCTTATTTTATCACTTAACTAATTTTTCTTTTCTTGAAATATCTAAATTCTTTATTAACACATTCTATATTAATCTAATTATTTTTATGAATTATTATTAAAATATATGTAATAATAATAAATTAACAATTTTTTGAAATGGTAAATATTTTGTTATTTTATGGAAAATTTTATGTTCAAACTTTGAAAATATTTTTATAAATAGATATATGAATAAAGATTCTTTCTAACGAAATTTATACATGGATTTTTTTTAAATTGTCAATTCTCTGTTATATCAGTTTTTTATTTATTAAATGTATAAAATAATAATAAATAAATAACTAGTTTAGATGGTAAATACTACAATTAATCACAATATATTTATATATAAATATATATATTATTTAATTTATTTTTTATATATAATTTATATTTTTATATATATTTTATACTAATGCTAATTTTAATATAGCATAGTTGGTTAAATTTGAAGTAATGGTTTTTAAATATTTTTATTTTTCTTCCAAAAAATTTAAAATTAATTCAATGTTAGTCACAAAAAAAAAATTGATTCAATGTTATCTTAGCCATTAACTAGGAAATATATATATATATATTCTCCTACTTTACTTTGAAAATGCTTTGTAGTGACTCTTGTCTCTTTTTTTGGCGACCGTGTGCTTACAAGTTGCTACACAAACTATAATATATACTATAGAAAGTTTTTATTTTATAATTTTTTTCTTTTATTTTTTATGGTTCAATGAAATTGAAATTTGTGTGCAAAAGGGAAAACTCGTGTATGCTTCTGATTTGTGCCTCTAAACAATTATAATAATAACAAGTCTTCTATTCATGTTTGGGCAATGTACTATAAAGTCTAAAAAGTTATTACTCAGACATTTAAAGTATATCAAGTTTCAATTGACTTTGGTAACATGTAAATAATATAATTAGATAATCAAGGAAAATTAGGAAGACTTATTGGTACATCTTGCAGAATGTGTATGACTATAGGTATTCTGGTTTTATTCTTTTCAGATAATTTAATTATTTTCATACATTATGCAAAGAAATGAATATACTAAAATTAAGTACAAAAAGGCTACCCATTGATTAAGCTGGATTAGTGCAAAGAATTATGATGGAAAAAAAAAGTTAGTTATGCTTTATCTTTTGTTTTAATTTAAATTTCTAAATAATTAATATAAAGAAAAATGTTATGCCATTTTTACATTGCATTATTTTTAAAATATTGATCCAAACCAAAAAAAAAAAACGCTCATCCAAAGAGTCATTGATTTGTATGAGATCATCACTTCACTCGACTTTACAGTAACAATAAAAGAGATAACTATTAATTTAATATTTGAAAAATTTAGGCGTTGATAAAATAAATTATAAAAAATGTTCTTAATAAAAAAATCTTAAAAGATGGTTAATATTGATAAAAATGATTGGTCATTAACTGAGTTAATAGAAATTAACGTTAAATACTAACATGCCATTTATCAATTATTATAATTATAAAAAATTTTATAAAATGTCCTATTTAATATGATATCTGATTTTAATTTTTTTTCCTAAAACTCTCATCTCGTTTCTTTTTCGCTATCATTATCATCCACCAATTTTTTTTTTATTTTTTCTGATGTATTCAGTCATACTCATACACAGTGGCGGAACCAGAAATTTCATAAGAGGGGGGCCAATTAAATATAAAATATAACAAAAAATTAACAAAATATGATTTGTAGCATATATATCAAAAAAGTAATTATATTATATTATATAAAAGTCAATGTTCAACTACATACTTTAAGATTTTGATATTTTTAAACTTGCTCGACGATGCTTCATGGAACTAAAATCATCAATTATCATCTCTGAAGTGAATTTTGAAGCAATTTCCTTTTCAATATATACAATCATACAATCTGCTAAAAATTCATCTTCCATCTTGTTTCGAAACCTTGTTTTAATAATCTTCATAGCTGAAAAGGCCCGTTCAGTTGTTGCTGTTGTCACAGGAAGAGTCAAAACAAGACGAATTAATCTATCAATTAAAGGATATATATTTGATTTTCCTGTCTCTGTCAATTTTTGACACAATTCAGCAAGAGTAGACAAATTCTGAAAATCTGGAGCTTTAACCACATCAAGTTCATAATGTTGTAACTCATAATCCAATTGAATCTTTTCTTGCTCAGATAAATCTAAAGAATAGAAATTCTTTACAAGATTGCATATGTTGCAAACATTGAATAACTTGAAAGCATCTTTAGGATCTAGAGATGTACTCAGTATGAGGAGCTCGGTTGCTTGCTCACTAAATGAGTGAATTGTTTTCATCTTTGACATTTTTAACTTAACTTGAACTATCTAACAAAAAAAAAAAACAAAAATAATTGCATATATATTATTTTCTTAAAAAAAATATTAAACCTATTGAGCAATAACAAATAATTTTAGAAACACAAATATATAATAACCAAAAATAAAGTTATTGATTTACCTGATTATTTTTTGTTCCAAGTCTCACAAAAAAATAATTCTATTGAGTTTCGTCCTCACTTCAATCTTTGAACACTGTCCATTATAAAAAAAATAAATTAATTATTTTAAATAAATAATGTAAATAATACTTGACATTGTCATTAACTTAAAAAAAATTGAAATATACCTCTTTGAATCTTTGTTGTGCATTCAATGGTTAATATTTTGTTGTTCACTTCTCTTCAATGGTTTTTCTTCATATGTCTTGTTTTGGTATGGAAAGAAAATTAGAATGAGAAGAGTAGAAGACCAAAAGTTTGGGAATCACTAAAAGAGAGAGAAAAGTGGCGCTATGCCTATGATAGTTTGAAACAAATATTTGAAAAATGTACTAGGATTACTTTAATTAATAGTATGGGCTTGGGCTAGTATAATAGAACCATTTTTATTAATTATTAGAATGGGCTATTTGTTAACAAGAGCAACAATAATTCAAATATCTAATACATAATGCAGTTTTTAGTTTTTTTAATTTATAAAATTTTGTAATTTATATTTTTTTTAATATTATATATAAAAAAATTTAATATTATTAATTATTACTATTTACTATTTTTTTAAAAAAAATTTGGGGGGGACCATGGCCACCTTAGGTCCCCCGTGGATCCGCCACTGCTCATACACCTCCTCCTCTTCATTTACAATAACAAATTCAAAATCAAAATTCAAATTTCAGTATCAAAATCACAATATCCATTAAAAGAAACAGAGAAAAAGAACAAAAAAAAGAGAGGGAAATAAGAAAGAAGGAGGAGGATGGTGTTACTGCTACTAGTACTAGGTTTCATCCCTTAAAATCATGCTGCTGCTAAAACGGTTACGGAATTCGAAACTTCCAGTTTAATTGGTTAAGGGATAGAGAATTCAACAACGATTAGCGTTGGCATTGGATAAGACAACGTAGGCGATGTTGGGGATAGAAAGGTGACAATTAAGGAGTTTGGCTAAGTAGTAATGACGCCACACAATGAAGACAACGACGATAACACTATTATAGTAAGATAGAGATGGAAGTTTGTCAGAAAAGGGGTGGAGAAAAAAGAGGAAGAAGGCGGAGGCAAGGTCGGCAAAGGAGAATGAAGAGGGCGGACATATTTGATTTGAGAGTTGTAAGTGAAAAAGAAAAAGACAGAAAATTAGAAGTATAAGGAGATTTGAAAAGAAGAAAGAAGCGATTAGTTGTATCAACCATGTTACATTTACATAAAAAATCAATTGTTAAATTAATCATTTTATAAAATATATATTAAAAATAAATTAAAAAATATATGTATTTTTGTAATAGATATACACATAGCATTTTTGTAGTTCTATATATAAATTTAATTGAGTGTAACACTAGTCAAAACAAAAATCGAACTGATACTTATTTAAGTAGACTAATAAATTGATTATTCGACCAATACAATTTGATTATGATTAATTTGATTATATAATAAATTTTGAATATGCGAAAACTATTCGAATTATTTTTTCTATTAATAACTACACCGGAAAAACCTAGCATTTTTCTAAAGAAATTAAAGTACCCATTTTTAATTAAACATTAAAGTATTAAACATCAAATTCTAAATATATGTTCGCTTTTCTTTTACATTATCGTGTAGTAGTTAATGTTCGCCGATTTTACTTTTCAATACAACCTTTGATGGTTACTAAAGAATCTAGCATAGTTCGTTGATGATAACTTTGTTCATTGTTCTGATTATATTAGTGTTAATTATAATAAAATTAGTTTTCCCCCTCTCTAGAGGTTTCCCGTTCATAATAGTGGCTAATTATCTATCCAATACTTTATTAATAATAGTGACGAATATTCATTTCCAAATAAAGCATGTTATACGTATCAGAAATCGAATTCCTACAAGAACAAGAAGGCTATTTAGCCGTACCCATTTTTGTTCTTCCGCGGGGGTGTAACTAGGTATGTTATATGATATTATTTTAAGAATTTAATTTTAAAATATTATCAGTGTAAAGTAATTATATATATATATATATTTAACTACATATACATAATATTATATTAATAAAAATAATTATTTTTTATATTGACTATATAAATTATTATCCAAAAAATAAATGTAATTATGTAACTGTATAAAACACTTTATTCTCAGTACATTAAAATTAAATTTTTATTTTAATAATTAAATTTACCAAATTATATATATATATATATATATATATATATATATATATGTGTGTGTGTGTGTGTAATCTAATAACTGTATTTACTTGTATTAATAAATTTTTTACAGCTCGGTGTAAATTAACAAGATTTACATATATAAATAGATTACTCTTAGTATAAAATAAAGGGCAAAATATCCTAATAAGCCAATGGCAGTTTCAAGGTACGTAAATAAGTCAAAACGAAAATTGTTTCAGCAATAAGCCAAGTGATATTTTAATGTAATTCGAACCAGGCTGGTTCGAACTACAAATGTTAATAAACTGAACCAAGGCAGTTCGAATTAGGGTGAGAAAAGGTTGAACATAATTCGAACCAATGTGGTTCGAACTTAATATGCACATAATTTGAACAAGGCTAGTTCAAATTATACATAGGAAAGCATTGCATGTAAATCGAACCAACCTGGTTCGAATTACCCTTGTCGTGGCTCATTAATAATTCGAACCTACCTGGTTCGAATTACAGGTGATTCGGCTATATAAGGAGTTCGAATCAGCCTCATTCGAACCATTCTTCCTTTCCCCTATCCCACCAAATCCCAGAGAAAACGACCCAGATTCTATCCGACGAAGACCTGAGCGGAATACTCTGCTGATGGGGGACGATCCGGCACGGTTATATCGCTTGGACGGAGTTGCTCATATAGCCGGGGTCATCAACGACGAGGTTAGTACAGAAATAACTTAATGCTAGCAGTAAATCGTTGTGGTATTGCTGGTGGTTTAGTTGAGAGATTATGCATGCGGTTTAGATTGTGGTTTAGTTGGTGGTTTATGTAGGTGGTTTCTGCTGATGGTTTATGTTAGTGGTTTATTTTAGTGGTTTATGTTAGTTATTTTGTGTTGGTTGTTTTGTGTTGGTTGTTTAGTTGGTGGTTTATGTTAGTTGTTTTTTGTAAGTGGTATGGTTTTATGTTGGTTTTTTTATGTTAGTGGTTTATGTTAGTTGTTTTATGTAAGTGGTTTGTGTTTGTTGTTTTATGTTAGTGGTATGGTTTAGTTGTTTTATGTTAGCTGTTTTATGTTAGTGGTTTATTTTGGTTTTTTTATGTTTGTGGTTTATGTTAGTTGTTTTATGTTAGTGGTTTGTGTTAGTTGTTTTATGTTAGCTGTTTTATGTTAGTGGTTTATGTTTGTTTTTTTATGTTTGTGGTTTATGTTAGTTATTTTATGTTAGTGGTTTGTGATAATTGTTTTGCGTTAGCTGTTTTATGTTCATGGTTTTAGTTAAGCTGTTTTATGAAAGTGGTTCTAGTTTAGCTGTTTTATGTTAGTGGTTTAGTTGTGTGGTCTATGGTAGTTGTTTTGCATGTGGTTCTCGTTCATGGATTTTTATGCGGTTTTATTTAGTATGACATTTTCTTGATGATTTATCGTTTTGGCTATGTTTGTCATTGGTTATGAAGCTGGTTCTAACAATGCGGTGCATGTCATGTGCAGCCCCAGCGATGCATCCGGAGCATGCGGCGGCAGCAGGGCATGCGATTCGATGACAGATACGTTCCGTACTTGCAGATGGCCGGACTATACCATCTTGCAAGGATGAACGATAGATGGTTCCGGTTAGACGAGGCCCTTGTCAGTGCATTCGTCGAGCGATGGCGTCCGGAGACGCACACGTTTCACATGTCGTTCGGAGAGTGCACGATCACACTTCAGGACGTGGCATACCAGTTGGGTTTGCCAGTGGACGGGCGTTACGTCAGCGGCTGCCTATCAGAATTCCATATTTACATCCAGGGTGGCCGTCCAGCCTGGGTGTGGTTCCAGGAGTTGCTCGGAGTGGTTCCTCCTCCCAACCAGGTTCAGAAGTACGCAGTGAACTGCAGCTGGTTTTAGGAGACTTTTGGTGAGTGCCCTGAGGGAGCTGATGACGAGACTGTGCGGAGATATGCCCGTGCATACATCATGATGTTGTTGGGTACGCAGCTATTTGCGGACAAGTCCGGCAACCGCATTCACATCAGATGGCTTCCCTACGTAGCTAGGCTGGAGGAGATGGGTACCTACAGCTGGGGTTCTGCAGCACTGACCTGGTTGTACCGGTGCATGTGCCGAGTGGCGAATAGACATGTGGTCAAGTTAGCGGGGCCACTTCAGCTACTTCAGTCTTGGATCTTCTGGCGATTTCCTCGATTTAGGCCTGAAGGGTATGAGACGTTCAGCTGGCCATTGGCGTCGAGGTACTCTACTTAGCCTTCTCTATTTCAATTTAATATAAATAATTCCATGTTGATTAAAAAAGCATTATAAACCCTAAACACACATTTATGATGCAGGTGGTCAGGATACAACCCTTCCGGTAGCGAGAAGGGTCCTAGAGTGCAGATGTGGAGGCTGAGGATAGACCAATTACATGACAAGGAAGTGAGTACGCTACGTAATAAGTTTCTTTATTTAACCACAGTTTATGAGTTGGGTTCATGAGTTGCCCTAACAATGGAGAGTTCTCCGTGCAGTTTATCTGGATGCCTTACACAACTCCCGACATACTTCAGGTTGTGCATCCAAAGGCTTTGGAGCCTCGGCATATGGCATTGTGGCGGTCTGTGACGTCGCTGATATACTTTGCCGTCATAGAGTGGCATCAGATAGATAGGGTTCTTCCGCAGTTTGGAGGTGTGCAGCCCTGTCCGAATCCCGCCCTGAACATCGACTTTCTGATGTCCAAGGACGGCAGAGGCGGTGATCGATGGTTCTCGTACCAGTTGCAGAAGTGGCATCTCTATTGGGACTCCCGTGCGGATACCGTGCTGAAGTTTGATGTTGTTGCCGACCCTGGACCGTCGCAGCAGTTCCTCGATTGGTGGAGGCAGCATGGAAAGATGTTCCTGTCTCCGGAGATGCAGTTGATGGATCCGAGAGCCATTCCTATTCCAGTTGAGGCCTCACAGCGGGGTGCTGGGTGAGTTCCTGACATGGATCGGCCTGAGGACGTGCCGGACAGGCGGCGGGTTGAGAGGAGAGCTCGTGTGGGGACACGACGGGGCCAGCGTGAGTGGAGGTGGCTTGATGCGGCTATTGACGATCATGACGATGACGGACCCGCTAGAGGCGGATGACGAGGCCAGGGAGGGAGACGGAGAGGGCGTGGTGCGGGGGACCACCGTCCTCGTGACCCTGACGACGATGTCGACGATCAGCATGGTCCCGTGGGCGGGGATGGTGCAGGGGGCTGTTGCAGTTCATGGTGTTAGTACCCACAATGGCGGACAAGGAGGTGAGTGGTATGGGTCAGGTATGGGTGACGTGGCTGACCCTGGTCATGCTGGACTTGGGTCGGGGCCTCTTGGAGATTACTTCGTTGGTGTACCCGCCCATGACCAGCCTCAGCAGGAGGGTACCCCATGGGTTATTACGGGATCACAGTGGTCAGACTTCCTTGCCTCAGATACGCTTGATGCGGACTTCGGGGGTGAACAGTTTCTGGATGACATCACCGCCATCATGCAGGAGGACGTGCCGGCCCGGAGGCGTGGTCAGACATTCGGCACGCAGGCACCGTTAGACATTGATCTGAACGAGCCTCCTACGGCATCTGTTGGTGACCATTTTGGTTTGGGAGGTACCCCACCATCCGCCTACGCTGCTGCATCAGAGTCTGTTGCCGGGCAGTCTGCGGCACCCGCCCATTTTACGCCACCTACACAGCCTGGCCGGATGAGGACACGGATGAGATCGAGGATGAGGAGCCGTTTATCCGCAGAGGTCAGCGGGCACGGGTACCCCGTCGTTGCGGTACGGGCTCGCATCTGTTTAGATGAGTCATGTATCATGTATTTTGTTTCGTAGAGTTTATTCATGTATCACAGCCATATGTACTTTTGTTGTTATTTTAGAGCTGTTTTCCTTTGTTGTTTGTTCATCGAATTGTACTTTGAAAACGGTTGTTTACCAGATTTATCAGTAACTATTTATAATCATTGCATCATATAACAGTCTAATATATACATTTGTTTATTAAATTTTGCATTTAGGGTACTTGTAGCAAGACTCAAAGTGATACATAACATATTCATTACTTAACGCAGCATGCTGAATACATGAAAGTTAAAAAATCAACAATAAAACTTAACTAAAATAAGTACTAACGCTAAGAACATGGCTACTAATGGCCCCCAGTGTGAGACGATCCACCCAACTGGGGGCAACTCTGACGTGTGTGTCCGGGTTGGCGACATAGGCCACATCTCTTTGGACGGTTTAGATCTGCCTCTTCCATATTTGTTCGTATCCTGGTGGAGCTCGGACGACCCTCTCTCGCACGCCTCTTGTCAGGGTCCGGTATCACAGTAGGCCCGTTGTATGGTGGCCAGAAACCCTCCGGAATCGGAGGGGTGAATCCCATCCGATACACACTGAATACCGAACTAATCATATACACGCTGTGAACATAAGTGGTCTAGTTCACCTGTGAGTAGGCACAACATGCAAGTGCGTGCGGACATGGGAAATGAAGCGCCTGGAAGTACCCGCAGTCACATGTCCGAGCGGCAAGCGATACTTTGTAGCTACCCAATGAGAAGGAACCAGTCGGAGTGGTTTCGGCTACGGTGAACTCGGAATTATCCCTGTCATACAAAGTCACCGTGAAGCACCTTGCCGTCTTCAAGTTGGCCTCAATACACTTGGCCAAGTGCTGAGTGAATTGTTGTCCGGTTTCCATCTGGGCCTCATCCTCTCTCCCCTTGCGAACAAAAAGTTTCGCAAGCCTTCCATATGTTGCCTTCACCAGCGAGGATACATGTAGGTTTCTGACACCCTTGAGGATTGAGTTCACACACTCGGAGATATTCGTCGTCATGTGACCGAATCTCCGCCCCTAGTCACGATGCTGAGTCCACAAGGAATAATCAATCCGGTTCGCCCACTCACACATCTTCGGGTCTTCAGACCACAGAATATCAAACCAGTAATCAAACTCAACCTCGGTCTTGGCATACACCGCATTCACAAGAAGCCTCCGTGCGTCTTTGCCCTTGAAGGTAAGGGCAAAGTTAGCAGCTACGTGTCAAATGCAGAATGCACGGTATGCAGATGGAGGTAACCAACCTCCGTCAGGAGCCTCAAGCGCAGCCTTGATGCCATTATGCCTGTCTGATATAACCAGCAGACCCAGCTGCGGTGTCACGTACTGACGAAGGTGGGAGAGAAAGAATGCCCAAGACTCAGCATTCTCACCATCTACTAGTGCGAATGCAATAGGTAGAATGTTGGAGTTCTCGTCCTGTGCAATTGCGATGAGCAATGTTCCCCCGTACTTGCCATAAGGATGGGTGCCGTCAATGCTGACTAGCGGCTTGCAATGACGGAATGCCTTGATGCATGGTGGAAACGTCCAGAAAAGTCTGTGAAAATAAGTTTGAGACTCGTCTACCTGTCCTCCAACTCGAACGGGGCTAGTCCTTAGGACTGCAACAGTACCAGACATCGTCAACTGGACTCCCAACACCCACCTGGGCAGCTCGTTGTATGACTCATTCCAGTCACCGTAGATGAGGGCAACAGCCTTCTGCTTCGCCATCCAGACCCTCCTGTAAGTCGGTCTAAACCCAAAGTGTGCTGCCGTGGCATTCAGGAGCACCTTGATGCTGACGGATGCATCAGCCCTAACCATTGGCATAATGAACGCCGATATCACATGATAATCCAAACTCCTGTGGTCACTCGAGATGGAGGTGGCAAGACAAGTGTGAGGTCCATTGTATCGTTTGACCTCCCAAATGCCCTTGTGCTGCCGGAGACTCAGTCGAATCAACCATGTGCACCCATTCCCAAACTCAGAACACTTGCCCACATACCGGCGATAATCAGACTCGATTACCTTGTACTGTACCCCTCGCCGGATGCTGTAAGTCTTCACACTTAACAGGGCCTGATCTTTATCCTGAAATTGTTGACCAACCTGGAACTCTGTCAGACCAGCAGTCCCTTCCGCATCTCTAGCTCCGAATCCAACAGAGTGCCCAAAAAACCCATCCTGCCTCAGGGCATCCAAGTCCAAAGAGGAAAAATGAGGTGGATACTGTTGTGTGTCAGAGCTAGAACCACCTACCGCCAATGCAGGCTCACTCGCTCCAATATCATCGCCGCTGTCATCGTCAATCATATCCGGCTCGACGTCATCCTCCTCTGCATCACCCAACAATCCGTCTCCAACGCCAAGCGGTGCAACGCCCAGTAAAGCGTTCGGCAGATTTTCCCTTGAACCTACCTCGTAGCCTACGCTGCCGTTGAGATCAACAGCAAAAGACGGGGAGGCGACAGGTTGGACCACTGGCTGGTACACAGGGACGGAGGAAGAACCAATGGCAGGCCGAGAACTAGAATCGGCTGCCGTGGCTAAAGTGGTGGTATTCCGGTTCGAACCCCCTGAGCTGGATACCACATCAACCAGCTTTGCCAACAACTCTGGTGTCCTCACCTCCGGAAACTGCCGCCGACAAAGAAACATTACTTGCAAGTCCTCATCGCTACTAATCGTGAAACAATCATACTTCACGGTATCATGGAGCACCGTGATTGGAATGCGATAGAAAAACTTCTTAACCCGCTTCGCACCTTCTAGACCGAGCTTCATCAGTACAGATCTAACAAGGTCATCAAAGCTCGTCGTAGGAGTAACGACAATACAGAGAGGATTCTTATCTGTGAACTTCACTCCGGAATGAGTTTTCCTCTTAATGGATCCTCTGTGGTGAACTAAAACAACAAAACTCTCCTCACTAGCCATCTTACTCCCTCTAATGAGACCAACTCACGTTTACAGCCATATATATAGAGCTCTTTCTCCCACTAATTCGAATCGGCCTCCTTCGAATTAAGGTTTGTTTAATTCGAACCAGCCTGGTTCGAATTACTTTGGACGGCTTATCTCTCTATAATTCGAACCATCCTGGTTCGAATTACTTGCAATCGAAGTTCGAACCAACCTGGTTCGATTTATGAAGAAGACTCAACTCATAATTCGAACTGCCCTAGTTCAAATTATTACCAAATGCAGTTCGAACCAACTTGGTTCGAATTATATTAATATATGATCTGGCGCATTACTGAAACCATATTCAGTTTGGCTTATTAACGTAAATTCTAGAGCACATTGACTTATAATGGTTTTTTGCCCTAAAATAAATAAAATATAATACAATTATATTATGTGTATAAAATAAATTAATTATTAAATTATTTTTTGAATAAAATATATGTTAAATATAAAATACATATAAAATTTGGGTTAAATAATAGTATTAATATAATAATTAATTTGGTAGTTGATTTTTTTATTGTTAAAAATTATAATTGATTTATGTGAAATTAAAAATGAAAAATATTTAAATAATTTAATATATTTAACTAAGTTATTATTTAATATTTTTAATTATTAATTTTATATAAAAATATTGTTAATTTGTTTTTACATAGTATTTTTGAATATATAATATAATTAGCGTCCTTCCATCATCATCACTATGTTTCTTTGTATGATGATTATTATTGTCTAGAGTGAACCCATTTGTCATTATAAGACTTAGATATTTTCTCATATGTGTATGATACTATTACAATAATGTTATGTAAATAATTCATTTTAACAATCATACAAGATAATTATGTAGAAATAACAAAAATGTATAATCAACAGTACAAATTAAACACGTATTAAACATATGTATTTTGATCTTTATTCTTTTGCAACTATCCTATATAACATTATTGATGGCAATGTATGTGTATATGTATTGTCTTTCCTTTCAAGTTTCAATGAGCAACAGAAGATTGCGTAGTTTTAGTGGTGGCAACAACTCCATTTCACTTCGCACTACTCTGGTTGATTTTCTCTCTCTCTTTTTCATTGAGATAAACCCTAAAACCTCTTTTGAGGGCTGCTGCCGCCGCCTCAATCTAGGCTGCGGTGGCCCTCCGATGCTCCTATCTCCTCCTACCTCTTCTTCTTTGCTCCTGTTTTCTTAACTTTTTTCCCTTTTCGTCTTCTCCGCCTCTCCTTCTTCTTCCTCCTTTCTCCTTCTCCTTTGGTTTCTGTTCTCCATTCACCTCCACGCATTCTGCTCCGTCACCTCTTCAACTTCTCCTCTCTTTTCTCTTTGCCTTCCCAGTTCTTGTTTTAATTTCTGTTTTTTGTTTTTCTTTTAGAGATCTAGATTTGAGATCCAGATCTAGATCTAAAATAATTTTTTTCGGACTTGAGCTTAGCTCTGTGTTCCTGTTTGTATAACCCATCTGTGATTTTTCCCCTTGTTTGTGGTGGCATTTTGGTTCCTGTTATGGGTGCTGGTGGTGTTCTAACGATACAGATCTTTTCAAATCTTGAAGGAAAACTCGATGAAAAAATGGTTTCATTTACAGGAAAACTTTTAGATTCAAAAAATATTCAGATTTATATGGAGAAGAAGAAGATGTATCTTATTGGCTTACAGCACATATGTGTAAATTTAGAAACAAAAGATATTCTGTTTGATCTCTGTTTCTTCTTTTAAGATTTTTAAGAATCGAATGTTGGGCTTGCTATCAGATTTTAGTTCAATACATAGGATATCTTTCGTCTTGTTATTTATGTAGAATTGATATTTCTTTGAAATTTGTAAGTACCGTTTGGCTTTCCTATAATTGAGAAACGTTCCTTTCTGTCAAAAAAAAAAAAAAACAACTCCATTTCACTTCACTTAAACTACTTTTAGCTAGTTTTATGCACAGAACGTTTTGAATTTGGATCCTCTAAATTTTAAATTTGTATTTTAGAGAATAAAAAGTGTGATCTTCTACTTTTGAATAGTTTTTCTCTCACATTTATTCTTGATTCCACTTATAAAATAAATGGTGAAAGATCATATTTTATTCTCTAAAGTAAAATTCAAATTTTAGAAAATTCAAATTCAAACGTTTTATACCATCGTTAAATTATCTATATTTGTTTAAATAATTATTTAAATAATCAATATAAAAGATAATTACTTTTATTAATATGAAGTTATGTAATTAAATATATGTATAATTATTTTTTATCGACAATATATTAAAATTAAATTCATATATATATATATGGATTCGGATCCTCTAAAGTTTAAATTTTATTTTAGAGAGTTAAGTGTGATCTTCTATCTTTGATTAGTTTCTCTTTTATATTAATCCTATATATATATTTTTGCCATAATAGTGTGGTTGTTGTTGTTGGTGGTGAGAAGCAAATTTTTGGGTAGCTTTTATATATATAAACACCCAACATCAATATGTGATATGTCCCCATTAAAATTACATAACAAATTTTACTTTTAAATTAATTCATGCATCATGCATCATGCATCATACTTTGCTGCAAGCTATCGTACCGACCATTGAATCAATTAAAGCATTGCTTTATACAATTGAAAATTTAAAATATAAACTAGTTATAAGTTTCATATTATTTAGACAAAATTTTTGTTTTCTATAATCTATACCTATATTATTGCTTTATACTCCTTTTGAATTATTTAATCATAAAAGTAGGGTAATTTTTTTTGTATTTATTGTATTATATATATATATATATATATATATATATATATATATATATATATATATATAAAGAAAGAAAAGTGGCCCAACCGCCTAGTACTACTAAAATAAGTTTAGGTAACGTGTTATTTAGATTATGAATTATATATACCCTTGAGAGAATTAAAAATACTCATGTATTATATGTTTAATTCAAAGATATCTTTCAATAATGTAAAACTAGTAATTACTTTGGTTAACAAAGATTTAGTTTTAATATATTTTACCTCAATCTTGACTCAATAATATATATTTTTTGTTTACTAATAAGATTTTTTTTTTGGTTTTTCACATGCTAAGGATGACTAATTTGGCGTTGTGCATACAACAACAAATTAACCAACAATAAATTTTTAAATGAAGTTTCAATCCGTGACAGATTAATACTGATAAGATTGTTAACAATATTATAGTTATTATAAAAAGGCCAAACTCATACTATGTTTTTGTCTGCAACACATTATAGTTTCCAATTGTGTAGGGCAACATGTTTTTGGTATGAGCCTCTTGAAAGAGGCTATAGTGCCCTATTTTTTTTTTTTGGGTCAAAGCTGTAGTGCCCTAATTTAGTAACTTCCCTGGTTTCTATTGGACTAAAACTTGGCTGTTCTAAAAAACGTGTTGATTTTCTGGTAAAGGGGGCCCAAAAGGGATTTGTTTTATTTTCTGTAGAAAAAGATGGAATTTAAGTGTAAATAAAATCAGAGAGTGCATCCCACCAAAAACAAAAGTATCGTGAAAAAAAAGAAAAGAGTATTATGGTCCAATATGTAGCCTGTGGTCATCAAAGGGATCAAATTAAAAAGTAAAATTCATTGGCCCCAAAAAAAAAAAGTTATATCCAAAATTTTGGTTGACCTAATCTTAGCCCAAGTCAAATGGGTTGGTCTGAACGTTCTGCTAGCTTTCATTATTCCTCCTCTTTCCCCACTACAGATCACTAATACTTCCCATCAATTTCAAAAAATTTTAATTATTAAATCAAAATTCAAATTTTTGTTTTATCATAAAAACCAATTTTCACGTTAATTTATTTATCTTTATATAGGAATTAATATAAAAATTTTAAAAACTTTTATGTCTTTATTAAGTAACAATAAAAATGGATTTGTTTAATTTTTTTAGAAGAATTTGACATCAGAGAATTAATTTAAATGTTAGAGATTAATATGGTAGTTAATATTTACCAAAAATTGAAGTGTCTGACTGATTATTTTGTGGGGACTGATTTGGTATATTCACTACTCCCAAATATATACAAAGAAAAGATAAATCACAAATTCACAATGCTATATATGCATATGCTAATGTAAATGACACTAAATATTATGTGAGAAAACTTCTTTTTCACACTATAATATATTTATTTTATTTTATTCAGTTTTAGATTTTGGTGTATTCTCACTCTAAAATGTTATCGTATAACTTTTGTTCACTGTGGATAAATTAAGTCAAATGTCAATAATGGTCACCCAATTTTAGTCATAGAAAACAAATTCAATAAAAAAAATCAATTATACTATATAGTGATCATAAATTAGCCTCTAATAATTAATATATAATTAACTCATATTTAGAATTACCATCAAACCATTCTTTTTAAAAATTTAAACTAATAAAAAAAACACATAAATATACAAAATAGTTATATTTTTTGGACTATTTAAATTTTTTACTTAATTTTTTTTAATCTTATACTAAAATTCTTTTTTTTTTAGAATTCAATAAAAATCAAATTCTATATTTTTCGGTCATAGAAATTTAATACCATATCATAAAATTATTTTTTTTTAAAAAAATTAAAATAGAAATAGACACAAATAGTTCAATCAATTAAGTTTGATCATTATACCGTAAAAAAAGTTTGTTTATACTACCATGAAAAAAATTGCTTATTCTATTGAGAAAAAAATAATTCTATTATATTATTTCAATGGTTTACGTGAAGTTGATATCTAAGAGCTGTTAGATAATTTGACTGATTTGACTAAATTTTCATCGAACGACACTCAGATATCGACTTCACCTGAGTTTTCAGCTATTTCAATAGTAGAGGGTTCATTCAACCTCCACAAAATTTACTTTTTTTCCACCAAAGTCCGCCACCCACATATTTTTTTTCCTAAAGTATGTCCCCTTCAACTATTAACTAGAGTGTTTTTTGTTAAAAAGTAGTTTATATATCTGAATCGATAGATGAGCCTAACTCAAAGTATGTCCTTCTCTTAAACTAGTTCTTTTTCCATATTTGATAATAAACAATAGCCAAACACTTGTTTTTATTAAGGAACCACATGTTCACATAGTACAAATCCAAAAGCATCAATTCTTTTTTCCTTCAACATTCATATGCATCCATGCATGCATGCATGAAAATTAAATTAAAATTCCACGAATATTGATGAATTATTCAAACATTGACCATGCTTTCTTTATTAAGCTCCAAAAGGTGGAATATTCTGCTTAGCATAGTTATTAGTGAAGCCAAATCTCATCTATGGCATATGAGAACACAATCCTATCAAATAATGAAGCAAATCGGATTCGGTACCTCATAGTCTTCCATGGATGAAAAAGAAGCTCTGCTTTCTATATAGTTTTATTCTATTTATAACTCAAAACATTCAAATAGATACTTACTATATACATATTATTCTTCCAACAAAAGAAGATAAATCACATGGTTCAACACGTGGAAAATAAAGATTTAAAAAAAAGAGAAAAAAAAATGAAAAAAGTTGATGCTTAGTTTAACGAGACACTTAGGCTGTGTTTTGTTATGAAAACAGGATATAACGAGATATTGAGAACAAAATATAAAGAATAAAAATACTAAAATTAATGTTCTTATATTTGTTTGATGATAAACTATAACAAATTATACAAATTAATTTATTGTCATTTTTCATAAAAAAAAGTTAAGAAAAAAATATAATGATAAAAATTATAATTATACAAATTTAATAAAAATAATAATAGAAAAATAAAAAATAAGTTATATCTTTTGTTAGTGTCTCTATATCTTTTTTGTCAAGAAGAACACAAAATATGCTAGTTCAGTGTCAGTGTCTCTAGACACGTACAATATTTTTGTCCATGTCTTATTTTTTAAACATAATTTTGTATTTCCCATAAACTAACCTAATCCGCCAACTCTCACTGTACGTGTAAATAGAATTACATTGATCTCTAAATAATTTTAGATCGAGCACTTTAGTACACAATAAATTTATATTCTCTAAAAGTCATCTCTTTTAAAAAATTAGTGAGAATTACTCTTATAAAATAAATTAGTCTCTCTATCATTATCAATTAAATAATTTTTAATGTGCGTATTTGGACAAATAAATCTTTCGCAAATTTTAATATAAGACACTAGATCAAGAAAATACACTCTAAAATAAATTAACTCTTTGTTTGACGAAAAATAATTATCAAGAATTTCTAACAAAATAAAAGTTTAATAGGAATCAAAAGTGTCCGATTTAAAGTTTTTAGAATTAATTTAAATAATGTTTAAGATTTGGTTATTATGCTTAAAGATGAATTAATATTGATCGAAGAAAATTAACTCTAATTAAACTTGACGATGAATTTTAAATTTGACCAAATATGAGTGATACAAAAGTGATAGTTAACTAGCTAATGATGAACCGTTCATATAATTTCAACCTCTCTTTATTCTCCCACCAATTCATATGATTAATTATTATTACTTAATGTAAAAGAAAAAAGAAAAAAACACGTCCTTGCATGACACGTTTACCAAAGGGACGTAGATGCCACTTTTGCATGAGTCAAATCAAGTAACCACTATGCAATTGGTTGGTGCTTCTTACAAGAAATCATGTTCTTATTATTGCCTTCTAAAAGCTACGTAGGGGACCCCAAAAAGTAGTAATTCTCTTCTTTTTACTTTAGTTTTCTCTACTTTTAATAAGGGTAAAAGTAAAAATCAAATAAATTATTATTAATAAATAATATTAAAGAAATTGTGAAAGTAAGATTGTGTTTTGCTTTCCGCGTCAAACAAGCAGAGCCCGAGGGTTTGTGTATGAAACCAGATCATTCAAATTGGAATGGAAATGAGAAAAAAAAAAGTGAGTGCTTTTGTTGGGATTTTTAGTTTCTTTTATTTGTGTTAGATTTGATCTTTTTACATGAAAAAGTTAATGACATGCACCTAATTCTAAACCAAATTGCCTTAACCTTCAAGTTTTTAATGTTTAGAACTTTTTCAATCTTTAATTTGAAGTTTTTAGTTATGAAAAACATTATATTAATTGAGTTGTTTAATTTGTTACATTTATTTTTGGTCTAGCTTCTGTCTTAATAGAGTAAAAGCAAAGAAAAAAATGAAATCATGCTATGTGACTATTCATTATATGACACTTTATACGACATACCCTTGGAATAAATAAATAGTTGGGGTTCATGTAATGATGTTATGGTGGTTAACCATACAAATCAGATAGAGGGCGATGGGGATGTTAATTTTTTGAGAAAATTTCACTTCATTTTTCTGTGAGATGTAAAAATGACACTCTTCTCTCCTTTATTTTATAAATGTACAGTCTCCTCCCTTTTAATTTTTAAAAAATCTCCTCTTTAATCCATTTTAAATTTTCCGTGTTAACTAATATTAACTTTATCTATTTTTTAAGAAAAAATAAATTATTTTTTGAAAAATATCCATTAGCAAAAATTTTATTTTTTATCATTAAATTTTGTTTATTAAAATACCCTTTAATAAATTATTTTTTATTAATTAAATTATATTTTTACCAAAATACTTTTAAAAAAATTAATACTTAAATTATTTTTTCAAAGATACCTACTCTTCAATAATTTTTTAATTATTAAATTGTGATTTTACCAAAATTTTTGTTAATAATTATTTTATATTTTACTATTAATTTTTTGATATCAATATATATTATTTTAATGTTAAATTAAAAATTTTTACCACTGTTAATATGTATAACAATTAATATATATTGATATTGAAAAATAATTTTACTAAAAAATTTTATTTAATGTTAAAATAATATATATAGATATCAAAAAATTAATAGTAAAATATAAAAAAATTGTTAACGAAAATTTTGGTAAAATTATAATTTAATAATTAAAAAATTAATGAAGGGTATTTTAGAAAAAAAATAATATAATTATTAAATCTTTTTAAAAATACAATTTAATCAATAAAAAAATAATTTATTAAAGAGTATTTTGGTAAGCAAAATTTAATGATAAAAAATAAATTTTTTGCTAATGAGTATTTTTTTTAAAATAATTTTTTTTCTTAAAAAATGGATAAAATTAACATTAGTTAACACAAAAGGTTTAAAATGGACTAAAGAAGAGATTTTTAAAGGTTAGAAGGGAGAAGAATGTACATTTATAAAATAGAGGGGAGGAAATTATCATTTTAGCATCTCGCAAGGGAGGAGAGTAAAATTTTCTCTAATTTTTTCCTTTTCTAAAATTTGTTGTTTCTAAAATTATTTTTTATTGCTTCATTTTGGAGAATGGAGGAACTTTAAGCTTGATCAAGCTGTGGAATCTTACATATTGATTAGTTTTGGATTAGGTCGTCAATGTTATGATTTAAGAATATATATATATAAATCTATCATGATAACACTTCTCCTAAAAGTTTAAGTTATGGTTATATTTTTTTAATATGTTTTCTCACGTGCAGAACTTTTTTTAAATTTGTGTGAATTTTTTTACGTAAAATGTCTTTTTCTTCTTTTTGTTTTTACTTCATACTAATTTTTTTTGTTCAACAAAAATTGAACTTTTAAATTTTTTGGTCATAAAAATTTTAATATCACAACATTATATCACTTTTTTTAAAAGTTTAAACGGATAAAAAAAATACACATAAATAATTATATCTCTTACAATAATTAGAGTTCAACTTTAATTAAAGTTTTAGTTCAAAATATAGTAACTAGAATATATTTTATGATTTCTCACTTATTAATTAGGCCCTTTTTGGTAATTATATTAAAGTAGAAATATAAAAATATTAAAAGATACACATTTATTTTAAAAAAAATATAAAGTTTAATATGTTGCTTATTTGATTAATCTTTCCCATTTTTTGAGCTCTTCTTCACCACTTGATGCATGAGTAGTCATGACCTCAATAGCCAAAATATTCATGATTGATTATTGTTTGAATATATAAAGAAAAACATAGCAATATATATTATTAGACTGTATTTGAATATTGTCTAAGATAGGAATATAAAGACAAGAGACAATAATACTATATTTTTTATTCTAAAAATAAAATAATATTTATCTTTGTTTTTTTAATCTCTATCTTCTACTTTTATAGTCTTGTCTTAGAGATAATATTAAAATATAAATAAAATTTATTATTTAAAAATATTATTTATATATTAAAATTAATTATATATAAATATATATAATTTAATTTATTTTTATATAATATATTTTATATTTTAATATATATTCTATATTAATAGTTAATTTTAGAATAATTTATACTAATTGTTTTTTATATAGGGATGATCAAACAAAATTCAACCAAGATATTATTACATCAAGGCCGGTTAATATTGTCTCATTTAAGACACATATACATGTATGCAGTGCTTGGTTTCCAATTGATGATTGACAGTTAAAAAGATTAAAATCCAAAGAGACAAAGGGGAAAAGGACTTTGTGTTAACAAATCACTAGTTAGTTTTGCTCCACGGAACTGAAAGTGACATATATATGTACCATTCATTATCGATCTTATTACACATCACAGTTGTCATGCATCAACCAAGTATATTTAATTTAAATTTAGATTTACATTATATAAAAAATATATTATTGTGCCCATCAAATTCTTAATCGACAACTCAACAAGGACAAAAATTCACATTAATAATTCCTCCATAAAAATATTGATTCTAAAAAAATTAAAAAAGTAAAAACCTAATCAAGGGTTAATTAAATTGACTCATCACATTAATGAGATTTAGTAAAATTCAACCCATTATTGTTTTTCTATTTCTAAAAGCATACATTGACTTTTTTCTTAGATAACAATACACTTGACACTCCTACATTTTATGAAATATACCAGCAATAATCATTCTACTGAAAATGATTTAGGAAAAATTAATATAAACTTAGACAATAATTAAAATATATATATATATGACTGATAAATTTCACAAAATTGTAGGAGAAATGGGTGTAACTAATTTGGCCAAAACTAAATTACACATGGCTAGAAAAATTAAAGCAAGAGCTAATACTAAAAAATATATTGTCATAAAATTTTTTTCAAAAATACTGAATAAAAACAGTTATATTCTTAATATAGATAATAAAATCCAAGAATTATTGTATGTAAATTGATATGATATGATGCAAGACTTTTATGATTTGTGTGTTTGATGATTGATAAATAAATGCAAAGGGGGGGGGGGGACCCTTAAAATTTTAAAAGAGGAAGCAAATTCCAATCCCCAGAAAAGGGCATAGGGCAAGGGGGGGGGGGGGACCCTTAAAATTTTAAAAGAGGAAGCAAATTCCAATCCCCAGAAAAGGGCATAGGGCAGCATTATAATTATAAATTTAAATCCCTGTGTGTGTGGAACCAGAGAGAGTGATTTTGTTGTTTTTGTCTGCCAAAATTAAATCTCGTTTCTAGAGCCCCATATATACATACATATTAATTAGACCATATGATATACAAAATCCGGTGTCACTGTAATCCGGTTGGCAAAATAGATATTGCTTTGTCCATTCTTAATTGGCAACCACTGACCCCATTTTGAAAGATACTTTGATGATGGGACATAGAATTTATAAAATGGCAACATTGAAGAGAACTCATATATATCTTGTTTTTTTCCTTTTTCTATAGCTAGTTTGTTTCTTCATTATTCACCCTAGTCTTTAAGATTTTTTTTCCCAATCCATTGGAACATGTATCATGGATGTGATATGATAGATGTACCAAATTTGGCTCACAATCTCTTCTTTTCAGTTCTTTTGTGTTTATCTTATATCAATATATTTTTAAAAGAAAAATAGATATTACTTCTTATTATAGGTATTGTAAAAATGAGTTGCAATTCAATTTTATTATTAGGGTTAGTAGAAATAAATTAAAATTACCCATCTAAAATAGTAAAAATACAATAATAATGAAATTAACCTCCAAAAATATTTGAAAATTTAGATGATGTAAAGTGTATCATAATGTACGGATAAATTCAGTGAAAATATGGTACAACGGTCAGTATGATGAAACCCAACAACTGAGACTACCTTACGACCAAAAGATGATGAAGTTTTTTAGGGTTACTGGTCCCACTTATTTTGGCCTCACCCTTAATAGAAAAGAGTAGAAAATATTAGACCTACCCTAAAAATCTTAACTACCAAGTTTAAATTTGTGGTCCATGGACTTAAAATTAAAAGCGTAGTAAAAAAAAAAAAAAAAAAAGGCGTTACAAAGAAGCAAAAGATATATAGAGCTCAGCACTCAGGTGATTCATAAATGTGAATGTGACCTAAAGTTTCAATTTACAGGTCACAAATTTGTGCCCTTATATGGGACCCTTTTGGCCTATATCTCCTCTTGTATGTCATGCACAAAGGTGGTTGTCATTGTTTGAATCTTTTAACCTCGTCATTTTGTCAAATAAAATCATTCAAATATAATTAGAATGTACCAATTTATTAAGTGTTAAATTGAAATTATTGTATGTATGTATTCTAAAAATTATTGGTTAGATCAGTTATCATATATTTGTGTATAAAGTCTAGAACTTACTTGCTTCGCAAGAGGGGATACACTAAAATGGGGCCACCAACACCATTCTTGATGATTTTCTTGAAGACTTCACGATCAAACTCAGCAATGTTGGACTTTGATATAAACATGTTCAGCCATGGATGAGGTGCATCCCATATCCCTTTTACTTTTGCTTCCTCTTCAACACGCTTCACACGTAGCAAGAATTCCATGTAGCTCACGTCCACTTCGAACTTTACACCCTCCACGAATCGCAACCGTCCAACTAATTTCTCTACTTCCTATCACAAAATACAAAATAAAAGATATAAAATTTTATATAATCATTCAATTATATTTATTTTATTAAATAATTATTTATATAATTAATATAAAAAATAATTATTATTACTTTTAATGTTATTTATTCAGATTTTGTTTTTGATATTGGAGTAACAACGGTGTTTTTTTAAAATATGAATTAATGGGGTATTATTCTCAAATGTAAAACTGTTTAATTAAATAAACAAAAATTAGACCGTCCAATTTGTGAGAAGTACAAAAATCAGACCGTTCGATTTGTGAAGATACAGAAATCGGACCGAGAGATTTGTGAAATCGGACCAAGAAATTTGTGAGAGTACAGAAATCGGACCGAAAAAATTGTGTTAAAAAAAATTAAAAATTTTAAAGTATAGAAATCGGATCTTTCAATTTGTGTATCTTCTACACTTTTAAAAAATACCAAAAATTATAATATTAAAATATATCACTATTTTTATTTTCATATAAAAAAACCTCATTTATTTATGATGAAATGTTTGGATAAATTCAATATTAATGAATATGAACAAATTATATCATAGGTGGCAAAGTCTACAAAGGAAGGTATTTACGTCATGAAAAAAAGAAAATGATAAATAGTTTTATTTATTTTACAAGAGATTGCAGAAAATGATGGCTTATTTTTGGCTATTTCCTGAAGTGTGTGGGGACCGTAACGTCAGGGAGATCTCAATGATCAGAGCAATATGGAGCACCTAATGATGTAACATGACCATTTTAACCTCACCTATAAAGAAACCCTACATTACCCTTTTTACGCTAATAGCTAATAAAGGTACAAGTCCCTTTTGGTAATTTGAACAAAGAAAACATAAGCTTCTTAGGGAAAGTGTTGTGTCAGAAAATCCAATGGAAGATACATTACGACCGAGTAGTCAGTTTTCAGTTCACGAACAACCATTTGCATTTATTAAACTACGTACCCAGAAAAATATGTTCATTTTAATAATAATAATATATCACATAATTTTCTTAAAAGTTAAATTAAAAATAATTTATTGAAAATTTAACTTAACTTATTTCGACACCCATGCGTATACTAAATTAAGATGAAAATGAGAGTTAGAAAGATAAAAAGAAAAGAAAAAGAGTAGAATTTTCTAGAAAATCGAAATCACAAAAAGCTAAACCCAACATTACTTACTAGTTACTACACACAATGACACAATGATCTGTTAGAATGTGACGTTATGCTGTGCCAATTCGTACACGTGTAGGTGAACTCTGCATGTTTTGACTTTTTACTTGAGACATACACACACTAAAATGGTTCTCTATCACCTCCACTTTATTATTATTATTATTTTCTTTCTAAAGTAAAGGGCATCTCTCTGTTTCATACTCCATATAAAAGATTAAAAAATGTCTTTTTAGTTTGAGTATTTTGGAGAAAATCAAATTGAAAATTCTGAAAACATACTAATATTGTATAGTAATCATTTTTATAATTACTATCTTTTAAGTTTCCAGATTTATTAGTAGTTTAATTTTTAATCATTAAATTACTAATAAATTTTAAAGTAAAAAAAAAAAGCTATTGAATGAATTACGGAATACTCAATTTTAATCTTTGGATATTGTTAAGTGATTTTTTATTAAAGTAAGCGCCCTCATATTCAGTAGGTCAAAACTTAGTATCATAAGGGGACTTCGTACCCTTATGGGGGACACCACTATTAGCCCGACCCCTGTGACCCCCCTAATAAAAAGGGTTTAAAAGACAAATAACTTCTAGCGAAGTGTATCATATACCATGCTAAAAGAGGGGAAAAACGGCAAATGCTAATGTATTATTAAAAAAAAATAGAGAATGATATGTTGTTAGAGATATTTTTTTTTTCCTAAAGTTAAAAATAGATTTGAATTCGAACTTTTAAGTAAGAATGGAGAGAGTATATCTTTTGAAAGTTATAGGCCTTAATATTATTTTTTTTAAAGAAAATGCATGTAGTTTATTTTTATAAAATCTACTTAGTAGGTATTTATAAATGTTAATTATTCCTATAAAATAAAGAATAAAGATTTGTTTAATTAATAAAAAGTAAAAATATTCTTTATTTAATAACGAGTGATTAAAAATAAAACAAAAAAACCGTCAATTAAGTTTATTTTTTTCAAAAATAAAGAACAAAGTAATTTTAAAAAATTAATTTTTTTTGTAAAATTTTATAATTTTTTTGAAAGTTTAGATATTCTTTAAACTAAGAATTACTCTAAATTAGTATTTGAAAAAATTAAAATTAGTTATTAAACCGTAAACTTAATTACAATTTTTTTTAATGGTGTGAGATTATATCTACAATGAAAAATCATTTACTTTTGTTTTAATAGTTAATATAAGTACTGATTAAAAAATACAAAAATTGATAGTTTCTAGACTTTTTCTATTAAACTTTAGATAAAGTATCGTAAGAATGAATGAGACCTAATATAAAAGAAAAAGAAAGAGAGTTTGAATGAATTGGGGCAGTAATTAATTACCATATCAAGAGTTGAAGGATGGTGGGAGTGACGATAATGAAGGGCGAGTTCTAAGCAATAGAGGACGGGTCCAGCGTTGGAAGGGAGACGAACCGGGTCGAACCGTTGGTTAGGGTGAATGGGGACTGTGGGCCAGCCGTTGCAAGGGTCATCGCTGTTCACAAAGACAAAGCCTTCCACGTAGTCAAAACCTTCTCCTTCTCTCAAACTCACTAGCCACTCCGCGTCCCTTGTGTACGCCTCAAATTCTGAGTACACTACCCTTATCCACCTCACCTAACCATCACAAACAAAATTTTTGTTTTAAATTACATTAAATGCACACATTTACGTTCCTCAAACGTTTTCTTCATGCATTATAAGACCAACAATTTTAATTTAATAAAAATTTAGTTGTAGCCAACTTCACTTGAATTTATAGGAATTTATAGTTGAGAGTTTAGTTTAAAATATTTTACGTTGATAATGTAGAAAAATTAAATCAGAAAAAATGTATATGTTTTTTTTGTTAATAAGGTTTAAAAAAAATTCACCATGTCTGGAGCTTGTTGAAGAAGGACTCTAGCTCTGGTAATGATACCGAACTGTCCAAGACCACCAAGCGCGGCAAAGAAAAGTTCCGAATTCTGCTTTTCGGAGCAGATAACCGTTTCGCCTCTCCCAGTAACAACCTCCATCTCCGTCACGTTTGCCGTCTGAGGTCCGTAACGGAACGCCTGTCCGCTAACGCCGCCGTTAGACAGCGTTCCCCCAACCGTTAAACCCAAATAATCCGTCCACGACCTCGGCGCCAAACCGAACTGCGAAACGCACCGTTTCAACACGTCTTCCCATAATGCCCCTCCCGGAACGTCAACGTATCGCAAACCACCGCTACCGTTTTCAGCACCGAAACGAAAACAGTGATTCTCCATGGCGCGCATGTCGAGGACCAAGCCTCTGTGCGCCATGGCTTGGCCGTTGATGGAGTGACCGTTGCCTCGAGCCGCCACCGTGAGATTCGCCGTGGCCGCCGCAGCTCGGACGGCACGAGCGATGTCGACGGCAGAGGATGGACGGACGACCGCGAGCGGCTTCGAGAATTTTGTGCCGCCGAAGTCTTTGCCGGCGGAGGCGGTGGCTGTTGTGATTTCGAGGCCGTCGAGGGACGAAACGACGTCGCCGTCAGTGTCGTCTTGCCTCGATTCGGCGTCGTTTCCGTGAACGAAGTGTTCCAGGTACGCTATCATTTTCGCCGGTAACCGGTTAAACAGTGAAACACTGAAATGGTTGTTGATTATTATATTTTTTATTTTTTATTTTTTGTTTTGGGCTTTATTTGGATCTTGGGGTATTCTGTGTATTGTGTGTGTGTGATTGTGGTAATGGTGCATGTGAGGTTCTGGCGTGGCGTTGTGGCGTTTAAATAGGGGGCTGATTTGGATTTACATGGAATCTTCTTGTAATAAAAAATGGAAATAATTTATTTTAAAAACATAAGATGATCGAAAATAAATAAATGTAATAAAAATTTAATTATTCTATTACTGATTATAATTTTATTAAATTTATAATTAAATTTTTATTTTATTTTTAATTATGTCTATATCTTTTAGTTATAAAATTAAAAATATATATTTAATTATAAATTTAATAAAATTATAAAGATAGTTAAAATAATTAAATTTAAAATAAAATAAAAATTAGTACCATCATAATCATAAAATATTTTATTTTTGGTAAAAATTTGTAGAATTATATAATAATTTTTAATTTGTAATTTTATATAAAAATAATTGTAAATGAGTTTTTATATTTTGTTTTTATTAGTGGCTTAACAGATATCTTAGCCACTTTTCTATTATTTTTTAAGAAATTAATTGTATCTTTTTTATCAATATGTTATTCACCTTTTAAATTTGTCAGATAAATTTTTTTTATTATTTTAAACTTAACATAGTATTATTTATATGATAGTCTGGTTGAAATTAATATTACTATAAAAACATTTAAATTGCTAAATTATAAACGCAAACAATAAAAATATGTATATATGTTATCGGAAATAGATATGGTTCATAAAATAATGATAAAAATGTTATCCTAACTTAAAAATAGTATATATAAACCAAAATGCATGTTGCTTATTTCAAAAGGTTAATTATGCATAAATATCATGGATATGCTTTTTTTTTTTTTTAAATATCAAACTATAAGATAATTAATAAAAAAAAGGAGAATATAAAGATGATGTACTTGAAAAACATTCTTCATAATTCATCATACATCTCTTTATCAATCACTTCTTTTGTCTTGAAAAATTGTCAGATTTTTTTTACCATAAAAATAATTATATAAACGCTTTAGGTATATTCAATCAAATTGATTCTTTATTATAGAAAAAAATTTAATTTAAACCTGTAGAATTGAGATATCTTTTTTTGCATTGAATTTTTTGAAAGGACAAAAAAAATGATTATAATTCATGAGTTATTATTGACAAAGCGTAAATTAAATGATATTACATCTGATTTGTTAGGTAGTTTTTTTAATAACAATTACGAGAAATGATATTATTTTGTACCGAAATGAGTTGGTTGTGTTCTTTTGAGTCATGGCTAAAAAAAAAGTTAAACTTTTAACATAATTGGTATATAAGTCGAAATAGACGGTTTTATTTATTATATACTAAAAGTTTATTGCATTACCTTTGATTCTATTGATCCAATATTTCTCTTTTTATCATTTTTCATAAGGGAGTTTTGTCTGCTTTAACTATACCTCCCCAACCAATAGAATAAATTTTGAGTGGATGAACCTAATTCAATTTCACTTCTGAGTAATAACAATAAAGTTAAAAATATGTATCATAAATGCAATTGTCACTGTCATTAATATTGTAATATTTACTTTATTGTAGTTAATCAGGTACGGCATTGGAGTTGGAATTGGAGTTGTATCAGTTGATATGACAACTTATTTTTCTCGTCGAATCATCTCCCGATAAGTTGCACGTCTTCTAATTAGGTGTTGCTGTTTTTGTTCTTCAGTCATGTTCTGTCTTCTTCGCCTGGCATATTCTTTCCAAGTGAGTCGACGTTGACGTGATTGTTGATGTCAAATTTTTATTTCTATTTATCAGAAAGAGAACAAGATGCAGAAAAGAAAAACGTGTACCAGACCAAGTTTAAAAGTGAAAGAGTAATCTAATTCTCCTGTGGGTTAAGTACGATTGAAGGTGAAACAGTTTTTTATTAAAAAAAGTCGATTTTTAAATTGAGTACGTAGTAGTAGCAATTTTTTTATTGGAAGTAAATCAATTTTAAAATATGTCGTGGGTTGAAAGTGAATCCGTTTGATACTCTGTCGTGGAATAAATTCTCTCCTTGATAAAAAAATAAAAAAATGGAAGACGTAGTAACAATTTGTTATATTGAATTGAGTGTTTAACAAAAAAGAAACAGGAGGTAAAATAGGAGGAATTTTTCTATCCCTATTATACATTGGTATAACTCATTATATATATTGGTATAGATTTGACTAAGAAGTACTCTTTTATACGTAATTTTTTTATTAAATATACATATAAAAAAATTTACTTTAATAGACACTTAATTAAAATCTAAGTATTATAATAAGTAAATTCAAGTACTATAATAAAAGTTAGTGTTTTTTTTATTGTACTCTTAACCTACGTAATTTTAATATCATTTCTTTTGTATACATGTTAAGTTTTATTTTATCTAAAATAAAATGAATTAGTTTTAAATTCTATTATGGGATAAAACCAATTTTTTTATTAAAAAAATAAAAAAAATTGAAAATGAGCACTGAGCAGTTTGATTTTAATTCCTTTTACGATTGAAAGTGAAAAAGTTACGTAACTCTCTCGTAAATTAACAGAAAATTTACAAAAATGAGTAGTTTTAGTCTACAAAAATAAGGGTAAAATAAAAAATAGATTTAGATACCAAACTATCCGCTTTATATATTGTTATAGATGATCCTCTTAAAATTAAGTTTATGCTAACAAATCAGTACTACGCTAACAAACCAGCACTACAAGAAGTTTAATGAGAGATATTCTCTACATCCAAATAATTTTGGCATCCAAGTTCATCCAAACAATTTTAGGTCACGCGTTTTTTCCTCTTTCTTCTTTCCTCACGCTTCTTCTCTTCTTCTCTTCTCGCTTCTTTTTCTTCTTCTTCTCACGCTCGTTTACGCACAGAGCATCTTTTTCGCCTTCTTCTTCGCGTTCCTTCTCCTCATCCTCATTCTCCTCTTTCTTTTTCGCGTTTCTTCTTCTTCACGTGTTTTCTCCTTATCGTCATTCTTTTGTTGTTGTTGCTGCTGTATTTTTTTGTCTTTTCCTCCTTCTTTCACTGTGAAGAAACAGTAAAAGATGAGAAGGAAGAGTTTGAATTGTGCAGAATAGAAATGAATCGAACATGTTATTATGGTGAAATAATTGTATAGAACTAAATGAATGGAACATCATCCATTATATAAATTCGAATTTGAACAGCTTTCTGCATAATGAACCGAACACGTACTCATGGTGAAAGAATTGTATAGTACTGAATGAACGAAACATAATTCATTATATAAAATCAAATTCAAACAATTTTCTGCATAATGAACCAAACACGTACTCATGGTAAAATAATTGTGTAGTACTGAATGAACGAAGCATAATCTATTATATAAAATCAAATTCGAAACACCTCTATCTAGAACTTAGATTATCAATTCAATTCAATTCAATTCAGATTCAGAACACCTGCATCCATTCAATTCAATTCAATTCAATTTAGAAATTGCATTCCATTCAATTCGATTGAAAAAATAATCCATTAGTAAAATGTTTGTATTGTTGGCGATGACGATAACGAAAGAGGAAGATGAAAAAGAAGAAGAAGAAGAAGAAGAAGAAGAAGTATACGTGAATTTGAAAAAAGAAAAAAACGACGTATACGTGTATTTGTAGCACGGGTAATGACGCTCTTTTAATGAGAGTAGTTTTTGTTGGTGTTAGACCTACTTAGATAAAACTTGGATGAAAAAAAATAATTGGATGTGTAGCATAGCCCTTTAGTAATTATAGTTCAATTTAAAAAAAAAAAGATCTTAAACGGCCTCTGATAATTTTTTCGAAAGACAACGAGACCCTTAACAAAAAAAATATTTCTCGGTCCCTGATCTTTACTTTTATGAGACTGATCATCCCCTTTGTCAATGTTTTTTTTTTACACATAAGCTAATCAGTCTCATAAAAGTAAAGATCAGGGGGCAAAAAGGGTGTCCTTTTTTTATTTGGAGACCTTGTAGTCCCTTCGAGATATTTGTCAAGAGCCGGATTGGGTATTCATTCTTGAATTTATGGTTGAAATTTTTTTTATTGTAAACCGGACAAAAAAAATAATGTATCTTTTTAGAAAAGCACAAACAGGTCCTTGACTTTTTAATTCACAGACTTTTAAGTTCTCGAGAATTTAAAAATACATTTAAGTTTATAACCTTTTCAAAACCTACATATTGATCCCTCATGTTCAGTTGGGTCTGCCAGACTCAACGAAAAAATTAAAACGTAACTCCTGTTGTACTGACCTAGTTGATACGGATGCACACATGAGATAGTTTTTAAAATTGAACAAATTAGATTCAGAGATCGATATGTCCAGATTTTAAAGAGGCCGTGAACTAAATATATTTTTAAATCTTTAGGGACTTAAATATTTGCGAACCAAAAAGTTAGGAATCGATTTGTCATTTTTTCTATTAGAAAGACCTCTTTTAAAAAAGAAAAATACAAAAGGTTAAGTTATAAAATATATTAATATTTTAATAGTCAAACTACAAATTATGACTACTATTGACAAATAAATTTATGAAGAATCTAAATAATGTAAATAATGGGCTGCAGATTTAGTCTAAATACATATAAAAAATAAAAAATATTTTATAAATTACATAAATAAAAAAATCCACTCAATTATTTAAAATAAATAATCATCTCAAACCCTAATTTATCAAAGTATTTTACTTCAATATCCTCTTCTTTTTGAACTGGCTGTCACTTCCACCTTCATCAATAATCATCCCACTTCACCATTGCTGCTTGGCTTGCCACACATCGCCACCGGTGTCATTGACCCATAGTCAAAATAATCATCCACTTAAGGATAAAAATAATCATTCGCATACTTAATAAATTGAACATCCAACACATTTTAATTATATATAACTAAACTAAATCCAATCAAAATAATCATGCACATAAAATTTAAAATAACTATCCGTATACCTATTAAAATGATCATCCTAAACTGGCCATTAAAATAGAATAAGAAGGAGATGAATGAACTGAATAAGCAACCATGATCAAGCTCCCGTAAGTAATGAATGAACAGAAGGAGATGGATGAACGCAGTGGTCTACGGAGGAGGCTGCACGACCGACGGCCGGTGGGCAGCGCAAAGGAGGCTGTCCGAGGATGGTGCAGCGCAACCGGACGTACCACATTCCATCGGCCGACGTGTTCCCCTACCAATGCAGTGCCATCCTTGCCGGCTCAAGGTCATACTCACTAAGCGTCATTCCTTTCCCAGCACCGTCGATAACGCTCTTCCTCTTAGGTGCCCGCAAAAATGTTCTATCCTTACCTTGAAATTCAACCCTCCACCACTAAGAACGTTATTCATCACCAAGCTTTCCTTCTTCGTCTTATTCTTGTTTTCAAGAAGAATCTTAAAAACTCTCAAGGTTTCACTTTTCTTGATACTTTTACAAATACAAATCAGGAAGAATCTGACTCAAGTGAGACTATGACGGTGAGAGGGAATACCAAAGACTGAGGAGAAACGATAATATTAAAAGTAATTGTCTAAAGTGAAAATGAGTTTAACTAATCCTAATTTTTTAATTTAAAAATTTAAAAATTAGATAATTAATTAAAAAATCTGAATTTTAATTATAATTTTCCTTCTAATTTTTAAATTATTGTTCACATGTTGATACATGTCATTGATTTTTCATACTTACTCTTGACGAATTTATCCCTACACGCATTTACTAAAAAAATGTCTGAAATCTATATCCAACAACAATTCTTTTTAATAGGCTTCATATTAAATTTATTTAACAACTTGTTACAATATTGACTGAATTGAAATTACTTGTTATAGGTTTAATTCTTTAGTATTTATTTTTATATAATTTTTTGTATTATTCTTTAGTTTAATCCTCCTCCTTTTTATTTCACAAAACCTTAGTTGATATTTCTTTATCAGCTGACGACGCATTGTTTTTTTATTTCGAAACCTTGACAAGAAAGCATTGATCTTCATTCTAATTGATTTTTTTAGTTATGAGGTTATACCAAGATTATGAAAAGTGATTGGATGGCATGTAATAAGACTGAATCAATCACTAATAAGAAATGATATCATTTGACATTCTATTAGTCACTTATTATAGTAATAGAATAGATGCATTATTAATTATGTGTACATTATTCTATTATGGATTATTATGAATTTAATTTAGTTTCTCCAGGTAGCTAGGCTTGTTGAAATCGATTGTTGCACGAAGAAATAGTCCTCACTACTAGAGAATGATAAATAGCCACATAGAAAGAATTAGATTTTTTTTTTAAAACACATTGAATTATTAAATTAATGGTTTTATTAATGTCAACACTATCAATAATAAAGAATCGTATTTTGCTGCAACTACAACGAACTGCTAAGAGTAATAAAATTAAAAGCAAACAAAATTAAATTACAAGTCAAAAGAAATAACTTATATTTGAGTTTTAGATGCTGAAAAATAATGTTAGGATGTTTTTTTTTATTAAGATGGATGAGAGAATGCAAAGTTACACTTTCAAACGTGTAATAATTGAGAAAATAATAATATAATATAATTTAGAGAAAATTAAACGACAATAGAGAGCTGAAACTATTAACGTAACGATCCATTAATTTATACTTAATATTAACTACTTATTCTAAAATGAAAAAAAAATCTTGTAAATAATAAAAAAATTTATTTTTATTATCCTTCTTTAATTTTGTAAAAGATATATAAATTAGTTAATTTCTGTCTTTTTCTTCTTATTTTGACTGTCAGTCCTATAGTATAATTCTTTTAGAATGAAAAGTATTGCCCACTTTCTTTATATTAATAGTGTTAATTGTGGTATAATTTTTTTTTATTGAAACAAAATTCTAAACCACCATAAAAAAATTCTAATCAGTCATTCTTTTTTCTCTCTTTTTTTCATTACAATAAAATAGTATTTTTGTGATAGTTTTTTTTATTGTATATATAATGGCGGTTTTAACTTTCATTAAAATTTTTAGGATGATTATAATTCTATTGTCAATTTGAGCATCACAAATTCACTTAATGATAGCTTTAGACAAAAACGTCGCTAAATAATTTGCGACGATTTTAGAAGTATTAAATTGTCACAATTTATAGCATTTGATGAGATATTTTTTCTGTTATATTTAGCAACGGTTTAAAACAATAGTTAGATTATTAATTTTTGTTAGGAAAAGTATAGGGTACTAATATATTAACTACCAATTTATTGCCAATAATAATTAATATCAAGGACATCTCTACTAAAAGAAACATGTATAAGGAGACATATTCAAGAGACACATCCACTGCACAAAGACATTTTTATTAGATACAACTATGGGTAGAAACAGGCCAGGCCAGGAGGATTTGCTCTTAACAGGCCTTACCTGTCATGTAGTTGATGGGCTTGAGCCTGTCTTGCAATATACTATACGCTTTTTTTTTTTTAAAATACTAAACCTGATCTGTTATTTAGCCTAGTTTGGCTTGGCCTGAAGTCTATTAAAAGGCTTGCTAATTTTTTTTATAAAAATAATAATATTATTTAAAAAAATATTTTTTAATAAACATATTTATATATAAAATATCATATTTAATATTTATAAAAAAATTTAAATTTTAAAGTATTTAAAATATACAAAACTATTTATAATTAAATATAATAAATTTAACATATCTCATAATTTTGTTAATAATAAAAAAATTATTTATATATGTAATTATGTATTAGTAGGTTCAGACAGGTCTGACAGGCCAATAAGACTAATTAGTGAGTCTGGACCTAGCCTATTAACATAATAAGACTTTTATAAGAATTTGTGCCTGTGTCTATTTTATAATAGGACAGGCCAAATACAGATTAGACTGCAGTCCTCTGGGAGGTCGTTTGGCCTTTTCACCCTCGATACAGCCATAAAAAAAGATATGTTCATTAGACACATTTATAAAGACACTTTCATTAAATACAATCATAAGTAAAAATTTGCAGAAATTGGTAGAATTCTTATTGGTTACGTAACGGGATTGAGTTATAATTTTTTTTTTTTGCTATATTTATTAACTGCACTTTTAAAACACTACAATTTTTTAATTTTGAAAGTTTCAAACCGTTGTTGATATTATTCTCTATTATATTGCTAAATTTTTCTGTTTCAAATAAAATATACTCATTTCTATCTCAATAAAACTTTTTACATCAAAATATTTATATAATCAAAGATCTAATTTATTGTTCATCAAATTCATAATTCATGTATCTACAGAGAGTAAGTACTATTAGTCTATTATACACATTATAAGTCTTGCACCTATAACAATTCATGTATCTACGTGCTAAATAATTTTAAATATAACAAAATTCTTAAAATTATAGATAGTTTTCATAATTTAAAGTGTCAAAATATTTTATAATACGATGACACTCCTTCAATTATTTTGTGATTCACGTAGACCAAATGAGGAAGATTTATACAATAGTTTTTTAAAAATATATTTCTAAAAATTTTAAAATAATTAAATCGCTTAACCATAGTACTTTTTAACCGTTTTTCTTCGACTCTTAATTGATGACTATATATAATTCTTTCTGTCCATAAAATTTGGCCCCTTAAAAATATGGTGTAGCCCCACCCCTGATTAAATTTGATGAGTTCTTTGAAAGAAAATAAATAATAGAACAGTTAGAATTTATTTTTCTGTAGATCAGATATGAGAAAAAACAAAACAAAAAAAACAGTGTTATCTGTCGGAGTTTTTTATTGAAAAATTTGAAATTCTCGTAATTAATGTGAAAACTGGAAAGCAATGTACCATAACAGAATTACGGTATGCATGTGCTCAAAATAGGAGACAATAATGATGAATACTAGGAATGTTGTCATGCTGCTAATAATAATAATAATAATAATAATAATAATAATAATAATAATAATAATAATAACAAAAATAAAAATATTATTATATTATTCTTACAAGCGCCATATTACTGTGGTTTAGGGTCGTAAATATTAAACCTAATTCTAACACATTGTGAGAATAAAACAACTTTATATGTATATATTTAATTATATAATATTATACTAATAAAAATAATTATTTTTTATATTAATTACATATAAATAATTATTAAAAAAAGTAAATATAATTAAATAATTATTTAAAATATTTTATTTTAATAAGAGAAAATAATATTATGTATATAAATACATATGAAATTTAAATTTTATTAAAAAAAATTTAAGTGTACCAAAAATATCGGTATTACAGTTGTTTTAACTGTTGATTTTAATTAATATATATTATATATATTTTTTATAACTTAAATCAACGATTAAAATAACTAAAATATCAGTATTTTCAGTACACTTAAAACTCTTCCAACTTTATTATCGTCAATGTCAAAGAAAAAGACGATGCAAATCATTGGCGTTAGAAAGCTAAGACTTTAATTAGTTATGTAAGATATATTTGATTAATGTATAAACATTAGTTATGTCTTATGTGTAATATTCTGAAAACAAAATAAATCTCACTATCTTAGTCAACATTTAAACAAATTATTAAAAAGTCAAAAGTCAACATATAGCTTCTAAGTTTTGCACATACATGTTCTAGAACAACTAA
Organism: Arachis hypogaea; assembly: GCF_003086295.3. Classification (NCBI taxonomy): domain Eukaryota; kingdom Viridiplantae; phylum Streptophyta; class Magnoliopsida; order Fabales; family Fabaceae; genus Arachis; species Arachis hypogaea. Next base: position 146,759,116 of record NC_092051.1, on the reverse strand, counting down.
ATTGGTTATAGACGTGCATTATATGTGTTTGCAACCCAACATAAGTACCGAACACTAAACTAAGTATTTATATCACCAGAACTTTATATTAAAATTACTCTTTAATTATTTGACAAATTCAAATGTTCTGATTATTTTTTAAGAGTGTTTTTTTCATCAAATAAGTCACTAAAAATATTAAAATAGATAGTGCCTTTGGCATATTTAAATAAAATAAAAATCTTATAAATTATTTTAGAATTAGAGTCTCGTCACATGTTACATTTTATATAAGAAAAGCCAATCAAAATGCATCGGATGAATGAAAAAAAATGCCATTAGTGTTTCTGTTGTTGATTTATATTAAGCATAAAACACCATGTTTCCTATTTAAATAATATAAAAATGCCATTTTTATAAGAATAATTAATTTTAAGTAAGATTAATATAATTAAATATTTGATATGAATAACTTTAAAAATGATGTTTATTATTTAAAAAAAAAGTAAAACAATGACAAAATTGAATTGGACTAATTATATATTATATTATTATTAGAGGATTTGTTATTAATTACTTGACTAAGTCTATAATACGTATATTGTGTGCAGACATTTCTTGCTTCAAATACTTTTTATAAACGTGTCAGTTTATGAAATATTCAAAATAATATTGTAGTGTGCATAAATGTTTTGATTCTTGACTTTGCCATTAATAATTTTGACATTATATTAATTATATATAATATTGTTATAAGGAGGGTCAGAGCTTGCGAAATTCCTATAACAACACACAAAAATAATATATAATAAGCTGGTTGCTCTTTGATATTGATCTGATTTAGCCAGATACATCATATTTAGTGTTTCTGTTGAAAAGCATGCAGTGCTCAATTTATATATTTTTCTTATTAGTAACAAATAATTAATAATAATACTAATAACATTGACTTCTGACCTTCTTTTAACAAAATGGTATATAAAGGTTAGGTGGAGAAATTTTAATTATTATTTTGGCTGTTGAAATGGTATGATATATAATTATTTATTTATTAATTTAAATTTTAAAATAAATGATTTTATGTGATTGAATATATTCACAATGCTATCAAGAATCAGATTTAGAAATTCTATTTTGAACGTGACATCCATTGATGAGGTAAATAATCATGTTATTATTAGGTAATGATTTTTGTGCTTCTATTCTTTAAAAGCCTTTGATTCTATTCCTATGTTTATTCATATGTTTTTACCAATCAGTTTAATAATCTTTTAGGATAAATTGTTTTATGAGGCTTCTAATTGGCTATAAAATACATTGTTTTGAATTTGAATTGAACTGTGAATCAATTATTATACTTATAAAATAAATTATATAGCATGCGAATTAAATTGACCTAACCTTACTATTTTATGTTTTTTCCATTTTACTTTAAATTAGTTGGCTATTTATCGTTAGTCTGTCAGTCGGTCCAATTTAAAATTCTTTTCAAAACTTTTCTCTTTAAATACGTTATTAATTATATAAAGGGTAAAATTTACTTTTATATTTTCAAATTATAAATAATTAATAAAATTCTCTAATATATAAGAGGATTTGAGATTAGTTATAAAATGAATTCATAAGCTTACAAATGAAATCAATTCTTATTTTGTATATGTTCTTGTTTCACTCATTTTTTAGTCGATTTCGATATATAATGTCAAAATAAATTTGTGTCAAAATCTCAAATATTGAAGAGCAGATACAACTCTTTTAAAAAAAATAAATTCGAAGGAAATTACTTAATCATAATATCAAAATAATTTTATTTCAAAATTACTAATGGCAACATAATTGAAAATAACAAAAGAATAAATAATTAAATAAAGAAGTTAATGAAAGTGTAAAATATTGATAAAAGAAAAAGAATAACAAACTTAAAAAAAATAAACAAAAATGAATCAAATGAACAAAAGCAAAACAAGTTAAAAATTAACTTCTAAAACTCACATGCACTTGCATTCTATGTTTTTTCGTTGCGTTGCGAAGACTAGAAATTTTATGAGTTTATGTGATGATCTAATGTTCTTGGTTGAAGTCTCTGAATTCTTTTGAGTTGTCCACTATCTTACCTTTTAAGTCATGATCTTGCCTTGACCATAAAGAATTCCGATTTTCAGGTTTTGACACATTTGTCTTCTTTAATCTTCAAGTCTCATATTTCTCCCGTTTGTTCCTCAAATTTTGATTCCATCTTCTCTACAGTCTTAAGGGTCGAGTAGCAAGTCTTAACATTTAAAAAAGATAATAACTATTTTTCGATTTCAACGTTCTTTGTACTATCTTTTTTTTATTTTGATTTATACATTTTTATTTTCGTAGTCGAAAATTTTTTGATAGTCAAACGTATTTTTACCAAGCAAAATCCTTTTTTTTTTGGCACCAACAATTCCAAACACAAGAATTGATTCACAAATCAAATTAATTCTTCCAATTCCCAAAGGGTCCAACACACTTTAATTATTAGTTGGTTAATTTGGATTGTGCCATTTGATCTTCTTGTCTTGTTCAATTATGTGAATATGTATTTTTGAAATGACAAAACTAAAAAGAAAAAGTATATGGAACCAAAAAGTTACCAGCAAAAAATTAAATAAAATCACATTAATTTATATTAATAATTAATTAATTTTAAATTTTTTAAATTCAAAATTTAAAAAATTTAAAATTGATTAAGTAAACCTAATTAAAATCTATAAAAACATTCTTCTTTTCTCTCACATTAACCTGCACACCTCCAATAATCACACACACAGATCCCTCTCTCTCACCGTCAAACCTCTTCGCCTTCCACCACGACCCACTCCTCTTCCATCACCACCTTATTTGTCTTTTTTAGACCACTTCCTTTCTTCTTTGTCCCACTCATTCCAAATCAAATTGTAAAACCTGAAAAACACGAGGATCCATGCCGCGACCACGAATAATTTCAGGAACATCCTCAGTCCAAGTCTCTTGGTGTCCTTGGAAAATAACCTTCCCCTGCATCATAATATCAAGCAGGGCCTGCAGAAGCCTCAAACCACTCCAGGTGATGAACACGGTCAAGATCCGAACTTGCACCTTGCGACGCTTCAAATTACAATGCTGTTTTCTGCGGTTTGGGATATTAGGTGTCGTTTTGATGATTAAAAAGACTGCAAACTACACGTTTGATCTTAGCCAAAAGGAGTTCTTGAACAATTATAAAAATATAAAAAAAATTATTTAATATGAAAAAAACATCTTAATACATAACAAAAGAAACATCCAATTATATTTTAGCAAAAATAATTAAATATCTATAAAATTTAAAAAAAATATGAAATTCTTAAAGAAATAGAGACATTCACATTTGCAATTCAAAAAAGTTTCGAAAAATATATAAAAGAATATTCATTTAGTATGAAAAAAACATTCTGATACTTAGCAGAAGAAATATCTATATATATTAACTCATAAAGATTGTGAATTTATTCAAAAGTATTTGGCTAATTTTTGCCTAATATCCTTTTGATCCCCTAACATTATTCAACTAAAAAATGTCTTCATGTACTTGTCTTGTTATTACCATCAATCTAAATTAAAATAAAGATGCATTTTTATACATTTATACATCAGTTTTAAATAAGCTATATAGAGTGGATATTTTCAATAGCGCGCATCTCATCTTTATTTTTTTATTTTTATTTTTTGGTATGTCTTAATTTAGATAATTTTCAAACAGGACCTAAGGTGATGTTTGGTCGAGGGAGAAACAGAGAAAGAAATACGTAACATTATATTGAAGAAAAAAAAAACAATTTTACTGTATCTATATCTTATATAAGAATTTAATTTTGATATATTGATAATATAAAATATTTTATATAGTCGTACAATTATATCTGTTTTTTAAATAATTATTCACGCAGTTAATATAAAAAATAATTATTTTTACTGATATGATAACATTATTACGTAATTAAATACATGTATAAAATTATTTTTTATTAATAGTACATTATAATTAAATTCTTATCAAAAATACTATTTTTTTGATATCAATATTTTCTTGCCAATTAAATATATATTTTTATTTTATTAATTAAAAATTAATTGATATATATATATAAACAACAAAGCCTTGTTCATTAAGTGATGTCGGCTACATAGATCAAACGACGCTATTAAACTCTATCATGTATCATGTTTATAGAGAGAACATTTACATGTAGATCTCGTTTGACCATTTTATGGATGGTCTTCCTAGGTCTTTCTCTGCCTTTCACCCTTTATCCATCTTCCATCTCGTCCACCCTCCTGTGTGCTCTGTCAGTTTTCTTCTCACATGTCTAAACCACTTGAGATGCAATTCTACCATCTTTTCCACAATAGGTGCCACTCCAACTCTCTCTCTTATATCTTCGTTTCTTATTCTATCCAATCGTATATGACTACTCATTCATCTCAACATCTTTATCTCTGCCACACTTAATTTATGTTCGTGCTCTCCTTTGACCGTCTAACACTCTGTATCATAAAGCATAGCCGGCTTGATAGCAGTGCGATAGAATTTAATTTTAAGTTTTAAAGGTACTTTTTTTGTCACATATAAGACCAGACGCACTCTGCTTTTTTGACCAACCTGCTTAGATTCTATGATTTACATCCTGTTCAATCTCTCCATTATCCTGTATGATGCACCTAAGAACTTAAAACTTTTAACTTTTTGTAGGATGTTTTCACCAATCTTCACCTCTATATTGGAATTTTTCCTTCGGCGGCTGATAAACCACTATTTTACGGTTTATCTTATGTTCAATTGAGTGGATTTTATCAATCTTTTATACACTTATTCATATGATTTGCATGAGTTTACGTTTTCCTTCTTGATTTTGTGCTATGATTGAAAATGTGCTTCTTTGGCCTTAAATTTTCTATGTTTAATCCTCTCTTATTACCATTCGATGCCTTGATATGTGTGTTAAGTGATTTCAGAGATTACATGGCAGGAATGGCTTAGAGGATGGAAAGGAAGCATGCAAAAGTGGAAGGAATACAAGAAACTGAAGGAATTGACAAAGCTGTCAGCCTGACCTCTTCGCATTCAAACAATCATAACTTGAGATACAGAGGTCCAAATGATGCGGTTTCAGTTTCATTGAAAAGCTAACGTTTGGAGCTTCGATTTGATATATAATTTTCTATAGTGGCCGTACAGCTAGGTGACACGAACGCGTGCTCCACGCGGACGCGTCGCAGTGACGAAAATCAGCGTGTTTGATTTCATAACCAGCGAATTCTGGGCTGTTTTTGACCCAGTTCTCGGTCCAGAAAACACATTTTAGAGGCTATAAAGTGGGAGAATGCATCCATTCAAAAAGGAACAATTGAGAGACGACTCATATTTCACTTTTCATAATTTAGATGTAGTTTTTAAAGAGAGAGATTCTCTCATCTCTCTTAGGATTTAGGATTATGATTCCTCTTAAAGAATTTAGGATTTATTTCTTCTTCATCACAGGTTCAATGTTCCTTTACTCAATTCTCTTATACTCTTCATGTTAGATTTGATTCTCTATTTAATGCAATTTGAGATATTTCATATTTATGATTGCTTTCTTCATTTTATGTTATAATATGGTGTAATGGCATTCATGTTAGTAGAGTAGGCTCCCAACTTGGCTTTGGAGTTGATTAATATTAGGAGACCCTTGAGTTGGAAGAATCAAGAGTTAAATTGTAATTGGATTTATTGTTGGCTAGCTCTCTAGTCACTAACACTAATCCTTCACAAGGGAGAGAATTAGGACTTGTGAATAGAAGTTGACTTTTAACTTGACTTTCCTTCATTCGTTGAGGGTTAACTAAGTGGAAACAACAACCTATTATTATTAATCTTGGGAAATCCAATAAGGATAGAACTTCCGATTAATCTTCTCCTTGCCAAGAGCTTTTCTAGTCATTTAATTTTCATTACCATTTACTATTCTTGCTTCTTATCTTAAAAACCCCAAAAATACATTTTTTCATAACCAATAATAAGAACACTTCCCTGTAATTCCTTGAGAAGACGACCCGAGGTTTGAATATTTCGATTTATAAATTTTATTGGGTTTTGTTACTTGTGACAACCAAACGTTTGTACGAAAGGATTTTCTGTTGGTTTAGAAGCTATACTTACAACGCGATTATATTTGTGAATTTCTTTACCGACAGAAAATCCGTTCGTCGGCGGCCGAACTTACATTTTATATATTCCATCTTGCTACGACTTATGCGCAGACCACACACTTCTAGAGCTTCTCTCCATAAATCCAACTTCTTATTTAGGTCTTCCCTTGACTCTCCTGTAAGGACGATATCACCGGCAAAAAGCATGCACCATGGCACAGGCCCTTGGATATGCTCTATAAGTACTTTCAAGACTAATGTGAAAATGTTTGGACTTAAGGATGATTCTTGGTGTAACCCTATACCAATAGAAATTCTTTTGTCACACCACCTTGAGTCTTTACACTAGTTGTAATGCCATCACACATGTCTTTAATTGCACGAATATATACAATCATTACCATCTTCCTTTCCAAAACCTTCCATAAGACTTCTCTTGGCACCTTATCGTATGCTTTTTTCAAATCAATAAACACCATATGTAGATCCTTTTATTACTATGATACCTTTCAATTATCCTTCTTAACAGGTATATAGCTTCAGTGGTGGATCTGCCTAGCATAAAATTAAATTGGTTCTCTATTACTTGTGTCTCTTGTCTCAACATCCGTTCTATCACCCTTTCCCATAACTTTATGTTATGGCTCATGAGATTGATCTCAATATAATTTTCACAATTCTGTATATTCCCTTTAATCTTGTGAATAGGTACTAAGGTGCTATTTCTCTACTCATTGATACCTTTCTCTCTAAAGCCCTTCCAAACTTCAATCGGAATATTATCGGGTCCTACTGTCATGCCTTTTTTCACCCGCTTTAGAGTCTCTTTTACTTCGAAGTCTCAAATCCTTTGATAGTAGTCGAAGTTTTAATCTTCTTCCCTCGTGCATAACCGACCAAGGCTCGGAAGAGTCTTCTGTCATTCATTAAATAACTCGTCGAAGTAGTTTTTTTACCTTTCATTGATCTTCTCCTCTTGAGCCAAAACCTCTCCGTGTTTATTTTTTATGCACTTAACTTGATCCAAATCTCTCATTCTTTTTTTCACAGCTCTTTGCGATTCTATATATACATTTTTCTTCTTCTTTCATGCCTAAACACTGGTAGAACCCTTATATGCTCTTGTTCTTACTTCACTTACAACCATTTTTGTCTCCTTCTTAGCCGCCTTATATTTTTCCCAATTATTTGTATTGCGGCACAAAGACCACTCTTTTAAAGTACTCCCTTTTTACCTTTATCTTTTCTTATACACTTGCATTTCACCACCAGGACTCTTTTTCTCTTGGTCCTATCTCTCTAGATTCACCAAAACTTTCTTTTACTGTTCTTCTAATAACTTCTTCCAACTCCCTCTACATCTCCTCCGCGCTTCCATCTCCTTCCCACTTTACCTCTTTTTCTACCCGTCTTAGAAAACTTCTTTGTTATTCACCTTTCATCTGCCACCACCTCGTCCTTGGGTTCTTCGTATGATGTATTTTTCTCAACTTTTACTCAACATGAAAATCTACGACGAGCATCCTATGTTGTGTTGTTAAACTCTCTCTCGAAATAATTTTACAACTAATGCAAAATTTTCAGTCGACTCTCCTTACTAAGAAGAAGTCGATTTCAGAGTTTGTCATGCCACTCCTATAGGTTATAAGATGTTCTCCTCTCTTTTTAAAACATGTATTTGTGATGAGAATGACAAAGATTGAGGAAAAATCTAAAATAGTTTTACCCTCGGTATTGACCACCCCGAAACCATGACCTCCGTGAATTCCTTCGTACCTAATCACTTCTCTTTCAACTTGGCCACTTAAATCTCCTCCTAAGAAAATCTTATCTCCCAAAATAATGTCTTAGACCAAACTCTCTAGATCCTCCCAAAACCTTATCTTATGTTACTCGTCCGAACCTACTTGCGGTGCATAGGTGCTAATCACATAAAAAGTACCTTCTTCCACCACAAGTTTGATAGAGATGATTCGATCGCCCATCCTCTTGACATCCACTACATCATTCTTTCACTGCTTATCCATGATAATACCTATCTAATTCCTATTCTTCACCTTTCCTGTATACCAAAGATTGAATCCGGAAGTATCTAATTCCCTAGCCTTCACGCCGACCCATTTTGTTTCTTATAGGCACATGATGTTAATCTTCCTCCTTGTCATGGTATCCATCACCTCTATGATTTTTTCTGTTAGAGTGCCTATGTTTTCATGTCCCAAATCTCAACCTTCTGTCGCTCCGATCTTTATCTTTTCCTTTGTGGACTAGCTTATTTACCCTCGTCCATTCACAAAAATGCAGGAATTCTTACTCATTTAACACTACACCCTGAAACCGATACAGCAGCTGTTGTTCATTTGATACTGTACGCGAGCTATACAGCAAGTTGTTTTCGGGCAACGATCTAGTTTTAACGCAATAACGTTTTTGATCTATGTTATGAAGATTCGACTAAATTTTTATGTTGGCTGTCAAAGATATATATATATATATATATATATAATAACAATCTATTTTGGTACAGATTTTCAATGTATAAATGGGGATGGTTATATACATAAAGACAAGACAAAAAAAAGTGTACATCATTATTCTTATTGTACTACGAATCATCGAAAAACTCATCTACGTGCAACAACGTTGCCCAGTAAATATTTTCTTTCCCCAAATATATTCTCTCCACACACTCCATTTTTTTTTTTATGTATAAAGAATGTCTCAATAAAATAAAGACATGTATGTATATTCATATATATGATGAGAATCCGAGGCCAATATCATACCTTAAAAGAAGAGGGTAAAAAAAAATTAGGAGAGAAAAATATCAAGGATTTGGACAACATTAACTAAATCAAAAGATATTAAAGTACGCAAATTATTTTTATATTGGGGGTGGGAATAATGTTTTTCATTATTAATTAATTATGGATTTAAATATGTTAATCTCAAATGTAAAAATCGGACTCTCTAATTTTTTAAAAAGTTAAAATCGGATTCTTTAATTTATGTACTTCAAAAAATAAAAATCACAACAAACAAGATAAACTTTTTGATTTAATATTAAAAAAAATACATACAAAACTAATAGAATTAAATTGCACACACTCTTCGTCAATAATAAAATATTTTAGCCATAAAAGTATGGTTGCTCACAGCTTAAGAAATAAAAGGAAAATATTTCTCCATTAACTTAGAGAAAAACATATCTAAAATGTTTGTTAGAACTTAGTGAATGAGATTCAGTTCCAATTATTATATTTATTATTATTATAGCATTGCTTAAAATTGAAAACACAAAGTTCCAACGCATAAAACAAAAAAGAGTGGCCTTTTGACCCTACATATAGCTAATGACAAAGAAATGAGGTCTTCTATGGTAAACGTTGTAGAGCCATTATGATGAGTTGGAGTTGAAGAGGCAATTCAAAAGATTCAAGTACCCATTTAATTTGTTGGATTTATCCTTTTATTTCTTCTATTTTGTTTTGATTGTAAATATAAAAATTAAAGTACATATTTTTATTTAAAACGAATCAGAATTAGAGACAAGACATACAATGTGTAGTAACTAATTAGATTTGGCGGCTATAATATAATATTTTTTTGTCCATGGTATTTTTTATGATCGATAAATTAAGAATTAATCAATCACAGATTTGAATTTCATTTAAGTGTTTATTATTGGCCAATAAATTATTATATGCATATGGCGAAATTCGAACCTTTGACATTTATTTAAACGGACAAATGAGTTGATTACTCGACTAACTCAGATTAATCGGCTATAATATAATATTATATAATACACGCGCATGTCTTAGTGCCTCAATATAATGTGCTTTTTGTGTTAGGAAATTAAAGTGAATGGAGAAACCTCGATTTGCTATATGAATCCACCAAAGAAGATCAGATCTCTATCTATTTTCTCAATTAGATCCACCAAAGTTAGCCCTTGTAAGTGGTTTGTGGTGTTAATTAATTAATTATTAAAATGTCAAGTTAAAATAAAAGAACACACTATCTAGCTAGTAGGCTACAAAAAGATGCATATATACACAATCTTGAACAAAAATATCAGCATTGTCCATTGTCCATTTCACACTTATTCCATATTTTATTAGTAGTTCAATTCCACATACTTTAATTTTATTTATTTAATTTATCATGATAACGAACTTTAATTTGGACGTGGAAGCTAGAACCTCATGCATATTACCTATATCTTTTATAATCATATCCTTTATTTCAATGTTTTATTTTACAAACTTTAATTCAATCATGTTATATAAACATATAAAAAAAATAAAAAAATAATTAATTACTCGTATAAAAATACATATCAATAGAATTGATTTGGATAGATATTTATAGTGTAATCAAATATTTTAAGCAATATAATCACAAAAAGACTCTAGAATTACAGATGGCAAAATTTTCTAAGATGCAAAAATTTTTCTGAGAATTGTTCTGAATGAAAATTCGACTGTAAAAAATTTTTCCTACGTAAATGGGAATGAGAGATGAAATTCCTCCGAGGTAGGCACAGGGACCTGAGTGGGGATCCCCACCCCGTCCCTGCTAATTCCCAAAATTCAAAATTTGCTTAATTGTTCTTAATAATTTATTTTTCATATATGTTTTTTAGTCATTTCACATGCCAGAGAGAGAGAGAGGGAGGAAGGGAGGGAGAGAGAGGCAAAATTTCTAATCCTTATTTGCATAACACTTCTTTAGTTCATAGATCTCCAACGTCATCCATACTCTATCCAACCTCTCTGTAGCCATTCCCTCGCCATTCTCCCGTCTTACCGCATTATCACCCCTCACTGTTCCATCACCCTCACCGTGTCGTTCTCTATATTCGTGGCGTTCCTTTCCACAATTCTATCGTTGTGTCCATTCTCTTCTATGATGTCATGTCCCCCACCTCGCCATGACGTCTCCCACTGCGTCATTTTAAAAGTCACCATCTTGACGTTTGAACTTTTTGTATAAATTTTTGCTGTTTTTGTATAGGATCGATACTTTCAGCTCTATTCTTATAGAAATTAATAATTAGTCAAAACTATTAGAGAGATAGAAAATAGTGTCCCCGCAGAAAATGAGATCCTGTGAAAAATGAAGATGGAGAGTAATATGGGGAGTAAATCTGAGGGCGGAAATGGAGAGTAGGGAGGCATCTCCCACTCCCGCCCTCCCCCGTTGACATCCCTACATAAAATACCAAAAGATGGGAACGTTACGTTATAAGTGGCATAATCAAATTTGACTCGCACTTAAAATAAAATTTTATGAATAATACTATCAATAAACTAAATTTTATGAGATGGAGCCTCTTTTTGGGTTTGTTTGATTTTGCATAGGTTTTTTTTTCTCTTTTATTTGTTTTATGCTATTTTTTCGCTTTTGGGGTTCACTAAGAATCGAATTTTTAACTTTTCGAACATAGACCTCTGATACTATATTATGAAACCACTCATCCCAAAAACTTAAATTGATGGGAGAAGATAACATTAATAGTTATATTTCTAACATAATCAAAATACCAACAACAAAAATAGAAAAATATAATGGTGGATGAATTTTGGTGTTCGTTAAAAAAGTTTGATTATTTTATTGTAAAAATTTTAATTATTTTGACGATTGATCGTTTTATTGAAATTGTGTGAAATAAATATATGATAAGTGACTCTTTTTATACGACAAAATCTCGAGATCTAATTACATATGTCGATAAACATTTTTAAAATCAATTAGTTAGAATACAATAATATAAATGTGACGCTTAATTTTTATATATGTCATTGGAAGAAGGTAAATTGATTAAAAAAAAAAACCTTTATCTTCGTCACTAGCATAGTGTGGTCACTTTTGCACGCTCAACTACGACAGTTAGGCATTGTTGGAATATATATATTTTTTCATATTTCATATGATTTAGATTATTATTATTGGCTTATGATGTATTCGTGACTCACATTTCAGATTCTGAAAAGATCTTAAACACGTCACCTTAGAGACAATTCTTTGTTATTTTGTTTATACTGAAAAATTATATATCATTTGGTCTTTATTTAAAAAAAAAACTTTAAATTATATGAAATAATAATTAAAATCCATTTTTTAACATTCTGTTTTGTTTTTAAAAAACCTAAAGGAAATTACTAAAATTAAAAATAGAAATTAAACAAAACCTAAACTTACACCAATATATACAAAAATATTTGATAATTAAAATAAATTAATTAAAAATAATTAAAATTATTTTATTTAATATTTATTAATTATTATTATAATTAATAAATATTAAATTAAATAAATTTCTACTGATTTTTTTTTGTCTTTCTAATATAATCGAATATATATCATGCTAGGATTGATATATATCTTTATAGAATCATAGGTAGTACTTTAGATAATATTCTCCACTTCACTTTCCTTTTTTCTCCCTCTTTATCTAAAACTTTAGCTGTACCAGACTAAGGGAACATTTCAATTGGAAATTCTTGACATATACACAATAAGTTTCATTGATTTATTTGTTACTAACATATATCGTGTCAGCAAGAAAATAAAAGAGGAAATGAGGGCAAAATATACTAAAATTATGACAATGACACATGGCACTATTTTTTGCTAATATCCTTATTACAAAAATAAATAAATAAAAATAAAAAATACCAAATAATTTTGGCCGGTGAATAATGTTAATGTTTTTAATGAGATTAGATACTCTATGTTATCAAATAAAGGGGAAACATTGTTGTACTTTGTTTTTAAGAAATTTGATATTTTAGTTCTTTTTAAACCATAATCTCAACATTATTATGGAGTCGTAAATGCTTCAATTTTATAGGGAATTTATACCACCACCCTTTTAGACTCGTGAAAGATAAGACATCATCTATATAAGACCAAGAGAATACACAAACACCTTTTCAAATAAAAAGGTATAAATACTTTTGAATGAAGTATAAATCAAATCTTTATGATATTTTCATTAAGAGCTCTAATTAAATTGTGGTTTATATATTATCTGTTTTTATTTATATGTCACATGAATGTGGAAGGGACTTTATATAATCTCTTTTCTAAAATACCCTTTATCAATATATAATTTATAAAAAATATTTTTTTTTTATTTTAGTATAAGAAATTAACTATTTTCACTCATTTCAAACCTATTATTATTATTATTATTATTATTATTATTATTATTATCTACATTTAATTTATAAAAAAGATTAAATATATTAAATTTGAGTGATATAAAATATTATTTCATCATTATTCAAATATTCAATAATAAATTATGTATTTATTATCTATTTTTGTTATTTACATTTTGTTTAATTATAATTTTATATATTTATTAAATTATTACCAAGTTAAACGGTTTGACCAATAGTTTGCCTAAATCAATTGTTGACTTAGTTTATACAAATTTTAGGTCATACAAATTTAAATTCCATGTTATAGAATCATCACTACTTATTTGAAAGATTTAAATGGTTAATTAAATAGAGGAATATAAATAATATTATATATACACATGTCAATTGTTTGCCTTGTATGTGTTGAATTATACTTTTATTTTAGAGAAATAAGAGAAACAAAATCAAACTCTAGATCCGAACCTTTAATCATAAAATCTTTGATATATACATTATAATAGACTCTCTCTTCTATAAAAATATAAGAAAATAAAATATTGAATAAAGATTGTTCTATATTAACAAATTTGTTAACATCCACTATATATCAATCACAAATACATGTGTGTAGTTGCATACATGCATGGTTATGATGACATACTTCAAAGATTGGCCATGATGACATAAAAGATTGCTTCTAAACGAGGTGACGGCTTTACAATTTTTTTTTTTTGTGGGTCAGAAATCTTCTTATTAGAGTGCATGCATGTCAAAGTTGAGTCGTATCGATATTGTGGCTATACAATTTTGATTCATATATATTATGACCATTATTATAGAATATAGATCTCTTTAGATATTGTTTGGTTTCGTTATGATACGCATTGAAAAATATGATGTTTGATGTGACTGAGGTTGAAATTAAACAACCATACATATTATATGGAGCATTTATATTACATGCGGTTGAATTTCATTGCTAAGAAGTAATAATATTATGTTCATCTTGTGTTTGACATTATTGGTAATTATTCTCTCAAAGTAATGGAATCTTGGTATTTATCACTTTGGTCATTTAAATTAAAAGTGACACATACATTTATGAATTTGATAAAATATATTCTCTAATAAGTCATTTTTCAAAAAAAAAAACTAATTAAATACTCTTGACACTCGTATAAAAATCTGATTGTTATTAATTAATGGGATAAGCATTGTTTTGGTCCCTAACGCTGAGGGTCAGAATTGAAACCGTCCTCAATGTAATTTTTTATTTAAAATCATCTTTAACATTTTTTTTCGTATTAAAATCGTCCTTTTAACTTTTTACGGACAAAACCAGCACATTTACCAGTTACCACCACCAGCACTTTCATTACTCCACTACCACCACCTCTCTTACTCTCATCAAATACTAATAATTAAAATCAAAATCAAATTCAGAAGTAGAAACAACATCAAATTCAACGAGTATCCAATTTAACAATGTCAAATTCATAATCAACAACATCAAATTCAACAACAGAATCAACACACAGAATCAGAATCAGAAGCAGAAACAAAACAAAAGCAAATGCAAAAACAAAAGAAAATGCAAAAGATGAAGCAGATGCAAAAGTCGAAGCAGAAGAAGAAGCAGAAATAGAAGCAGATGCAGATGCAGAAGACGAAGTAGAACCACCGGCACTTTCCCAATGGCAGCTTATGGTCGAATCGGCGGTGATGGCTCATCGGCGTGGTCTCCCTCCAAGGCTCGATGACAACACGACGGCGGCGGCGAGCCCTAGCAGCGCTGGCGCATCTCCTTTCCCTTTTCTCTTCTCCTCCGTCGCAGCCCCTCTCTCCTTTCTTCTTTGTTTCGGCGGCGACGACGACTCCAAGTTTCGCCGGCGTCGTCCCCCCCTCCCCTTACGATTTTAATACGAAAAAAATGTTAAAGATGATTATAAATAAAAAATTATGTTGGGAACGGTTTTGATTCTGACCCTCAACATTAGAAACTAAAATAATATTTATTCTTTAATTAATTTTATATTTAAATTATTTTTAATCAACAAAACCAAAAAAACGTGCATTTATAATAACTGTTAAAAAAATACTAATATCAAAATAATATTTATTATAAAAAGTGTAGATATAATAAAATTATTTTTCACATTGCGTTATATTTTTTATTTTATCTGGAACAGTGGAACACATTAACATACATTCACTATTTAAGAGCTCGTTATGATGTTTATCTTTCCGGTATTATTGTATTTTCTATAAGTGTATATTTTTTGTTGAGTGAAACATTGATCATAAAGGGCTTTCTATTTTTTTTCAAATGCGTGATCATTTTTTCTTTTTTAAAGTCTTTGCCTCAATCGAAGATTAGATTAGTACAAGACGATAATGATAGTGGTTCTCGATCCTTCTGATTCTTCCTGTTTACACACGTTTAATTTCTATATATATTATGTATACTATTTGATTTGATCAAAGTGGAACACAAAAAACTTGTCTCTTCTCCTCTCTAGTCTTTTAATTACAAGCATCTCTTTAGAAAACTATATTGGTCGGTCCTATATATAAATCCTCAATTTTTAATTCAATGTTAATCAAATGGGAAAAAACAATAATCGACAAGTTCATCATATAAATGCATGTAAAATTTTTTTTATAGATTTATCAAAAATTAAATTTTAAACATTTTGAATATAAAAAATTCTGATATCATGTAATGATATTATGTTTTTTAAAAATTTAAACTAATAAAAAAAGATAATATAAATAATTATATTTCTATTAAAAAGAGACAATTAATATAACTAGACAAAATTAAAATAGAATTAGTTATTATTATGAGTTGAAAGAAAAAGCTAGAGTCTGTTAAAAATGATTAGGCTTTTTAATTAATTAGTTAGCATGAATCAAATAATTAGTTAGATTAGGAAATGTGAAGCAAGTAGTATATTGCGGCGTCACTTTTCTCTCGGCGTTAAAAGAGATTTTATCACAAAATCAATTCTCATCATATTCTCTTATCTATTGTTCTTCATTCTCTACTCTTCACTTTTATAATGATACAAATTTCAAATAGAAAAGTATATGAAACTAAAACTTTGAACCACTCAACTTAAACAATATTATTTAATAATGAATTTTTAAACTTTTAAAAAATCAAATTTTAAATAATTAACATTAATTAAATTTTGGGTAATTAGGCTTAGAAAAAAATAACTTTTTTAGGAGTCTAAACACATTTTTAATAATTACTTCTCTTTTTGTTTGAACCTTCCGTCACCCAAAACACTGCCTCGCCACTATAAAATTGCGGCACGCACATCGCTGCTGGAGGGAGCTCTCGCGTGAATGTTGTAGCCCCTCCATTCCACGATTCGTAGAAGCAAAGACGACCACCGCAACCCCTCTCTCTCACGTTGGCAGCAGCACTGCTGACCACCGCATCGACCTCTCTCTCGCGAGTCGCAGCAGCGCCGCTCGACCATTGCAGCCCTCCCCCCCCCTCCCGAGATTCGAAGTGACACCGATTACCGCAGCGCCCTTTTTCTCCCTCTCGTTTACACCTTTTCAATCCTTTCTACTTTTTTTTTTCAGGTGAACCAATTCATATTCTTTTAATTTTTCTTTTCTAATTTCCTTCTTTCTCCTGCAATTTAATTTAAAATTCAATTATTTTTTATTATTAATTTTGATATTTTTGTGTTCTGTTGTTGTTGATGTAGATTTAGGCATGTCATCATCTTTAAAAATTTCACATAACAACATCATGTAATATCTAAAATTCCAAATCTTTTAAATGCTAACTCTGACAATGATTTACTTGTAAAAAAATAAAGTTGTTTAGTTTTGAAAATTATAGTACTTTAATTGGATGTATGATTTCAGATAATCAAACTTTTGTAATGATTTTGTTGTCTTTTCTTTTGATCAACGGAATGCAGGTCATTGATCTTATAAGAGTGTCACAAAATCTTGCTTATCTTGCCAGTGATGCAGATTTGGTCATCTTAAAAAGGATGGTAAGTTTTTTCTTGGATATTGTTGAAAATTTCTATTGTATTGATCAATGCTAGATGTATTGTTGGGCTTTGATACTTGAAATTAAGTAGGATAATAAGAAAAGTAATGTTTTGGTTAGAAGTTATATAATGATATCAGTCTTTCCTGATTTAAATTAATTATCAATTTACTATATAATGTAATAAGATAGTTCTTTGTTTAAAGAGAAATTTTGCATAGCTTAATAAGCATTTGGATGATTATATTTAAAACATTGAAAACCTTATTTTCTTTAAAATTTAATGTTAGCGGTGTGTTAATTGAGTTATTTGTTCAGGCTATTTTTTTTTGTATATTTTTGGATGTCTTTTTTATATGTACATGTGGATGAAAAATTATTAAGCTACTGCTTCTAAATTTTATTTTTTTGCATACTATGATCTTGTTCTATTCCATTAAAAAAAATTAAAGGTGTAAGAAAAAAAGGAAGAAAAACTTATGTGGCTTCTTATTCTTGTTATGGTTCATATTTTCTTTAAATTCATTTGAATTGCCTCTTTGAAATAAAATTATGAAGATTTACTTATTAATATTTTGGTTACTTATGTATATACCTTTCTTTACTAGTTTTTGGTTGGTGTCTAGTTATCATTATATATTTTTCTTTATGAGAATTCGAAGAGTTAGAATTTGAAAGCACCATAGCTTTTTACTGGTTGAGGACATATGCAGAGTAAAAGAATTATACTTTGCTCTTACATTGTGACATAAGCACCAAGACAAAACCAAGTTTCTAAAAATTTGTTCTAGTTGTTATGTGTTTTAATTTATAGGTTATTTTTGTTTTGGTGGATGTTTAATTTGTTTTTAGCTGGATATTTCTTTTCATTTTATATAAATTTTTCTGCTAATTCAATTATGTTCTCCATGTTATGCATTTTGGTTGAGGTGTTTGTAGCTTGTATGAAAATTATTAAATAGTTTATTGGTCTGTGATATATGTATCATGCAGGGGATTCTGAACCTATAAAGATGTTTAAAAGAACAAATTTGGCAAACAATCAACTCATTCATTATCGACATACATGTCTCTGTAGAAAAATGATTGATCTTAATTAGTATTGCTCATGGTTTTGCTGAGGTATGGTGCTTTGCATGTGTTATAGTAAGTAGGCAACTTGGTTAATTACATTTAAACTATGCTTATGTTTTTTAATTTAATAAGAGGAAGATCAACAAATTAAAAAAATGAGTTGTTAAGAAATCACAACAGCTCCATTTATTCTTCATTTTTACTTTTTGCAAAAGTAATGTATCACATCATCAGAAGATACGCTCAAGGATTCCAAGCTGCAAGATTATATTGAGAAACAAAAAATCTACTTTAAGATGATTGATGAATTTGAACTGATAGACGAAAAATTTGAAGTAGTTGATGAATCGGATGAAGTGAAAAAGACGTGATCTAAGTATTGCAGATAGAAAGTTGTTCTTTGTTTAGCTAGTTGTATAGTAATGATATAACAACTTTTTAAACGATGTATCTTCACCCTCCTCTAACAAAATATATGGTTCTTGTATTATTTTTTGTCATGATGAATTCTTGATTCTACAGTGTTGCAAATTATATGAATAAGTTGAATGAATATTATGATTTCTTTCATTTCATCTTAGCATGATGACAAATTTATCATTATTTATGTAGGATAAGCTATTTTGATTTGTCATTCACATGGCTTCTATTAAAATAACATCCATTTAGTATTGAAAAAAAACATCCGAATGCTTGCCAGAAAAACATCCACTTAGATCTTTATAATAATAATCAGGTATCTACACGAAGAATCATGCCGAGTAGGATTTAAAAAAAAGGCCATGCAATTCTTAAACAAATACAGTCATCCACAACTGCAACACAAGAAAACTAGGATAATATATAAAGAAACCTCCATTTAGTCTAAAGACGAAAGATGCTGCTCTTTAACAGAACAAAAAACTACTTATATCTTGGCTAAAAAAACAAGGTACAAACACCAAAAAATCTGTCGAGGATCTGGATGCTTGCCAGAAAAACATCCACTTAGATCTTTGCAATAATAATCAGGTATCTACACAAAGAATCATGTCGAGTAGGATTTAAAAAAAGGCCATGCAATTCTTAAATAAATACAGTCATCCACAACTGCAACACAAGAAAACTAGGATAATATATAAAGAAACCTCCATTTAGTCTAAAGACGAAAGATGCTGCTCTTTAACAGAACAAAAAACTACTTATATCTTGGCTAAAAAAACAAGGTACAAACACCAAAAAACCTGTCGAGGATCTGGATGCTTGCCAGAAAACATCCACTTAGATCTTTGCAATAATAATCAGGTATCTACACAAAGAATCATGTCGAGTAGGATTTAAAAAAAGGCCATGCAATTCTTAAATAAATACAGTCATCCACAACTGCAACACAAGAAAACTAGGATAATATATAAAGAAACCTCCGTTTAGTCTAAAGACGAAAGATGCTGCTCTTTAATAGAACAAAAAACTACTTATATCTTGGCTGAAAAAACAAGGTACAAACACCAAAAAACCTGTCGAGGAATATTGGAGAACAGAAAAGACACTCACTTCCTAAATAAAATAGAGGCATCCCTACTATTTAACACATATAAACTCGAAAAACTATATATGTAGAAACATCCATTTAGTAAGGTAAAGAAACATCCTAATTCCTAGCAAAAGCAACATCCATGTAGATATTGGTATTAACAAACTGGTATCTACACAAAGAAACCTGTCAAGTAGGTTGATTGCATAAATAGGCCATACAATGCTTAAAAAACTAGATACATCCACAACTGCAACATAAGAAAACTAGTAAAATATATAAAGAAACTTTTATTTAGTTTGAGGATGAAAGATGCTCCTGATTAATAGAACGAAAATCTACTTATATCTTGGCAAAAAAATAATGTACAACACCAAAAAACCTGCCGAAGAATATTGAAAAACAGAAAAGACATTTAGTACCTAAAGAAATAGAGGCATCTTCTACTAATTAACACATATAAACTCGGAACATATATTCAGAAACATGCATTTAGAAGGGTAAAGGAACATATATTCAGAAACATCCATTTAGTCGGGTAAAGGAGCATCCTGCTGCATAATAGGAGCAACATCCACGTGAATGTTGCAAAAAACAAGCAGCTATCTGCACAAAAACATGTTGTGTATAGCCTAAAAAAGTAAATACTTTAAACAGTATCACAAGTGTCTCAAACGGATATAAAATCATGATTTTTCTAGGTATCTTTCATCTTCTGTTGTCTTCCCCCCTTCCTTGGCTTTTTCGTAGGTAACTACGCACGCTGCAGCATGGTCTTCGTACTTGGTTCTATAAAGAGGGTTCTCAATTCCTTAAGTTTGTTTCTGGGCTGGTTGTGGCATACAGATGGTCGTTCAACACCAAAAGTAAAGCAGCTTTCAATTCCTACCCATTGCAAACAGCAACATCGAAACTCTAACAATTGCAACTTCCTTTTCCCTAATTTTAGCAACATCCAAATTTCAATTACATAAAGTCACCAAAATAAAGCAATTTAGAGAACAACATCTAGCAATTTATCAAAATTTAATCCTCCATATAACACACCCTAATTAAAGACGTTCATTTACAAAATCAATCAAGAACCATCCACATACACGCTAGAACAAATATATGTTTAATATGATCAGCAATATATAAATAGAAAATTTGTAGATAAAATGACTCTGTTTCACCATGTGTAGATAACTGAACCCTTTGTGTTTTTCTATTTAAATTGCAAACCACGATGTTGATACAACACATATGAGCATGTACATATAGAGTAAACTAAGTAGTAATTAATCGCCAAAATTTGAACACCATCGAAGACACCAACACTTAAAATAAACAACATCCAACCTTTTTAATGGAAAACAAACGGAATTTTGTAGCAAAAAAATAGTCAAATTTAAAAAAATGTACAATCGAATCTCCACACACATGCAACTCATCCAAATCCAACTCATAAAGATAAAGCAACTTCCAATCTCTTACAATTGCAAATAGAAACTTCAAAACTCTAACAATTGCAACTTCCAATCCCTACTTTCAGCAACGTCCAAGTTCCAACAGTATCAACTCACCAAAATTATGCAATTTAGTGAACAACATCCAGCAATTCATTAAATTTTAATCTATCGTAGAACACACCCTAATTGAACATGTACATTTACAAAATCAATTAAGAACCATCCACTTACCTATTACAGCCGTTTGAGAATGCTTGTAGAACTGAAGTCGGTGACTGAACTGAAGGAGACCTGTCCACGCCTCCAGCCAGCAGGGATGGCCTTCACGTGGCGGCGTTGAGTGTATCAGACAATGGACAACTGGTTGACGCAAATGGTTTTTGTTGCATGCGTGGCAGAGACGCAACTGAAACCTCTGGAAAAGAGCCGTTGAGGATGCACCGTCGTCGTTGGGAGGGTGTGCCGTCGTTGGGGATGGTGCTCGCGGTGGGTGTTGCGCCGCCGTGTGGGATGGTGTTCGTGCTTGCTAATGTGCCGCCGTGAGAAAAAGTGTACTGAGGTAGAGGGTGAGAACCGGTGGGAGTAGAAGGTGTTAGTGTGCAACGATAAAATTTGAAAAATTAGGGCTATAGTTGAGTAATTTGGGGGATGATTTTTGATAAATTGGACTTTGGGGTCCAATCCAAAAAATATTATCAGAAGTTGACTGATCCCACTTTTGGTTTCCTAGTAGAATTCTTTTCAAATATCATTGGCCTCAAATAGTGAAAAAGGCCAGCTACTTTCATATCAGAAAAACTTTGTTACTTCATTTAATTAACTCACGAATTTTTTTCTACCTAATAAAAAAAATAGAATAACTTTTTATGAACTCAGTTGAGAATAATTTTGACTTAGTTCATGGTTTATAGAAGTAGAAAATGCTCTAATAAAAATAAGCTAATAAAAAAACTATATAAATTAATATATCTCTAATATATTCTTACTTTCTAATGTTATGTCATAAAATTATTTTTATTAAAAATTTAAATTAATAGATAAAAGACATTTTTAAAAACTTTCTGAGCAAAGATGGGTTATTTTTTGTTATTAGAACTCTATTAATTTAAAAAAAATTCTAGAAGATATAAATATATATTGTTAGAACTTTTTTTAGTATTTTCTGTATTCTATGGACATCCTGTGTCTTGGAAAAACAAAACCCATATCATGTAGCATTTTACTTGGGATAAAAATTCTAATATATATTTGTTAATCTGTTGATGCTTATCTAATTTTGATTCTATTTAATATCATTTGGAAGACTTGTAAAAACAAATGGTCGGGTGATGAGGGTGCTTTAACATATGTAAAAAGCATTTAGACTATGTTCAAGACATGGATTTTGGTGTTTGTATTTCTGAAGTGATTCTTATTTTGCACATGAGAGTTTATACAATATGTTATTACTAGTAAATTATTAAGAGCTAAATATCATATATTTGTTTAGCACTTAGATATATGAATTATGTTATAGGGGCTATATTTGTGTTGTGCATGGTAATATTTACTCTTTATATATAGATATATGAATTATGAATTAGATAAACAATGAATTAGATCTATGATTGTATAAATATTTTTTGATGCAAAAAGTTTTATTGAAAAGGAAATTTTTGATTGATGTTATAGTGTTTATATACATAAAAATTGTTATTTAGAATAGAAATAAGTTTTATGATAATTAATAAAAAAAAATGTTGATGTTGGAAAGATTATGATAGTTTACAACATTCACTAAATATAAGAAAAAGTAGTCACACAAGTTATAACTTAGTGACAGTTTAAAATAGTCACTAAATATAAAAAAATTGTCACAAAAACTAATAATTTAGTGACGGTTTTAGATTGTTGCTAAAAATTTTGTAACAGTTTAAAATAGTCAAAAAAATAAAATAAAAAACTGTCACAGGATTTAATAATTTGACGATGATTTTAAACCGTCGTGAAATACAACACAAAAACATGTAGACAAGTGTTATAAATTAGTGATAGTTTTATAGCTCAAAAATCGTCACAAACAAATTAGTAACGCTCCTTACTAACTGGTGATCCAAAACCATCATTATGTTAACTGGTGATGCTCAAATCCATGACATTTTTTTTAATCGTCCCGAAAATATTTAGCGACGGTTAAAATTATCGTCAAACATTAAAAAAAACTATCGCAAAAATACTGTTTTATTATAGTAATACGTGTGAATAATTATATCTGTAGCAAACTAATTATAAATGAAATTTTTGTGCATCGTTTTCTAAGAGGAGGGAAGTAATAAAAACTTAGAAAGAAAAGAATTTGTTTGTTAGATGTATAAAAGTTGACATGATATATAGAGGGAAATTATCTTTATAAAAAAAACCCTTAAATTTTCAATATCCAAAGAATAGCAAAAACAATTTATTACTTAAAAGTCTTATATTTAATTTTTATAAGGATATTTTTTATGGAAATTTAATAATAATATTTATTAAGATACGGTCCACTAATGTAAATATCTTACATCAAATTTGAACCATAGAAAGTGAGGATGTATATGTATGAATATATCAAAATACGTCATATCTTTTTTCTTGCATGTGTGAACGTCTAAAAGTTCCTCCTTTTCCTATTAGTGTTGGACTAACTAACTATTGAGTTGAGTGCATGCAACGTAGATAATGTTTGCCAATAATTTCCATTCACATCACTATGAAGCATTACTATTAATTCTTCTATATATGTGTTGCTGAATGATTATATATAAAGTTTGAAGTGATTGCTTGCCACCTTATTAGTCATTAATAGTAGTAAGAATAGTAGCACATTTATCGTATTTGTTTTCTGGTCATATTGCTATGATTCTTCAAGTACAACGTTATCTGTTGTGGGTCTCTTATTGGTTGATTTTCTGGATTCACCATGCAGCATAGTGTGGTCACTTTGATTTCCCCTTATGCTGCAATGATGAGATATTTTGTTTGTTTCTTTACCTAACTTAATGCTGAAAATCTTGACCCTGTACAAGTCTTAAGTCTATTGCCATATATTTTGTTATTTCTAATATTTGAAATCAAAATTTAGGGTTTTTATCTAAATAAAATTTGGATATGTGAAAGTTTTTTTCCTATATTTATATAAATCGTTTTAATCATTTGTACTTTAGGTTATTTCGCAAAAGGAGGCATGCATCTTTAGACGATTTATAAATTAAAATCATTTCGAAAAAGTACATAAATCGTTCTAGAATAATGAGCTTTAGAAAATAAATATAAATCAACTTATGACAAGTCGACTTATATTTGAAAAAAAAAAACAATTGACTAGAACGATTTATTTGTTTTAGACTTTTAGTAAATCACAAAAGAACGGTATAATTTATTCGAAGAGAGTAATCACAAAAGACTGAGACGACTTATGTAAAGAGAAGAATTATAATACTACTTTGCAATTTACGTTTGAGTCATTGATCTCCATTGTCACTGCCATGAAGTTTGACGAGAAAAAACTGAGAAATCGAAGAAGAAGGAAGAGCGGTCTTAAAGGCGGCAGAGACTGGTGGAGCACGGCAAAAAACAGAGCACAATAACAGACAGGTCAGTGACACTTAGAGAGAAAAATGGCTAGCAGTGAGGGAGAAGATATGTACTACTTAAATGGTATTGCGCATATAGTCGAATTTATCAACGAAGAGGTTAATTCTCATATTTTTTTTCTATCTAATTTACTTTATAAACTTAATCGGATTTCATTTTTTTTGTTAGCGATATTAAGGCTTCTAATTGAGTTATTGTATGTTAATAATTTAATTTATACAATATTTTTAATTATTCTAATTATATATTATTTGTTCTTTTTAATAACTCGAAATATATTTTATATATGTAATTGATTTTTACTGTATAAATAGTATAATTGTATAATATATAATAATAATACATAAATGCATAAAAAAATTTTAATGTTATTGTCGCAACAATAAATTCTACTTTTATCTTCTTAATATTCTTAACATTACACCAAATATAAAGAGTTGTATTCATAAATCATAATAGCTAATAATTGAGAGTAAGGTAAAAATTTTGGATTTGGATTCTCTAAAGTTTGAATTTCACTTTAGAGAATAAAGTGTGATCTTTCACCATTTATTTTATAGATATGACCAAAAATAAATATGAGAGAGAAATCATTAAAAGATAGAAAATCACACTTTATCCTCTAAAGTATAAATTTAAAATTTAGAAAATCTAAATAGAAATATTTTATTTTTGTTTATAAAATTTTGGGTTGGTTTGCACTTTTTGTTCATTTGCCTCGCCCATGTAAAAGTTGTACACTAAAATGAAAAAAAAAGGCCCATTAAATAACACAAAAAGTTGGATCTATGTCCCCTTTGTATCACTATTTTCTTTTTTGTGATAGTGTCTAAACACCAGGAATGCCAATGAGCCTTAGCTCAAGTGGCACTTCTCCCCTCTCCCCACCTCAAGGTCTAGGGTTCAAACCCTAGAGAATGCAATTGAGGAAAATTGTGAAAATATGTGAGGAGTGTGTGGGTGAGTTGTGTACCTAGGATTGGGGGTTGTCCAATCCATTGGGGTACCTAGGATTGGGGGTTGTCCAATCCACCGACCAAAAAAAAAAAAAAAAAAAAACACCCTGAATAATTTTCAGGAATGCGCTAGTTTGGACTTTGGATTGACTTTTTTAGTAAAGAAAATTACTTTTTTTAAATAAAATATTTTGATTCAATTTAAAATTTAGTTAGATATATATTTAAAAAAATATTTTTATTAAAAAAATAAATTATTTATTTTTTCTAAAAAGTAGTAATATCTTACTTTCAAACAAATAAAAGCAAAAGATGTTTTTAATATTTAAAATTTTTTTTAAAAGGTCTATTTAATATAAAATAATTTTTGTTTGTTAAAAAAAATCTTTAAAAAAAATATTTTTTTTTCAAAAACCAATCTTGTATTGGACTAAAAGGCAACAAACTATAAAATATAGAGGTATTTCCTTTTTATTATTAAATTTTTGTTTATATATAAGGTTCAAAAGATATTAACACAATGGCTTTATTTTAAGACTTCTCTTTCTTTTTTTCCTTTTTTTTTAAAGAAAAGAAGGGACAACAACATGTATATAGTATAGACACATAGAATACATGAGACAGAGTAGTTTACATATTCAATGAGATTAACATGAAACCATCTCTAAAATAAGAGTGTGTTTGTAAAAGATTTGAAGATTGTTAAAATCTTAAAAATGTCTCATTTTAAAATCTCGAGCCACAAAATAAGGCATTAAAAATATGAAATAACATTTTTCATTTCTGTATGTTTTCCGTAAAAATAAAAATAAAAAATCTAAAATATGTTTGATTTCTAAATTTTTTAAAATATTTTTAAGAAGACATATGGAATACTAAAAATATTCCTTTTGCGTTTCTATATTTTTACTTGGTTTTAGTGTTATTGATTGAAAATATATAAAAAAGGCTATTTTTACTTCTATAGTTCTATTATAGTTAAATACAATTTGAATTTTTTTTTATATGAAAAAATTTCAAGTCCTGCAAACATATTATAGGTTTGCTCTATATAGACTTAACCTATGTTGTTAAAGGATAAATTTTATCAAAGAAATAATATTTTAATTTTTTAAACTTTATTATAGTGTGCTTTAAAAAATTTTAATTTAATGGTTCAACTGAATATCAACTAAAATATATTTTAATTTTAAATTGATACTACATTTTAAAAATAAAACCAACAAAAAATTATATTCATTATTTCCTTTTAGCTTTTACAGAGATAGAATCTAGTTTAACGAATACGAACCAATTGTTTTCTCATTTTAAAAAATTATAAACGAGAGTTATTTTTAGAAAATAAAAACAAAAAAATTACAAACCAATTAGTTCTAAACCACCCAAACTAAAATAAAAAACATCAATATATGACAATTTGAAAATTTAAAGATTAATATCTAACAAATAAAGATGATATAGACTAAAGTGGTCAATAAAAAGAATGAAAATTAATTTAGAGTTTTACTTAAATAATAATACCTCAAGAGAATTTAAAATTAGCATTTTTTTTAATTATATTGACCTTCAAATCTCTTATAATTACTACAGGTATTCAAAATCATATAAAAGATCGAAAAATTGAATTTTTCTTGTTTCTTTGTTTAGGTTTGAGTTTTGGTTCAATTGTAAAAAACTTAAATCAAATCAAGCATAGCAAAAAATATATATATAAAAAGATAATGAAAAAATTAAATAAGATGAATAATAAAATAAAAAAAATTAAAATTAAAATTATAAATTAGATTATTAATTCATTATTTTTAATTTTAGATTTTAAATTTAAAAAAATAAGAATTTATAATTAAACCAAATCGCACTTTACTAAATTACTCCCAACACTCTGACGTCGCTGCACTTCTCAGCTGTTTGGTCCGATGCGACTCAGCCTCTTTTCATCCCGTTTGCGCTACGTTGCGATGTGACATTGCGCCGCAACAACCCATGCATCTTCTTTTCTGCTGTTCACCGGCTGCCAGCCGTACAGGTCTCATAGCAGCCTAACCGTGTGCAATAGTGTCGTCGACGTCTAGCGCCATACATTCCAGAAGACACAAAGTAGTACGCGAAGTACGAAACAAAAAGCCGAAGTCCAACCTGTAGCAGAGTCTGAAGACATTAGGGGCGTCGGTGACACGAGGAGATGGCGACACTGAGCATGAGGTTTGGATTAATAGAGTGTGATTAGGATTAAAAGAGAAGAGATGGTTAAAATTTCTTATGATAGAGTTAAAAGGTTTTTTTTTAACTTGAGTTGGAATTTTTTCCCCTTAATTTTCAATGAATTGAAAAATCAGTTTATTATTATTTACATTGTTGAAATTCATCATTGTTTATCTAGCGAAATTAATCTAAAAAATATCTCCTTGCATTTTGTCCCTGTTGTCGTCTATGTGGATCTCATTCCAGTCTCTGTCGTTTTTTTTTAATTATTTGTTCTAATGTTTATTTAGGATTTTTTATTATAATTTTGTATTATAATGTTTTATTATGATTATTTATTTTTAGAAAAAAGAAAATTTTTGGTAACTAATTTTATTATAGATATATCTATATATAAATATATTGTAATTATTTAGTAACTAATTTTTATTGTGCTGAATAGTTTAATACACTAAAAGATATATACTTTTAAAATATATATAAAAAAAGTTATATATAAAATAAAAAAATGTGATTATTCTTGCCGGAAAAACAAAATGATGACCAATCTAGTATAACCTTGCAATATCAACTAGGGTTGACATCCCAAGATGCTAGTAACTCGCGTGGCACATGTAGTGAACATTTAATAAATTCTGTATAGATGGCAATGAATGGCATTCATGTAAGTCACGATTAACAAGTTTAGTCACTTCCAAGGACAGATTCAAATTCCTCCAATATAACTCAAATCAAAATGAATTAAATATGTACCATTTGGTTAGAGAAATAGATCCTCTCTAATTTTTTTAACATTTGAAAAAATACAGTGTAATCTTTTACTATAAACTTTATAAGTGGAGACAAATTTAAATATAAGAAAAAGCATTAAAGAGTGGGAGATCACAATTGATACCATCCAATTTTTTTTTTATCGAAGAAGATCCACTCCCTTTGATTAGTGTGATTATAATGCCTATAACTTTTGTGGATCCTGTTTTGTTAAATTTTGTTGATAAGGAACTCACACGAATCCTATTTTCTATTAAGAAAGATATGATCTAAGAAAGTGAACCTAAAAAGAAATATAAAAAAAATTACATTGACCTTCTTTAGAAATATATGTACCCTTCCATTTAGACATAGAGTAGAATATACTGGATAAATTTTATCAAATTTCAGTTTTCAAATGTTGAACTTCAGAAAGAGAAAGTATAAGGAGTCAATGACCTAAGCGTACAATGCAATGAAGGTTTAGAAAGTATTAGAGATATGATTATTAGCGTTAGCACTACTCCTTCAGAAATTAGTTTTTTAGGCTATTGGCTCCTTAGCACTACTCCTTCAGAAATTCAAATGTGCTCTATCATCATTTTATCATTGCTTAATGAGCCAATTTTAGTATGATTTGTATTTTAAATTATTTAAGTTTTAAGTTAGTCATTTTAATAACTTCACATCAAAACAATTATATGCGAGTCTCCAATATTATATTCGAACTCGTGACACTTGTTTAAATGGACGAATTAGCTAATCACTTGATCAACCCAAATTAATATAATTGCTAACCTTTTAATGATAAAAACAAGGGTTTAAGCAGTTTTTTTTTTGTTGGACTTGGACTATGCCCAAGAACCCAACCAAAACTACCCGACCCAGTTTCTAAAATGATGTTGCCTCAGTCACGAGCTCCCTGGCCGCCGTTGCTGTGAATGAGACTGAGGGATGTATACGGTCCGATCCGGTCCAAAGATTCAGTTTGGCCTCGAAATGCTTTTGCAGATCTTGAACTGATTCAGAAGTGGCCTGAGACTGTTCCCGAAAAACAGTCACTTAAGAGAATAATTCAACCGGATCTGTGCCAGAGTTCAAATCACTGGACCTGGCCCAGTAAGAGTTCGAATCTCTCTCAATATTAAGGCACGCATAGGCACCACCGGCCACCGTTCAGACACCCACCGGCCACCGTCACTGGCCTCCCTGTGTTTTTCCTCGGAACCGGCGCTGCTCTGCTTCTGCTGGACTGCTTCTCAGAACCGGCTGCTCTGCTTTCGCGCTGCACAGCTTCTCTGCGCCGCATTGCTCGCCGGAGAACCTTAGTCACGACGCCACCAACAGCGGCCGCGAAGTGTGAAGGTCACTGCTCTGCTCCTGCTCCTCTTCTCCTCGGCGCTGCTCCGCCTCTTCTTCCCCTGCTCCTTTTCTTCTCGGCGCTGGTGCTCTTTTGGTGAGGAAGGTCACAAGCCCCTGCTCAGCCGCTCTTCTTCTTCTCGGCGTTGGTTCTGGTAATGCTTCTGAACTTTTTTTTTCTAAACTAGGATTACGGGCTGAGCTTTGTTATTATAATTTATAATGCTAGATTTGTTCAGAACTTATTATTATAATTTATAAGGTTGATTTGTTGTTCTGAACTTCTGATTATTGTTGATTTGTTCTCTTTGTTTGGTTCTGATCTGTTTTGATTTTAATTACATATAATGGTGATTTGTTCTCCATGTTTGGGTCTGATTTGTTCTGAATTTATTAAAATATGTTCTGATTAATGTTGCTTTGTTCTCCTTGTTTGTTTTTTATTTATTCTGATTTTAATTAAAATATGTCAATGTTTAATTATTGGTGATTTGTTGCTGAATACCATCTTAGATTTTCTTTTTTACCAGCACTGTTCTTCTGATGTTTGTGCGTTGCTATTGATGAATTCAAGGGCAGCATGGGAGAATGAAGTTAGAGACAGAAAGTCTCAAAGATGGTAAATGCAATGATGGAAAAGAAAAAGAGAAGGTTCACTTTCTGTGCTGTTAAAGTGATTCTGCTGGTCTTGTAAGTTGACACAGTTACACAACTAATTCACAGATACATGTACACATATATTATTATGGATTCTTTGTTCCTTCCTCGTTCATCCGAGATAAGCCTCAATGTAGTCCCTGAAGTTGCACTCGAGCCTTAAAGTAGTCCTTGAACTTAAAAGTTCCTTAGAGTCATCCCCGAACTTGCACTCCGGAACTCAAAGTGGTCCTTCCGGCCATTTCAACACACGTGGCGCAACTGGAAAGCTTAGCTGGCAGCGTCGTTGACACCTGGGACTCACAGAAACGACGTCGTTTTGGCTGTGGCGCCAAAATGACATGAAACGACGTCGTTTCAGCTCACTACGTGCCTCCCTCAACGTTTCCATAACGTTTTGTCTCCCTCCTCTCTACACACAAAACAAACACAACACAGAGTGTGGTTTCTTCTTCTCCCTCCGTCAATCTCCAATGGCGCATGTGCTCCTCCATTAACCGGACCGATTTCAGTGGAAGACGTTGGCTCTGGAGCATCGCTGCTTTCCTTCATACACAAAGTTGGGCAACCTTGTTTCTCTGAAAGAGGTAAGCCAAAAATAAAAAAAAATATGGTTCCTCTGTTTTTTGATGTTGTTGTTCATCTAATATTCAAAGTTCAGGCCTTTTTTTTCGATTGTAATTGGTGGGTATGAACGCCTCTGTTCTGTTCTCTGTGTTAGGGTTTGATCACTACTGGCTTTCGTAGTGGTTTGGCCAAGCAAAATTGTAGAGTAGGAGTGTTTCTTGTGTTTTGATGATATGAAAACGTGTTCTCTATGTGTTAGGGTTTACTGCTCTTAGTGGAGGAGTTTCCAAACTGTTAATGTATTTGAGGAGAATGACTCTGATCAATGTATTTGTTTAACAGAGTTTGCATGATCACAGTAGAAGTAAAGATTTTTAGGGAGTTGAAATTTTTGTAACTCTGATAATGGATTCTGAACTTGACTGATTAGTGAGAGTGATGATGAAAATTGTAGAAGAGAAAATTCATGAATGGTTTTAAATGATGATAAGCCATTATCTGAAGTTTAGCTAAAATGTGCTTCTGTGCTTTATGTGTTTCATTTAACTATTTTTCTCTTGGAATACACAATTATGATACTAGTTAGCTTTTCATAGAAGACTTTTGGAAACTTTTTTTTTTTGCCAAAAGGTTTTCAATGACTACACTTTTTCGAATAGAAAAAAAAGGTCCTAATGTATATTATTACTATTCTTGAATGTCTTGAAGGCGTGAGGAAGCATTGCCTATATTCAAGAGGAGACTCTTAGGTGCCTTGCTGGAGTTTTCTACTCAAGAATTGCAGGTTCAGGTACATTGGTTTTTGTCAATGATCTTCTTTTCAAATATTTTATTTGTGGCATGTAGGCACAATTGTATCCTTTTGTCTTCTGATTCTATTTTTCTCATCAATCATTTTGGTTCCGAATGTCCATGCTTATCCAAAAATAAATAGCTTCAGTCATAGTTAAGCACACCTCGTTAGTGTTTGAAAATGGTTCCTGTGATACAAATATAGTCAGCACTTATATAATATCAGCTCCATTATCAAATATCTCTAGAGTTCTATTAAAAATGTCAAAAATACTCTGATAAATTGATAATAAGTTATGAGTTAGCCTCATATGATCGCATGACTTAAAGCTAGCACCTCCATTAGGAAAGAACCTGGTGAAAGCATGAGAGTCCATTTTAACTATGTAAAACTAAGTAAACATTTATCAATAACACTAGAATCTGTGGCGATTGGCACTTTCAATACTCATAATTTTCACCTTACAATTTTCAGTCGGATTTTTTAAACCAAAAAATTTATTCCACAATAATTAGAAATTAGGTCAATAATAGTAATTGATTGTCTTTAATGACCAAGGTTAACTTTTTGAACTTTGATGTAGCAGGGTTTGAATTGCCTTGTTAATTTATATCAATTCTACACTTGTACCCATCTGGTTTAGAATTTTGCAACCTCCATATCAGGTTGGGCATTGTATCGTTCCTAAGTCATCCCTCTTATTGTGATTTTTTAGGTAAAAATGGTGAGTTTAAGTATATAGTTACAACATAGAAACCACTAAAAATATGCAAAAGTAATCATAAAATTAATGTATGAATTTTTCTTTTCGATTTCCATTTCTGGAAGCATGCCGCTTTATACACCAATATATTACCTAGCCAAAGTACAATTCAAAGTATCAGCTAAAGGTTCCAAACAAGGCATATTTAGCAATTTAGTAAGTTAACCTAATTTCCATAGAATTTCAGCTGCAGATCAAGCAACATGCAAAGCAACATGCTTTTTAGCTTTATGTGCTTCATTTAACTATTTTTCTCTTGGAATACACAATTATGATACTGGTTAGCTTTTCATAGGAGACTTTTGGGAACTTTTTTTTTTTGCCAAAAAGTTTTCAATGACTACACTTTTTCGAATAGAAAAAAAAGGTCCTAATGTATATTATTACTATTCTTGAATGTCTTGAAGGCCTAAGGAAGCATTGCCTATATTCAAGAGAAGACTCTTAGGTGCCTTGCTGGAGTTTTCTGCTCAAGAATTGCAGGTTCAGGTACATTGGTTTTTGTCAATGATCTTCTTTTCAAACATTTTATTTATGGCATGTAGGCACAAGTGTATCCTTTTATCTTCTGATTCTATTTTCCTCATCAATCATTTTGGTTCCGAATGTCCATGCTTATCCAAAAATATGAGTAATTTTTTTATGTAATTTTTTTGCTGCTATTTAATATTATTGTACTGCTATTATTACTTATTATGAGTAGAAATTATTACTTATTATGAGTGAGAACTATTACTCTTCTTATTTTTATGAGTAAAAAATTGTGTTTTGTTCCTATCACACACATAATGGCTTAACTCGCTTGCTACAGGTGAAGCGGAGCTGGTGATGGATTTTCTTTTATAATAGTATACATTATTCTGTTTTATGAGTAGTGTTAGGAGTGGTTGGTTTATCTTGTGTGTGTGTGTGCTCTTTTGTGTGTCATAGTTGTTGTGGTTTAAAGTGTAATTATTGTGATTTGATAAAATCATGTGATTCGTAGACATTATCCAAAGAATGGATAATGAATCAAAGGTTTTTTGTTTTTTGGTTTTGGGTTGAGTTTGTACAGACTATCTAAAAAAAACTAATAATAGTCTAATAGGTTTTAGTTGAATATTCCATACATATATTTACTCATATTTCCAATCTATTACTAGCAGTGATGTCTGATTTCAAACAATGGGTGTGATCAATTAATTTTTTTTTGTAAATATTGGCAGATGGGTGATCCGTTAATTACGATTATATTTCACCATGGAGGGTCGTTTATCACAGAGGCCGATAGGAGTATGTCTTACAACGGTGGAGAGACTTGTGAGTTGCCGGATATTGATACAGACACGCTGGATGTATTCTTCGTCCGAGACTATCACAAGAAAATTGGGTATAACAAGGTTAGCCAAAGTTGGTGGCTGGTGCCTAATCGGCCTATGCAAACTGGTTTAAGAGCAATAGCAGATGATAATGAGCTGATGGAGATGTGTTACCTGGCTCAGCAGAACAAGGGGTTATTCATGTGTACTACGAACATGGAGTATCTGAGCCTGTGTATATTGAGGAAGCAGAATCAGTGGTTTCTGGCAAGGAGCTGATGCTGATACCAACCATTATCCCCACCCCAAAACCCACCACCAATGCCACAGCTGAACCAATTCCCAGCACAACACCATGCAATCCAACTTCTGAACCAAAGAATACTACTGAATCCACAAAACCAAAAGAGCCACATATTGGCTGCTGGTAACCGAAACAAAGCAGGAAAAAGTCACCATATAACAGACCACAAGCACCAAAATTTAGAAACAAGCCCGGACCACTCAAGAAAAAAAGAAGAAAAGATGCTGATGAGCAGCCAAGTGGGAGTAAGAAGTTAAAGACGAAGATGAAAAGAATATATAAAAAAAGTCGATGTCGTTGTTGTGGCGAAGCAGAACACACGAGAAGGAACTGTCCAAAGAGGACTGCTGCCGAAGAGGCTGCTGCAGCTGCAGAAGCTGCTACTGTTGAGGCTGCCGCTACACAACCCACTGCTGCTAATGGTGGTGAAGGTCAGGCCAACTCTGCTGCCCCTGTCCCAGAAGCCCCAACCGAAATCAATCTTGACCAAAGTCAACCACCCTCGGAAGCAACTGATGACTCTCAACAGGTTCACGAGCTTATATGATTTTAAATTTATCATACTCACATCCTTACCTTGTTTACTAACTATGTTACATTTCTTGGCTGATAGGTTCTACCCTCACCTATTAGGCCGCCAAAGCTCCCTTTAAAAAGAAAGTTAGCCAAGGGTTGTGAAAAACCAGCTTCAGGAAGTATCAATCCACCAGTAACTACCCCACCTGCTGCTACCCACCAGGAAGTAGTCATACATCAAGGAATCCCCTACTTAACCCTATGCAAGGTGCAACACAGGGAACTGCTACAAGGCTTGCAAATTTCATGAGGTTTGTGCCCAATCCTGGATTCAAGGCACCCAGACACAAAAAATGAAGATTAGGATGATTATGTTTAGGGAAAGCAGGCTGTTTTTTTGTATCTATTTTGCTGATGTTGTTTACAATGCCTAAAACATTGTCCCAGTGTTGGAGATTTTAGGGAAAGCAGGCTGTTTTTTTGTATCTATTTTGCTGATGTTGTTTACAATGCCTAAAACATTGTCCGAGTGTTGGAAATTTTAGGGAAAGCAGGCTATTTTTTTGTATCTTTTTTGCTGGTGTTTTGGCTCTATAATGCCTTTTTTGAATCAAACATTACCAATATTAATATGAATTATGAATTATGATTTTATTCAATTGAGTTTTCTCAGCCTTTTCTTTATATATTATCCTCTGTTACAAATCTAAGACTAGTTCAAGTGCTGTCCATTTCTATTTCATTGAAAAGAGGTCCAGGAACAGAAGTATGCATATAATCAAACACTTTAATTTTCATTTCTTTCAAACAAAAATATAGGAACAACTACATGAACAAGGAATGCATATAACATGCATGTCATTTGTTTTTTGCTAGATACAGTTGACCCTGCTGTCTATCCAGCTTTAATACAAGAACACCAATTACAATCAGCAGCATGAACACAAACATCAAAATTCCTCCCATTTTTAGAACCCTAATTTTAGCTTCTAATTTACCAAATTTTCAAGCCATCTTCATCTTCCATTCTTCATCATCAACTGAATGTCTTGTTCTATCATCACATGGCATGGCATCTTCCAAAACTTTATCAACCCACAAAAACAATCCACACCATTTCTTCCCAACGGTCTGCACATCAAAGAAAATTCAATCAGCAAAATTTATATCCTCCAATACAGCATTCAACAACAACAACACTTACATTGTAGTTTGGGCAACCCAGGAACGGTCTCCCTGGATTAGAATCCGTCCCTGACCACCGGAGCACCGGTCTCGACCCGCAGACACACCATTCTGGCAAACGAGCTTCTCTGTTTCTGTTCATTCTCCTCATGATGCTTCCAAATGATCGTGGGTTGTTCGAGCTCCCAGCTGCATTGCTCGTGGTAGCCATAACCGGCGGGTTTCAGAGAGGAAAAAGAGAAGAACACAGCACCAACGAGAAGAGAGTAGAGTGAACAATGTGGCCTTCAAATTTGGGGATTAGGGTTTTAACTAACCCTGAGGGACCAAATTGAGTCGGAAGAGTTTACTCTGCCACATCAGCTAGCCGTTGTGAGTCCCACGTGTCACCAAGGCTGCCAGCTAAGCTTTCCGGTTGCGCCACGTGTACTGAAATTGCTGGAAGGACAACTTTGAGTCCCGGAGTGCAAGTTCGGGGATTACTCTGAGAAACTTTTAAGTTCAGGGACTACTTTGAGGCTCGAGTGCAACTTCAGGGACTACATTGAGGCTTATCTCTCGTTCATCCTCAAGTTTGTTCACATAAAGGTTAGGAAAAGGTTGAGATGAGTGAGAGAAAGAAAGGCCTAGAGAATTCAATTTTGGGATTGATATGACCATAGTCGTAAAAATCGGACTGGACCGGCCGGTTCGACCGAAAACCGGTAAATGGATCATTTGGCCGGTCTGGTTGAGTGAATCGACCGCATAAGGAACAAAACCGGAGAGAACCGTTTGAACCTCCCGGTTTTGAATTAAA
Organism: Arachis hypogaea; assembly: GCF_003086295.3. NCBI lineage: Eukaryota > Viridiplantae > Streptophyta > Magnoliopsida > Fabales > Fabaceae > Arachis > Arachis hypogaea. Next base: position 146,721,980 of record NC_092051.1, on the reverse strand, counting down.
ACCGGAAAACCGGTGATTTTGTGAAACCCGACCGGTTCGGAATTTTTTTTCCCTTTTCTGAAAAAACGCTGTCGTTTTGTTTCTTTTAAAAGAAAGAGAGAAAAAGCCCTAACCCTGCCTAAACGGCTACCCCTCCCCTGCTGGACCTGGAGGCTGGAGCTCTGGAAGCCTCTCTTCCTCACCTCATCACACCAACAATCTCGAGTCTCAACTTCTCGAGTCTCTTCCTACCCTCATCACAGCAACACTCTCTTCCTCGCAGTCTCTCTCAGTCTCGAAGACTCTCTTCCTCTGCTTCGTCTCGCCGGCTTCACAGTGTGTCCGAGTACGTCGGGTTCGTGGCTCCGTGTCTCTCGTCATCGTCGTCGCGTCTCCTGCGTGCTGCTGCGGTGCTACCTCTCCGTCGCGTCTTCTCCGTCGCTGCTGCGGTGCTGTCTCTCCGTCGCCGGAATCTGCCTCATCCAGGTTGGTCTCCAAACTGTGAAATATGTTCTCTGTTTTTTTTAGTTATTTAGTTGGATTTTAATTTGATGAAGGGAGTGAATAACTGATAGGTTAATGGCAGATTGTTGATTATGTATATATTGTTGAGTTATAACTTGTTATATTGTTGAACTAGTTAATGGCAGATTGTTGATTTTTTTTTCTGATTTGTAGTGGCTATGGTTGTTTTTGTTGATGTAACATTGCTATGCCAGAATCTGTCTCATCCAGGTTGGTCTGCAAACTGTGAAATATGTTCTCTGTTTTTTTAGTTATTTAGTTGGATTTTAATTTGATGAAGGTAGTGAATAACTGATAGGTTAATGGCAGATTGTTGATTATGTATATATTGTTGAACTAGTTAATGACAGATTGTTGATTTTTTTTCTGATTCGTAGTGGGTATAGTTGTTTTTGTTGATGTAACATTGCTGTGCCAGAATCTGTCTCATCCAGATTGGTCTGCAAACTAGATTTTAATTTGTTGAAGGGAGTGAATAACTGATAGGTTAATGGTAGATTGTTGATTATGTATATATTGTTGAGTTATAACTTGTTATATTGTTGAACTAGTTAGTGGCAGATTGTTGATTTTTTTGTTGATGGTGATGCCTTTAATAATAATGTTGCTGCATAGTGTTGAAAAATTTATTGTTGGTTTTGAAATTAGAAAAAAGAATCAATAGTATAATGTGATTTTGAAAGGCTTTTAAGACTTTAATTTGAATAATGTGACCATATATATGAACTAATAACTATATGACAAGGATAGGATTATTATTATTATTATTATTATTATTATTATTATTATTATTACCTGCTATAAGTTGGATGAACATGCCATGATGATGAATTCAGGAGTGATTGAATATTGTCCGAGAACATTAATTCAATTGTAGCAGTACAACTAATTTTAAAGATTATTATTTTTATTGTGTCAAATTAAGATATGTATTTTAAACTTTTTAAATTTTTGACTATTTTATATTTTTTATTTACGTGGGACCAGTAAAGTGATTTATCGGTTGAACCAGTAAACTAGTAAACCAGTAGCCTGACCGGTTTGATCATCGGTTCGGTTCTTACAACTATGGATATGACTAGCATTAGCGTTTACATTTTGTGTCTCCTAGCATCTGGAATTGTGATTCATGGAGAGATTCAAGTTTTTACCCGGTATAATTGTAGCCCAAAATGTCTAGGTTTCATCGAGTCTAGGGCCAGGTTAGGGTCTGTAAAATACGTCCGGTACATATTTTGGGCCGGGTTTGGGTTAGGGCAAACTCCGTTTCACCCGGCCCATGTACACCCCTCACTCCATCCTTGGGAGTCCCGTTAGACCAAAAGCATATGCATATCTTGAATTATTGCCCATGCTCTGCAGGGCCAACGAGCCCTGCGAAGGAAACCCAGGAACCCAGACCCCGATCCGGTGGTAAGCGATGTTGAGAACCTGAAACTGAAACTGAACCATGCCGAATCCAACCGGTTTGAATTGGTTCGGTTTGTTTTAACTGGTTCAAAAATTGAATCCGGTTTGTGGAAAATTGAACCAGCGAGTCCTCCTTTTACACGAATAAATTTACGCCCTTTTCTCCTAGGGTTTAGATCGCGCTTAACCTTCATATATCGAGTTTGGAATAGCCGCAGATCACTCTCTTGAAGCAAAGTGCTTAGTCCTTGGAATCCAAATGATCACAGTACAATGCTATTTCATATTCGTTTTTCTTTTTCATTTGTGTTTTCTGCTAAGTTAATCGTGCTGCTAAATGTTGTTCTTGACTCATTTATATCTTCAGTTTTTTTTTTCTTTTATAATTTTATAATTTTTGTTCCTAATTTTCTGCAAGCTGGAAATTTTGGAGTCATCTTTACAGCGAGTTGGTTGTTCATTGATACCTTTCTCGTGTCTGAGGATGACGAAATTGTTTCAGATCCGTTGATGTTATTTTTCATTGGCCAAGGAATGATAATGGAATGTCAAATTCCTTGTGCTTTTATTGCCAATGGTGCATTTCACAGTTTCACTGTCTTTCCTGTACTTTGTTCAATTCATTGCTTTTTGATACAATCCATTTTTTACCTTGGATGCCGAGTTATGTTATTTGTAAGCACTTTTTGTCTCATACAGCAAGCTGATGCACATTTTTCACTATCAGATGAGGTGGGAGATTTATTTGATATTGTTTCTCCACCCAATCTAAGTGCAAAAGAATGTGGATATGCTTGATGTGTGTGACATTAAGTGGTGAAAAGCATTTCTATGAAGTTCTTAATCTCCAATGCAGTAGTGATTTGGCTGAGAGAAAAAAGTCAAAGACTCATTCTAAACACATGATATTGCTATTTACATGTGAGCATTAATATACCCTTGTGGTTGTATTCATTGGCCATTGAGGGGTTCTTTATAATAATAATGCTCAAATTGAAGTTCTTTTGGAATTAGTCAGGCTTCTTGTACTGTTATGAATGTGCTTGGAGTTTGGAATACATTCCCACATCTCATTTGTCAGTCTCTTTTGATGGACAAGTTTTTGTTTTTGTTTTTTGTTTTTAAACACATGATATTGCTATTTACATGTGAGCATTAATATACCCTTGTGGTTGTATTAACTGTGCATTGAGGGGTTCTTTATAATAATAATGCTCAAATTGAAGTTCTTTTGGAATTAGTCAGGCTTCTTGTGCTGTTATGAATGTGCTTGGAGTTTGGAATACATTCCCACATCTCATTTGTCAGTCTCTTTTGATGAACAAGTTTTTGTTTTTGTTTTTGTTTTTGTTTTTTTTTTTTTTTTACCTAGCAAGCCATATATTTCAAGACTTAAGAAACACTGATATGTTAGCTCTCTAGCATAAGTGCACGAGCCAATTTTTGTATGGATTGAATTGGTGTCTTGGAATTTGCTAAAGTGCTTAGGGAGATTGGTTGATTTTTATATGGATGTCAATAAGCTTCAGCATACATGTTTCATGTGAAATTTGGATTTTCCTGTTGTTTTATGATGCTAGATGAATATATAATGGCATAATGCTTATTCCACCTATGTTCACCAAAATGGAAATTATATTACACATTTTTGTCAAATATATAACAGTTTTTTGAAATCTGATTGTTGTTGGATTGTTTGACATTCTGCAACATGGTTATCAAGCTGGAGAGTTAACATATATTTGTTGAGCTACTGCAGACTTGAATTGTGGACTCAGTCCTTATGCCGGATAGAATATACATTGACAAAAGCATTTGTAAATAAACATAATTATAGTACATAAAATTTTCATGATTTAACATTTTAACTTTATAATGAAGAGAACAGAAGACATAACTTACTAGCATCTTAATTGCTGCCTAGCAAAATAAAATATCTTATATTTTAAGCTCCTACGGATGCCTTCTTCAAAACTGAACAGAATACAACTGATAAACATTAAAACATATAAAAGTATAATAATCCCGATACATGTTGAACAAAATTAACCAGTACATTCCTAAAGAAAAACTATAGGTAAAATTAGACTCCCAAACTTGTGTATAATTGAGTTTGATATAAAGACAATTTGTACACATTGATTTGCATTTTTGCTTTTGTTTTTTTTTTTTTTTTTTATTGTAGGAAAGCACATATCTTTTCTCTCCCCTTTCCATGCAACAATTAAGGGTTCATATAATAATTTACTCCCCAAAGGCAGGAAAGTTGACTGCTCCAACCATTGTAATTTTCAAAGTGAGTCTGCACTTCAAGAAGTAGAGTTAAGCGTTTGTGGGAATTTAAACTATGTACCCACAGAGCATGTTATGCATGTTGTGCTCTGTTCTTTGGAAAATGTATGGCATCTTGTCAAACTACATAAGTGAATCCTTTTACCACAATAAGTCATCCTTTTTGTTCTGAATCATTTTTCAACTTAATTTGAACCTTTTTCTTTGTCAACACTTGATTTAGGCTTGTGAGTTACTGTTCTTGATATCAAGGCTGAGGGTTTCTTATCCTTCATGCTCTTATCCTTTTGTTTGTGTTTATAATTTTATTTATTTATTGCAGTTCTGTTCAAGGTCTTGATTGGAAAAGTTGAACAGAAAATAAACCTACTGCTTCTTCAGTGTTGATGTGGCCAAAGACATACAATTCTGTTGTAGAGGATTGTGTCTCATCTTAATTCAATTAGCTGGTGCTGTAGTAACTCCAAAGATCTTAAGTGAAACTTTTTGGTGGTACTTACGTGTACAGGTTAGGTCTTTTTCCATGTGAGCTCTTCTCTGTGTGTATGCGCACCCCTTTTATTATATCCAGTAAATGTCTGATACAACTTTTAAGCACTCGTTAAACAATCAGAATTTTAATGATTTATTTTAGAAAATGCAAATGGTGGTGTGCTTTGACTGAACAAACACTGCCTATATTTCATAGTTAACTAGCCTTGAATAGATATCCCAGTAATTTCGCCCGAAAAAAATGATGATTATTAGCATGATTATTGCCTTTTCTTTTGGGATGAAAAAGCAGGAACATTAGTATGTCTTTTCAATTGGCCAAGTTGTCATCTATGAACTATGATGCAGGAGCTGAAAACAAATGGCATATGTGATTCATTGATCATTTAGTTAGTGATTCTCTAATCTTTCACCTGTTTCAAATTTGTGGTGTTACTCAGTTTCTCCATGAAGACTTGGAGGCAATTTATTGGACTGTGTATATATTTGTTGGTGTGGAGTTCATTTATATCATCTCCTGTAAGCTATCTCATATCCTCTTAGTTAATTTGTCTCTTACTCTCTTCACTCTCCAATAGTATTTATTTTCCTATCAAAATAAAAAATACATTACATGTTTGTTTAGTGCAATTTAGAATTTTAGATCATACCTATACAGATTTGTCAGTTGTGCTTGGTCTATTACCTTCTTGGTTTTGTACTTTTGTACCCTTTAAAGTGAGAATCTTGTAAATCAAGGAATGGGATCTACACTCAATGCAATATATTTATACAAATGGAAACAATTTTTTTTTTAATTTTTTCAGTGTAAGAATTCTCATTGGAGAATTCTAGTCCAAGTCACTTCTGATAGACAAGCAATAATCGAATTTTATGATTATTATCTTTGATACACACAAGAAAGAATTCAATGCAATCATGCTCGTGCTCATATGGACACCCACATCATGCCCTTGTTTTCTTTTAATTTTGGCAAATTGTGTTTTGCAATTCTAGATTGTGGATTCTGCAAATTCAAACTTCAACAGTGGAAATGACAGAACCTTTCATCCCATCAAGAAATTTGTGATGCAATCTTATTTTGACAGGCACATAGAATTACATGATTCAGTTTTTGATAATTTTATATCTCAAGAAGACAATGCTGGTTTGTGTCAAGTGCTTCCAGAAAACCATGATTTTGTGCCAAGATTGTCAGTTCTGAAGCGAGAGCTTATTGGCGAAGTTCTCATCGTCATGTGTCTACATTACTAAAATTTCAAGCTCGGCATCAGAGTCTTCGTAACTTTCCTCGTGTGACTTCATAATTATTGAAAGACTACCTACCGGTGTTTTTGCTGATCCATTTGAACTACAGCGACTTGATCAGCGTGGTGGTATGTACTTTACATGCTTCAGAATAAAAAGGAAAAGAAATTCATAGTTTCAGGACTATCACTTTTTTTAAAAAAAAACCTAATTTTTAGACACAAAAAAAAGGACTATCATTCTTTCATGCCAATGAACTTTTTTCTTTCCCTGCAGTCTTCAATGATGTTGATGTCTTTGGTGATACAAATCTGGAACTTCCTTCCTTCTTGTCTAATCGTTCTGCCGTTGAAATACATTCGGTTGTTGACCCAAATAAATTTCTAGAGCCAACTGATATGAAGATTGAGCTTCCATTGCATGCGCGATATCAAGTAAGAGGCTATTAAGTTCAATTACCCTTCTTTTTTAGTTCCATTTTCAATTAGCTCTGTGTAGTTATATATTTTTTAATCTAATGTTTTAAAAAATAAAAGCTTATAGTCTTGCATTTGCTATGATATATAGATGGGAAAGTCATTGTTTTCTATTTGCTTCTGTTATTCACTGGTGCTATATGCGGTGCAGGGGCGAAGCTAGGTTGAATTTTCAGGGAGGGGCCAAAAATTAATTTTGCAACAGAGAGTAAAATAAAATTCTTAAGGGGGGCTAAACTAAAATTTGTACACAACTTAGAAAGAAAATTCTTCGTAGTTGTACATGGAAAAGAACAAAAATTAGTTTGCCTTGAATATTAGACTATTCTTGTGTTGCCTAATTTTCTTTCCTTCTCCATCTATTGCAGCCTCTAAATGAAAGTGGCTACTCCACAGTTGAACTTGGTATGCCTGATATTCTGGTGCGCTGCAGCACAAAGGAAAGGTCAGAAAATCAAAATAATTTCTTCAAATTGACCAACAATGATGCTGATGTTATATATGAAGCTGATGTTCTTTGGAGAATTCCTTCTGGGAAAAAGGCACATTCTAACCTAGTTTTTGTCATTACATTTAGTGCAGCATTGTTATCAACTCTTGTAATTGTTCTCTCGTCATTAGAATATTCTAAGAGCAGAGTGAGAAAAGATTCCAAGCAATCTTAGAATTTCAGAAGTTCTTCCGCCAAGAATTCTGGGTATTGACTATAGTGTGTCTTGTCCCTTCTTTTATGGGTATTGACAAAGTTTAGGTGGCTTTAGTATTGGTCAGTCTACCAATGTCAGAGTATATGTCTGTGCTTATGAAAAGAGTGTTCATAGCAATAGAAAGGACTCTAATCCACATTCTTTTGAGATATGTTCTGAACATTGGCTTCTTTGCTGACTCTTGTTGACAGTATATCTGGTCTATAATAACCTCCCAGGCACAATGGCTAGGATGGATTTCTATGTCTCTTCATCCGTGTTAATTCTTTGGGAATTCTTCGGCGAAGAGTGAAGATTCTAACTAAATTTGTAGACGATTTTTTTCTATTATAAAATGAGTAATCTTCACTCTCATTGAAAGGTACAATGCACCATAACATTATCCTAATTCCTCCCCAAGACCCCTATGAAACACGACATAATGAATTGTCTATGGCCTGCCTTCTTATGCTACTTGTTCCAAACAAGGCCTAAAACTTTCGACTTACAGCAATATTCTAGTTGATGAACTGAATTTTATTAGGTTAGTAGTGGTGGGTCCTGTAATATGACAATCACAAAACTAGAGGTCACATTGCATCAAGAAGGTGTGCAAGTTCATGTATAATCCCATGAAGTCTCAAATGTTGTTACCAAATAGATTTTGATATTGTTTAGGCATCTTGACCTGTTGCATTATCAAAAAGTCAATTTCAATCTCTTTGGATCTCAAATCAATTTCTGATTCTGATCAATTTTGGGGGGTCAAAGTCTAATAATAGGTACTCTATTAGTTGCTTCTAGATCCACATCAAAGAAGCGAACTCTAATACGAAGTCTAACAAATTAAAAATGCTGAATTGAAATATCGATTGTCAATTAGCTGTTGAATTAACTTGGACTCAAGTCAGCTTAGAGTGTCACCCGTCTAAAATGTCTTAAAATGCACCACGTGAAACTCATGTACGATAATGAAGAATTAAGATAATAGAATGATTCACTGTTACGGAGTAGGTACTTCAGAAGCAAAATAATAGTGCATTATTTTCCATATTTCATGAAAGTAGCAGACCTAGGGTCTTTTCTTCTTTGACCTCTTAGGTTGAGGGAGAATCAAGATTGGTTTCAATAAAATAATTATATTAGTCATTTGTAGTTTTTATTAGGAAATTAGTTATCTATTATAAGAAGTTATATATATGCTCTCAATTATGACTCTCTCATGCATAATTTAAACTGTCACTTTCTATTAGGTCACACTCTATTATCTGAGCTTTTTGGGTATTAATCTCATTTTCAGCCTATATCTAATTATCGCCTTATGGCTTATACAAACGTTTCGCCCCCTATCAGATCTTTTATTATGATTCTATGAATTTGTTGAAACAAATTTCATTATAAGATTTTGCAGAATTTTACTGTTGTACATCTTTTGGAGAAAATGTTTTAAATAAAAGAAGAAAAATCCTAAGTGCTTTCTTTTAAAAAATGCCTTTGAAATATTCAATAGCAAAGCCAAACTAGCTTGGTCTATTTATGTATTGAAAAATATGAATTATAAGAAAAAGAATACTCAAATCTTTTCCAATTCTTGAAGCACGTTGTTATTTTACCAAAAAAAAAAGTGTATAGAATTTCATATAATCTAAATTTTACGAGAGAAAGAATAGACAAAATACATATGAATTTTCACGCGGTAAACTAATGTATATTTTAATATTTTAATTAGTTATGTGTACACACTAATATCAATTTCTTTTAATTATTTTTACTCTTTTGTTGCCTGAATAACTTTGCTGGACTGTCAGATAGCATGTTATTTGTCATGGTGGCTTTGTACAATGCGTGACTTGGATTTAATAAATAAAAATAAATACAAGATTAAACGTTAAAATGAAATTTCTTAAAATCTTTTTCGCGTTAGTTTATATTGGAGATTTGTAAATCCTAACGTATCAAAATGTTAAAATACCAACGAAGAAAGAACATACCTTAAACTTGTGTCAGTGCTTGTGGTGGCTCCTCTTCTGCGCTAAAGAATAGAAAAAAGAAGTTCGACTACAACAATGACAAGTGTTTGCATGGACTTGATGCAGTGGTGCTTGAGTCTGCGACAGAATGGAACTTAAGGAGATTGTTTTTTCGTTGTCTATTATAATGATTTCTTATTCTGTTTATGATGATAAATATTATGTAACTTATGTGAAATGTTCTCGAATTTATGAATGACAAGTTAAATTGAAGTGTAATTTCATTTGGGCTAATGAAGTTGATGCTAATAAATTAAAAAATTTAGGAGAATAGTAAAAAAAAGCAAATGGAAGTATTTAAAAAAAAGCAAATGAAAGGATGAAGAAGAGATGAAGAAGATGTTGCAAACAGTTTATGAGATTAATCAAGAATTGAAGAATATTATAAAATGAGATTACACAATGCATGGAACCACCATGACAAATAACATGCTACTTGACAGTTACTACTGCCTGAAAAGTTACTTAAGTGATAGAAAGGTAAAAACAACTAACGGAACTTGATAGTGGTATTTATACTTGACTCATTAAAATAGAGTGTATATTAGTTTATTGTGTGAAAATTTATGTGTATTTTTGTCCATTCGTTTTTTCACAAGAACTTAATATTTCGTGCAAAGCATTTAGATAGCGAAGACAACACAACGTTATAATACTAATTTAACACACAAAAAACAATACATAAATAAATTGAAATTAATACAACCACAACACCCCCTAAAAATATACCATAAGTACCTCATCTACTCTAATTTAGATTTGTTTATTTCAATTATATTATGTGTATATAAAAAGATAAATATATAATGGTTAATTTGTAAACTATTTATTATGCATATGCAACATTTTTAAATTTTTTATTTAAGATGTGATATGGATACTATAACTTGGCCTCTACAAGATATAATTCAGAGATTGGATAAAAAAAACGTTAGAACTTTCACGACTCATAAACAACCACCATTCACGTTGCGCATAATTCAACCGCTATACCTATACCTCAACCACTACTTGATTCATTTCATATTACTCGATAACGGTAACATAATTCGAAAAACAAGTCAAACAAATAAATATAATCATTTAAGTAAAACATAAAAAAAATTTCACACATCACTCCTAATTGCTCGGAAAAATAATAAAAACAGACATTGAAATTTCAAATATAATCGCATTATAACCCACTCACGTTTTCACTAATATCTTGGCAACCGAAAATATTAAAAAACGGTCACTATATAGGATAAAACAAGATAAAAAGTAGAATACATCTCACTCTTATTCTTTTTTTTTTTTGAATTATTAATAGCTTGAGTCTCGGATTAACTTTACATTTATCTGATATTTTTTGGAGCCTGATATATACCCCAATCCACGTTTTTTCTTCTGTGACGAATTATAGTTCGAATAGACCCCTTACTAGCAAGTACAAGATACATTATTAGTTAGGACAGCAATCACAAGACACAGGGTGTTTTGTTCCCATCCTTATACTTCGTTCCTTATCCTTATATTCGCTTTTATTTTTATTATTATTATTATAGGCGAAAGAACCCAAGATTGAGAAGTTTAAAAGTGGTAAAGGATACGATTTTTTTAAGAATTCTTTTCAAGATTTGAACCTTTATAAATGTCTCTTGGGAAAAAAATTAAATTTCTGAGAAGTTGTATTCAGAGGAATTTTCTCACATTTATAAATATGGTTTTTTCCTTAGTGGTACTTTTGTAGATCCAAGCAATCTTCCCAGCCTGTTGAAAGAAAGCACGCCTTAAGAAGTAATAATAATGAGTAGTTTGGAATGGTTAACTAATATGAGTTTTCGGCTATATAGCCAATGGAAAGAACATATGAAAATGATGATGGTCCATGTCATGGAAGGCCAAATTCTTTGGTTCTGGACACCTTATGTATAATATTTTTTAATAGTGGCTTATTGGAAACCAAACCTAGTGATCACTTTTGCTATGCACACTACTTAGACCATATATGGAATTGACATATTCAAGTAATTTTGATATTTCTTGGATAAAATCCCACACATGACACACCCCAACAAAAAGTGAAATAAATAAATAAATAAATAAATAAATAAAAGTGATGGTGATGTTACTCATACATATGCATTAAGGATTCATATAGAAGGACAAATATGACACTTGGTGTCCTAGGAAAGCTGGGTATAGCAAAATCTTATCAAGTTTGACATTATTACATTATTAAAACTCATATTTCATTATTTAAAAACACTTTATACTGATGCTTAGAGCTCTAGAGTAGGATTTTAGGTGTACTAATTAAGAACGATAAAATTATTTAAAACAAGTTCAAAACAAGTTTTAATTTTTAAACCCTTCTTTTTAGCCATTTTTTCTTTTTAAAAGGAGTGGGGTTTGAAATTCTATATATTACTTATGTGATTGTTCTAAAATAGAACAACTTCATAATGAAAATTGCCAATATGCTAAAAATTGTTTGAAAAATTAATGATATTAAACTTTATAACTTCACTAAAGTTCTCGTTTTAGTTAAAAATCAGAACGAAATACATTGTAAATTAAAGTACTTTACCACATTTTTTTTGTTAATCCAAATATCTTCATTATTTATATGATCATCAAAAGTTAACTACAAGGGAAAACTAAAATATATAGCATTCCAATTTCCTTCTCAACATCACTGAAAACCTAACCATTCTTTTTTTTTTAGGTAAATGAAAACTTAACAATTTGATTCATGTATGTATGCATGATTTTGTTGCAAAAATTACAAATATAAATTAACACTAGTGTTTCATGAGAAGTAAAGTTGTATAAGCAGAAAGATGCCAACTGGGAAAAGAGAAAGAAGATTCATCCAAGATTTGGTAGCAGCACGTGTGGAAGACAATTTGACGGCGTGTCCCTCAAAATCTTAATATCATAATTATATATTCATTTTCAACCACAGAATATCATTAATAATAATTTTTCTTTTGGAGCACCGAGCTAGCAGCACTAACAAATGCAACAGCAACTAGCACAACAGGAAAATAAATAAATAAATAAATAATAAGAAGATTTTAACAAGTTTGTCAGTTGTCACTATGAATATATTTGATCTTTTACACAGGATAAGATATTGAGAATAAGAAGATATAAATAATAAAGACAAAAAAATAAATATTTTTATATTTTATTTGATGATAAATTAAAATAAATTATAAAAATTTAATTTATTTATATTTTTTATTTAAAAAATTATAAAAAATTAATAAAAATAATAAAAAAATAAAAAATAAAATATATTTTTATTAATATTTCTAAACACAATATTTTTAACTATATTTTATATGTTAAATATAATTTTGTTAGTATTCCATGCCTATAAACAAACACCACATATAGGTTGTTATGTTGTGCGCAATTTGTGTTTTCTTAATTTTTTTTTAATTCTAAAAGTTTAATTTCTGTATAAGTATAAAAATAAATAATTTTACACTATTTTTTTAATTATTTAATAATATATTAATAAAAACATTTAAATCAATGAGTGTCAAATATTTTCGTTAAAATAATAATAATGCGTAATCAAATATTTTTATACAATGAAAGATTTATTTTTTTTTTCTTAAAGTTTTTGGGACGGGAGTGGATATATAGTGGCCACAGAGCACACAAGCAGGTAGTAACCAGTAACCACAAAGCACGCTTCCTGCTTCTTAGTTGCCACAAAAGTCATCAATAGTGTGTCAAAATCGAAAATGAATTTCTCTCACCATTTATTTATTGATTTTTATTTCTTAAAATACTACACGTTTATTTAACTAGTATTCTAAGGACAATATTAGTTAAACGAAAAATAACTAACTTTAGTCAAATAGTTTATTCGTCTGTTTAAATAGTGTTATATTTTAGGGAGCTATTTTGATAAAGACGATTAAAACGTTTTTTTTTAAAGATATTTTTTAATAATTAAAATTTAATACATATAATCGATTAAATTGTATTATTTTTGTCAAAATTAGATTAGATAAATTAACTTGACCAAAAAATAGTGATCAAATTTTCAATCGGTTTAAATTAATATTATTTTTTACAAAAAATGACTATATATAATACCCCTATTATATAAATCACTAAAATACTCTTATTATATATATTAATTTTGAGAATCCTAAATTCTAGCATTTTTCTTCACTGTCGTCATTTAGGTAAATTACCCTATATATATAGGGTAATTTACCTAATTAAATAAATTGTGTGAATCGTTTACCCGTATACACAAAACAGAAACTTCTTACGTGTATGTGTAATTTCATTTTTATGTAAACCGTGGGAACCTACCACGGTTTCTAGTTTCAACGTAAACCGTTGAAGGCTAGGAGGGTTTATGGTTGGAAGAGATTGGGCATAATCCGTGGCTACCTACCACGGATTAAGAAGAAAAAAACTTAGGCATAAACCGTAGTTGCTTCCCACGGTTTATGAAGAAGGAGGTCTTGAACGTAAATCATTATTCCAACTCTCATTTTTGTTTATCACTTTGATCCATAACTACTATTGTATTAATTTTCGAGTTATTAAAAATTTGCTAAAGGAATTTTTTTTCTTCTTTGATTTAGATATCTAGATGTATACCTATTATATAGATCCTTATTATTTTTCAGACTTACTTGTTAAGTCATATTTTATTGCTTTCAGACAAAATTTAAGATATCAAATATTCAGATTTTTTGTTAATCAAATTATAAAATTTGCCAACAATTATAAAAAAATAATATCAAATATTTTATATCTTCTTAAAAGAGTAATATTATATGGACACTACTATTTTAACTACTATTAACATATACAATTGAATATAAAAATATTATATTATTGTTAAATATCTTTCCTATTCTTAACACTTATTTGTAATAATTCTTAATATTTTTCTAGATCTAATATGTCAACTTCTATGTCTCCAACTAATAAAATTATTAAGATTTTCTTAAAATTTCATTTAATTTCAAAACAAAATTGTAATTTTATATTTTTTATTTTTTTAATATTTTTAGGAAATTAATTTTTATGTTTTTTAAATTATAAATTTGAGATAAAAAATAAAAATTTTAATAACTAATAAATTATTAATAAATAAAAATAAAAATAAAAATTTTATAAGTTATTTATTTTTTAATGTATAGAATAATAAAATTTAAATTAATTTAAGTATGATACTAAAATTATTATGTTGTTATTATATGTAACAATTAAGATAAAAATTTATAAATATTTTTAAATTTTTTTATTTTTTAATTTTATTTAATTTGAAACAGATATAAAAATTTAAATTTAAAGAACTATTTTTCTTGCATAATTTTAATTGCTAATTTTTTTTAATTTTATATTTAATATGTTAAATCATATTTTGTTCTATTATTTTTTAAAAAATTTTCATTTTCATTTTTATTATTTTTTATTATTCTCCATACACATATTTATCATTAATTTTTTAATTAAGTAAAATAAAAATAAGTAGAGAGTACTACATGTACTTCATAGAACAGATAAAAAGACAACATGAGTAGAAGTTATGTGTAGAATAAAAAAGTAACTTTATAAATAACAAAAAAAATTAACTAATAATTACATTTTTGACCAAATTTAAGTCAACAATTATATTAAACACTATTTATCAATAAGATTAAGATGGAAAAATAGAAATTGGACACCAAACTCTCTTATTCACTTTATATATTGTTGTAGATTGTTATTGTTAATAGAATTATTCCTGTTGGTATTGTTGCTATTTCTATTGTGACATTAATCTCTTCACCAGCTTGAATCTCACTCACATATATATAGAATTTCTTTTCTCATAAACCGTTGCAGCTAACAAAGATTTATGCCTACTCAAACTCCTTCATAAACCGTTGCTGCTTACCATGTTTTATGTGTATTTGTCTCTCTTAGTAAACCGTGGTAGCTTGCTACAGTTTATGATACATTCCATTCACAAGTAAACCGTGTCTAGTAGCCACGGTTTATGTATTAAATTGAAACCGTGGTTGGCTTTAACAGTTTACATAAACATAAAAATGCACATGCACGTAAGAAATTTCTATTTTGTGTATATAGATAAAGGATTCACTCAATTTATTTAATTAGGTAGATTGTCCATATATATATATATATATATATATATATATATATATATAATAGGGATATTGTAGTCATTTTTTATAAAAAATATTAATTTATACTGGTTCAAAATTTAATTTATTAATTTTTTGACTAAATTAATTTGTCCAGTCTAATTTTAATAAAAATAACACATTTTAATTGATTATATACGTTAAATTTTAATTTTTAAAAAATATCTTTAAAAAAAGATGTTTTTATCTTATATATACAGTAATTTATCGACCAACAAATTTTTTTTAATAGAGTTTATATTGCAACAAATTAATCTTTTATTTATAGGTTTTAAACTCGAATTTTAAAATTAAAAAATGATAGAAATACTTCTATTTATCTTTTTTTTTATGCTATTTAATTTCTGTAGTTGATTTGATTATTCGGATAATAAAATGCAAATGATGATAATTTTGCCTAAATAAAATAAAAAAAGTGTATTACATTTTGTATAGAGTAAATCAGTAAAAAATTAAAATATTGAAAAAAAAATCTTTAATCAACTAGCAAAACCCTAGCTAATCATCATGCATATTCTTTAAGCTCCATTGAAGGCACTATATCTTATCATCATGCATGCATACTCTATAAATTCCTCGAATATCTTTTTGATCTCTTGTTTCCTAGTTTAATTTTCTGTCTTTAATTATTTGTTAGGAGAAATAATATTGATGGATCGCTAATTCAACTTTGCTCAATAGTAATACAATCGGTGAATCTTACTTTGTCACATCAAAATTAATATGTCAACTCAATTATTTCCTTGCTATAATTAGTTTATTTATTTTTCTTCGAAATTTTCAACATATTGAAATTTTTGTCTAAATAGATTAATTAATACGATTTAAGTCATTTGGACTTTGAAATTGTTGGAAGAATTATTTCATCACGAGGAAGAATAATCTATACTGGTGTAAGTGCAAGTTAAAGAGTCAAACAATTGAAAATTGCATAACATATATTATGTAAATTGACATTTTAAGTTTGGATATCCTCTACTTTTCCATTCTATATATATGAACAATGATAAAATATATGGTGATAATCTACAAGAAAGCGATATATAATGCACGTACCAAACGCACTTAGCTTGTGCCACTAAAATAAAATTCTTCACAAGAAGTATATAAATTTTGCATCAAAATCTCTGGAATTCGTATAAATTAGGGTTAAGTACGATTTCGGTTTTTAAGGTATGAGTTGAAATTTTTTTTTTAAATTTTTTTTGCATATAAAATTGTCATTAAAGTTCAATTTAATTTTAAAATCGTCTTTTGGACAATTATACCCTCACCTCACCCTATCACCATTTCACTCACCTGTCCCTCTCGATCCTGCTCTGCTTCTCGGCTTCTCATCTCCCTCTTCCCCTCCCTTCTTTCTTTCTCTCCTTTTCAAAGAATCACACAAAAAACAAAGACGAACAACAAATTCCAACTTCAACTTCAACATCTCCAGCAACCAATTCATTGGCCACTTTCATTGGAACTACTCTCCAACAATGGAAGTTTCAAAACAAAATCCACAAACAAGGAAACAACGAACAACAATGAAAGTTTTAAATCAACAAGCAGAAATAAAACAAAAATGAACAATAAATTTGCATTTTAAAGAACAATAAAATTAACAAATTAATAAGCAGAAATGAAAAAAATTTGCAGTTCACAGCATCAACAAGAAGTAGAAAACAGAAGCAACATTAGAAGCAGAAAAAATACAAATAGAAACAGAATTGAAAATAGAAGCAGAAGCATAATTAAAAACAGAAATAACAACACAAATATAAGCAAAATCTGAAGCATCAAAAATAGAAGTAGAAGAAACAGAAATAGAAGAACAATATATTAACAAAATCAGAAACAGAATTATAATTGAAAATAATGTGATTAACAATGGATTAACATAATCAGAATTGGAAACAATAGATTAACAAAATCAGAATCAATGTGATTAACAATGTAAATAAAAAACAGAAGCAGAATTGGAATCCTAAGCAGCGGTACGGAGTAGTCACCATCGAGTACCGTGAAAGAGACGAGAGAGCAGAGCGAGAAAGGGCAAAGAGGAAGAACAGATCGGAGAAGGAGAAGGGGGCCGCTGCGCCATCGCCGAGCTTCTAACGCCGTTGCCAAACCGCCGCCGTTGAGTTTAGCAAGAAGAAGGACGACGAAGACAGCGAGTTCGTTTGGGAGAGAGCAACCTAGGGAGAAGACCACGCCGGAGTGGGAGATACCCTTTCTTCTTCTCATTTGCGTCCTTTCTTCATCCTTTTTCTTTTTTTTTTCTCTTTTTCATTTTATAAATCTTCTTAGTTAGGAATAATTTGAGAATAAAATTTAAAATTTTTGTAAAAATGACAATTTTAAAACTAAGTTAACTCTTATGGACAATTTTATATACAGAAAAAGGTTGAGAATGAAAAATTTTTTTAGCCTATACCTTAGAGACCAAAATCATACTTAACCCTGCAAATTAAGTAATTCAATTATATATATATATATATATATATATATATATATATATATATATATATATATATATATATATATATATATATTAAACATGATCTATTATTAACAAATTTAGCAACACTACAATAAAATCACTTTTAGTAAAGATAATATAATAATTACTAAATGTCTTATTTTACTTATATTTTTGTGTCAATTATATATTTATTATTATTATTATTATTATTATTATTATTATTATATGTTATAATGACAATTATATATCTTTTGAGACTAATAAAAAGATCTTTGTCAATAATTATATAATTATTGCTAAAATTTTTTAACAACAAAATATAAAATAATTAATATTTAATTGTCGATAAATATATTAGTGATTATTTTTATTATTATTAAAAAAATATATAAATAATCGCTAAAAGTGATTTTTTTAATAGTGATAGCTCAATTAATTATCCTAGAATATATTATGTAACATGATCTATTACTAACAAGAATTCAAAAAGTAAAAATAAAATCTTCCCACAAGACTAGATAACCATGATTTTTTTTCTTGTTGATAATGATCTTATCTGCTCAAATGGAATTTCTTCCCACAAAATTAGCTAACCATGATTTTTTTTTCTTTGTTAATATTGATCTTATCTGCTTAAATGGAATTTCCCCATTTCGTGCAAATTATTCATGTGCATAGTAGGACCGCACTAATCTTCAATTTCTGAAGTAATGAATATTATTGTTTACTCCTTTAAAAAATAAAAGTTATATAAAGTAAAATAATTGTTATTTTAAAATATCTTTAATATCAAGATGGAGTTAATTATTTTTTTCAACATCACCCATATTTGAATTATCATTAATTATATATTCATTTATTGAAGAATAATTTTGCTTATTAATATAATTATAAACCTTGTCAAAATAAATTTATTAGTTTTCTTAATATATGTGTTTTATAAATAATTATTTTTAAACAATAATGTTAGGAACTAAGATGATTTCAGCTAAAAACCAGCTAAATGCTTCTCGGTGAATCTAAAACCTCTATGTGGATGGTGTTTATGCTAGGTATTAGGATATTTTTTTTGTAAATTAGATGGTTCTGAATCTATTTTCTAATTTATCATGTTTTAGGCATTTAGAGAGAGAAGAAGAGTGAAAAAACGAAACCTAATTAAATCAGTTTCCGTAATTCACATTGCAATGTTACTGAACATATCTCCTCTAAATTTGAATGTGATAAAATATTTAATAACCAATATTTTAAATTATAAATAAATAAAATTAATTACTATATTTATAATTAATTAAGTTGTTCCATTCTTGACTAATTTAAAGTTAGTTCTATATATTTTTCATTTTTAAAACGAATGAAGTACATAACAAAAAAGACATAGCAGGTTTGACTTCTTTAACGAGAAGAGATATAGAGAGATAACAGTGCCCTTAATTAGTTTGTTGTTGTAGTTATTAAACTCATTGACCCAATATAATGGAGACATTCCATAAAGGTATGTTTTTGCACATGAATTGAACTTTGCTATAAAGTTCATGAAAATGATGATACAAAGTTCAAAGCTTCAAATAATAATACAAATAGCACCTTCATGCTTCAAACAAAGGTGCTTTAATTTTCATCCTTTGTCTCCACATTTATCATGGGAAAGTTGATAATACTCATTGCTCTTCGTGCATGTAGCTAGCAACAAGTACTGTAGACACTTGTCATTCACATATTTGACAAAATTAATTAACTTCTTTTCTCTTTTCATTGCATTATGTTGTCATCTCAACTAATTTCTATTTCTATGATTCACATTTTTAGCCCCCTAAAAATAATAGGCACATACCTAATTAAGTTATTCTTTTGCATTGATTATTCTTTAATTTTAATACACAATTAGTATACAAAAATTTTATATAAATAACCAACCGTGTATTATTACATTAATAAGAATAATTAATTTTTGAATTTATTACTCAAAAAGTGATTTAAATGCTTAAATTTAACTAGATAATCGAATAAAATTTTTTATACGATCAATGTATTAAAATTAATTTCTTTAATTTATAAATTTAAATGTTGAATTATAACTATTAATAAAAAAGAGAATTATACATAAAGTTTTAAGGTTTTAATTGATGTTTATCCAAAGTAACATAATAATGATCTCAAATCTCAAACATATCATAAAATATTTTATGCTAACATATATAAAACGTTCATCCCTAAAATATTTTTTCATATGCATTATCTACCAATAGCTAATAACCTAAACCCTAGTAACTAATAACAAACTATTTGATCCTGCTAGAAATAATGAAATATCTAAATAAACTAAACTTATTTGTTCATTTGCATTATTATGTCACTGGCTATTAGTTAGTGAACCAACTTGAGTTGGTCAAGTGGTCAGTTTATTCGTCCGTTTAAGTAAATATCGGGAGTTCAAATTTTGCCTTATATATGCAGCAACTTATTGGCCAGCAGCATACCCTTAAATGGAATTCGAATTCGCGACGAATTAGTCATTGACCTGTCGAACTAGAAATAACGTGGACAAAAAAAAAAAAAAACTACTAGCTAGTGCCATTCTTATCACTATTTATTACCAACTTACCATTACCACCATTACTACCACTCTCCACAACTATTATCACTATTGTGATCATCCTTATTTTCTTTGATAATTAAAGCATTCACTACCACCATTGCAAGCAACTAAATATGTTGTTGCTTTCATAGCTACTATATAATGTTCACTATTGATTCCACACAGCACACACCCTTTAATTTCCATCACTGTTGCTTTTCCAATTTCCCAAAAACGTGTACATGAAAGATTCTCCAAACATGAAATGAAATCCTTGTATAATTAAATTGAAATTTCAGACCCACTAAGAAAATAAATAAATAAAAAAAAATAGAAGGAGTGAGTCACTTATCATGATTTAACAGGATGAGGTAAGTAGAAAAAGGAAAATTTGCCTTTTATCTTTTTGGCACATGAAAGAATTGTTGCACATCATGAGGAATAAGGACACTATAGTGAATGAGGTACTCATACATAGGACAATGGCAAAACTATAAGAGTGGGTTCTCCACAAAATTCTTAGTGGAATTAAGCCACGCTCAACTTAACTACAAAACACCCTTCTTCAAATACTTCTACAATTGCATGGGTCCCACACTTCCATCTTCAACCCTTTTCACCATGCTTTTTCGATCCATTCTTTTTTTCTAAAAAAAAAATTATTTTGCAATCAAATTCTATTTTATAATATTTGTAAAGTCCCATATAAATTGAAAAGAATAATGAAGCATCCGCTCAAATACTATGGATACCTCTCTTTTGTAGACTTATTTGTTGGGTTAATCGTGGGAAGCTCTCAATCACTGGAAAAATTTTAGGGAGGAATCAAGTAAGATAATATAAGATGAAAATACACCACATCCAAATCAAAACCTTAAGGTGTTAAGTTAATGGGTCTCTTATTTTATAAACTCCTCATTCTTCCTTGCTTTCTTTGAGGTGAGACTAACTTCAACACTCCTCACATTTGCAACATTAACAATAATTGTTAGTGTTGTAAGTGTGAGGAATGTTAAGTTAGTCCCACCTCAAAGAAAGTAAGGAAGAGTGAGGAGTTTATAAGATAAGAGACTCATTAACTTGACATCTTAAGGTTTTGAGTTGGATGTGGTGTCTTCTCATCTGTATCAGAGTCGATGGTTTAATCGGTCTGATTTTAAGAAGTATTCAAGGTAAAGCATCGAAAGTCTTCCCGGCAAAAGTGATCCGGGCGGTGTCTCACATTTGAGGGAAATATTGTTATTGTTGCAAGTGTGATGAGTGTTGAAATTAGTCCCACCTCAAAGAAAACAAAGAAGAATTTATAAGACGAGAGACCCATTAACTTAACACCTTAAAGTTTTGAGCTAGATGTGGCGTCATATCATCTTTATGTTCTCACAGTATTCCTCTCCAAATTTCTCCGTTGTGGAAAGCTCGGCACGGTTGGCCAAATAGCATTTTGATGGATGAAAAAAAAATTTACTATTACTTTTACCGTCAAGAACAAAATCGTAAAACTTAAAATGTTAAAATGGACAATATTTATAAGTTGAGATGTTACAATAATATTTATTTTTATCAGTTCTGTCATTTTTGTATGCTTTCAATTAAATTCTAAAACTTTCGTATATTTTTTTTTTATCATTAGATTAAGTTGGAAGTCCATAATACTATATTTTCAATTATTGTTTCATATTCAACTAGTAGAGTCTAATTAACAAAGTTGATATACATAACCAAGTCTACTTAAGCATTTGATTATAACGTGTTTGATTTTTTATAATATGTAATAAAAATATTTTGTTAAAAATTAGATTTAATTTAACAATTCAAAACCCTTAGATATTAGCAAATAGCAACTCATTACTATTGACAATAAATAATGTAATTCCGCTGAGAAACAATATACCATTAGTTAACATAATCTAAATTTAGCCAATTCTTTTTTTAAATATTCCCAACTGTTTTTCACATTTTTTTTAATTTTCTTTTCAACACCACTCTTAATATTGTCATAACTTTATTCTTCACTGTCAGTATTCACTTTACAACTTAAAGCCTTAAACATTAAATCCTAATTAACCTTCACTACAAATAAATTTTCAACATTTTGTCCGTAATACGACGATAATATTAAAATGCTAGAAGGTTATTAAAATAATAGACGACATAATGTCGATTTTAATATTTTATTTTTAATATTTTTATTTTATTTTATTAACAACAATTTATCTATAATTATTAATAGAAAATTTAACCGTCAATAATTACATTATTTTTTATAGTAATTTTTAAATATTAAAAATAAAAAATATTAAAAATAAAATTAGTTGATGTTGGTTAATATAAAAGTTAATTTTTATGTATTTTTTAAATAATAATTGACTCTAAAAAAAATAAAATAAAAAAATTGGAGATTTAAAATTGGGAGGGGGATTGACATGAATAGTACCCCCACTAGTAACACATAGACAGAAACACATTGTGGGTGGTATTATCAAAGATTGGCTTGACCACAACACACCATATAAAATGAATGGGTGGTCACTCATATAATTAAATAAAAATATCCAACATGGTTAATGGGCCTACCAAATTATCCTTTGTATCCAATGAAACAATAACATGTGTATCCGCGTGGCACTTTTTGTTGCCCTCGTGTGCATGCTTTTGTGGGTCCCACCCACAATCAGCACCACCACTGCATGCACCAAAATTGGATCAAAAAATTTCATTGATTATATTCCTACCTCCAACAACTTTCCGCGCGTGCTAATTGGTGATTCCTACTTCTTCATTGTTCAAGCAGGCACCCAAAAAGTTGTTTAAATTTGTCCACACATGCATAACAACAAGAACAACATCAATGTCTAACGTTAATGGATAAATATGATTATGGATTACCAGCTAGGCTTTGCCAATGGCAATGGCATATTTGTAGCCACCACAAAAGAGAAAACCAACCAGCACCATTCTAGTACATTGGTACACCAATGTGTACCACCAATCCTAGAGAGTTACATTGTTTTGGGGTATTAACAAATATCAAGTATAGATAAAATAAATTCTTTTTTTTTTAATTATACTATTGGTTTCGAGATTAAATTTTAGAAATGACATATATTGTAAGACGATTTAAATAATGTCATGAAATCATTTTTGTCAAAAATTTAAACCGATAGAAAGAGATAACATATCTTTTTAAGTAAGAATGTTTATTTTGGATTTACGTAATTTTTTATATAGACTTTTTTTATTTTTTTATTTATTTTATGCTATTTTTTTTGTTCAACAAGAATTGAATTATGGACCTTTTGATTGTAGAAATTATAATATCATGTCATGGAACCACTTTTTTCAAAAACTTAAACAAATAGAAAAATGTAACATGAATAGTTATATCTCTAACAAATGAGAATCGATCTTATAAATTATAGAATATATATTCAAACAGATCTCTAAAAAATTTTGCATTGGACATTTTCATTCCTAAAAATTTTTCTTACATAAATGTCCTTAACCTTTATAAAAGTAAGACATATAAGTCATTTCGTCACATTTTTAATCATCTATGTGTCTAAGTAAAAATCTGATTAAGGTAAGAACTTATATGTCCTATTTTTATAAAGTTCAGAAATCTCTATGTAAAATTTTTTTTTTGAAAATAAAAATGTCCGACAACTATTTTTTTTAGAGATCTATTTAAGTATATACTCCAAATTATAATAAAACATTTACTAAATATATAAACCAGATACAATATATAATAGTAGAAAGCAATTATACAAAGATAATTTATTGAATACCGATTAAAGATTAATAGAAAAACTAATTATAAGATTATGTTGAGATACCAATTGTGATATCGAGGTGAAATTTCACATCTATTGGTAATTGATTAAGTGAAGATTTAAGTATGAGAAGCGAAGTCCTACGTCAGTTGAGAGTATAGATTACAGTTTGGTTTGATAAAATTTGTTGAAGAGGTGTTTGTATTTTTTAAAAGTTTAAAATTTTTATTTTGTGTTTGGTAAATCAAAAAAATTATATGTTTGTGTTTGTAATTTTTAAAAGATTGGGTATTTTTAAAAGCACTTAAGATAGAGTTTTTTAAAGTTGATTTGTACTTTTTAAAATTTAAAAGTCTAATATAACCTTATATGTTAACTAATTTTTAAATTTAATGCTTACATTCATGTCTATTATAATATTTTTAAATTTTAAAAATTATTTTATCAAATATAATTGTTGTTGCTTGTGATGATTGAAAGCTATTTTTAATTTGATTTACCAAACATAAATGCTATAATTTTTAAAGTCATCTTTTGAAAGTTAACTTTTATAAATTACTTTTGAAAAGTAAAAACTTTCTTAAACTAAGTCCACGTAAGTGTATCTAAAATCTATATTGTCCTATAGATATTACATGTTTTAAGATTATGCAAAATATTAGGTTTTCTCCAACATTTAAAATTTTATATTTTTTGGTAGTTAATAACACTTGTTTGGAAGATTTATTTTATTGAAAAAAAATTGACCTTTAAAACTTAAAAGTTGAAATTAAAAATTGTTTAGACATATTTTTTAGTTTAAATGTAAGTTTTTCTTTTTAAAAAATACTTTCAATTTCTACTTTGTATATGATCATAAGACGAAGTTTAACAAAGCCAATCTTTAAGTAGTTAGATATTTTGAAACTCCCAATATTAGTAAGCTAAAGATGGGTTTAGTTTGTATTTTTATTCTTTTTATATTCTTAATATTTTTTATTTTTATTATTTTTTTATAAAATTCAAAAATAAAAAATATTAAAAATGATTTAAGGTTTTTGTCATCAATTATTAAAATGAAACTAATACACATTGAGTAAAGTTCTATGAAATTGCATTTTTACTTTGTAATAGGTTACTACTTAAAGTGCACACTAAAAGAAGAGTGTAACATTTAATTAAGTTGCATAAGAGCAACTCCAATGCTAAGAAATAGAGTTCCTTTTTTGACATATGAGGACTCAATTACCATTGGAGTGAAAAGGAAAAGAGGGCTCTTCACGGGGATCAAGGTTGAGAGTCCCTCTAAGCAGGGACTTACAACAACCAATAAAATCATGCCATGTGATAAGTTAATAAAAAAAAATATATTAAATATATATTAAATACTTATATATCTATTTAATTAATTATTTATATTAATTATTTAATAATTAGTTATATTAAATTATAATTAATATAAATAATTATGTTAAATCAATATCAAATATTATTTATATTGTTATATTAAATCATAATTAATTAAATTTATTTTACATAAAAAATAAATTTAATTTTTATATATTATAAAATAATTTTTAGTTAAATTATTTATTTTTATTTATAAAATTTAAAATACTAATCAAATTTAAGTTATTTATTTTAATATTTTATAATATTGAATTATTTTGAATTTATAAATTTAAATAATATTATTAAAAAATAATAATTATTATATTAATTTTAATTATTTAATTAATTAATTAGGTGGAATCACAATAGGGATTAAAGTTAGTTCCTTCTAATGGAGAAGAGAGAGATTCATTGAGTTCCTATTTATTGGTTATGACGCAAAATCTGATGTGGAGTCACTTTTTATGACAAGTGGGCCATAAATAGGGACTGAGATGAGTTCCCTACTGGAGATGGTCTAATGATAGTTTAAGTGCAATAATTTTGGCTATTGCAAAGGGCAGATACTGGTTGGTGAGGTCCAAATGCTGAATTTGGAGGGTGCATTAATGTGACATTGGTATGATTGTCGGTAACAGAATAATTACTTATGTCGCCACTAATTCCATATACTATAGCTAGTGGATCATGCTATTAAAATATTCATAAATAATATTCATAATTTTCATAATTTAATTTTATTCATCATGGAGTAGCTATAAAAGGAGAGTGCATCCCACTATTGGCACACCCCAATAACAATTTCCATCACTACAATAAATACATACATTCTTAGACTATATCATATATTTTTCTCTGAATCTCTTTTTTGCAAAATCAATTAAACATGGGTGAGGCTCCTCAACTTCTCTATGTTAATGGTTTTTCAAAATTTTGCCATGAAACTCAACAAACCCATGGCAATGGTATTCTTCATAATAATAATAATAACCACCATGAATTCTCAAGGTTTGGCCCTGAAAATCAACAGAATGGAAGTAATGGTAACTATGATTCCTCATCATGGTATGAGGAAGTCATTGATGATGATCTCAAATGGTCCTTCAAACTCAATAGGTTCGTAATCTTTTATCTAATTTACTCTCTAATGCACACTCCAAATCAATATATATATATATATACTTCTTTCGTTCTCTAGTATATGTCACTGTTACTTTTTATCTAGTAAATATAAGGTTTAATTATGTTTTTTTCTTATAATTTTATCAAATTTTTAATTAGATTATTTTAATTAGCTTTTAACAAATACAATATTCGCTACTATACAAATCACTTTTAAAAGGCACTTATTTTATTTTTAGCGTCGATAAAAATAATCGCAAATATATTTGCCGGCAATTAGACATTGGCCGTTTTATACTTTATTGCTAAAAATGTTTAGTGGCAATTATATAATTGCCGATAAAAACCTTTTTAATGGTCGTAAAAAATATATAATTGGCATTATAATATATAATAATAATGACAAATATATGATTATTGCTTCAAAAGCATAAGCTAAATAAGATAGATAGTAGCCATTATGTTATTGTCACAAAATGATTTTTGTTATGGTGATTTTTTAGAATTTTTATTTTTCTGATTGATGTTTGATGAAGAATTATGAAATATTCTAAAGTATATATTTTAGGATTATTACATTTTCTTCTAAAAAATAATAACTAATAAGAATTAAATTATAAAATTTTATAATAAATCGAATATATCTGAATTAGAAATAGCTAGAGTCTAATAGACTTTATATTAAAATTTAGGTTTAGTACATTATAATAGTAAAACGAATAAAGATTTTACAATCATTTTTAGTATTTTCTTTATTGTTTGAAAGTAATTTTAGTTTCAAGTAACTTCATCAACCATTTTTTTTTTAATCTTCAACAGGGTCCTCCACAAAGGGGTTAGCAAGTACCAAGACATAGCTCTTTTGGATACAAAGCGTTTTGGAAAGGTTTGAATTTTTTTTCCCTCTTCTATTCTAGTTATATATCTATGTTATAATTATTTAATAATTTTTGAACATGTAATTTCGTTTACTCTGTATCAATACCAATTATATTATTATTAGATTTTATGATAGCTCATATTCTGTTGCAAAAAATCTTTTTATACACTTATATTATGTTTAAATAATGTTATTCTTTCCATTTATATTGTGAATAGGCTTTGATGATTGATGGAAAGATGCAGAGTGCTGAATCAGATGAGTTTATTTATCATGAATGCTTGATTCATCCCTCCCTTTTATGCCACCCCAAGTAAGTATTAATATTATGTATAATTTTTTTTATGAAAACCATTTTTTGGTCATCAATGATTTTTCTCCTTTTAGATCTTCTTGAAGTATTATATGCTATAAAATATGCCTAAGATTTGCATTTAGGAGTAATGTAATTCTTAAAATTTGAGCAGACAAATTAAATTTGTAGAAAATACCTAAACTACTAAGATAGCGTTTGATTTCAAATATTGAGATAAAGACTGAAAGACTGAGATTTAGTATTATATTTATTGGTCCAAAAATTGGTACTAAAATTTCAGTCTTTGTTCTCAAAATTTCAGTATTTTAGTACTTTTAAAAAATGAAAATACAAGGAACTGAAATTTTTTGGGACGAAGACTGAAACTTTAATACTATTTTATATTTAAAATATTTCCATTTCAATTAATTAATACCAACTTTACCTTTTGTGCAAATTAAATTATAACTTCATTCTTATTTCAGTCTCTACTTCTCATTTTACATCAAATACAATACTGAGACTTATTTCAGTCTCAGTTTCAGTCTCTTTTTCAAACGCTACCTAAAAAACTTGTATAATTTATTTAAGCTTTTATAGTTCAAAGAAAGTGATAAGTAGATTGATTTGATTTCATAAACTCTGTCAAAAATGTTTATACTAAAATCATTAACTAGGCGACACTGACTTCATATTCGTTTTAAAAAATTGTTAGTTGCAAGATCACAAATATTTCACATGCTTTATATATGCTTCTATTGGTGGGCTTGATTGGGTTTTTGCTTTTGGTGAACTCTAGCCTTTGACTAATATGAAGAGACAAAATATTGAAATGTTTGTTGTAATTATTTTTATGAGATGTTGTATCAACTTATTTACTATCTATTATTCAATAGAATATTATGATTTATTTAATAGCAAATGATAATTCAGTTGATCATATATCTTTGAAAAAAAATGACAAATACACATATCATAATTTATCACAATAAAATAAATAAAATTTTTTATTGTGGCAGCCCCAAAAAGGTGTTTATTATGGGAGGAGGTGAAGGTTCTGCTGCTAGGGAAGCTCTCAAACATAAGACAATAGACAAAGTTGTCATGTGCGACATAGACCAGGTTACTTTCTACATCCTAGCTATCCATAAAATTTAAAAAGTTTTTATATATGGATAGGGTGACAATTTAAAAGAAAAAAAAATTCATAACAATAACTATATATGATGTAGATATTGAAAGCATGGTGCATTATTAATTCATTATAAATAATTTTTTTCTGAATTGTTGTAGGAGGTGGTAGATTTCTGTAGGAAATATTTGACTGTGAATAGGGAGACATTTTATCACAGGAAGCTTGACCTTGTCATCAATGATGCCAAGTAAGTATATATAATTGAAAAAGAATGTAAAAGTGTCGCTAAAAATATATTGTTAGATTATTAAACTAAGAGAATTAGTTTGATGACTAAAAGTGTTTTTATAAAATATTTCCGTGTTAAAAGAAATGAAAAAAATACTAAAAAACTAACAGAATATATTATTTTTGGTCAGCAATTAGTTATTAATATTTAAAAATATGGTTAAAAATATATTATTAAATTATTAAATTAAAAAAATAATTTAATAACTAAAAATAATAATTAAAAATAATAAATTCTGCTATATTTCTTATAAAAAATTTGACTATGAATTTTGCATTTTAAGGGCTGAGTTGGAGAAGAGAAAGGAAAAGTATGATGTGATTGTTGGAGATTTGGCTGACCCACTTGAAGATGGGCCTTGCTATCAACTCTACACCAAATCCTTTTATGAGAAAATCTTGAAGCCCAAGCTCAATGATCATGGCATTTTTGTCACCCAGGTAAATTATTATGATTATTAAACATATAAGATTTCATAAGATAATGTTCTTTCTAAATAATAAGTTTATATTTTAAAAATAAAAAATATTGTACTATTTTGTGCAGGCTGGACCAGCAGGTATATTCACACACAAGGAGGTCTTCACTTCCATATATAACACAATCAAACAGGTCTTCAACTGTAAGATGATCCAATTTAAGACCCTTTTTTATTTTTTCAGAGGGTCAATCTTTTTATAGCTATTTATTATTATTATTATTATTATTATTATTATTATTATTATTATTATTATTATTATTATTATTAAAGATATTATTTTCATTAAACTTAATACAATTTTTTTTCTTATCCTTTGTAGATGTGATGGTATATTCCACTCATGTACCATCTTTTGCTGATACATGGGGATGGGTTATGGTATGTGAAAATTAAAAAACTATGCTTATTTTTCTAATTAATTGTAATTGTAATTAATAATGAATCAATCTTCTTTATTACATGATCATATATGCTAATTCAATTTAGGCTTCTGATGAACCATTATCAATTGGTGCTGAGGAAATGGACAAAAGAATCAAAGCAAGGATAGATGGAGAATTGCTTTATCTAAATGGTGCTTGGTTCCAATCAGCTGCTACCATGAATAAGACTGTTTCACAATCGTAAGTTCATTCCTTCTTAATAAAATTCCTCCTTTTTTTTTTGTTATTACTTAGTTAACACTCTAAATTTTAAATACTAAACTCTGAAACCAGTTTAATAGTATAAAAATAAAGTGTTGGTTAAAAATATTGACTTTCTAATATTTTTCAGTATATAATCTATGATTTTACGTGTTCAAAAAATCAAAGTATTCAAACTGTTTTTTGTCTATCTTTTTATATAATAGTTAAAAAAACTACATATATAGCTTAATGTTGAAAATTAAAATACAAGGTTAAATTACTCTATTAATATTTATAATTTTATTAAATTTATAATTGAATTTCTACACTTTAAAATTTTTAATTATTGAGTTCTTATACTAATTTTAAATTTATATCACATCTTATTATTACAAAAATCTTTAACTTAACAGAATATATTTAGCATATTCACTAGTGACACTATTAGAAAATCAGTTTTTAGCAGCTATTTATTTTATTTTTAGCGACAATAAAAATAATTGCTAATATATTATTGATAATTAGACATTAACCGTCTTATATTTTGTCGCTGAAAAATTCTAACAACAATTATTTAATGCCAGTAAAAATATTTTTAATGGTCACAAAAAATATATAATTACCGTAAAAATATAAATTAATAAGTCGTACAGTAGTTAATCACTAAAAGACTAAAAATAATTTTTGTTATAATGTGATATAAGATGGAAAAAAAATATTTTTGTAACGTTTACTGTTAAAAAAAATCTAATTACAAATATAAAACTAATAGAGATCTAATAAAAAATTTTCAAAATATAAAAAATTTATTTATAAATTTAGAAAAATGATAGCAACCATCGAATTGATTTAACCTAAAATATATCGAATTATGAGATTTGACAATAATTTAATGGGTGGCGCAGGTTGAAGAACGAAAGTCACGTGTACACAGAAGAAAATGCTAGATTTATTCCTGGGCATGGTGTGGCTTATCGTCTCTAAAGTTTGGAACTATAAATATAGGGAAATCCTTGCATACTCTTTCAAATACTGCATTAGTCTAAATTTAACTTTAGCGTGTGTTTGTATTAGTCTATTAGAGTAAAGATGAGAGAAAATTTTCACAAATAAATTTCATGTCGATAATTCTCTCCCATTTTTACTCAAACCAAACGCATTGTAAAGTTGATCCGAGCCAACATTCAATTTTTGTAATACATGCAATAATAATAATGCATGTGTTCATTAGTGTTAGAGTATGTAAGAATTTGCTTGTACAGATTTACAAAGGTTGAAGGGCTCAAAATTCAAATCAATAAGCACAACAAATATCAATCAATAGTTTGGAATTTGTTTCAATTAAACTTCAACACAATGCTCCTACTTTAATACTTGGACTCAAAAGTGATGATACATAAAATTAATTAACTCAACTAATTTTAGTACAAATTTCAGGAATTGGTAGATCATAATAAACCATAAAATATAGATCTTTTAGGGCAAAGTAAAAATACCTGCCCAATATTTTAAAAATAAAAATAGTAAAAATATAAAAATTCTCATTCTCAAATCACTTGCTCTATACCCTCAAATCCTCTTTCAAAGTGTGTGAGTTATTAGTTTTTTAGTGAATTATTATTACATCATCAATGTGCACTTATTAAGTATACCTAATAATAATGAATACTTAATTAATTAATTAATTAAAGAGTTGATATAGTTTGATAGAGCTTCTTCACATAAATTTCAAGGGTACGTGTGATAGCTTCAAAAGATGGTCTTGTTGATGGGTTTGCATGCCAGCAAAGGTTAATAAGGTCAATTAGGTCTTCCATTAGGTTAGAATCATCATCACATGGAAGCATTGGCCTCAGCTTATCCTCCACAACTCCCATTGCAATCTAATAATAAAATCAACAAACACTACCATCGTTTCACTATGCTAATTGACATAATTAGCGTCTAACAACTTAATTATTGGTTATATAAACCATAGATGTGATTGTAATACTGTAATATATCATAAGAACAAAAATTAACTCAAGATTATTAATGTGATGTGATTATTATTATACCTTGGTGGGACCATATTCTGTCTCAATGTATGGATGGTTTCCAGTTAGAAGCTCATTGAGTATGATTCCAAAACTGTATACATCACATTTTTCATTGTAAGGTTCACATCGGATCACCTCTGGTGCCATGTACACATATGTTCCTAACCATAATAAACATATATAAATTAAAAACAGTATCATTATGGATGAAAGAAGTATATTTATATTTTAGGCTCAAATGCACATTTTAAAAAAAGACTAATTATATGGTGCCCACTAAAATTATGTCAATATTATCAAATTTGGTCTTGGTATATAACTTT
Organism: Arachis hypogaea; assembly: GCF_003086295.3. Lineage (NCBI taxonomy): Eukaryota > Viridiplantae > Streptophyta > Magnoliopsida > Fabales > Fabaceae > Arachis > Arachis hypogaea. Next base: position 146,689,287 of record NC_092051.1, on the reverse strand, counting down.
AAAAAAATTATTAATATGAGGTCCTTTAATTTATGATAATGTTAAAAAGACAAGAAAAAAGACAGAACCTATCTTATTTAGTATTTATTAATTGTTATTAGAGGTAAAAAATTTTAGGGTAAAGTATTAAATTGGTCTCTTATATTTGGGTATAATTTTATTTTGGTCCTTAAAGTTTAAAGTGTTCTATTTGAATCCAAAAAAGTTTTATTTAACTTCAATATAGTTCCACCAGAGGTCAAAATTAAATAATTAACGGAATGTTCTATATGAAAATAGTACAAGAACAAAGTCGATAATCTGGAGAACAAGTACAAACTCTAGAGGCACAAAATCAACTATAGATGCATCAATACATTTATTTATCATTTTTCTTTCAATTTAAATAAAATATTTTCTATAGAACTAAGGAGAATGATAAATAAATATATTGATACATCCATGATTAATTTTGTGCCTTTGGAGCTTGTACTTGTTCTCTATATTATCAACCTTGTTCTTGTTCTATTGTCATGTAGGACATTCCGTTAATTATTTAACTTTGACCTCAAAGTGGGACTACATTAAAGCTAAATAAAATTTTTTTAAATTCAAATAAAATACTTTAAACCTTAAGAATCAAAACAGAAATACATCTAAATATAGGAGACTAATTTAATACTTTATCCTAAATATTAAATAAAGTAAATTCTGTCTGTTTTTTTTTATATATTAATATTAGACAATTAATTTTGACATTAGAGACAATATCATTGAAAAAATAAGTTTATTGGATAACTTGTTTCCTTTTTTGTTATGTAAAATTTTATGATAAGTTATGCAAATATATTGTGAAAATGAAATTGCTATATTATGACCTGTTTCTCCAGTGAGAGCCATCTCCTGATCGCCTAAGAATCTGGCATGACCGAAATCCGCAACCCTAACATGCAACGCATCGTCTAAAAAAATATTACTAGGTTTGAGATCACGGTGAATAATCTTAGGGTTCTGGCGATGCAAATATTGCATGGCTTGTGCAATCTCCAATGCCATGACAATCCTCTCTCTAAAGGGTGAGAGTGGCACCACTCTCTCTTTGCTTCTTGTATTGCCAGGCCCATGCAGATACTCTTTTAGATTCGTGGTTAAGTACTCGGTTACAATCCATGCTTGTTGGGGAGGGTCCAAGCACGCACCCATTAGCTGAAGAACAAATCTATGGCGTTGTTTGGAGAGGGTTTCGAGTTCTTGAACGAAGAAAACGACGCCGTTTTGGTTTGTGTGGAAGAACTCTGGCGATATGCATTTCACTGCCACTTGAAATCCTCGCCATCTTCCCTTGTATATGTCTGCGGTGCTTCCTTCCCCAATTTTCTCTTGCAACTCAATCTATGTAAATAAGCAGGTTAAGTATAAGGAAACTAATTAGGAGCGTAGCCAATTAGAGTTAACTAGTTAAATTGGAAGTCTATTATATACAATTTTTTTATTATTTTAATTTTTTAAATTTTAAAATTAAAAATACAAAGAATTGATTTGAGTTGACTTATATTAAGTTGCTCTCTAAATTTTTTTATATTCAAATTTTCATTAATCTCGTTGTCACTGCCAAAATATTTTATAATAAGTACGTATCCGATTTTAATTTTAATGTACTATTAATTGTAAAGTATTATATACACCCGATTATATTGTACACTATTAATAAATATAACTACCTTTCAGGTCAGTTATTTGAATGATAATTCAAATTAAAAGAATAAATACAATTAGACCCTAAAAAATGTGTGTGTCATTATATTAAAATTAAATTTTTATTATAATATAAAAATATTTATTTTGAGTGGACTATTGAAATTTATTATTTTTGGCCATCCTTTAACTATTAATATTTAAAAATATGAGATAAAATATGTTGTAGATTACTAAATTAAAAGAACTAGATTAAAAAAAATCAATAAATAACTAAATGATGGTAAAAAACAATAAATTTTAATAACCCTAACATTTTTTTATAGCAAAATGAAATACTAACCTCAATAGGATCAATATACCATCCATTGATTTTGGCTTGATCTATGATACGAGCAAGATGAGTAGTGGTAGTAGTAGTGGGGATTTGAACTTGAGGGCTTGCAATAATGGAGGATGAGCTTAAAGCATCAGAGAGAGGAGGTTGTTTAACAATAAGGTCCAACATTCCATTCTCTTGTGCTATTTGAAGGCAATATCTCAAGTAGTCTTGTGTCCTTTCCATTCTTTTCCTGTACATTACTCTTAGTTCTGCTTGCTTTTGTACTTCCTTTTCTAAATCTGCCACCTAATCAGTTATTATTATTATTACTTTAAAGTCTTGGTTTTTATATAAATTTTAATTATTACGAATTATAACAAGTGTATAGGTGGTTCAATTTCTCCTAGAGCGTACGTTAAATTTTCTCTAAGATATCATGTCAAAAATGTTCAAATAATTGTATTTCTTTTGTTTTTGGTCAGGGACCCAGGCCACCAACCTGGCCCAGACCCAAAAGTGAAGCCCTATTCCCAAGGAGCAATCAAGAGTGTTAAAGTTTGAACTTAATGGGCTTAGGGCTAGTCTATTTATAAAGACCCACAAGGAACACTATACCTTTTCTTTCTCTTTTTGTTTGGTTATAACTTATTCTAAATTTAACACGAGAATCAAACTTGACCCAATATATGTTACCCAAAGGTAAGAGTGTTATCGGTTCAATTTGGTTTGGTTTTGGACCAAAAACTAATCGAACCAATTTATTCGGTTTTTATAAATACCAACTAATCAGATTGTTTTGTCTGTGTAACAACCGAACCGAATTGAATTGAATTAAAAGCGATTTGGTTTGGTCAGTTTTTTTGTTTTTAAATCCTAACTAACAGAAAATTAATCTCAGTAAAATGATGTTCAAAACAATCAATAAACTGAAATAACATTAAATTACATTCAAATTCAACACAATTTAAACTCATTCCAACAACTAAACATAAAATAAATACATTTATTAAGTCTAAAATTTTCATTTTAATGCATTACTAAGTCACTTTTTCGATTCGGTTCGGTTCGATTTTTGTCGAGTCAACCGAAAATAAAACTGAACCGATCGATTTAATTCAGAAAAAACCAAAAAAATCAATTTTTTTTCTATTCGATTGTTGTAAATTTCGACTCAATTTTGGGATAAATTTCGGTTCAGTTCGGTAACTTACACCCCTACCCAAAGGTCGGAAACCGACCCGTCCACCCTGCTTTCCACTATAATTTTTCTTTTAAAAAATTTATTTTTTTTATCAAATTAATCAAAATAAAAAAATTATAACTTGATAATCAATTAATTATAAAAAAATTTCGTAAATTCTTACGTCTAAAAAATTTGATTTAAAATATAAAAAAAGCTTAAGTATTTTGTTTTTATGTAAAAAAAAAAATTATCGTGTCAAATCCTGTAAATTAAATGGGATAGATTTGATCGGTCATTTTTGTTATAGACTCAATTTTAAAGTTTGAATCACTTTTTTGACGGGTTAAATATTAAAAAAAAAAGATACACACAATTTAAAAATATAAGAGACAAAATTAAAATAAATCAAATATTAAGAGTACTTTGATTTTTTTAAACAAAATTGGCAAAAAATAATATACTCTGCCCTATTATATTCGATGTTAAATGAAATGAAATAAAAGAAATGCAATGCGGGAAAAGTATACCTACCTTAGATTCGAGTCTTTGGTGATTTTGTTGTGAGGTTGACACTATGGATCCATTATTAGTAGTAGAAGTAGCATTATTCTTGATCGTGACATTATTATTATTAGTGAATCCTCGGCAACAACCAGAAGGTAAAGCAGGGCTTGGTGGCTCTACATACTTCTTTTTATTATTGTCCCTTATTGAAGAACTTGCCTTGGATGATGATGATAATGGTGATTCCCTAGGGGATAATGCTCCTTTCTCTTTCTCACGAATTTGAGGGCTCTTCTTCAAGCTCATGATGATGATGATCTCTCTATATGACCCTAATAATTAAGATAATGTGAACAAAATTGAAATATTGGGGGGACCCCAAATGAAGTCATAAGGTGTCACTTATATATTCATGTGGCAATTATTGTTTGTTTTGCATCACAATTTGGACGGATTTTGCGATGAACATGCATTATTTTATATAAAGAGTTTATTTATTTATTTATTTATTTTTACCTTTGTTAGTTTGGTTGCTTAGCTTTCATGTATGTGCCTTGTTTTGTTTTGTTTTATAAGGCGAAACTGTGGAAAGTGATCAAGATCCAGCAATGGTTTAGGAATAAGCAAGGGAATAAATGCAAGAGTATATATATATAGATCATAGAACAAGAAATTCCAAGAATTAAAATCGTTGCTATCTATAATAAATGTTATGGCTTCTATCACTATAATGGGACAAAAATTTCAAGGTGATGGCTCACAATTTGAGCGGACTTTACTACAAATTAAATCTTCTTATCTTCTATTCTTTGCTTTTGTTTTGTTTTGGTTTGTTTTGTTTGTTGGCGAAAACTCAAGCGCAGTCGACCTCACGTGAAGTTAATAGTTGAGAGTCGTTAGATAAAAATTTAGTCAAATCAATCAAATCATCTAACGCCTCTCAGTTATCAACTTTACGTGAAGTCGACTACAGGTAAGTTTCTATCTTGTTCGCATTTCATTTTTATCCATTAGTTTGGCAAGTAGCTAGGCACCTATTACGTTTTTTTGTTATTCATTTGTAATTTACTTACTTGAAGTTTGCATTTTGTAGTTGAGTCTCTTAAATTTTTATTTGAATCTTTTTGAGAGTTTAAATTATCGGCAAAAAAAAAAAAACTCACCAAGTAATTAACTTAACTAGTCGCAAAAAAAGAACGATGCTAAACTCACCAACTAACTAACTCAAATTGAGAACCGAGGTTGACCTTATTATTTAAATAAAAAAATGAAAATTAAATCAACATTATGCCCATATACAATATAAGACGAAATCATTACAAATAAATAAATAAAAAATTAGGCCATGCTAGATCTGAAATGGAAGTTCAAAAAGTATGGGCGTAAAAGATCTTGAAATCTTGCAGATATATATACAATTACGTCAATATATATGATTTATTATTCTATGCAATTTTTTCCCTTAAATTATAGCATTGTTGCTTAAAATAAATGGTAGTGTATATTCATGCTCTCATCATTTTTCTTAAGAGCATTTTAGACAAGTCATATATCTAGTGTCTTAGTTAAAGTGTGCAACTTGCAACATGCATAAAATGTACGTTTTTAAGATAGTATAATCCTAAATTCTTCATCATCACCAGAAGGATAAAAAAATACCATCTCCAATTCAAAATTTTAAAGTCTCAAATTAATTTGTTCCCTATCTTATAAATTTTTTATTTCTCTTTTTTATTTCTGATGTGAACTTAAATCATTACAATCATCACACTTGCAATTTTAATATCTTGCATTGTTTCCTTTGTTAATTTTACTTAGTATCAACATCTTTTAAATTTTTAATATCTTTACAAAAATTTTTTACTCTTTTTTTAGCTACAAAAGTTAATTTGCGAGAAACAAACTTACTCGTAAATCTCTCGCTAATCAGTCATTTTTCTCAAGTTCGGATATTTTATAACCGCTCATTAATTTTGTCGTTAGTGCGTCACTAATTTCTCGCATGTTAGTGACGGATTAATAACAAAAAATATTTCTCACAAAAATTCGTCGCTAATTTGTCAAATTCTTGTAGTGTACTTTCTCTAAATCAAGTCATATCCTTATCAACAGTTATTTTATCCTAATTAATGTAGGTTATTAAAAATGGTTAATGAAGCATCCTAACCACAAGAAAAAAAAAATTGAAAAGAGAAAGATTATTCTAAATTCTAATATTGGGGGGTGGCACAAAACCCATGCATAAATGATGGTGATGTTGCTCACATACATTTTGATAAGTTTGCATCATTTGGTAGTAGGATATAAAATAATGAAAGGAAAGTGGTTAAATAATGTAGTAATTATAGAATAGAAATAGAAGTGTGGAGAGTGAAATCCCCTTGGGATCGCCAATGAATATGACTTGGTCTTTGTCTTTGTTGCTTTGGCTAATAAGATAACATAACAAAGCAAAAAGACTAAAGAGTGTAGTGAGTGACCCCATAACCTTTTCTTTCTTGCAAAGAGTCTTGGAGATCCACGCTTGACTGCTTTGGTTAGTTACAACGTTATCTAGGTACCTCCTTAATCCTTATTATAAAACCCTCCAAACAATAAATAAGACCTAATTATATTAGCTGCCTAACACCCCTATATTTAATGTTAGATAAAAAATATTTTGGTTATAGTTTTTTTTTTTTTGGTGATAGTTCGAGACAAGATGATATTTGTGATATTTTGTTAAAATAATATCTCACAGTTTAATAAACTTTTTATTTATTTGACGGAATGATTAAGAGATTATCTATGATTAAATTTTTTACAACTTATCAATAAATATAATTTTTTTAGTGTGAATAATTTATTATTTTTTAACTTTAGCATGTTGAAGATTAATTTATCATAAATTTAAATTCTATTTTAAGATTTATTATTAAATAATAAATTATTGTATACACAAAATAATATTCGAATTCTAACGTTTATTTAAACAGAGAAATAAGAAATAAGTTAATCATTCGACAAACTCAAGTTAGATTAGTACACCAATAACTATGACTAAATTTATGTGTTCAGCAGCTTACATTATGTATATAATAAAGCACTAAACTTTAATAGCACCTATTGCATTATTGTATACAACAACATCTGAATAATTGAAGGAGATATCAATATACATGAAATGAACTTGATTTATATCATACACAATTTAAAATGTGAATGCTTCGGTGTAACATTTGATCCCATAAAGTGTGAAATGAAAATTTCAATTGTAATATTAATGCAATAGAAGAGCGCATATATTTTATTGTATGATGATGAGATGGAGCTTTTGAATAGAGTTTTTTGTCGTGAAGTATGCATGATTCAAATTAGTACATTAAACACCGAAATTTCGTGGCATAAGCTAGGTAGTCCCCACAATGTTGTGTTGTGATTAAATCATAAGCATAAGGTGCCATATTATAAATAATAATAATTGCTTACTTTACCAAGAACAGAGAGTGGCATGAATATGATCATGATTTTGAAGAAGAGTGAGTGAGTGTACTATGTACCTAGTAATGCCCAAAAACAGAGGACACCCTAAATTTGCAGTGTTTGCCTCTTTCCTTACCTTAACTTCTTCATCCATCATTAATTTCCTCACTATGTCTCTGCTCCATTGCCTTCTTTTTTTAATCTTGTAATAACTGCTGCTTACCTTCTACCCAAAATAGCATCAATGCTACCTACCATAATTTCAGACATTATTTTCTTTCTTTCTTTTTTCTTTCTCCCTTTAAAGTTAACCTTTTGGGAGACATACATACATAGTCTCATTCTTTTATATATATATATAAAAGAATACTAAATGACTATTAAAATTTATTATTTTTAATTAATAAATAATTAACAATATTTAAAAATGTAGACTAAAAGTATATTATTAAATTATTAAAATAAAAAAATTAGAATAATGACTAAAATACTGATAAAAAATAATAAATTTGTTATTTAATTTAATTCAGAATTGGGTAAGTTTATAAAACTATTTTTTTACCAAAGATAATAGATATATTTTATTCAATAAAAAAATAAGTGTCCATTTTATATGACTACAACACAACAAAAAAAATGGAGACTCTCAAAATCATTACTAAAATTAATAGTTTTAATAAAGGCGAACATAATTGCTAATAGATGAAAAAAGAAATAACCTAAAAAAAGAGAAAATTAATAAGACTTACAAACATATAGCATGTTAATAAAAAAAATATAAAAAATGGACAAAATGTTATTTAAAATAGTATAAATACAGAAATCTGTAAATAATTGAAATGTAAACACTTCTCTTTCTTCTTTTAGTATTTTTTTATCTATCTATTATTTTGTTAGTTTATTGTTGGTTAAAAAAAGTTGGTCTCTAACAAAATGGATCTTATAAAATTATTTTCCATTATTTATCACTCCAATAAAATTAGGAGTTTATTTGAATAGTGAGAAAAAAAAATTCATGCATACCAATATTTCAGTGTAATTGAATAACAACATAAAAAGAATCTTGCTCTGTAATTAAATTGTTCTGACACTAGTTGATGTTCTAATAACTTTAAATTTCTTTTGGGTTATTGGGATGTTTCTTTCAAGACAAAGCCTTCAATGTTCATGAATTAATGTTGTTGTGGCCAGAAGAGGAAATGGTGGTAGCTGATTCTACAAGTTACAAGGGAGGTAAATTAAATGAATAAATAAATAAATAAGCATTTTACAAAGTACAAGAAATTCTTGTTCCACATAGGAAGAAATCAAAGATCAAAAAGAAAGAAAGAAAAGCAAAAGCTTGAAATTTTCACTTTCTCTATTCCCATGGAACGAAGATCTGCCTCTCATTTTGCTTTGGTTTTCATTCTCTTATGTTGATTGTGTCAGTTGCTATCACAATCTGAAATGTTTTTGATCGGTGATCATCATCATCATCATCATCAAATAAAAGAATGAACGAATCCCCACTCACTTTAATTTCTTTTTTCAGAACAAAATCAATGTCCTATCTATCTATCTATCTACCTATTCACTTTTGCAAAATCACTCTTTGTTCATTCAAAACAAATGCTACATTCTATGACACCTACTTACACACTCACACATATACCTAGGTACACTTTCATATATTAGGCAACATATATATAAAAGCTACCTTATATTATTCTCATATCAATATCACATGCATATTTCAATTTCTCATATCTTAAGGTTATTTTTTAAGGAGAGGATAACGGAAAATTTTTAGATGTCTAATAATTTTAATGGTTGATTTTAATTAATATATATTATATATTTTTTATAATTAAAATTATTAAAATATTTGATATTTTAAGTACACTTAAATTTTTTTATTAATATTATGTTTTATTAAAAGAAATTACAAACATTGAGTGGCATGTAACGTAACTTAAATTATACATATTTTTACAAAATAAAAAATATAGTATACAATAGTATCTAGTACAAGTGAAATTTAACTTAATGATGTAACAAATGTGTCTTTTTTTTTATTTTGTTATTTTGGATGTTTAAATTGAGCTGTGGAGATATTTAACTTGTACTTTACTTAGCTTGTAGATATTAAAAAATTGCTCATTTAATAACAAATAGTATAACCTACTTACCTACCTAAGATTAATGTTTAAATATTTAGTTAAGGTCTTGTTATAAATGAATTTAATGTATAAAATCAAACATTACTTAAAAGTTATTTTACAATTTATATATAACTAAAACTTCACATTATAGAGGATGTCCCAATTCTGTTGACTCATATATTGTAAAGGAAAATGGTTTGTATTTTGCAAGAAAACACACACTCACACTATTCATCGTTTATATTAACTTTTTTTTAACTGAAGATAGAAAAATTCAAATCTGCAATCTCTTAAGTAAGTATGGAAAGACTGTGCTATTTGAGCAATAGCTCATTGACTTCATCATTTATATTACTTATTCTGTTTAATAATAAGTTTTGTATAGATACTCCAAATTAAAGAAGACAAAAATGCAGAGCAGCAACGTTGCTTACATTTGGTTATAAAATTCACACCAATGCTTATACCATCAATCAAGCTAATTAAGCCATTTAATCTTTTTATTTATTTAAATTAAAGCTAAAACAAAAGTATACTAATATTGTGAACTAGCGCATATAGAAACAGAGTTCTGTCAACAAATATTAAAATACCAAATCACTTGAAAAACTATAAGAATCATGTGCTTAATTAAGGTAAAAAAAAAACAATAAAATCAATTTGATATGATAATAAAAAATAGAGAAGAAAATTTCATAAAGAAGATTTATGTCCAAATTTTCTTCTCTATTTTTAACCCATACAAATGAAATTAAAAACTCATCCTAAATAAACAAAAATGAAAATATAAAAATTATTGTACAATAACTAATTAACTACACAGCAAGACCATTAGCAATGGCACGATTAGTGCTAACATGAGTTGTTTCATACACAGGAAGCTCAGCCAAATGATCAAGCTCAAACAGATCCGAACTTGCACAACTTGCCACGTCATCGTCATCGTCGTTGTCGTGTTCATCATCTTCATTTGCATTATTTATTTTGCTATTATTATTTTTATGCAAATCCATTAAAGCTTCTGAAACCAAATTGTTCTTGTTCTTGTTCTTGTGGTACTCTTCCAAGAACTCCCTTGCAGCTTCTTTCACCACCTTGCTCTTCTCTACGTTGGTGCTATTCTTCCATGTTTTTGTGGCAACTTTATTATTGATTCCTTCTTCACCCACAATCACGCTCACGGGGTAGAATCGAACCGTTCTTTTCGCCCCGTTGCGAAGCTTTTCCCTTTCGGAAGTTAGAGTCTTGCTCAAACAAGATTTAGAAGAAGAAAGAGAAGAATGTGTTGAAGTTTGAACTAACTTGGCTTCTCTTTCTTCCTCTGGAATGTCGTTTGGTCTATGTAGCCGACCAGTTTTACTCAAACAAGACCTCGAAAATGAACAAGTAGAAGGCAATGAAGTTTGAATTGACTTTGGCTTTTTTGCATCGTTGTCCACGTTTTTATAACTGTCGTTTGATTCATGTAATCGATTCTGATAAATATTCTTTATGTCATGGTTGGTGCACTTTGTTTTCTTGGAAGTAGTGAAGATCGAGTTGAGAAAGCTAGTGATCTTAGCACCGGGTGAAATCGGTTGCTTCACCTTCTTGAGATTGTTATAGATCTTCAACGCTCTTGACTTGGATTTCATGGACAATGATTCGTAATCATCTTCGCCACGATCGCCGCCGATTAGAGCGCCTAATTCGGTTTTGAAATCGTGGCGAAAGCTGTGGAACTTTCGACGATTATCGTCTCCTTTCTCCTCGTCCCTCAAGGACACGCTGGTCTTCACCGGCCTCAGAGGCAAGAAGCACGATGAGGACGAGCGCGTCCTTGACGGCCTTGTTGACTCCGTGTCGGAGGATGAGAATCCCGCGGAAGAAGAAGAGGACGAGCTGGAATCGGAGGAAAGTGACGTGGAACTGAAGCACGTGACGTCATTGTCATAGTCACGTGACGTGCTTCTTGTTGATGTTTCCTGTTTCTTGTTCTTCTCTGTTCTTGAAGTTGTTTGTGTGAAGAAGGTGTTCATGTGATTGGGGGTATTTGTGTAATTGTGTTGTTCGGATTGGTCAATGGAACGGTAGATTTGGTCAAGGAGGGTTGAAGAGAAAGAAGGATTGTGAAGGAATCTGGTGCTATGGTGGTAGTGTTCATGATCTGTGAGTGTGTTGTTCTTCATATTGAAATAGAAAAGGGTAAATTTGGAAGAAAGTTGAGAATGAGAATGGAGAAATTGAGGGAAGAGGGGAACAGGGTAGAAGGAGTTTATAAAGGGGGGAAATAGGAACATCCATGTGACACATTGGTCACTATGGTCTATGCTTATTTGGCATTCAACTTCACTCTCCTTTCTTTTTCCAACATCATGTTGCTTCTATACTTCTTTTCTTTTTCTTTTTTTCTTTTCTCACAAATCCCTAAATTTTATGCTTTTTTTCTCTTTCTATTTATGGACTATGCTATCACTTCTAAATTTAATTGAATATTCTAGAGTTAATCTATGTGTTTTATTTGATTATCATGAATGAATCTTTTAATTGAATAATTGTATTCAGTAAATCTCAAATTCTAAATATTATTTAATTTAAATGATACTTAAGTATTTATCATTTGTATTAAACTTATATTGGTTCAAACTCTCTAAATTCACATATATTTTTTTAAGTTCAATGTAATTTTATTTGGGGAAAAAAACTATTAAATTTATTGTGTTTGCAGACTTTAAATGATGAATTGAATAAATTAACTTGGGAGTTATCAGTTATGTCAATATTTTCCTTTTCTCCTTTAATTTGATCACTCATTACCCAGTTTGAATTTGTACCTTTGTAGCCGTTGATCAAGATGAAATGAAAAGAAGAGTTGCATAAAAATAAGTGTTTTGGTATGTGTATTTATTTTTGGTAATGCTTTAAATTCAGGAATAAATCATCGAATCATGAATTAATCAAATGTGATTTTAATACCTAATTTTTTTGGTTTGGTATCCAAGGTTTCCCAATACATCATTATCAATAAATGAAAATGTTAAAATGATTAAATACTCTTTATGGGGTAAGCAAAGTGAGAAAGAAAAATGGCAAGATAATAAGTTTGTTTGGGTGTTATTAATGTTAAAAAAAATTTTAAATGTGTTTAATTAACAAAATTTTAGTAGTAAAAATAAAAATACTAGCAAAATTAAAAAAAAATAAAAGCTATAATTTATATTTTTTAAAATTTTTTTATTCAAAAAAATATTTTTAACATTATAAATAAACAAAAGTTTTTTTTATATTGTACTAAAATATAATTATTAAAAAAATATATGTTTTTATATAAAATATTTAAACATAAAATTACATTTATTTTAAAAAAAAATCTTTTAAAAAAATATTTTAAAAAAAAGATTTTTTTTATAAAAATTTACCCAAATAAGTCCAATAATATTTAGTTGTTGTTGAGTAAGATTAATAATATGCATAGTTCTTCTAAGAAATTAAATTAATGTTATCTGTTACAAATACAATAGGTCTACCAAAAAAAAATGGCACAAGAATTCGTTTTTCGGTTAGAAAGAATAAAATCAGGTTCTATATTAAAATAATGTTCCTATCTTCCTTTCTTTTTATTTTTTCTGGGTGAGATTCAATGCTTCTATATTATATCAATTCATTATTGTATTTTTATATATAACCTACGAGGGATGAACATGCGATAATCTTGGTCTTATTTATAGTAGTTAGAACATAATTTCAATTACAATTATTGGAAGATAGAGAATTGAATTAGATATGAAAATTATTAATCTGATCTGATTTTTCTCAATGAATATAATTTATGACATGATATAGAAAAGTTTTATGATTAACAAATTTAGAAGTTGAGCATTATTGTTCTTAACTCTTCTATTTTAATTTAAATTTGACCATTTTATAATTTTTTATTTTATCTGCCATATTCAATAGCTTAGCATGTAGAATAATGGATATCGTTTGGCAACCCTGGCACATGTATTTGCACAAGAATAATCTAAGATGCCGTGATAATTATATATTTTTCTGTATCCACTAAAAATATTTTTATTAGCAATTATATAATTGTCACTCAAATTTTTTAACGATAAAACATAACACAGTTTAATTGCCTGTAAATATATTAATAATTATTTTATTATCATTAAAAATAATTTTTCTATCAATATTAACTCATTTTTAATATAAATTTTAATATGTATTTCATATTAATAATGATTGATTTTAATATATTTTTATCATGATTAATTATTCATATTCTTGTGAATGTAGAGAGTTTTATTTTTGTTTTTAGTTCCTAATTTTAGATAATTGTGACTCATTTTTTTGGATATTGGGTAATTGTTGGTGTAATGTCTAGTTATTGGATGTTGTGGTATTTTGTAAGGTTCTAACAATTCGTAGAAGGCGGATTGCTTTAGACAAATTTTTTTAAATATAAAAACACAATACAAGGGAGTGTATTGCATTTTTTAAATATTTAAAAAGACAGTACAAGGAGGCGTATTGTGAGAAGAAGAGTGAGATTATGCACTTCATTTGGTATCATCAATAGCAACGAAGTCACGGAAAGAGATCATACACCATGTATTGACCATACAAGTATTCTATGGAGAGCGCGCATGGTGCCTGGACACATGGGTGGCGCAGCGGGAGAATCGGAAATCGGCGAGGAAGGCGGCCGAAGGCTGAGATACGACCAGCCGGTCGGTGCACGGGAGAAGGAGTATCAGCGGGCTGATGAAAGGAGGACCACTGTCGAGGAGGTTGCCTATGCCAACAATGACCGACGACTGCAGGGGAAGGAGGTGGTCTTGAACGCAGCAACTGAAGATGCTCCAAGGACGCGGACTGCAGGAAATGGGGGACAGGGAATTGATGATGGGGTACTCCGACGATGTAACGATCCAGAGATCAAAAGCCATTTTAGAGGAGAAATAGGATTGAGACTAGAGGAAGGAAAAATCTTGGTGGATGCTACTGCTCAGAGTAAGGGTAAAGGACGAGAGGAAGAACATGAGAATGACGCATATTCAGGCTCAGAGATGGGGAATCTAGACAGTGAAGAGCAGAGGTTGACTTGGAAAGAAGAGATGGCAGAGAACAAAGAGGCCTAGAAATTAGCTGTAGAGTCAGGTGCTCAGTGCAGTGATGAGGATGATATTATGGCAATTTTGCAAGAGCAAAACAAAGTCATGGCGTTGAAACAACGACATGCCAAACAAAAAGAAAAAACTCAAAAAAGCCGGCCAAAAAATCGTAAACAAGTGTGTAATATCTTGGTAAAATGATTTTTAGTTCTTGGAATATAAGGGGGTTGGGAGGTGCTGCAAAAATTAGTATGCTAAAGAATTTTAAAAATAAATCTAGGCTAGAAATGTTGGGCCTGATAGAAACAAAGAAGGAGGTCATGACTAAATTTGATGTTGCTCGTATCTGGGGAAGTGACAGAGCGTGTTGGGAGTTCGTAGGTTCGATTGGGTCTTCTAGAGGACTGTTGCTAATATGGAATGAACCGGCCTTTAAAATGTATAATTGTTATAAAGGGGATAGATGGTTGTGTTTAGAAGGAGTTGTGGCAAAAGATAACTTTCATTGTGCTATCTGTTTGGTGTATAGACCGCATAAGAGAGCTGAGAAAATCTCAATGTGGAAGGAGTTGAGTTATATTGCAAGATTATGTCAGGTGCCGGTCTGTTTTTTGGGGGACTTTAATGAAATTCTGCTCTTTGAGAAAAGGAAAGGAGCTACTACTTTACCAGCATCTGCGGTAGAGTTTAGACCATGGATAAATGATATGGAGTTGGTCGATTTGGAACTTAATGATTGTAAGTATACATGGTTTAGGAGACAGTTGTGTAGTCGTATTGATAAGAGTTTGGTTTCTTTAGGGTGGCTTGATATGTACCCGGAGGTGCGTCTAAGGAGTGGGTCTAGAGATTTATCGGATCACTGCCTATTGATCATGGAAGACATCAGAAGGTTTGATGGTCCAAGATCGTTCCGTAGCCTGGACTCGTGGTTCACACATGAAGGGTTCTTGAGAATGGTGAAGGAGGAATGGAGGGGATTAGGAGATGTACAATTCCTGGAGAAGATGAAAGCACTATCAGAACCTCTACGCTTATGGCATAAGCAGCATTTTGGGGATATGACTGAGCGGATAAAGAGGTTTGAGGAAGAAATACGAAAAGGTGGATGATATGGTTAGTAGTGGACGGTACGATGGTACAATAGAGGCAAGGAGAAGGGCGTTAGTGAGGTGCTGTGAGAAGTGGTATATAAGGCAGGATATGCACTGAAAGCAAATGTGAAAATCTAGATATGCCACTAAGATGGATAGAAACACAAGGTACTTCCATAATATTGCTTCGGCGAGGAGAAGAAATAACCGGATTAATTATTTTATTATCACTAAAAATAAAATAAATAAGCGCTAAAAATAATTTTTCTATCAATATTAACTCATTTTCAATATAAATTTTAATATGTATTTCATATTAATAATGATTGATTTTAATATATTTTTATCATGATTAATTATTCATATTCTTGTGAATGTAGAGAGTTTTATTTTTGTTTTTAGTTCCTAATTTTAGATAATTGTGACTCATTTTTTTGGATATTGGGTAATTGTTGGTGTAATGTCTGGTTATTGGATGTTGTGGTATTTTGTAAGGTTCTAACAATTCGTAGGAGGCGGATTGCTTTAGACAAATTTTTTTAAATATAAAAACACAATACAAGGGAGCGTATTGCATTTTTTTAACATTTAAAAAGACAGTACAAGGAGGCGTATTGTGAGAAGAAGAGTGAGATTATGCACTTCATTTGGTATCATCAATAGCAACAAAGTCACGGAAAGAGATCATACACCATGTATTGACCATACAAGTATTCTATGGAGAGCGCGCATGGTGCCTGGACACATGGGTGGCGCAGCGGGAGAATCGGGAATCGGCGAGGAAGGCGGCCGAAGGCTGAGATGCGACCAGCTGGTCAGTGCACGGGAGAAGGAGTATCAGCGGGCTGATGAAAGGAGGACCACTGTCGAGGAGGTTGCCTATGCCAACAATGACCGATGACTGCAGGGGAAGGAGGTGGTCTTGAACGCAGCAACTGAAGATGCTCCAAGGACGCGGACTGCAGGAAATGGGAGACAGAGAATTGATGATCGGGTACTCCAACGATGTAATGATCCAGAGATCAAAAGCCATTTTAGAGGAGAAATAGGATTGAGACTGGAGGAAGAGAAAATCTTGGTGGATGCTACTGCTCAGAGTAAGAGTAAAGGACGAGAGAAAGAACATGAGAATGACGCAGATTCAGGCTCAGAGATGGGGAATCTAGACAGTGAAGAACAGAGGTTGACTTGGAAAGAAGAGATGGCAGAGAACAAAGAGGCCTAGAAATTAGCTGTAGAGTCAGGTGCTCAGTGCAGTGATGAGGATGATATTATGGCAATTTTGCAAGAGTAGAACAAAGTCATGGCGTTGAAACGACGACAGGCCAAGCAAAAAGAAAAAACTCAAAAAAGTCGGCCAAAAAATCGTAAACAAGTGTGTAATATCTTGGTAAAATGATTTTTAGTTCTTGGAATATAAGGGGGTTGGGAGGTGCTGCAAAAGTTACTATGCTAAAGAATTTTAAAAATAAATTTAGGCTAGAAATGTTGGGCCTGATAGAAACAAAGAAGGAGGTCATGACTAAATTTGATGTTGCTCATATCTGGAGAAGTGACAGAGTGTGTTGGGAGTTCGTAGGTTCGATTGGGTCTTCTAGAGGACTGTTGCTAATATGGAATGAACCGGCCTTTAAAATGTATAACTGTTATAAAGGGGATAGATGGTTGTGTTTAGAAGGAGTTGTGGTAAAAGATAACTTTCATTGTGCTATCTGTTTGGTGTATGGACCGCATGAGAGAGCTGAGAAAATCTCAATGTGGAAGGAGTTGAGTTATATTGCAAGATTATGTCAGGTGCCGGTCTATTTTTTGGGGGACTTTAATGAAATTCTGCTCTTTGAGGAAAGGAAAGGAGCTACTACTTTACCAGCATCTGCGGCAGAGTTTAGACCATGGATAAATGATATGGAGTTGGTCGATTTGGAACTTAATGATTGTAAGTATACATGGTTTAGGAGACAGTTGTATAGTCGTATTGATAAGAGCTTGGTTTCTTTAGGGTGGCTTGATATGTACCCGGAGGTGCGTCTAAGGAAGTTTCAAAAGGAAGGCATTTATTCAACTAATTTATTTGTCCAGGTTTTGCAAGAAGAGACTATGGATGAGGAGCTTCTGAGCTCCAGGTTCACAAAAGACATTTGGAAAGGCCTAGTTCCGCCACGAGTGGAACTGTTCTCCTGGTTTGTTTGGTAGGCCAAGTCAATACAAAGGATCGGCTTAGTCGACTGGGTGTCCTACAACAGAATGATACTATATGCATGCTATGTAAGAAAGATGTTGAAAATATACAACATCTGTTTATTACCTGTGAGTACTCTTGGCAGGTGTGGTATGCTTGGATATCGGCGTTTGGACAATAGTGGATTATGCCCGACACTGTGAAACAATAATTTGAGAGTTGGAGAGCTGTCCCAATAAGGAAAGAGATATGCAGGTATTGGCTAGTTGGTTTCTTCTCAGTGATATGGACTATATGGTTATGTAGAAATGATGTCATTTTTCACAACAAGACAACAGGGATTAGAGACTGCATGGATCAATCCTTTTCATATGCTAGAGAATGGTGTTGTAAATAACTCATGTTGTTGATGACAATGTCGAAGATGACATAGAAATTGTACGATTGTTATGATTTGTTTTGTATCTCTTGGTCCACATGTGTATTGAGCTTTTTCTTTCAAAAAAAAATTCTATAGAGACAGATTCTCGTTCTGTTAGAACGGCGCTCCCAGCTTCCTGTTAAAGCCATTTCCAAGTAAAACTACTCTATCTTCTCTTTTATAACAGAATAAAAAATCCGATAATTGTATATCATATTAATCGAAATGCAAATTTATATTTGAAAAAAAATAACATTACTAAAACTCATTTATTATTATTTCTACTATATTATTTTTTGTTTTTGAACAATTACTTTACAGCAGAAAAAATAATTAATGAATTCACAATTATTGTTGAGCACCAAAAGGATGGTAACATGAAAACAGAGGTAAAAGGGGATTCTCAAATCCCCTTAACAATTTTACAGCTTAAGGAGTGGAAAGAATATTTAAAGATTCTTATACTATTTAGAAGGTTAATACTTAGTACCTTAGCCAAGATATTATGGGGATCGGGACCCGTTTTCCTTTTCTTAATATGATAACGGTTTTCTTTCTTTTATTCCTTTCCTGCTTTTTTTTTTCATTTTTATTTTTTTGAAAGTGATAAAAGCTATTGGGGTAAATAAAATTGAAAATGACTATAAAAGGGTGAAAAAAAATTAAGTGGATCAAAACAAAGGGAAGCTTTAATCATGAGAAGTGATTCTTTAAAATTAAGATCTAAAAATACTATTTTAGTAAATATATTAATTAAGGATTAAAAAATATATTCTAAATATAATATGTAAAATGTTAGTAACTTAATATATAGCACTTTACTGAGAAAAATTATCAACAGACAGTAGTAGTACCACTGGCAAATTCGTCTTTGGCCGTTAGTTTTATTATTTTTTTGCATTGACCCCCGTAGAATACTGAAATTTCACAATAAACACAAATTTTAATTTTTTAAATAGTGTTTATTTTAAAAAATTAAAATTAAGAGATTGAGACTCAATATTATATTTAATAATAAAAATTTTGAACTAAAATTTTAATATCGAAATATAAAATTTTAGTTCTTTCAATAGCTCTAAAAAATAGAGATATATGAGACTGAATATTTTTAATAATTAAAAATATTTTAATAAATATTAATAAATATTCTTATTTTATATCTATATTTATCTTGAATCAAATAAAATATTAAGATATAATTCAATCTTATATATTTTGTTGAAATGGTGAAGCGTTTAGGAAGAGACCGGAAGAACTTCACAAGATGAAAAAATTGTGACCAGAGAAGAATTAGGGTTCTCTCACAGTTTCAAAAACTGATTTCATTGAATTGGATTTCTAACTAATTTTTACAGCTGGCTGCAACTCTTAAATAACAACAATTAATCTCCTAACTAACTATTATTTGCAACTAACTCAGCTACTAACTATTCTAATAAGTTACTCTACATATTTTCTCATGTAACACTCCCTCTCAAACTAGAATTGATGCTTCAATCATTCTCAACTTGCTCAAACATTATTGAAACTGATTGGGAGCCAACGCTTTTGTTAATATGTCTGCCACTTGATTGTGGGTGGAGATGGGTAGCAGCTTTGTGACTTGCTCTTACCATTTGCCTCTCACAATGTGACAATCCAACTCTATATGTTTAGTTCTCTCATAAAATACTAGACTAGTGACAATATGTAATGCCAATTGACTATCACAGTATGTCTCAATGAGTTTTTTCAACTTTACTCTCAAATTTTGTAAGACATAAGTGATCTACTATGCCTCCCGTGTAGCCATTGATAGGACTCTATATTTAGCCTCACATGAAGTGCCAATGAAGTACCAATAGCCTGAGATTGATCTTCTTGTATATGAACAAGTGCCCTAATTACTGTCCGAAAAATTAGTGGGTATTAAATCTGTGTCAGCTGTAAACATCAGCTCCTTGGTTAGTGTTCCTCCTAAGTATCTCGAAACTCTCAATGCTGCTTCAAGATGTATGTTTGAGGGACAATCCAAGTATTGGCTTAGTATCCCAATGGCATATTTAATTTCTGGCCTAGTATTGGCCAAATAGACCAATTTTTCAATTAGCTTCCTATACTCTGTATTAGACTGCAACAAATTTTCTGAAGTCTTGATCAATTTGATAGTGTAATCCATTGGTGTTGTGGCTGACTTGGCATTTAGTAGGTTATAATCCTTCAAGAGATCGAGACAGTATTTTTTTTATTCACCATGATCCCCCTCTTGCTTTAAATTGTCACCCCTAAGCCAAGAAAGAATTTGAGTTCACCAATGTCTTTGATCTTGAACAAATGATGCAAATGTGGTTTGATAAAGGTGATCTCTGCCATGTAATCCCCTAAAACAATTAGGTCATCAACATATACTAGTATAACTGTGAAACCAGATTTTGTAGATTTGGTAAAAAGGCTATAGTCACTTCGAGACTGACAGTAACTAATCGAAAAAAGAGTGGAAGTGAGTTTAGTGTTCCACTGCCTATTGACTTGTTTTAAACCATAAAGAGAGCAATCTAACTTACATACTAGTCCCGGGTCAAAGAGAAAAAGTTCAGGAGGAGGCTTCATATAAACCTTTTCAGCAAAATTCCTGTGTAAAAAAATTGGGTTGAAATCCAATTGATACACAAACTAGCCTTTACTGCTGCAATGGCAAACAAGATTCGAAGGATTGTCATCTTCACAACAGGGCTAAATGTTTTAAGATAGTCCACCCCAGCCGTCTGGGTGAAGTCTTGTGCCACTAATCTGGCCTTGTGGCATTCCACCGTTTCATCAGCATTGAGCTTCAATTTACAGTTTTTTTTCCAACTGGAAGAGGTGTTAGAGTCCAAGTCTTATTTTCTTTTAGAGCATTTAACTCCACATTGATCGCTTCTTTCCATTTTTGATTAGTGACAGTCTCAGCATAGCATTTAGGTTCAGTGTGTATTGGCTGGACGGTGGTTTGATTGACAAATTCAATGGAGAATGGACATAATGAAATGAGGGGTAAGGTTGAATCTAGTATTGTGGATTCAAAAAATAGCAGGGTGAAATGTTCAAAGAAATTTTGTTTCGGATCATAAATAATGTCAAAATAATGTTCAAAAAATTTTTATGAAGACATTGTGAAGAATGAGTTGTGCTAAAATCTGGTGTAGCTAATAGAACTGATGAAGTAGTCATGCATTGAAAATCAGCAAGGTATGCCGATTTTTTTATCTCCCTATTAGACCTTCTTAATGGTTGCATAGTAGGAGTGTGTGAAGATTGAATAGGAATATTGGTATGAGAGGATGCTGATGGTGCATGATCTAAAGATAAGGACTTAGATGCAGTTTGTTGTGATCCTGGTTATGTGTGTGATTGTTGAATCTCAATGCACAAGGGATCATCAAATATATGTAAATCATGTATGCAAAAATTTGGATGTGTTTCATGCTCAACTTTCTCATTTTGTACAGTTTCTTGTATTGTAAAAAGTAAAATAAATTCATAGAAAGTGGTGTTTCTTAAAATGAAGATATCTATACTGCTAAGATCATACAATAAATGTCCTTTAACTCCTTCCTTTATACCAAGATAGACACATTTTTCAGCCCTCTTATCTAATTTATTTCTATGATTCACTAGTGTATAAATGCATACACTAAACATCCAAAGATTTTGAGATATGAAATATTTGGCTGTTTATCATATAACAATTAATATGGTAAGACATTTTTTAAAATATTGCTAAAAATTCTATTCATCAAGTGAACTAAATATACCACAACATAATTCCAAAATTTTTTGAGCAAATTGAAGTGAAACATCAGTGCTCTTGTTATTTTTAAAATGTGCTGATGTTTTCTCTCAACTATTCCATTCTGTTGAGGCATCTCAACGCATGATGTTTGATGTTTGATTCCCTTCAGTGCATAGAAAGCATTAAGCTTAAATTCGGGTTCATTATCTGTTCTAATATTCTTGATAATGATACCAAATTGAGTTTCAATTAATTTGACAAAATTTTAACTAATTCAGTAGCTTCACTTTTTTATTTCATGAAGTAAATCCAAGTGAATCTACTTTTATCATCTATTATCGTTAAGAAGTACTTAAAATCAGAAATCGATATAGTGTTTATTGGACCCCAAATGTTAATATGCACAACATTAAATCTGTTCTTACTTTGTATAATTCTTGGTACAAAGAAATTTTTCTTTTGTTTTGCATAGTAACAAGAGTCACACGGCTAATTACAACTAGAAAATTGTAAATCAGTGTATGCCCCTTGTAGCACCTTTATTCTATGATTCAGAAAATAGCCTAATTTAAGATGTCTTAATGCATAATAGTCAGGATACGATGAATGTGATGTGTGTGTATTGATGCATGCTGAATTTGATGTAGCTGGAACAGGTTGAAGATTTTTAAATACATACAATCTACTTCTCTGTTCAGTTACACCAACTGTCTTCAATGTTTTCTTTTCCTGGATTGCACAACCATTTTCACGAAAAATCAGTTGACATTCAGAATTCAGAGTTAATTTTGAAACCGATATCAAATTGAATTTAAAAGTTAGAATATAAAACGCATTAAACAGTTGTAAATTGTTATGAAAAATGACATTTTCTGCTAGTGTTGCAATTGTTCTAATTCCATCAGGCATGTTAATGATCACAAGGTTAATTTTATAAATTTTGTGAAAGAATTTGTGTGAGTAAGCTACATGGTTTGTGGCACCTGAGTCAATGACCCAGGATCTTAGGCTAAAAATAGAAAGTAACTTGATATAGGATATACTTTTGTTGGAGGGGAGAGTAGTGGTGCTAATCTGATTGATGCTATGCCTTGCCTGAGATTCTTGGTTTTATAGAAGAGCAAGCAATGCTTCCCTCTGATCTAAAGTAAAATAAGGCTCAGACATATCATCCGTTTCTTTTTGGGACTGCATCTGTATGTTGCTATCTTCATCATCATCTTCAGCAACTATGTTGTTGAATGAGCTTTGATTGTTCTTGAGATTAGAAGGATATCCATGCTTCTTGTAATATACATCAATTAAGTGCCCTAACTTTCCACAGCAGACACACTGTTTTTGACTTCTTCCCCCTCTGTCTCTGCCTCTTCTGCCTCTCATATTGCCATTATTGACTTCACTTCTTGAGTTTGCACTATTGCTTCTTGCATTCATCATCAGTGCATTGTTGTCCAGAGTTTCAGTTATATTAAGTTATCTTTCTTGCTGTAAAATGGAGGCAAACACAGATTCTAGTTTTGGCATTGACTTCATCAACATGATTTGTGATCTCACAGTGGCGAATTGATCACTTAATCCACTTAAGAACCTTACCACTTGCATTGGGATTCTTCTCTATAATTCCTCATTATACTAAGCTCGCAAGTGCACATATCAATGCATCTTGAACAATTATACCTATATCTAATTACATGCATGTTAAAAAAAAATAAATTACTTTTTAAAGTAAAGCATACTTAGTCATTTAAAATAATAAATGTGATTAAATAATTATATAAAATATTTTATATTATCAGCATGTCAAAATTAGATTCTATATATTATTATATTAATAAAATTATGTAATTTGATTACTTATTATTTTAAAATTTTTACAAGAACATTTTCATTTACATTAGAGAAATAATGAAGTTTAAATTTAAAATCTCATAATATATATTTCAAAATTTTCTTTGCAATACGACTTCCTAACTCTCAAACAAACACAAACATTCAATAAAATAATACTATAAAGAATTTTATACTATCCGTACATAACAATGAAAACTGAATTAATTAAAGTTATATTAATTTTTTTACATGGTATATAACTCCAAAATTTTTCATTAAAGACATTTCTCTGATCAATATATGGTGGGAAAAGAAGAAGAAGAACGAAGAATACATGTCTTATTTGATTGTTGAAATTGATGTTGTTCTTTTATGTTATTAGACGACATAACAATATCCTAAGATTAAGTATATGGTTTCTTTAAACAAAATAATCAAACATGCGTGTGAGCAATTAATCTTTTTTCACGATCAGGACATGCACTCAAGCAATTATATCCCTATCTCAATTGAAAGTACAAGATAAAATTAATTAAAAAAAAGTGTTTATGGATATTATTCATAGCAATGAATATAGGTAAACAATATTTTTTTTAATCTCCAACAAAATTATTATGGCATCTCTGTCCTCCACACATATATAATTCTCATGATACCTTAATTACTTTCTCTTTATAGAAAGTGGGGGAAATCAAAAGCAAAATAAAAACAATAAAAATAAAAAGATAAAAAAGAGAGAGTCTCCATGATAGACGGTCAAATTAAATAAAATGGGGCAATGCAAATGACATGGTCCCCCCAAATTTCTTTTTGTTAATTTCTTGGCAATTTGGAACAAGATCCATGAAAAATGATTATGGTTTGTGTGGGTCTTATGCCAAGATACAACATTGTTTTCCTTTTGCCACACAATATTGTTGCTTTGCATATGCTTATCAATTGCTTATTGAAAAATCTTTTATTTGGCTATAATAATAATAATAAATTAAAGTCCACCAATTAATTCATTCCCTCCTTCTTTGACTCTATTTTAGTGACCATACCACATCATGGACCACAATATATGTTTTGAAGATATTATATAGTGAGATATCAATTTCAAGTTTTGAATTTAAATTTTTAAATAAAAAAATGCTACGAAATCTTTCTCCTTTTTCATATAGAAATTTAATCAGATTTTTTAGAGAGTTGTTAGGGTTACACAAAAATATTAATTATTAAACAGACATTCATAAATAAAAAAAAAGAAATTAAAAATTGGTTATTTTATATTGGCCAACACTCTTAGTTAACAACCTAACATCTTTAGTCCAATAATCTAACACTATATTTTTAGCTAATATTTTTATATATTAATGGTAAATTATTAGTAAAAAATAATAAATTATATTGGTCATGTAGTATTACTAATCAAAATACTACATATACAAAAAAAGTCATAATTTATATGTATATAAATATATATGATGTTTAATTTGATTTATTTTTAATGCGTATTTTATATTTTAACACTTTTTTTATATATATGTCTGGTTTTTTTTATATATATAATATGATTGGTATAAAATATATGTTAGAATATAAAAAATATATTAAAAATAAATTAAACTATATACATATTTATATTTATAAATAAATACATAATAACTCATTTGTGAATGACATTTGATATACCTATAGTATTTTTGAACTTTTTATAATAGAATTCAAATATCAAGAGCCCAACCAAACATAAGATCAAAAGTCCACAAACACCTATATTAGTCGATCCAAATTAATAAAATGGAAAATAAGAATTTATGTGTTAAAGTAGAAATTGAGAATCGCACTAAAATTTAAGAATAAAAAATTAAAGGATGACATAAAGTATGAAAACTTAGAATTTAAAAACTTTTTTTCCCTCATCAATGATATCAATATTCAACATCTATCATCAAAATCATTTTTTTAATGACTAATTTATGAGTTGTAGATATTTCAACGGGTGAAATATTTGGTCTAAAATTTTAGTTTTTTCTTTTTTTTTTATGTTTAAAATGAGGATCAAACTCTAAATATTTGGGTAAGTGAAGACAAAAAAATCTCCTTCCATTTCACTGAAATTTAAAGAGAGTAAAATCTCCCAATTAAATTTATATATTTTTATTTTTAATATTTAATTTTTTTATTAAATATATATAATTATTAGTATTTTTATCCGTAATAATATTATGGGAATATAATTTTTTTAAAATTATAGTCTATTTTGTTCTGACAGTATAGATTATGCATGGCATAAGAGATTTATAAAATCAAACTACTTTTTTAAAAAAAAAGTCATAAATTGACAAAAGTCTCTGACTAAAAAGACCAAGATATCTGTAAATAAAAAATCAAATAATATAATTTTTAGTTATTATTTTTATATAAAAAGGTCTAATTTTTTATTAATAATTAATTTTAACATTCGTTGTCTAAAATTTAAAATAATTTAACGTATATATTTTTACATTTAATTAGGTGTTAAGTCTATTGCACAAATAGAAATAATTAATTTTTATACTTGTCATTTAAAAATAATATTTTTTTTGAGTATATAAAAATATAATTAGATATTAACATAAAAAAATTATACTGATAGTTATAAAATTAACTCAAAATTATTTTTTTTAAAACAATTGAATCTTGATTCTAACTTTTAATTATAACATTAGTATTCTCTCCAAATTATATGTAATAAATATTTGAAAGAAGAAAAATAAAAATATAGATTAGAAAGATAAGCAGTGAAAATTTAAAACTAAATAAAAAACTAAAAAATATAATAATAATATTTTTTATTTGAATTATATTATTTTGTTAATTAATTTTGCTTTCTGTAGAACAGAAAGGTAGAAAAAATAGAGAATGAGAGAAAAGAGAGAGAAAGATAAAAATGAAAAATGAGAGTGATAGTGAGAATTTGTTAATTTTAGAAAAAAATTTATTTTAATTGTAAAAAATACCGGATAACATATTTTGATTTGTGAAATTATTAATATAAAATATAAATTATATATAGAGTAAAAATGGTAGAGAGAAATAGAAAAATGAAAAGAGGTAGATGAGAGAATTTAGGGAGTTTATTAATTTTGACAAAAAATATTTTCTCTTAATTTTAATAAGAAAGTGTCATGTGACACATTTGATTATTAAATTAGATAGTAATATATGATACAAGTATATTTTAATTTCAATTTTAATATTTTAATTTAATTTTAATGTAATTAAAGAATGTCATGTTGCACATTTTGATTGTCAAATTAGTAATTAATCATTGATATTGATAATGATATATAAAATATAGATAGAGTAGTTGAAAGAATGAGAGAAATAGAGAAAGGAAGAGGGAGAAGGGGATAACTCTCTAATTTTGGAGGAAAAGATTTTATTTCAATTGCAATGAGGGAGTGACATGTGGCATATTTTGGTTGTAAAATTAGTAAGGAGGGAGAAAAAATTCTTTAATTTTGGAGGAAAATATTTAATTTCAATTACAATGAGAGAGTGACATGTGGCATATTTTGGTTGTAAAATTAGTAAGAAGGAGAGGAGAGTTTCTTAATTTTAGAAAAAAAAATTAATTCTAATTATAATGAGAAAGTGACATATGACACATTTTGATTATGAAATTAGATATATATATAATAAATTTATGAACATCTCTACTTGTCTATTTAAATTTTTAGGATAAGTAATTTTATAATATAATGTCATAAAATTGCTATGACTAAAAAATCTGAAATTTGATCTTTGTTATCTCTAGAAAGATAAAAAAAATTTAAAATAAAACAAAAAAAGAATGAAAAATGTCCATTGAAAACTGAAAAGTGCACAATTTGGGACAAGTAATTTCACAATACTTCTCAGTTCTCACTAAACAATTTGAGAGATTTGTTGCACCACAATATATATGTATATATAGCAGAATGGGCCTACAAAATATTAAATAAGCCTGAAGATCCATTGCCATCAGATGTTGAAAGTACAGAAGATGATTGTCTAATTGTTGGTGGAAGCCAGCCTCAGCAAGGCATGACCAAAATTGCATCCAAAATTGTTGCAGCCGAATTCAGAGACCAAATGAAGGACCTTTCTAAATCAAAGGTTTTTCCTTTTCTTAATATAGGGGGCACAATGGGTCATGGCTGTCTTATGTCTTAATGCTAGTAATCAACATAGAGGAAACCAAATACTAAGAGGACATGTGACCTTCACTATGCTGTTGTGTTGTCACGCCAAATAATCCTTGCTTCTTCCAGATTCAATGGCACTTGTGGAGTGTCTATTCAATCTTAATAGTGTTGAGGAGTAGTGTATGAAATTAGTCATACATTAAAAAGAAATAAAAAAAAATAAAGAGTTTATAAGATGAAACACTTATTAATTTATTATCTTATGATTTTGATCATAATTTTTTTTATTTTATTTAAATGATATTTTTCTAATGTATCAATTTTTGTAGGTTGGTGGCAAATGAAGCTCACCAGACAAATGAATTTCATTTCAAAAGAATATATATATAGTTTGTGATATTTTTTTTCGAGTCACTACATGTTCTTCGTCAAAACAAGTTTATCTTTGAAAGAAATAAATAAAGAACAAAGAAATAAATAAAGAATTTTGCTATGGAGCAAATAGAGTATTTGTATAATGTGTATAATAAGTTATTTATTTAGTTTAATATGAATTAAAAAATAACATCTAAAATAAATAATAATTAATTTCTCAAACACAATACATTCATACTATCTAAAATAATCATCCAAATATCAGGGAAAATAAACATCTGATATCCTACTGAATCGAACATCTCTAAATTCTATTGTACACATTATACATATATTTCATTGGCTTAATACACTTTCTGGTAAATTAAAGTTTTGACAAAGGATAAAATTTATGAGATGACATTCTTTATGACAAAAGATTTTCGGTTGGCATAGGCAAAATTTGGAGTTTATCGTCTTGGTCTCGAATTTTTTCTCATACTTAACACTCTCTCTAATCTTATACAAAGCATCATATGTTATTTTTGTCAGAATAAGTTAATCTTCGGTTGGGATATTAAGATGTTTAGACACAATGCATGAGTAAATAACAGTATGATTTTAAGCGTGAACAACAATAATACTTCTCAAATATCAAAATAATAAAAAATATTATTTTTTTTAGATAACAAATATAATGACTTCTACATTTTTAGAAGGTAAATGCAAAAAATTGGATTAAATTTCAATTTCTAAAAACTTTTTCTTTCCTTTTTTTATTTTTGGTCACTCACACAGTAGAATGAATTGCATAAAAAATCCGCTTAATGAAAAATCGCATTTTAATGATTAAAATGTCTTAGTTGCTTTTGTTATATTTTTAAATGTTTTAAATTGTTTTTATTATTTTAACTTTTGAACAATGTTTTTGTCCATATCTAAATTTTTTTAAAATATTTTTAGTGGTATACTCTTACAACAAATAATCTTTAAACAAAAATCTACAGATCATTAGTGAGATTAGAACATGGAATGTTTTTTTATTAGAATTAAATAAGTTGTATTTTTATTTTCAATTTTATTATTATTATTATTATTATTATTATTATTATTATTATTATTATTATTATATGAATAAAATTTTCTGTGATTCATAATTTAAAGAAGAAAGGACATTTTGTCCTTTTGTATATAGTTTTCACACATTTTATACTATTATATTAGTGTATACAAATTCTATCAAGATATATAGTAATATGTCTATTTTCTGAATAATCCAATATTATTATTGGAATTTTAATTTTTGAAGGAGTCACATTTGTCAAAAGGACAAAACTTAATAATATAATATTGACATTTTACAATTAAAAAATGTTATGCTTATTGGGACAAAATAACCACTTGGGGATTCCCACATACAAGATTAGCCGACACAATATATGCAAAAAGTCTTACTTATGCATTATCAAAATTAATCAGATAACAACAATTGCTTGCTATGATGGAGATGGTAATTATTGTTACTTTTTTTCCCCCTTTGTTGATATACATATATTTTGATGGAGATGGTAATGAATGTGTGGAGTTTCATATAATTGGATAAGTACCACGCGCACAATTATTTGATTTCATTAAATTTTATGATAATATGGGGGGTGTGTTTTCATACATGAACATGAACTTAATTAATCAAAATACAAAAGCATTATTATTATATGGGTACGTGTTAGTTATTGACCGATTGATTTAAGTTCAATTATTTCCACGTAGGTTGCAACCACTTCCACTTGGAGCAATGTGTTTCTTTTCTTCCCTTTCATTTGGGGCAAACCCTAATAACCTCAAATTCAGTATAATAACTAGCTAGGTTCAATTTCGTGAAGTTGTTTTCCTCATGTGATGAATCATGAATAATATGGTTGCTCTGCTCATATTTTTTCTAAAAATAAAAAACTATTCTGTCATTCACTCTATTGAGGTGACGTATGATCAATGGCTCTGGTGTAAAATATTTGTGTTATACGTGTCTCAAACATAAAGATTTAGTGACATTTATTTAATAAAAAATATTATTTATATACTAAAATAAATTAATAATATATTTATATATAAATATATATAATTTAATTTAATTTTAATATATATTTATATTTTAATATATATTTTATACTAATAATTAGTTTTAATAACTAATTTTAGTATTTACCTAGCACAATTTTTTTTTTTTTGGTTGGTAATGAACACAATCTTTATTTAACACCATATGAGATATAAGCGTTACTTTAAAATACCCACCAAAGTGGTTCTCATATTAATAGCAAATAATATATATACATCTTTTTAAAATTCAAGTCCATATTTTACTGAGTGCATCCAACCGGAAAAAATCCTTTGAAATGAAAAATATAAGTAAAAAGTTAATTATCATTAAATTTTTTATTTTTATTATATGTACATTTTTAGTTTATCAGTAATTAGGCTTTTATTTTATCGTTTCACCAATTTTATCACTTAAAAAGAGTTTGATCTTATTATTTAGCCAATAGATGACTATAAATATTTAGGTATATTAATAAATTATTTATTAAATTATGATTTAATTATTTTGTTGCTATTTATAATTTTACTAAATTTTTAATTAGGTCTCTATACTTTTTTATTTTTTAATTGAGTTTTTATATTATTTTTAATTTTATAATTAGATCCTTTATAGTGTAAAAAATATTAGAATTAACTGAATATATTTTTACAAATTGAAAGTATCTATAATTAAGAACCTAATTAGATCTTTAATTATATAGTTTTTGAAAAAAATATTCTGTTAATTTAAATATTTTTGACATATAAAGAACCTGATTACAAAATTAAAAGTAGTGTAGAAAATCAATTAAAAAAAGTATAAAGACTTAATTACAAATTTAATAAAATTATAAAGACCAACAGAATAATTAAACTTTAAATTATTATACTAGTTCTTATAGTTTTATTAAATTATAATTAAATTTGTATAATTTAAAAACTTTCAATTGAATATTTATAGTATTTTAAATTTATAATTAGGTGATTTAATTTCCGTACAAAAAAGGTTAAAATTAATAATTCATCTCCAAATTGAATATATTCACACTTGATGATTAAATTTTTAAACATGAATGACATTTTTGTGTATAATATTCGGTTAACTTTAACAATTTTTTATGAAAAGAATTTAATTATAAAATTTAAAATAATATAAAAATTTATATTATAAAAAATTAATTATAAATTTAATAAAATTATAAAGATAGCAGGATATATTTAGTGATATTTATTTAATAAAAAATATTATTTATATACTAAAATTAATTATTAATATATTTATATATAAATATATATAATTTAATTTATTTTTAATATATATTTATATTTTAATATATATTTTATACTAATAATTAGTTTTAATAACTAATATTAGTATTTATGTAACACAATTTTTTTTTTTTGGGTTGGTAATAAACACAATCCTTATTTAACACAATATGTGATATAAGCGTTACTTTAAAATACCCACCAAAGTGGTTCTCATATTAATAGCAAAAAAGAGCAATGCTAGGGCCAGTAACATTTGTGATTGGTAATTAGGCTTTTATTTTATCGCTTCACCAATTTTATTTCTTTCTTCAGAGTTTGATCTTATTATTTAGTCAATAGAGGACTATAAATATTTAAGTATATTAATAAATTTTTTATTAAATTATTATACTAATTCTTATAATTTTATTAAATTTATAATTAAGTTTGTATAATTTAAAAATTTTTAATTAAATCTTTATACAATTTTAAATTTATAATTAAGTCATTTAATTTTCATACAAAAAAAGGTGAAAATTAATAATTCATCTCCAAATTGAATATATTCACACTTAAGGACTACAATTTTAAATTTGAATAACATTTATGTTTATAATATTCGATTAACTCTAATATTTTTTAAAAAAAAATTAATTACAAAAATTGAAATAGTGTACAAGTTTATATAAAAATTTCATTATAAATTTGATAAAATTATAAATACTGGCAGAATAATTCAACCTAAATTCTACTTTGAATTCTTTAATTATTAATATCATATTAAAAATCACGCCTTTCGCATTAGATTTTAATTATATTGTTTAATTCATTTATAAATTTACGAATTCAAGTATATGAATGTTATCCGGTGCACATTTTATAGCTTACAAACGGTACTCCAATAACTTCAAGTAAAATTTATGTTAAAAATAAAAGTATATACATGGTTAAAAGAAACCCTAAAGTAATCATTATTATTATTTTTAGAAATACATGGTCTAATTTTCTCCTCAATATGATATGTGTATGATCTCATGTATTTTAATTTCAGCAAATTAATTATTAATTATAGTCCTCTAATAATGCGATACACGTGTAGTGGGGCTTTGGCTTAATTTGGACCATGTTTGATAAGGAAGTGAAGAGTGAAGACATTAACCTTTCAATATTAATTAATGTTTGTTGTCATGTTTAGTCTTTTTCTATATCTCTGATGTGTGTCTCTGACATACACTTGAAGTTTGGGAGGGCCCAACGGTTTTTGCTTCATCATATTTTCGGATCCAAAGACATATTTCCCTTTCTTCTCCCTAACTCTCATATAGGAAGGACTATTCTGTGTACAAGCATTATGTGATACACAATAAACCCTAGAAAGTAAAAACCTTGCCAAAATTAATTGATAATATGCAAAACATAAATATTAAATAATATGCTCTTTAGACAAAGGTTAAAACTAATGGATTTTTTTTAGTTTAAATGAAAAAATCACAAATGAAATTTAATCTGTCATGAACTTTAGGCTAATAGATCGGGATTTGAATTTCCAACATTTATTTAAAGTGACAAATAAGCTAGCTCCATTTAAGGATTTGTTCTTGGCAATGAATTATTCTCGACACTTACTTAAGTGGACTCGTGAACTAACTACTAGACCAACCTAACTTGGTATTCTAAAATCCAAATTACATTTTTTTTTGTTTCCTACAGTATCCCCCAACCCGACAGATAAAGGACTAATCCGTTGCAGATTTGAGCTCCATTTAAAGGTTTGCTGTTGACTAATGAGTTGCTGCATGTATAAGATGGAGTTCAAACTCCTGACACTTTCTTAAGTGGACGAGTGAGCTAACTACTCGACTAACCCAAGTTAGTTCCAAATTACGTTTTTGTTGGCACCTAACTTGGATTGGAATTCATAGTTATTGGGCCCAAGTTGGTATTGTACTGAAAAACAATTTTTTATGAGCCTGGTAATGTCTTGCAGATAATTATGAAAAATATGGGCTGAAACTCTGAAAGAATTACGAACCCAAAAAAGTCAAACACCAATTTTCACTGGACAATAATAGCCAGCTATCGACCCAAAAAGAAAACGGAATAAATTTTCTCAATCTGTATCATACTAAATTGCTTCTCTTTTTAAAATATGTATTAAAATTCAATTAGAAGGTAGTAAATTGAAAAATCGAAATTTCATTCCGAAATAAAATTATATATTGAAAATATATATTATATGTAGTTTTTTTTTTTGAAAAATAGATGTTATAGTTTTTATATCTTATTATATAAAAAAAATAAAAAATGAGATAAATGGGAGAATTTAAACACAAATGTGATCGATCTACAAATCTATAAAATAATAACTTTTTTTTTCTCTTTCTTGCTCCTACAACCAATTTTTTTAAGAATCTTACTAGGAAGCCAATGAAGTATTTGTACAATACGTATAATGAGTTATTTATTTGGCCTAATATGAGTTAAAAAATGAACATTCAAAGTAAAATACTACTAATTTTTCGAATACAATACAGCCATACTATCCAGAATAATCATTCAGTACCAGAAATAATAAATATCTGATATGTTATTGAATCGAACATCCCTAAACCCTATTGTACATATTATACAAATACTCCATTAACTTCCTATACTTTCTCTTTTTTTTAAAATAATATACATACATACTCATAGAGACCCCAACACAGGTACGAGTTTGTGTTGCCATCTCTAGTCACTACCAATTACTTGAGAGTTGTTAGAGAAGCGATACTGCCAACATGGAACACACACCTTTCTCATTTAAATTTTTTTACTCTACTCCCTTTTTTTTTTGTTGAAAAGTTCACTTCCATTTTGTCACCTATATAGAGGCTCGTGGTGACAACTAACAATACTCTACGAGAAATGCTAGAAGGTATAAAAAAATCTTTTTTTTTTTGTTAATGGTTAGATAACAATATTTAAAAATACGAATTAAAAATATATTGTTATATTAATAAATTAAAGAAATTAGATAAAAGTGTGCTAAAAATAATAAATTTTACTAGTTCTTGAACTTTTAATACTTTATAATCTACGTATGTCCAAAAAAGCCCAAAGAGAATGGGCTATAAAGCACCAGCGCTTAGACCCAATAAAAATTGAGTGCGTGGCATATTTATATTTATTTATTATTTATTAAGAAAGCAGTGGTGAGAGTGAGGGAGTGAGAGTGTATCCAGTGTCTGGCCACATTCCCCAGAGAAGAAAGAAAAAGAAACACCCAACACTCTTAACTCAATTTTACTTTCTACTTATTATTATTAATAATTACCCACAAAACTGTTTTAATTTCCCTCCATTCACCCATCTTCTTCTCTTTTTCGAAATGGAGGAAGAACCTGATACCTACAATCCTCGTACCGTTGAAGAGGTATTCCGTGATTTCAAGTCTCGCCGTACTGCTTTGATCAAAGCCCTCACCACTGGTAATCCTTTCTCTACTCTATTTCCATTCGGATTTTTCTTTCATTTTTTAATTCTTTTTATTTTTTCACGCAGATGCTGAAGAGTTCTTCAAGCAGTGTGATCCCGGTAAGCTACTACTGAGCTCTCATTTCGTCAATTACTTTTTTTAATTTTGTTTTAGTGAAGTAAAAAAGATAAGTCAAAATTGTTTTTGAATTCGTGCATTGTTTGGTTCTGAATTTAAGCTTTCGTTAGAGTTTGAAGCTGCAATTTCCGATTTTCTATGCGAATTTTCCGGAAACGCTGTGCAAAATGTTAAGTTTCAAAGATAAATAAATAAATAAAGAAAATAAACGGAAAACGAAAATTCTTATTCCGTTCACGGGTGTTGACTGGTAAGTAATCTGGTATTGTTTTCTGTGATCTACTTGTGGTTTTCTTTTCTTCCGTTTTTAATTTTTTTGTTTTTAAATTTTTTAATTATTTTAGTTTATTTTGTGTGTATCTGTGTGTGTGTGTGTGGCTATTTTTAACTTAATCTCTACAAATATTGTTTCCGATTTAGTCTAATAATAGTTTGTGATTCTCTTATTAGAAAAATTGGTCTTTAGTGTTTTACTTGTCTCTTACTTGGATTAGGGTCTAAATTGAAAATAATTTGAACTTATAAAAGAATGAAAGTATGTTGATCTTGTCATCTGAGATTGGCAGAGTTGGTAACGAATGGGTTTGTATTGGACATTTGCACGTAGTCGTGTTCAATTCTCACCATTAATGTGTGGATCTTGCTGGTAACTGATCCTGCAAGTCCCTTTTATGTGCTCTTTTAGTGCAGGGGCTGTGTCTGTGCCCTGACTTTGGTGAGATAACTGTCACTGAATTGACCTAAACTTTCTTCATATAAAAGAAAAAACTATATTCCCGTAATTTTTCATCGTTGTTGTCAGGGAATGTGTGTCTTTTGGAAGTTGTAAGCAAAAGGAGGGGGGGGGGGGGGGAGGAAGGGAATAATACCATGGAATGATTTCATTCCCTTTGCTTAGTTGTTTTAACTCCTTTAAGGTGCTAAAGATAGGAAAAACTTCAAATTGTATATAAAAATAATAAACAAGGATATTGGCAGATTTCATGATAGTACCTCATGTACCTGCCCTCAAAATAAAAAGTTTTCAAATAAGGATGGGATTTACTTTATAACTTCCGTTCCCATCCTTTTCACTCCATTTCCCCGCTCACCCCTTTTGTCGCATTTCATAACATCGTTATTCCCTCAACCTGTCGGTAAAATTGAAGTGGTATATTTTTTTTTTTAGTTTAAAAACTTATAGGATTGTTAAGCTGATAATAGAATGATAGATAGGTTATATGATTATTTGCCATTTTTTTACTAAAAGAAAAATAAAATGAAAATCTTATTCTCTTGCCCGATTCCTCCAAAACTCTCCATTTCATTCATCCTTAAAGGGACTGGGAAACAGCCTATTGTCTACATATGTACATGTGCCATGTGAGCTGAAACTGATTCAATAGCTCCTTTGATGTCTTTAATTTTCTGCAACCCTGATGCACAGGAGCTAAAATCTCAGAGGAAGAGGACTACTTAGGATGCATGAGAGTATAGATGGATAAGATTGTTTTGAGTAGAGTTATTTATTTTGAGTGAAATAAACTCGGTTGAAATTTAGTTGCATGAAGAATATCCCATTGGGCCATGATCATAGTTTTTGATTGTGACGGCTCATGGTGGAGAGCGAAAAATCCACCATAGGATTGTGGCATTTGACGTTATGGGAAATGGTGGGTGGAATGAAAATACTATACATATATGTGCACAAAAAGATGCAGAAAACTGCACATGTAATAGATTATAAAATCTAATCAATATAAGCAACTTTCTATTCATAAAGCATGCAATTAATTCAACAAATTCAGCAGCAAATTCAACAAGTAAACACAAACATTCCACCGTATTGATGTATTTCCAGCCTGGGTCAACTCTATTAGAACCCTTCATGGCAGCAGCTACACGAGCAGAAGAAGCAGGGGCAGTAGAGGCAGGGGCTTGGAATTTATTAGGAGCTGTTGGTTGTCTTGAAGTCGACGTAGTGAGTAGTGACCTATGTAAATTGAAATAAAGGATAGAAGAAGAGAGGTTCAGAATTTCAGACTTAAGAGGGAATGGAAGAGAGGAAGGAACCAGAAAATAGAAAAGAAAAAAAAAAGTTTTGTAACAGAACAGTCTCGAAAAGAGAGGAAGGAAAAGTTAGAAAAGGAGACCACCTGGAGAGGAGGTGGTCAACCAGCATGGGCAGTGATGCTGCAGTGGAGATGCTGTGATGGCCTCTTCGGTTCTTCCTCGAGCAGTAGACGGTGCCTCCAGCGGAGAGAACAGCAGACATGGAAAACAGAGGAGGAGGAGGAGGAGGAGTTGGAGGATGGTGATGCTGTCGGCGTTCTTACAGCAGCAAAGAGGGAGGGAGTCCGACAGAGAGGGAAGAGATTTTTGGGTTGGTGAGAGAGCAAGAGGCTGAAGCTAGTATCTGAGAATGTGAGCTCTCTAACTTGGCTATTAAGGTTTTGTAAATGACCAAAATTACCCGCAAATGAAAAAAAAAAAAAAAAACACCCAGACCCGCCATTCACGTAGCGTTCCGCCATGGCGTCACCACAATTGTGGCCACCATGATTTCCACAACACAGCGTCCCCTAGATGGCGGTGGGGGGCCCAAAATCTGCCACGCCATTTCGCCATGGCCTCAATTTCAAAACACTGGTCATGATATCCCTTCACACTGGATTTAACTCTTATCAATTTTCTTGGAAATAAAGTTCGGTAATTTTCTGTAAACTTTTATTTTTCTGTCTCCATATCTTGATAAAATTTGTAAGTTCTTATGTTGCTATTTTGCTGTAAGACAAATAGTTGATGATAGTTCTTTTCCAAATAGTATGCACAACTTTTTTATATAGCTGAAAGTATTGGCTTAGGTAATTTATTTGATTTGTGTGAGCTCTGTGATACAGAAAAGGACAATCTTTGCCTGTATGGATTTCCTACCGAGGAGTGGGAAGTCAATCTGCCTGTTGAGGAGGTGCCTCCAGAGATTCCGGAGCCAACATTGGGTATTAACTTTGCCAGAGATGGGCTTGATAAACAGGAATGGCTATCTTTGGTTGCTGCTCATAGTGATGCTTGGATACTTGGTGTGGCTTTTTATTTTGGTGCTAGAGTTGGATTTGACAGGGCTGATAGGTATGTCTTGTTCCTTTTATAAATATATTGCTGCCTTACTGTTTTACCCTCTTTTAAAAAACGCATATCCATGCTTTATTTGAATCCCTTGACATCACTTCTTTGAAGTTTAACAAGTGTAGTTTTCAATTAAAGTTTTACCCGCGGGTGGTTTTGATGTATTCTTCAATTATAGTGTAAGCAGGAATTGTTTGAATGTATTCTTCGATTTAAGTTTAACCAAGGATGGTTCGAGTGTATTCTTTGAACAAAGCACTCTGCTTTATTTGCTCTTGGAATGAGTAAACAAAAATCAAATTGTAAGAAAGAAATAGTTAGACATAAAGGAGGCACATGTCTATATAATAAAAGACAGCAGAAGTAGGCAGTGCAACTTTAGAAAATCATAGCACCTGATGCACTTTAGTTAGCTTTTGTACAGTTGACCATGTTGATGGCTGCAACTAGTAACCAGTAACTAAATGTTTAATTAGAATATGAATTCATTACTTTGTCCATTATTGTTGGTATCATACTCAGTTACTAGCATCACTAGGTTACACTTTAACCTGAGTAGCATGGGGGACATGGTATCCCATGTGAATGAGCGAGGATCACCTTGCGAGGCTAACCACTTTTAGTTGACTGATAGCGGAGTAGGATCATGGGGGAGAATGGAAAATGAAATATAACATGAGGCTGGTAACTACTAAGCAATTGGCCTAGGTCTTCTGTTGTCTTCATATTGGTGCAACTTATTTGTTATTAGAATATTTGAAAGATATTTGTTCAAATAAAGTATAGTTTACAACATTCAGTGGTTTTGATGGTATAGAAAAAATGATATTAGCTGAACAAAGATACTTTGTTGTTTATACTAATGCTTTATAAAAACAGCTGGGTCATATATTATATTTCCTTTCCATGATTTTATTAGTGGAGTATCTAGTCTTGTATAAAACATTCACAAGTTAATGCATTTTCTGTGGCTTGTATTTTTCTATTTCTTTTATGTATTCACAATTTTGTTACAGAACTGTTCAGGTTGTTACCTTTCATCTTTTGCATGATTGTGGTTAATCTGGGAATACGGTCATAAGAAAATGATTAAATTCCAATTGTCTTGTTGGTATTCACTTTCTAATTCTAACAGATATCAAATCGAAGGATAAAATGAGAGGATATGAATATCATACACATAATGTGGTTGTAGTGGGAGAAGTGTCAAGGTCACATTTTTTTTTCATTTACAGTTTGAAGGATGTAATGTAAGAATTGAATTGGTATCAAAAACTGAGAGAGAAAAAAAAAAAGAATTGGTATCAAAAACTGAGAAAAAAAAAAGAAGGGGGGGGGGGGGATGGATGGAGATTTTGGAGAATGTTTCAAGCCTTCGTTCAGGCAATTGAGCTATTTCTGTTTCATAGTTTCAGTAGCAAAACCTTTTGGTTTTATCTCTATAATCTTTGAGGGTCAAAGAGTTCAAATTTTTAAGTTTAATTAATCACTAATCAGATTCATTCCTTTTCTTGTAGCAAACAAAACATGTACTTTCTAATTGTATTTAATGTTTTTTGATGTCCCGAGTCCTGAGTCCTGATACTATTTGCATGATGCTGATTTTCCCCCGAAGTTTTCTAATATGCTTTAGTTTGTTTTCATGTACCCTCTCAAGTTAGTAATTGATTTGCGATGCTGTCCTTTTGGTCATGTTTAAGTAATATCCAGCTCTCATTTTTCATGCAGGAAGAGACTATTTACTATGATAAATGATCTTCCAACAATATTTGAGGTTGTTACAGGAATGGGAAAGACACCGGCTTCTAATCATAGCAGTAACAAATCTAAATCAAACTCTAAGGTACACAAGCTTGAAAATTATACTGACCACAGTAGTAATACTGTAACAGTTTGCTAGTTGCACAACTTTTTGCACTAAAGCTATTCTGTATTGTAAGGGTTGTATAGAAAAATGTACTTTTGTATGAGTTTTTTTTTTTTTTGGAAAATCAATACAAATTGAACAGTAAGCCGACCTTACCTAGTGAGACAAGGTTTTGTTGTTGTTAATACAAACTGAACAGTAAACAGCTTATGTTTAGCTTTTTCTAGAACAGATTTGTCTTGTTAAAAAAAAAAAAATAAATAACAAAAAGATTTGTTTGTTGGGGTTGCCAAATATGCTCTCATTGTCATGATATCTTGTGGGTTGACAAATGCAGAAAGGTTCCGAGTCTAAGCCAAAGAATTCTAAGGCAACACAATCAAAGGACAAGGATGGTGAAGAACAGGGAGGAGACGTTCCTTGTGGGGCATGTGGAGAGAGCTATGACGACGGTTTCTGGATTTGCTGCGACATATGCGAGAAGTGGTTCCATGGAAAGTGTGTGAAGATTACCCCTGCAAGGGCTGAACACATCAAGCAGTACAAATGTCCATCTTGCAGCAACAAGAGAGCTAGACAGTAACAATGGCTAGCTTAGAATGATTGTTCTATATATTCTGGCAATTTTATTGCTACTAATGTGTTTAGTTTGTGATGTTTTATTGTTAGTAGTCTTGGTGTTAATTTCAGGTTAAATTGTTTTAGATGATGCTACAGGTATATGAGCTGCTATTGAATCATCTAAAATTAGGATAGTTAACTTGAATATGAGCTGCACATAATGTTCTTTTCTACTTCAAGTTCTAGCATCTGTTAATGATTATTGAAAAAATTAAAATAATGAAGAACATGGTTGTGGTTGAAAGCTGAAACGCGAGGGATTGCCTGTAGATAATTGCTATATTCTAGAAAAGATTAAAATAAAATAATTTGCTTCCTGAACAAAAAGGATGGACCCAAGATGGTAACATAGAATTAGTATCCTGCAATTTTATTGAATGCTGCTGTAATAACCTTAAATGATATATACATTCTTGTTATATGTTACTAAGAAATGGTTTTTGATTCAATTCCAAGAGGTGAAAAGATGTTATTATTATTATGATTATTAAATGCAATTCTATATTGCAATTAATTAGAGTAATAATTTGAGTATGAGACTACAGGCCATGCATCCCAAGCACTCCGATCCATGGCTGCAACAACACAACACTTGCGGCGGCGACGTTCAGTTCCATTCCCATTTAATGGGGTGTTTAATTGTTTATGTTAATTTTTTTTTTGAGTTTTTGACGGTATCTCAACCCATTGGTTAAGGACTAATCCGCGGTATTAAGATCCATTTAAAGGTTTGCCGTTGACCAATGGGTTGCTGCATGCACAATGCGGGATTCGAATTCCCAACACTTGCGACTAATGAGCTAACCACTAGACCAACCCAATTTGGTTATTGTTTATGTTAATTGTTATATATAGATAAATATTATTAATTTGTTTTAATTATTAAAATAAATAAATTAAAAAACTTTTAAAATATATATAGTAGTTTTATCATTAAATATAGAAATATAATTTTAATATAATATAATTTAATAGATATATTATGAAAACTTTTTTTTTGTAAAAAGATAGGACTTTCATTCCTTGAGATCAGATTGAATAATTATTATTTGACTGATTCTTGTAAATAGGATTCTAAATATATACTACTGATGTCATTGAAATAAATTAATTGATTATATATGTCAC
This sequence comes from Arachis hypogaea, assembly GCF_003086295.3. Lineage (NCBI taxonomy): Eukaryota > Viridiplantae > Streptophyta > Magnoliopsida > Fabales > Fabaceae > Arachis > Arachis hypogaea. Next base: position 146,647,476 of record NC_092051.1, on the reverse strand, counting down.
CAATTGAATTTCTCTTTTTTAACAATCATTAATTTCACACTTTTCTTGTATCTTTTCTGAATAATTAGTAGATAGTAATAAGATTTAATTATTAAACAAAAATCATATAATAATATAAGGATTATCTACCAACTATCATCTAACAAAACTTACTCTCTTTTTTTTTAAAGTCAATAATATGAGAATCACTACAAAAAAATATTAATTACTGTTAAATTTATTGTCGGATTTATCAAAAAAATCTGCCAGTTATATGTTTATTTTGACGATATAAATTTTTTTGGTAATTATTTATCGGCAGATTTTTTAGTTCACCACTAATTACCGACAAATTTAGCGGCAAGTATTAATTTTTAATTAACGAAATTATAGAAATTGTTATTGTCGGATTTATCCCTCGATAAATCTGGCGGTAATTTTAAATTTTTTTAAAATTTATTTAAAAATTTAATATATAATTTTAAATGATTAAATTCAATATTTTTTAAATTAACAAAATTTAAATTTTATAATTTTTCATAATAATTTATCTATAATTTTTCATTAAAAGTTTATAAATGAATTCACACATCAAAGTTTAAAAATAAAGAAGAAAAATAATAATTACTCGTATATGGAAAAAAAATAGCACTATAAACATATACTCTAAATTCAGAAAAGATGAACTTACATAAAGTTTGATATGAAAAACAAGATATCTCATTATGGCTAAGTAAATTGCATAGTTAAAATTCTCTAAACAATAAAATATTGAAAAAAAAAATAATTACACAAATAGGATATTTATTTAAGATTCTAAGTAATTCACTAACTTGCATATGTATGACTCTCAAATAGTATATCTATTAACTTACATATTTATGGGAGTATAATTTTTTGGAATAGTAAACTGTACACTTTCAATTATAAACTATAAACATAATCAATACACAAATTATAATTAAATAAATAAATCAAAGTTCATATGTTTAAATGAGAAAATTGTAACAAACTTAGTAAAATATATAACAATCAACTCAGCAAAATTAATTCAGAAAATAATTAACGCACACAACAATAAGCTCAGAAAACTAACAACAATCAATAATAAGTCAATAATTAACTTAAAAAAATAACAAGCTAAAATTAATTCACAGAATTAACAACAATTAACATTAACTAACTCAAAAATAATTAACTCAGACAACAATAAACTAAAAAAATTAACAACAATTAACAATAAGTCAATAATTAACTTAAAAAAATAACAAGCTAAAATTAATTCAAAAGAATTAACAACAATCAATACTAATTAACTCAAATAACAATAAATTTACAAAATTAACAACAATTAATAATAAATTAATAATTAACTTAAAAAATTAACAAGTTAAAATTAATTCAGAGAATAAACAACAATCAACAATAAGTCAATAATTAAATTAAAAAATTAACAAACTAAAATTAACTTAAAGAATTAACAACAATCAATACTAATTAACTCAGAAAATAATTAACTCAAATAATAATAAACTCAGAAAATTAACAATCATCTAAAACACTATCAACTTAAAACAAGTCCTAGATTACACCCTACTTAACCTAATATTATCAAATTTCTAATTACACTAAATTAATATAACAAACTCTAATCACACATTTCATTAAAAATTTTAATTAATAATTTAATAAAATGCCTAAGAAAATCATAAACAAAAAAAATTTGAAAAAATACAAAAATTATAAAAAGAATTATCATTGATAGTGGCTATAGAATGGTGAAAACGTGGTAGTGGCAAGAGGCAGCAGTAAAACCTACAATAGTGGAGTTAGGGTTTAATAACATAACAAACAACCAAAAGAAAAAATGGACAACAACTTTACTTACTTGGCGCGGTGGATCTCATCAGCCACGGTAATAGCAACAACCTCCGACCAATAGTAAAGAACACCAACAACGGTAGCATGACATAGACTTTCCACAGAGACTCCAACAGCAGTGACGACGACGACAATGTTGTTTATCGGTAGCGATGGCAACTCCAGGTGGCGGCGGCGCACCCTTTCTCATTGGACCAGAGGAGAAGAGAGAGAGAGAGAGAGTTTTTTGCGTTTGAATTTTATTCTAAAATTATTGTCAGATTTATCGGCGAAAAAATTCAACGATAAAGTATTCGTCGTTGCCTAAACGATGCGTTTTACTAATCCTATTACCATTGAAATGTTTTGACAGAAAATTCCACAATAATAAATTTAGCGCTAATAGAATTAATTTTTGTGTTTCTATTTATCATTAGATTTAGTGGCAAAATTTTAAATTCAATGACAATTTATTCGAAGGACGAATTTTTATTTACATCTATCAAAAAATTTACTATTAAATCTAATAGTACTTAACATTTTTCTTGTAGTTAATCTACATTAATTCATATAATGGTAGCGAAAAAATGGAAAGTTTCTATTACTCGGTGTTAGAAGAGAGAATTGTATTAAAAAAAATGAATTTAGAGAGAATAAGAATGAGTTAATTGAAATTAGAAATTCTGATGTCTACATGTATATACAAAAATTAAGAGAATATTTTAGAATACATGATAAATATGCTATAGGCAAATATTAAAAAAATATTAATCATCCAATATTTTTCTTTTTTGTTTTAAGTGAAAATGATCTCATACTCAATATGAGAAGCGAAATTTTAATATTTTAGAAAGTAAGACGATAAAATACTACTATACCAGTAATAATAATACGGCAAAGAAAAAAAAAAGTATTATATCCTAGAGTATAGCCAAATGAATAAAATGCTAACAAATTTACTAACAAAGTAATCTCAACAATATTTTATGTTGCTAATAACGGAACCCATTAACTCCATTATAAAAATACTAAGTATATACCAAAAATGACCTACCAAATAATAATAATAATAATAATAATATACAAAAAGATATATAAAATAAATGTGAATTTGAAATTAAAAAAAATATAACTCTGATAAAAATGAATTACACTCTTAAAAATGAAATGTTTATTTAAATCATGTTAATGTACTTATTTTAAATGGACAATCTATTTTTTTGTTATTTAAAATGACTATATATCTTTTTTATTATTTAAAATTGTCCATCTTTTTTACTATTTAAAACGTTTTATTTTTAAGAATTTAGTCTAATTTTAATTATTAATATTTTTTATTATTTTCAAAAATTATATTTAATTATTTATAAATACATATATCTCATTTACAATGTATACGAGATAATTTTTCATGTATCTAGTTTACAATGTAAACGAGATATATGAAAATTGAAAAAAATACACATATCCCCTTTACACTATAAAGAAGATACGTGCAAAATTATCTCGTTTATAGTGTAAACGAGATAAATAAATATAGTATAATTTGGCAAATACGCTACAAATTAAATAAGTTATTTATTTTAGTAATTAAAATAATTAAATTATTTATTTAAAAAAATCCGATATACTTATGCTTACATTTTTTTTTTCTGTAAGTAATGTTGTAATATATAAGATTCTTTTACATGTTCTTAAATAATATGTTTCTTTGTACTATGGATGTTGAATAATCAAAATTCAAAATTAGGAACAAAACTAAATATGAAACAATTTATAAACACAGTTAATTTATTTCCTTAATTAAATTAAAGTAAATTTGTGTAGAATTGATCAGGTTTTGACTCATGCCCGTAACATTTAATTTATATTAATCTTTCTTTTATAATTAAATAATAAACATAAATTAATTATAATTAGGGTAAAGTATATTTTTTGTTTTTGAAATTGGTAAAAATTTTAAAAATATCCTTAAATTTTATTTTATTTTAATTTTGTTCTAAAATTTTTTTATTTATATCAAATATACTCTCTACAGCTAATATATACATACATATATATATATATATATATTATCTGTTTTCAAAAAAAATATAAAAAAATTGTTTTCTCAAATCTTAATACATAAAAATGCGAATATATGTATTATTATTTTATCCTATACAAACATCTATGCTCTTTTTTATTATATTATACAACTTAAAATTATAATATTATATTATTAATTATAGATACTTTTTACAAATTATAACAAAATTAATTATGACTCTAAATAAATAAAATAAATAACAATTAATATTATTTTTTATTTTTTTATATTCAATATTTACTATAAATATAAAAAGTACAATAATTAATGAATAAAAATATGAATAAAAAATAAAACATATCAATTAAAATTAAATTTATTAACTAATTGAAGGTAAATAATATTTGACAATTATTTTAGTATTTAATTAAAATTTATTTCTTTGTAATGAGATTGATCAAATGACTTTTTAATTATTTTATTCTTATTCTATAAAATAATAAAAAAATAACATATTAAAAAATAAAATACTTTGACTCAAAGCTATACTCATGAACCACAAAAGAAATACTATATAAAGTCTTTAATAGTAAAAAAATAATTATAAGAATTAATTATTAATATTGTTATCAATTACAATTTATTATTAATATCCTAGTCCTTTTTAAAATATGTTTTACTTTTTTAAAATATATAATGTGTGTAGTATGTATCGTTTAGATCTTTTCTATAATTATAATAAAGATATTTTTCTAAATTAGTATAATTATACATTATTTATTAAATACTAATTGTAACATAATTATAACAAATATATTTTTCTTAAATAAAGAGATTTTTAATAAATGGAAAAATAAAAATAAAAATAATTGATAATAATAAATAATAATAAATGTCATTATTATATCGAAAAAGAATAATTTCATTTTAGATGAAAAAAGAGTTCACGAAAAATTGATATCTCACTTTAATTAGTTGGAAAAAAATTCAATTTTAGTATATTAAGTAGATAAATAGATAGGTAAATAAGATTATAAAATTTTCATGTGTCTCTTCTAACCTACCTTATTATATTATCAACTATATTATATGTATAAAAAAAATTAGTTATTCAAACAGCTATTCATATAAAATATATATTAAAAATAAATTAATATATATAGTTATATATAAATACATATCGACTAATATTACAGGTAATTTTTAATATTCACATACATAATATTTTTGTTATATTATTATTGCTTAAAAATATATCAAATAGTCCAGATTTGTTTCCATCCTTAGCAAAAGTATATGTAGCACATTTTTATTACCAAATCCTGGCTAAATATCTTACCAAAAATATTTGTTTCATGCATGAACAAATAGGATCTTTTAGCATCTCCAAGTACATTATATAAACCCTTCAATTCTTTCACATTACATAACTAACCATCAAAGTTTAGAGGGGAAAAAAAATGGAGCAAACTACAGTGGTAATTGTAGGTGGTGGACCTTCAGGGCTTGCAATATCAGCATGCCTTAAACAAAACTCAATTAGTCACATAGTACTTGAGAAAGAGGATTGCAATGTTTCTCTTTGGAGAAAGCATGCTTATGATAGAGTAAACCTTCATTTGGCCAAAGAGTTTTGTGAATTACCTCTCATGTCTTACCCTCCTTCTTGCCCTACCTTTCTCTCCAAGTCTTATTTTCTCGAATACGTCGACAGATATGTCGAACGTTTCGAGATTAGCCCTCGCTACTGTCGGACAGTGGAGTCGGCCATGTACGACGAGGGCGAAAAGATGTGGAAGCTTGAGGCAAAGGCTAGGGTTAAAGAAGGGGATATGGAGAGGGTGGTTGATGAGGTTTATAGGGCAAAGTATGTTGTGATAGCCACAGGTGAAAATAGTGAAGGATATATTCCAAATGTGGTTGGCTTAGACACTTTTGGTGGACAAATATTGCATTCAAAACACTATAAAAATGGTTCTATATTTGCATTTAAAGAAGTTTTGGTTGTTGGATGCGGTAATTCTGGAATGGAAATTGCATATGATCTTCAAATTTCTGGTGCTAAAACTTCAGTTCTCATTAGAAATCCGGTAATTTAATTTTGTATCTAAGTCATTTGTATATATATTGAAATAAATTTTAATTGTATCTATGTTTTTTTATTTTTAAAATATAAAATCCTATTGAATCCTTTTGATTTAATATCATTGTAAACACAAAAGTTCATCAATGCATTAAATAATTCTTTTATGTTGTCTCGTTATTTGAGTGTCATTAAATTGATAAAAAAATTTAATAAAAAATATTTTTTTATATTTTTAATAAATTTTTAGTAATAAAATAAAAATATTAAAAAATATTTTTTTAGAAGACAATTTACATCTTTTTTAAAAATATTTTTTTGAATAAATATATTTTTTATATAATAAATAAACAAAAATGTATTTTTATATTGTTATACACAAATATAATTGATAGATAAGTCATTCATATATATATAGAAATAAATTTTAATTTAAATCCTAGTGAATCCTTTTGATTTAATACAATTGTATATACAAAAATTCATCAATGCATTAAATAATTCTTTTATATTGTGTGGTTGTATGAATGTCATTAAATTAATAAAAATAAAAAATATTTTTTAATAAAAAATCTTTTATATATATATATATATTTTTATATTTTGTCAAATTTTTAATAATAAAATAAAAATATTAAAAAAATATATATTTTTTATAAATTATAATTTACATCTTTTTTAAAAAGATATTTTTTTAAAATAAATATATTTTTATATAATAAATAAATAAAATCGTATTTTTATATTATTTTATCTAAATATAATTGACAAATAAAAAAATTATATGAGATATCTTAATATAAAATTATTTTTACTTTTTTAAAATTTAAAAAATCTTTTCTTAAAAATCCATCCAAACAAACCTTTTATTTATATGTCTTTCTAACAGATTTATTTATTTATTATTTGCCATCATGTCGAATTTCAACAGTAAAAAGTTCACAAAATAATTGTAAAATAAAAATTTAATTACTGATTTTGATTCTGCAATTGTAGGTTCATGTGGTCAGCAAAGAACTAATCCATCAAGGTATGCGCATGCTGAAATATTTGCCGGTAAATATTGTGGACAGTGTGATCACTTTTTTAGCAAACATTAAATTCGGTGATCTCTCTCAATTTGGAATTCGTCGTCCAAATAAGGGACCATTCTATCTGAAGGAAGCTGCTGGTAGGTCTCCAATTCTTGATGTTGGAACCATTGCCAAGATTAAAGACGGTGCAATCAAGGTATTTTTTTAAATAATTAATATTTTTTTAATTAATTTATGTAATTTCTTATACCTACAAAACATATATAACAGGTTATCCCTTCTCATATAATGAGAATTGAGAACAACAAAGTGATATTTGGAAACAACACGGAGAAGGAATTTGATGCAATTGTGTTTGCCACTGGTTATAAAAGCGTTGCTAACAAATGGTTGAAGGTGAGAATATAATTAATTAATTAATTAAATTGAGTTGATTATTATTATTATATTACTTAATTAATTAACTAATTAATTAATTAATTGAATAGGATAATTACAAGTATGTTCTAAACGAAGATGGAATGCCAAAGAATGAATTTCCAAAGCATTGGAAGGGAGAACATGGATTATACTGTGCTGGACTTGCAAGAAGAGGCTTGTTTGGTGTTAAATTTGATGCTGAAGCTATTGCTGACGACATCAACCGAAATCTTCATTGATCATTATTTTTTTATGCTTTAAGGTTTATCGCTATGCGTTTTTATTTTGTATTAAACTTATATTTCATAAGTAATCCAGGGTTTGTGTCTATGATTATGCATAGATTTTATATGAATAAGCACCATATATATATATATATATATATATAGATATGTCACATTTTCTTATATCTGATTGTTTGTTTCAATTTACAATAATGTATAATTAATCACAAAATTCTGCTTTAATTTCTTCCTCAAGTCCATGAAGTTTCAGATGCCATATTTAGTAGTGAATAAGCACTTAAAGATTAAGAGTCAAATTTTATATTCATCGTTTTAAACATATAACATTTATAATTAACGAATTGAAATTGATTTATCTTATTTATTATTTATTTTTTTTATTTTGTACGTCGTAAATCAACATTTTTTTATGTTTCTGATTTTTAAAAAATTGAGACTAATCAAATTTAAAATTTTGTTTTTTTTATAAAATGTGTTGTGCCAATTTAAAAATAATATTTAGGGTTAATGATATAAGAGTTTAAAATTTTTATTTGAAATAAAAATAGTATAATTATGGATGTAATAAACTAATGATAAAAAAAAATTTTGAGATTTGATTCACATAAAATTTGAATTAATTTATGGTGTAATTAAATAAAAAAGATAATTATAAAAAATTAATTGTCAATTAATTAAGAAAAGTATTCACACTTTTTTATAAATGAAAATATTATTAAATATGTATTTTTATTTATTATTTATTATTTTTAATTATGTAACATTCCTGATATACATATACTAAATCAATAATTTAAACTCATGAATAGCATTAATTCATTATTAATAACCCTAACCAAAGGGTTTAATTTATTCAGTAATGTCAGGTTAAAAAAAACAGTCATAATTTACTTTATTTAGTATTTATTAATTGTCGCAACAACTAATAAATGTTAAATAAAGCAAGTTATGACTATTTTAGGTAATTTTCTTTGGTTACCAAACATTTTCGTAATTTATTATTTCATGCTAAAAAATTCTTTTGAAGATGCCAAAAGTTAAGGGAATCCCCACAAAAAGCCTTTCTATTCTCTCTATATATATTCTGTGTTAGGGTTCTTCTAAGAATATGCAATCTCAAAATTAAAATCTATCTGATAACGAAATTATACAGCACACTCAAAATTCTTAACAAATTTTTAGGCCTGATCATTTTTGTGAATGTACTTGGTCTCTGCAGGCCCAATGATATGGCATATCAAAAAATTATGAATAATCATACTAGTAGATCCGGAGAAAATTTTACAATAGTATAAATTCTTAAGAAAAAATATTAAATAAATATTTGAAAATTTTTGTATTTATAAGTCTATAACGTAAAAAAGGTATTAAGTGTTTAAAGAATCGTAATAGTAGATTTATATAGATCTCTGAAAGAAAAATAAATAGTGTCCAATATTATAATTTTTAACAATTTATAAATAATCTAATATATATATTTTTTAAATTAGTATTTAAAAAAGAAGCTCACATATGAGAATACAAAAAAGTCTTATATACGAGCAAAATTAGAATAATTTTTAGGAGGGACCAATATAAAAATATAACTTAAAAAAAAATTAAAATTAAGGAAACTAATAACATAAAAATTAAAGATCTCTATATATACTCTTATCAATTACCATAATAGTTAATTATTTTTGTGGTAGAAATTCTCTTAAAATCTTTTAACTCGTAATCATATATACATTCTTTCTTTTTTATTATTGTTTTTTTATTCTTCTTAAATATGAAAAAGGGTTTATTCTTGCGATAATTGTCTTATTATCTTCGTCATCGTCCATACAGGCTTCAACATGGTTTTTATCTCTTTAATAAAAAATAAATAAATAAATAAATTCACCAGCTATATATCACTCACTATAGTCAGTAGTATATATATAATTGCAAGTGGCTGAAAACGACACAGCTCAGTGAATTAAGTCTTTTTGACTTCTTTTTATTTGTCTAATTCTTCAAGTCTCAAGTCAATGGAATCAACCATACATTGTGTTGAAGCAATGCACTAACATTTTGTTAGGCATGATTAATAATTACAAAAGTAAAAATATCACTTTAAGCTTTTTCCTAGAAGTAACACTACTTTTTTTATTATTGTTTCACGTTATATGCCCTTTTGTAATGAAATATAATTACGTATAGATTTTTTTTTAATTCTATTGTCTTTTTATTCTTAATTGTTTTTGGATTCAACAAGAAGCGACATTTAGATATGATCTTTTGGTCGACAGAAATTCAATTTATAAATTTAGTTTTCGGCAAGTGGAACGAGTTACAACTAATTAAAAAATTAGTAAAGTTGTCGTGTTCTTCATGACTAATTTGAGTATTAGTGTGATTGAGTATATTCATTTAAGTTACTTAAATGGTTAATTAATGAGAAAGTAACAAAATAAAATATATAAAAAACAAAGTTAAGATAAAAAATAGGTTAATTTTAATATTTTTAATTTAATTAAAAATTTAATTAGATATTTAAATACATGTTTTTTAGAATAAATATTTGTTACTTTTAATATTTTTAATTTAAAAAAATAATTACAAAATAAAAAATATAAAAATTTAATTATAATTTTGATAAAACTAGAAAGACTAACACAATATTTAAATCTACAAAACAATGGATTGTGTTAAAATTCAGCTTCACCTAATGTTTTAATAAGAGAGATGGTTTGGTCATGAATGAAAGAAACTGAATGAGATTGTGTTATTCTTGGATGAGTTTTATACACATCAGTAGCTATATACACATGTGGCAGAAAAGAGTTGTACCAGAAATTCTGTTAGAACAGAAATGGAATCTTGCCCACTAAAAAATTTTATATATTCGGAGTTTGATATAGCTCAACTACAACAAGATTTTTAACCAACTTAGTTTTTTTTTTTTTTTAATTTTTACGGTATCTGCTAATTTTATCGGTCAAAATAATTAATACATTGCAATATTAAACTCTATTTAGGAATTTGTCGTTAGTCAATGAGTTGTTACATGTATAATGCAAGATAAAAATTATATCGACATTTACTTAAACAGATTAGTAGTGAGCTAACTACTAGACTAAGGATCCGTTTGGGAAACACCAATAAGCTACTTTTTTTTTTTTTTGACTTATAAAAAGTTGTATTAATAGTGTTTAGTACAATTTTTTAGATAAACTTTTAACTTTTTAAAAAGTTATTTAAGAGCTTTTTGAAAAAGTTAAAAAATGTGACTTCTCCTATTTTCAAAAGCTATTTTATCACTCCTATTTAATGCACAACTTTAAAATAAGGATTTCCATAATAACTTTCCAAACACAAAATAACTTATTTAAAAATTGTTATTAATAAAAGTTATTATATTTTAAGCTCCTTTTTCAAAAGAATTTATTTAAGAAGTTTAGCCAAACTGACCCTTAAATTTAACTTGATTTTAAACCAATTTAATTGATCAAGTGCAGGAGCGAAATTAGATAAAATATTAGAGGAAATTAAAAATATTTACACAATAAAATAAGATTAAAATAAAATTTTAAGAGAGACTAAATTAAAATTTACATATAATTTACATATAAAAAATTAAAATTAAAGAGTCATTGTCCCTTTTTTTACTATATGACTCCGCCGTCGATCCAGTAATAAACTCACTTATTTATCTAATAAGAGTTTAAATTCTGCTTAATACATAGAGTCATCTATTAATTTTATAATATCTATTAAGATGCCTCTATATATAGCTAGTATTAATTACAAAAATATTGTGTTTAATATTTAATTGTTTCTTATTATTACTTTTATCATGACTATGATAAAAATATCTTTTTTAATTTCAGTTATCATTTTTTTGAAAAAAAATGAAAATGGAAAATAATTATAAAAAATTAAAATTATAACATTCACAACTAATGAATGATACTTAAATATTATAATATAATAATTAAGAATTAAAAATAAAAAATGGTGTTCATATTCGGCAATAATATTCGGCATTTGATTGATGGTGTTCATAAGTTGCAGATCGTTGACCGGTTTAAAAATCAAAGATCCATGAAATTAAAATTATATATAATTCTTAATCTTGGAATAGTCAAAAGAATTGAGCAACCTATTATCGCCGTCCTCATCAGAGCTAGAAACAAAACATCAGCAACATTATCTTATTTATTTATAAAAATAAAATTTCATTTATTCATGAGCCCGAAATGACGCTTACAAATCATAAAACAGTCTAAATCTTGGTCTAATGAGAATACAATTATTATTATTATTATTATTATTATTATTATTATTATTATTATTATTATTATATAAAAAAGTATATTATTGTATGTAATATTATTTAGTATGAAGATTTGATTATTGAATTTTATATTGAAGCTTATTTGATAATAACATCAAACTGTGATAATAATAATAATAATAATAATAATAATAATAATAATAATAATAATAATAATAATAATAATAATAATAATAATAATAATAAAAAGAAGGTTCTCAACCTAGCTACATATGGTGCCATGAGGCTTCCAAGAAACAAGTCTTGATGAATACTTTTTGAAAAAACATAACATAAAAAAATACAAGATGCTTGATTTTGACATATATATTGCTAATAAGGGGAAAGGTACCTGAAATTGGCCTAGTGTCAAAAATTTGAATTTTATTTTGTATATATATTAATTTATTATTAATCAATAAAAAATTCTTAAATAATATATAAAAATTTAATTTATAATAAAATAGTCTCTATTCTATCGAGTTAGAAGATTCGATGGAACCAATAAAAGAAAGTTGCATGCTTATATGAGACAATCAATAATGAAGGTTTGATGTTATTAGCTACAACAACACTTTGAATCAATTAAGGAAGAATCCTCAGCCACTTATAAGTTATAACCATAAACATGAAAAACCGAGGAAGATACATATGAACTTCCAAGTAAGTGTGTTTGGGAATCTTGTCACAATTTCATGGGACCCCAAAAAATCTTGGTATTTAATTTAAGCTATCATTTGACTTGAGTCAACGAATAATGTTAATTAAGAATTCCGAACACAAAAATGAGCAAGCATTGGACTATATTATGATTGGTAGGTTGACATATACACTATATGCAACATCTTTGTTGGAAAACTTGTTATCAAGAATAATTTAAAAAATATACTTCACAAAATAATCTTTAGTTAATAGAGATAAAATAATAAAATAGATTTAATAATTCAATAATGATTTTTACATAAAAAAATAAAAGTAGCATGTATAGTGGAAATGTGAAATAAAAATTGATAAAGTAGTGATATGACTAGTAAACATCGGTTACGAGTTATAGTTTGGTAACGCTTGAGATCCAATCATAACCGACGATTTTATAATGGCCATAAACGACCATTAATCAATAACGTCAGATTTACAATTAATCCTCTGCCTGGGCGTTACGACCTAAGAAAAACAGCCGACCTTTTCCGCTAATATAAAGCAGATGGAAAAAGCTAAGAGAGGTATGTCACTTCTTCCAAAAATAAAGATCTATTGTCCACTCTGCACTAACTTGAGCGTCGGAGTGCCTTTGCAGGTGTCCACTTTCGCCGTTCACCCTTTACCGACGTATATCTTGGTTCACTCTAGAAGTCCACCGACCTTGCCAGAAGACGAGCTATACTTCGGAATAATCAGGCAAGAACAAGTAGTATATCAAAAAGAATGGAAAGGGTAAATAATTTCTTTTAAAAGGTTAAATTGCTGAAAGAAACACTATGCAAGAATCTTTGAATGATATTATATTATTATTATTTAAATATCACACATATATGTCTATTTCATACTACTAAATTTTGAAAGTAATTTAAAAGTCTTTGTACAATAAAGTTGAAGTCAAATTAAAGGATAATTTACTTAAATAAAATGTTTAAAAACACATTTTATCATAATATAACTTTTTTAAGTTGAAAGTGCAATTATAATTTTAACAATTTTATAGAAATTGTTACTAATAGCAGGTAGTAGATTAGGGATGAACGTAAATTATTACTGACAGTCACAATTTACATTGAAGAACGTGCAACCAGAAATTACTATAGACAACTACGATTTCTGAAGGAATAAATTTGAGCATAAATCGCTATAGGTAGTAATAGTTTATGTGTGCTTTATGCATATGCTTCTTGTCTATATATATTCCTCCAAGGCAATGAGGTAGTAGTGGAGTGTCATTTTTCACGTGATGAGAGTTTTCTAGCACTAGTGCATTGCTATGGCAAAATTCAGAAAAGTAAAAAGTACGGTGTTAAATTTACGAATAGGGAACTACTTAGCCTTTTTATCCTGTCGTTGAGTACTTTGGCCAATATAAAAAACAGCATATTACAGAAGTTGGGAGTGTGTGGGACAAAGTAGGTAAAAAAGTTGTTTTACAAGATTCCATTACTGTTGTGTCAACCGGTGTGAAGTATGAGACATTTGTGATAGGGTCCGATGAAGATATACAGGTCTTGTTTCACTGTAGGGGAAGTTTTTCCGAAGTTAGAATACCCAAGTTGTTTGCCAAGTTGGAAGATGGTGTCAACAGCTCTGGGGCATCAGCGCTGAATCCTCAGTCGACGACAATGGGGTGCCTCAACGTCGATGCTTGTGATAGTACCTACTTGTTTGCTGATTGATCCTCCATGTGTTGCAGTTGGTACTGCTAGTTCACCTCGGGGTCTTCCTAATTTTGCAATTGAGTCTGGACCAGATCAAGTTGAAAATGCGATCGAGAGGATGATTCAGACGATGAGCCAGTCAACATTGTTGGGGACAATGATGATGATACTCCGAGCAATCCACCTATACCCCATGAACCATCGAGTTCCGGCACACAGCAACATCCTCCACATTTGTCGACCTTGAACTTGGAAGCCTTAGGCCAACAGCCGGGTGTCGATGCAACGTTTGGGAGTCAGGGACTACATGATGCAATTGCTCCAACAGAATTTCAGATTGGCAAATCTTTCCAAAGTAAGGAGGAAGCCGTGTTGAGCATAAAAGATTACATTCGGCGTGGAGTTGAGTACAGGGTGATGGGAATCCGACCATCTTAAATACCATGGAAGATGCAAAGAGTTCGGTAAAATGTGGACGTGGATGATTCGTATCACGCTCCGGCAAAGGAAGAGCACTTGGGAAGTGCGGAGGTACAAATGACCGCACACATGCTTGGCCATATCGATATCAAGTGATCACAGGTATCTTGATTATCATGTCATATGGGCGAGAATTTTTTCGTTGGTTAGAGCCGATGCATCGGTAACGCTAAAGGTGTTGCAGCAAGCTGCTGAGGCTCCCACACAATCTAAAACATTCAACACAATCGTACGTTAGAATATTATTTACAGCGATAATGGTGAACCGCTACTTATACAAACAACCACAGACATGAAACTTACATCTCGAGCGCTCAATCGATCTAATGCCATGCGATACTATATAACCCTTTGCTCCTTCCCACTATTTGGTGGTAAGTATGCTACCCACCTGAATGATAGTAAGTGGTAAGATGAAAGTTTAACACGACATATAATAGTTTATAAACTTGAAACAAATAAATGACACCTGGATGCCAATGGAAATGAAAAATCCTCAAACCCTTACGGCCTCAGAAAGGGGAACCGCCAGAAGATCCAACTCTGTAGCTGCTGAAAATGACCCGCCAAGTTAGTGACATTTCTATTCGCCACCTGGCATATGCATTGGTACAACCATACCAATGCAGCGAAACCCCAGCTATAATTATCCATGTCATCAAGATTCGCCACAAAAGGCAACCACCAAATATGAACCCACTTCGCACTCTTGTCACCAAATAACTAAGTGGATAACAACATCATAATATAGGCACTGCGTATATGCAAATAGTATCCTCGGTCGCATCAGCTGGTAACACCCTAAACCTCTCGTGGAACTATGTGAAGTGGATTGTCATCTGCTTGACTTTATTCGGCAGTGGCAGCTCACTAAATAACTCTTGAAACCATTCCCAAGCTGGTCGGCCACCCTCCATGAATTTTTCGAACTCAGCTAGGCACCCACTAACGGCCTTCCCATCGACAAGCAACCCAAACTGATATGCCACATCTTGTAGCGTTATGGTGCACTCTTCGAAAGGCATATGAAATGTGTATGTCTCAGGACACCACTTCTTAATGAATGCACTGAGCTTGTTCAACCTGGTCAGGTGGTACAAATAATCCCTCTCCAAATAAGGTATGATTCGTTCATGCATAGACATATTTTGTTGCCGCCGAACACTGTAGATACACCTACTCGGCTGCACCATGCATTAAAAATAACCACGACGCAATTAAATTCTACTTGATACACGCATAAACAATAAATAATTACTCAAAATAATTAAATAAATAAAAATAACTACAACGCATAAACACTAAATAACATCTGCAACCTCTCTAATTACAAAAACACAACAAAGTCTAATATTTCATCCACATTAAATCTTATACCTTAAACCATAGTTATCATAACCGAACCAGTAATCAATCTGGTCATATGATCGGGTCACCGAGTAACTAGTTCAACTGGTGAGTCACTGATTCACCCAGTTAACCCGGTCATAATTAAAAAAATATAAAATTATATAAATAAAATTAAAATAATGTCTTAAAACTTAAAATGTAAGTCTTTACAAATATTAATAATCTAATATCAATTTTTAACCATAACTAATGATCTTAAAAAAGATAATAAAGTAGTATATAGTACAAAATATGTTCTCAATTTAAATCAACAAGGGCGAATGAAGAACACAATCGGTAAATCAAGTCCAAGGAGTGATCTCAAAGTTGGCATCAATATCTTCATAGGACGAATTTGAGATGAAGACATTTTTAAAATTCTATCAAAAGAAATAAAAGATTTTTAGCAACAAAAAATTGACCTAAGTGAGTTTTTAAGCAACGCAGCAACAACCACCAAAATATTCAATTCAAACGTTATCATCCAGCAACAAAATTCAAGTATTCAACTCAAACATTATCCAGCAACAAAAAAATTATCCAGCAAGTTGTCAACTTAAAATCTCAAACATTATCCAGCAACAAAAAAATTATCCAGCAAGTATCCAACTTTGTTATCCAGCAAGTATTCAAATTTTCTCAAGTTCAATAACTCTAAAACCAAATACAACAGCAACATTAACCAGATTCAGTAACAATTCTAAGTTTCTAACTCAAATTTTCTCAAGTTCAACAACTCTAAAACCAAATACAATAGCAACATTAACCAGACTCAACAAAAATTCTAGTGAAAGAACATAGTAAAAAATTTGAAGGGAGCTCACCTAATTGACTGATTCCGACATCGCGTTTGGCGCGACACAAGATGACGACGACCACCACCCGAGGGAGCAGCTGCTGCTTGACTGATTCCGTCTGCTTCTGCCGCTGATGAACCAAACACAGGGGCACAGGACCGCGGCGACGACCGAGATGAGGGGACGAGGTGAGAGACCGAGAGAGCGACGAAGTGAGGGGTGAGAGATTGAGAGTGATGACTGTCGAGGTGAGGAGAGAGATGAAAGAGTGACGATGTCAGGTGAGGCCGTGAGCCAGTGAGAGAGATGGAGAGAGCACAGAGACGAAGCTGGCTAGGTTAGGGGGGTTCCACTCAGAGTCTCAGAGGCTGGCTGGGTTAGGGTTTCCTTGAAAGGGAATGGGGGCGTCTGAAACGTGCCATTTCAGTTATTAGGAAAAAAAATAAACACGACCTGGACCAGGTTAAATTAATTGGCCGGGGTCACCGGGTTTCATGAAAACCAGTCAGGTCGAACCGGATTTGACTAGGTAAGCCGGTTCAACGAGTGGCTCGGTCCGGTCAAATGACTGGGTGACCAGATTTTCGGTCGAACCGGCCGGATCGAGTCGGGTCTGATAACTATGCTCTAAAATATAAATCTTAAGGTATGATATTGTCCATGTCCTATACGCTACATACTACATTCTATATCACAAAGTCTAATACTAAATTATAAATATTAATTTAGAGAAAGTCAAGGGAGCTAACACTTTTATTAAAATTTGGTCAGCGCTTAATCAGCAAAAGAAAAGTGAGTAATCCCACACCATTAAATATAATCTCACACCATTAAAAATACTTATGATGGCTAATTGATGACTACAAATCACAAAACTTGCTGGTTACCTAACACTCCTCATTAATTTATATATTCTATTTTCTATACCCTACATTCTAGATCCTAAATTTTAAAGTGTAATACTCAACTATAAAGATTCAATTATAAATTCTAGCTCCTATACCCTACATACTAGATTCTATTTTCCAAATTCTAAGACTAAAAGAAAAACATGCTCACCTTGTCAACAATGACACCGGCAATGTATACAACGCCATTCAGTCGGTACAAACTCTGTTCGTCTGCCATGTTATCCAGTTGAAGATCAACTGATGAGAAAACCCAAATCCGCTCCTAAAATCCTCCTCCTTTTCTCTAGAATTTCTTCTCTCTAACAAATTTCACACTCCACACCAAACGAAGAATCCGCGACTTGCTATCGCGGTTTTATAACCCCTGTTAACGTAAATCGCGGCTAGCTCTAGCGGTTTATATCCAAGCAATGCAACACATAAATCGCTAGTAGTTTATGCCCAGATCCATTCCTTCAGAAACTGTTGCTGCCTATAGCGATTTCTGATTGCACGTTTTTTGACATAAACTGCGACTGTCAGTAACGATTTATGTTCATCCTTATCTGTTACTATCAGTAGCGGTTTTTAGAGAATAGTAAAAATTGTAATTGCGTCTTTAGTTTAAAAAAATTGTATTATAGTAAAATGTGTTTTTAAACATTTTATTTGAATGAATTGTTCAAACCAAAATACAATAAATTGAATGTGAAAAGAACATATGTTCAAATTTATGTCTCTCAAAAGGTCATCGCTGGTGAGAAAAATATAATTAATTTCTATATACTTTTATTTTAATTTTTAAATTTTTATTAAGCCTTTGTTTCTGGACAATATCTTTTACAGATAAAGAACTACGATCTTCTAGATTCCATCAGTGAAGCTTAATGATAAATATAATATTTTTTAAAACAAAATATTAAAAAAAAAATAAAAAATCAGTCTAAAACAATATAAAATTGTTTTATTTTATATATTTATTATTATTAGAATAATTGAATAATAATAATAAATGTAATATATAAATGTGTAATAAACACATATATTATTTTATGCATTTTCAATATTTAGTGACCAAAAAGTAGTAAAAGATAAAAAAATACATCAGTAAATATATATATATAATTTAAGTACCCCTTTAATTTAAACAAGCTATATATAACCCACATAAAATTAAAAAAAAATATCATTTGATGGAATATAAAATATAATTAACTTTCAATAGAAATTGTTGATTAAATGACAAATAACCTTATTTTTTTATTTTAAAAAATATTCATTTTAAATAATCTTATTTACCGTATATATTTTCACTCTCTTCTTATTCAGTGTTTTCATCACTTTACAATAATGCACTTAGGCTTGTTTAATGTTTGTAGGCTCTCTCACAGAAACGCTGCTCCAAAATGTTAATATCTCACTATATTTAATAAAATATATAAAACGAAAATTAATTTCAATATTAAATAACTGAGAAGCCACAAAAGAATTATTTTTGATAAAGTTATTATATTAATTAAATTCTTAAGAATTTTTTTACCTAAGAGAGATGAAAAAACGACCAACTTATTTTTGCTATAAACTAGAGCTTTATTTTATTTTGCAAATAATACTGTCAAACTCACCCTTAATCCTTAAATTATTAATGGCACACTAAACATATTCTAGAATCTATGTAGCATGAAGTCATGAACCCTCCACTTCTGAATATATATATATATATATATATATATATATATATATATATATATATGATGTCATTTTATCTCGTACCACATATGCAAGCAATGACTCGAACTTGTGTGGTTCAAAGCAACTTGAAAATTATACAAAACATCAAAACTGTGGACTTGAAAATTCCATTTGAAAATAGGTTAATTTTGTCCGATTATTAGACATTTAGACTTGTCATTAAGTTCAATCTTTTTCGTTCTGTTTTTTCTTTAAAGCACTACTATTCTCTCGTATTAAAAATTATTAAAGATATAATTATTTGTATATTTTTTATTAATTTAAATTTTTAAAAAATAATATCGCTCAAATTGGATAAGATTGCTTACATATATTCTTACATAATATAAATTTAACACATCATATTAGAAACACTCACAATAAAAGTGGGTATTGTCAAATTTATTCAAATATATATTCAACATAAGTTACATGTTTGTTGGTAGGGTATTGTAAAACTCAAAATTTAACATTTTTTATCTATTACAATACATTTTTTTAAAAAATTTAAATTAATAGAAAAAGACACATAACTTATTATATATTTATCGTATTTCTTATGTAAAAGTATTTTTTTAAGTTTGAATGATTTTTTTGCATAGATTTTTTTTTTCTTTTTATTTGTTTTAACAAATATCATATTTTATATTTTTCTGTCATAAAAGCTGTGATACTATAATATGATATTACTTTTTTAAAAAATTCAAATTAAAATAAAAAATATATAAATAATTATATCTCTAAAATAACAATATTTTTTTATTTTTTGTAGGCTAACAGTAAATTTGTCACATATTTAAATTCTATTTTAAAATTTGTTATTAGTTAATAAATTATTATATAAAAAAGTTAAACTTCCAACAATTAAGTAAATGAATAAAATGAATATTTGTTCAAAATTTAACATATATCTATATTTACAGCACTTGAAACTTGATATGACAAGTCTTCTCCAAGTCATCTCATTATTTTTTTTTCCTATACTTTATTATTCATAGCAATTCATTTTTAATGGTAATGATACGTGGCAATCCATAATCCTACTTTAATTTTGCATATTACCTTTCAAACTTCAATATCATTATTAAAATTTCAATTCATAGGAAACTCACCATGAAGCCTCCTAAAAGCTATCTATAAAAATATATATACTCTTTATTTGGTGAGCCCATGTATGAAATGATTTAATTAATTATTATGGTACGAGAATTAGTAAGATGACAGATCAAAAGGATCATCAAATTCCTGAAGCAGAGTCACCACCTGAGAGTGATGACTTGAGCAACAATTGGTCTCTTGAATTATCAGATTACTTGGCCATTGATGATGATACTCAATGGCTTGATGATGAGTCATTTGTTTCTCAGCATAATCTTTATCATCAAAACTATGTTTTCCATCATCAACCACCCATTCAAGTTGAAGGAGCTACTTCCAACTTTGAGGGCTCTTCATCAACAAGTAAGTATATATTGCCTTTAATTTTGTTTTATTT
The DNA here is from genome assembly GCF_003086295.3 of Arachis hypogaea. NCBI lineage: Eukaryota > Viridiplantae > Streptophyta > Magnoliopsida > Fabales > Fabaceae > Arachis > Arachis hypogaea. Next base: position 146,626,384 of record NC_092051.1, on the reverse strand, counting down.
TTATGTTGTTTTAATTCAAAATATCATTAGTTACATACAGGATATTTGAAGTTACACCAATCTAATATAATTTACCTATTTTTATACAAGAAATATTAAATTCTGCTAGCATATATTTGATGATCCATAAATGTTCTTCTTCTTCAATGAAACCTTCACATATTACAAATGAAATGTGCATTTGTTTGAGTATTCATTATATGTGACATGAAATCAGTTAGGGAAGTATGTCATGTGGTAACTAATTTCTCGCAAAAGAAATGTTAGAGAGCTAGCAGAATTTATTATTTTTGGCCAACAGTTAACTATCAATATTTAAAAATGTGGATTAAAAATACGTGATTGGATTATTAGACTAAAGAAATTAAGTTAATAGCTAAAAATGATGGTCAAAAACCAATAAATTCTATTTATCTTCTAACATTTTTCATCACTCAATGTTCAACTTTAACTTTAGCGACTAATAATTAAGTAAAGAACACGTCTCTAAATTGATGACAAAATATTTATCGTTGATTTATCACTAATAATTTCTCGCTAGATAATTATAAATTAACAACAAAAAATGTTGATCTTTACAAAATTTCCTTGCTAATCTGCCAAATTCTTGTAACAATGCAAAGAACATTTGCAAATGTGTCTCTTTTCTCAAACCTAGCTAAGAGCTAACCATGCATACTATCATCTTTGGTTCTTCTTACAAAAGCAGTTTTCAAAAGTCACATATATAATTACTTCAACTTTTGATGAATTATTTATGTGGACTTAATTAATCATAACCATGATTGGTTATGCATGCATATATGCATGTGTCTTAAAAGACATAAGCAGTGGACAAGAGAAGAAGGAAGCTAGACATAGATATGCATTCAAAACAAAATCAGAGGTTGAAGTGTTGGATGATGGATACAAGTGGAGGAAATATGGAAAGAAGATGGTCAAAAATAGCCCCAATCCAAGGTATATAGCATATATATGTATTCATTTCATTATCATTATTATATATATGGTAAAAACTCAGGTGCAGTCGACTTTACGTGAAGTTAATAGTTGAGAGTCGTTAGATGAGAATTTAGTAAAATCAGTCAAATTATCTAATGGTTCTCAATTATCAACTTCACGTGAAGTCGACCGCACCTGAGTTTTCATCTTATATGTATATATACATGGTGTATATCATGAACAAATTTATGTGTAATTGGTTTCTAAGAAAAGATTCACATCATGAGAAAATTAAAAATATATATATAATTTATTTATACACCTTTATAAAAATTATTGTAAGAAAATAATATAACAAACCTTTTATCAAATTCTATCGAGTGCAATAATAAGTATATATATATAAAGCACCCCTAAACCCTAAATAAAAAAAGTTTAATGAATAGAAATATTTTATATATTTATTATATTTGATTACACAGGAATTATTATAGGTGTTCAGTGGATGGATGTTCAGTGAAAAAGAGAGTAGAGAGGGATAGGGATGATCCAATGTATGTCATAACAACCTATGAAGGCATCCACATTCACCATCCTTCTTCATCTCGCTACTAGCTTTATATATATAACCCACCCTATATGTAAACTTATTTATCTTTACTAAGGTCTGTAAATAAAGAATAATATTAGAGGAAAATATTTATGATATTTCTTTTTGTGTTAGTATATACCACCATGCATAGTTTTCCACCTAAACAATGTTGGTCAAGCTAGTTAGATTATTAGATTGAATTAATCAATATTTACCAAAAGAAATTAGAAAGTTAACTTTTATCGGTCAATATCAGTCAATTTTTTAAAATTATTTTTTGTTTTATATATTAAACTTTTAAGTTTTAAATTCTAACTTCAAATCATAATTCTGCAAAAAGAAAAATGAGTTAAAAATTTAATTTTATAATAAAAAAATAATTGATTAAAATTTAATTTTTTATACTTATTTATACCGAATTATGATTAACATTCACTACAAAACAGTCGACAGATAGAGGACAATAAAAAAAAAAAAAAAAAAAACATTTTATGCTTGTCCCGCATAATGGTTGTGGCATTCTCATGAAAATATAAAAAAATAAAAATACAAATATGAAGGAAATGTGGAAAAAAAAAACACCATTATTGCTTGTTAGAGGGCCTAATTAGGCTCAACTAAACAACACACTAATGTGATGAAATAAATACCTTCTTGGTCACCTCATACATTCATACAATATAATTGTGAGTCATAAAGAAATAGGGAAAGTTTATATAATAATTAAAAAAAGAAACAGAACAATATTACGTGTACATAATATTTATAGAATACTATACCAACATTTTTTTCATTCATCATAACTCCAAATGATGTGAACTTCACATTCTAATAATAAATGCTCTAATTAATTTATGTTTCACATTTTATCCAATAACAAATGATACTTGTCAACACAAAATCAAACAAATGATTTTTTTAAAAAGTAAAATATAAAAATTTCCAGCAAAGGATTATGCCATCAGAGTCATCAGCTTTAGGAAATGGAATATTTTTGTTTTTTTTTTTTTTTTTACAACTAGACTAATGTACTAATAATTTTTAAATTACACATAATACTCAACCGAAAGAAAAAGTGATTATCAAAACTCTCAAGAAGGTATTTTGTTATTCAATCAGTTACAACTGTAATCACCTTCAATCAAGTTATAACTGATTATCTATATCTAATAAACTTTGGTGTAACTCATACTCGAGTTCAACCAACTTTTCACTCAAAACATCTTCATGATTCACCAAGTTAAACCCATTTGTATCATGCATCAAGATAATTCAATGGTGTAAACTTTAGCATAATTTTAAACCAGTAATTTCTATTAGATTTACACCATTGAAATTATCTTAATGCCTCATTGACCAAACATAACTTGGTGAATTTATGACATTCTGAGAAAGTTCAATATACCTCAGAGTTTGAACTAATTGATTCTTATAACTTCATTCCCAGATAACAAAATATCTACCAATTAGTATAAACTATCTACAAAGAGGAACATTTTTTTCCCCTAAATTGGCTAACATGGCATGTCAAAAAATTATCTGTTAGTTCAATTTGGAAAAGATAATATCAGGGTTCCGAATGTGTACATTTTCAGCACTAGTCCTCTTGTTATCATGAACACAAGAAATGCTCCATAAAATATCCTCATTCAGCAACTTGTTGGTCAACAATGGGAACGATCTAACAATTGCCTTTGACTTCGAAGTTGAATGTTTAGCAGTACTACTACTATCCATGCCGGTGGTGCGCAACCATCGGAATGCAGATTGCCGCTGAGCTCCGGTACCCCATAGTTTCCTTTTCCCGGCTTCGTTGGTTGTAACACTGGCAAGATGAATCTCACTGATCTTAAATCTGAACTGGGGTGCTGAGTTTTCTACATCATTTGAATCATTTTGCAGGGCCTCATTCTCAGCTCCCTCATCCTGTCTTTCAAGAAAAATGCTGAGGGATCGCGACGATTCATCGTCATGTATGTGAACCCTTTCGACTTGAGTTAAAACCAGCATCGGAACGCCAACAGGTTCGTAATTTCGTAGGGGATCCCTAAGCTGGATCATGCAAGCCACTGTTATGTGGTTTCCAAAGAGTCTGTATTCGCTGCCATATATTCTTACCCTGTCCATGGCCTTTTCCAACACTTCATCGTCTAATTCCGAGATTTTCGAATGATGAGCTTTAAGGACCTTTAAAATTTGCTCCAAATCTCCTTCAATAATCCCAGAATCCAATCTCAACCACTGATCCAATGTCACTGACAGACCTATCAATCCATTAACATCAACAATCCCCATATGCTGCTGGGGACGAATGCTTGATGGTGCCGCCACAGTCGACATGCCAGATTGTATTCTTAACCCTTCTATCAAAAGGGTTTCAATCATACCAATAGCTATAGGAGCTATAGCTTCTAGGGATAAGGAATTGAAGTCTATGCCTTGATTAATTACATAACCATGTGGAAATTCATGCCTGCAATAACATTTAAGAAAAGGAAATCAGAAAATATAAAATAGAAGCTAATAATATTTGAATAAAACTGTTGAGTTTCACATTGTGCAGTGTGTAGGAATATGACCAAATAGCCTTTATAGAAATAGCTTCGGCCATTCTCCCCCTTTGAACTAACTTCTGGGGCAAGAATATTGGTCACCAATTAACCGGTGAATGTCTAGTACTTCAAACTCCATATCAAAATTCCAAGAGAAACAAAACAAACATGAATATAAGATGGTAATCTTGAAAATAATAATAATAATAATAATTCAATAAGGCCACTAAAGCACTTCCTAACCTTCTAGGAGATCTCATGTCAGTTGTAGCTTCCCACGCAATTCGCTTAATGGATTTTCCAGTGATATCTTCCAAAGGCATTAATTTGTAGATATGATTATACAGATCCTCAACTCCATCAGATGCCATATGCAGAAGTATCTCCAATACATCATTACCCATTTCTGCAGGTAGAACAAGTGGATTAGAAGCTTGAACGATTAGCTTCCCACCATTTTTAGCATGTCTGAAGAGGGAAGGACTCATGGACTTGAGAAAGCCTCCATCCTTTGTTTCAACAAATGAACCAAGCCCTTCTTCAATTGAAGGTAACATCGATGATTCTTCATTCGGTAACTCAATTGGACTTCCAAATCCACCGGACCACGTTCCAGGAGAATCTTCAAAGTCCTTTTCATTTAATCCCCATTGTTGCATCAATGAGTCAGTCTCTAGATCTTCAAGCATTTTAGCATTCCTTCTATGGAGTAATAACCGACTCGCCCTTTCATGATCCTCCTCAGCAGATTGAATAGTTAAAGACAATTCAGAATCCGCAGCAAAATCTTCCCTACCCGCTCCAAGTGTATCTATATCTATTCCCAATTCCTCCTTATTTGCATCGAAATAAAGACTGAAGTTACCTGAAGACAGAGCCTCTTCTACAAACTGGCTTAAAAGCTGTTCTCTAGGAGATTGTGGATCACCATGGCAACCCAAGTCAAACGTGTCACTCTCCGTAGCAAGCATGTTCAAGAAATCATTTGCCACAGATTCAGTGAAATCATCCAAGCTATGTGACTTTTTCAATGTTCTATGTGTTTTATAATCAGACTGGAGACTCAACTGGTGTTGTTCGTGATGTAGAAACTCATGCATTGGCCATAAAGCATCCAAGTTATCTAAAACTACCAACTCCGGTGATGTCTCATGAGCTGTATCCACTGCTTTCATGGAAGTTTGATCGGCACATGTGCTACTGCAGTTAAGTTTGCTGTCATCTGCAATCGCCCCGTTCAAGCAACTATGACATATGTTATCCCTTGAATCACATCTTGTGTTTCTGTCTAAATCTATGTCGTCGTCCTTAATAATCTCATCCACATTAATGATTTCAACCGTAGATACATCAATTGTTTTAGTTCTTTCCTGATCAGGTTGCATGGAATTACCATCCGATGTTTCTACACCCTGTTCAATAATGGAAAACTCAGTGTCATCAGACTCTGTGTCATCACACTCATGTTCAATTGATTCTTCAGGAAACTCCGATTTCAGAGGAATTTTGGTCCTAATTGGTTCCAAATCTTTCGAGTTTATCCAGGCTGGATCATCCAAGTTCTGCTCATCAAGTTTCTGATATAATAAACTGATTGACTTCGAAAGACCTGAGCCAGAATTCAGCAATAATTCATTGCACGATGTTGCATCATCTGAATGAGGGACAACCAATCTATTTTGCAGCTCATGAGCATAGCTCCCAGATTGCCAAGACTTCATGTCCCTATTGCTAGAACCAAAATCCACAGCATTGTCTGCGGTACTAGACCTGCTAGCCTCCAAATTAATAAGGTTGAGAACATTTGGATTGCTACCACCGAATTTCATCAATTCATCATTTAAGACTTGATAACTGAAACTAACATGTAGGCTAGCTCCAATGGCGCTTCCTGCCAATCTAAAACTTGTGGTCCATTTCCCGGAACTATTGTCGCCCCTTAATGCCTCCAAAGTTAGAGGCAAAAGTCTTGTGAGATCTACCTCATGATGCCCTATGTCAACTTGAGGTGCCCCAACAATAGAAACATAAATCATGAAACGCTTAGAATCATACTTCACAGAATGACTAGTCCCACTGCCGCTACCATATACCGAGCACTTATGGGCCAAAGTTTCATCAAACTCAACAGCACCGCCAAAAACCATTGACGAGCGTGTCTGCAAACTGCTGTTTTTCCTTTTCCAATGAACACGCAAACTAATGCCATTGAAATTCGACGGCAACCCTTGAACCGAGTGGACATGGAGATTAAAACAACAATGGAACTTCTGACTACCAATATGGGTCAAAGCTTTCAAGGGCTTCTTCCAATTCCATGCTGAAGGCAACTTCTTGTCCTTGACAAACAGATCATCCCTAACATATCCTGGAGCAAATTGAACTTTTGGCTTTGCTACACGAGTTTTCTCAGCAGATTTGGATCGAATATTCGACGAAGAGAACAAGCCCTTAGAAGGGGCCTTGTTCAAGTAAAGGGCTCTGCTTATTTCCTCAATGTCACGCAGTAACCGACCATCTTCACAGTTAGCTTCTCCAACATCACCACCATCAACATCTTGATCCCCACACTCAAACTTTGATTTTATCATCTTATTGGCATTGAAGATTGAATAAATTGGTAAATATAGAAAAACACCCAACAAATTCTATCAACCCATCACACTAGATGTTTCACGGATGAATCAATTTAGGATATTCGTGACCTATAACAAAGTAACAAACCATATAAATTACAATCAGATATAAACACAACCACCATAATCATCATATCATAGCTCCTAGCTAGGATACATCAAAATACACAGCAAGCAAGAATTCTGAGAAAAACCCATTGTTGTTCCGCAAAGAAAGTTACAAACTTTACATGATTTGAACCACTAATCTAAGAGCAATAAAGTAAAATTGAAAGTTGAAGCTTATGAATGAAAGAACTCACTGAAAAATAAGTATTCGGTGGTTGTGGCTGGTGAAGCGTGAATCTGATGGAACGAGGAACACCCGAAAAATTAGCTTTGGTTTTGATGAAACAGGAATTGTGATTTGGAACGAAATGAAGCGGTTTTGTTGACTCCCTGTTATGCTTGGTTTTTTTTATCCTTTGCTTAGTGCACTTCCAAAGATGAGGTAGGTGACTTTGGTGAGAAAGAATGAGAAGATGCAGACAAGCATGTTCTTCTTTTTGTCATTATTTTATTTTCCAAAATTGTCAAAATTTTTATTTATTTTATACTCTAATACCTATACTACACATATTCCATAAGTTTATAATTGTCAACATTTTTATTTATTTATGAGGTAAAGTATATTTTTGTCGTGAAGTTGTCAAAAATTTTAAAAATACCTCTATATTTTATTTAAATTTAATTTTGTCTTAAAAATTTTTAATTTGTATCAAATATATCATCGACAGCTAAATTTTTAAAAAATTTAAGATTAATTTAACAATAATACATGAAAATTATGTTTGATTTGTTTATATTGAGGGTTATAGTTATAAAATTGCTATTAAATTGGTCTTAAATTTTTTGAAAAATTAATTGTCAGTGGTATATTTGATATAAATCGAAAATTTTTGGGACAAAATTAAAACAAAATAAAACTTAAGAGTATTTTTAAAACTTTTGCCAAATTTTAGGGACAAAAAATATATTTTACCCTTATCTATTTTTCCAAAATTAGGAGTAAAACTCGAACCCACAATTTTTAAATGAATATGAAAAGACTATGTCAACTTATTTATTTATTTATTTTAGACTTTAATAAGTTTTTAATTTTTATAAAATATTCACTTAAAACATATTCGTATCAATTTTTAGTACACGACTAAGTATTATATCTTTCTTTTATAATATAAAAAATAAATTTTTATTTTTTTTATCAATCACTTAATATTATAAGTAAAAAATATACACATAAAATGTATATAAAAATACATATAATATTTCAATATTTTAATACATATGATATATTTGTGAAATACTGTTATTTAGATTTGAATCAAAACTAATGACAGACAAACTTTTAAATACATTTTTAAATTTTTATACAGATGTTCTTTAAAAAGATGATTCGTGTACGGGTTTGTTAAGTGCATATAAAATGCACATATTTTTGGAGCAGACATACAAAAAAAAATATCAATCATCATACATTTTTTAAATAATTTATTCCACTACACTACATGACCTCTTATTTAACCATACTAAGTTTTAGACCGAATGCAAACAACCTCTAACAAAAATTGCACATAATTAGTTAATTACATGCCCTAAGTCTGCTGAATCACAGGATTTAGATCCTCTAAAGTTTGAATTTCATTTTAGAGAGTAAAGTGTAATCTTTTACCATTGATTTTATAGGTAGAATCAAAAATAAATATGAAAGAAAAAATATTCAAGGGTAACTTAATTCTCTAAAGTGAAATTCAAATTTTAGAAAATCCAAATCCGTACAGGATATATGTAGCACGGTTGAAGAAATGAAAACCAGAGATTTTATTATCCTCTATAGGATATAAAATTCTTACTTTATTACACCTAGTCGTTCATATTTTTTAAATTATATCTTCTCAATCTTCTTTAATTATTTTGTGATTATCAATGCGAACCTCCAGTCCTCCATGGTCTATATAAATAAGAATTTTTCTATAAACACAAATGGATGATAAATTTTTTTCTCCGAACACTCTGCAACATTTGCCTCTAGCACATTCGTTCTAATTTACTTGAATTCAATCACCTATTCATTCAAACCATCTTCAAGGACACGAACAAAAGCAATCAAGTGAGAATTTCATTTTATGAACTGAAATTCGACGCCCTGGTCATATTGGTACATATGCATGTACTCTTACACAAGTTGTGAATTGTGATTCTCATATTGTTGATACAAAAAATTGTTTAAAGCTTCCTTTGATCATAGAATCGCACTACTGTAAATCCCTTGAACAACCCACCATGAAGAGCTGCATCTACTCCCAAAATTGAGATTATTGATGAGCTTAATCGACTGATTTATTTGTGAGTCGGAAAAATCTAAGCAAAACACATATATATACATTCAGATTTAGTAAATCCTTTCTTCTCGTTCTTGCTGTTTCTTTTTATATACAACTTTATCATTCCCTTCACACACACACATAAGGAGATAGTTAACATAGGGAATACTAAATAGATCCAATTCAAAAGCAAATGTCCAATCATACGTGAACCTTTTTTTTCTCCCTTTTTGGGTATGACATTAAATCATAAGTGAGCAAAGATAGTCATGAATCGCCATGTTGAAGAAAATGAAGGTGAACAACACTCACAAATAATCCTCAATCAGAACTTCTTCATAGATAAACGTGTGCCTCTTTCCCATAAATGTATACAACATAAAACTGAATAATTTCATCAGGATGCATTCTTCCAAGTTCCTCGGTCATTTGTCTATAATTTAACTATTAAAACATAAACTGCCACTAGAGAAGGCATGGCTTAAACATGCCAAATTGCCAACCTGGGCAGCCATGGAGCACTCAGCTTAGAGAATGCTGTTCAACTACTTACTGTACACACCGTTGGAAACTTAACTATAAGAGAATATGATGTTTTTGGCAAAATATTTAAGCCCAAGGGGGTTTACTAGAACCTCAAAGATGGGCTTAATATGCATATTGCACAAATTCCTAGTATTGTACCGGCAACGTCTTAGATGCACCAGGATTAAGGTAATCCAGAGGTACAGATTCGAATCATGCACTAAGCTATCTATTATACACCAAATTTGAATCATTGGATTACCTTGATGCATGGTATGCATCGTTGCATTGTCCTATGGTAACATGGGATCACCGGATGATGCAAGCATTTGCAATCCGGTTTCCTCAACTGGCCATTTAGAAGAAATTTCTTGCATGGACTCTCCTGCAAATTTACAATTAATTTTAGCTTACCCAACAAACAAATGGAAAGAGTTGATTAAGATAGAAATACATAGGCACACAGCACATGGTTGTTAAGGGAAAAAGAAATTTACAACAGACCCATTAAGAAATCAGCTATAAGTTTATCTCAACTTACTTTGGTCATCCCAACTACTAGGGACAAACCAAATAACCTTAGCACTTACTTTGGATTCTGTTAGGATCTAATTCTTGGTTTTAACTTTCACCATCACTGGGTTTCGTAGTCCCAATTTAGAGCTTTTAGACTCAATTTTCAGAACCCCATCCTATTATGATTCAAATTACTTGTGTAATTGTTCAGTCTTCTATATTACATTCAGTGAGTGTTAGAATAATTCGACCCAGTAAGATCTTAAATGTGGTTCAAAATCTTTACAAAAACTTTCCGGCAAAGAAAAGAATTTATTTTTGTTAGGCAAATTAAAGGTTAAAAACTTTTAGCCCAAGGATACTACATAACTTTGTTAACTGAAGAATCAAATGAAGGTAGCTTCACAAGCATACAAATTTCACATTTCCCATAGCGAAATGTGTAAATAACTGATTTTCAAGTTCAACCATGCAACATTCTATAAGAAATAACAAGCTGACAGTCATACCTTGACACAGCCCTTTTACAGCGTCGAAGTTCTTGTAAGTGTAACCAACAAAGTTTAGATCTTTGGGCATCTGCATGAATTAAGTGGAGGTGGAATATCAAAATATACAAAATTACTTGTTAAACACAGTTTGATTATTTACAGAATATAATTGAATTGTGGGAGAAAGAAAAACTAAAATGAAAAAGTTATTGAATGACACATTTAATGGATTACTAAATAAGAGATAAAATTCTGTACCACTGTTAATATTTCTCCCTATGATTTTTCTAAGCCTACCTCCTCTATCTATAGATGTTCTTACTATCTTCTATCTGATCTACTTTCCTTACTGATGCCTCTTCAAATCTTTTCCACACTGGTCGAAACCACTAAAGAAGGTATTCTACCATACTTTCCACAATGTTGCCACCTTAACTTTCTCTTCATACATCCATCCCAAATTCTCTTATTTAGTGTATTCACTAATTCATCATAGCATCCTCATCTTTGCAGTATTTAACATATTTTCTTCATGGTTGTTCACTGTCCAACATTCAGGCCTATAAAATATCACACTGGTCTTGTAGCTGTGCAGAGTTTATATTTTTCATATGTAGTATATAATTTTCAAAAACTATTATCACTCGCCACTGCACTGAGCTACTAACTATCATATGTAGTATATTCTTCACATTAGTATACAAAAATCAATACAAAGCAGATGTACCTTCCGGGAGGTTCCTGATCCAAGCCTTTCGTTTGTTGGTGGATCAACCTAACAATTTAGAGAAGAAGCCTCTGTGAAAATCAGTAGGATTTGATTAAAAAGACATACAAGATAATAAGAGGAACTGCGATTGATATAATGCTCCTAGTTTTAACTTCTTAGTCATATAATCAGACACTTTGCTCATAAAATTGAAGCAACTCCTTTCAACTGATTATAAGGAAAAAGTAGACCATGGACAACATCTAAGAATTGTCAGATTAGATGGGATAGATTATGGTTCATAGAAAAGAGGAAACAATGACAATGGCATAGAAAAGTTGTTAATACTTCATCAAATTTCATGAAGTTCTGAGTATCTAGCTCTCCAACAACTTGTGGTTTGAATGCTGCCTCCATTTCATACAGTTTATCCCACTCTACACCATTGAACCAAGGATGAGCCTGGTCAAAATATAATGAATATTAGTAGATGAAGAAGGAAAAATTCGACACAGCAATAGTGAACACCTTACCTTGATTTCATGCGCCCCTCGAGTACCTAACCTATGGTCAACATCACACATCAATCTGCAGATTAGATCCTTAGCTTCTGGAGACAACTGTGCATCTTCTGAAAACCTTAAGAAATTTCTCCAATGAACAATCTGCCAGCAGTTGATTGAATGATAAAATAAAATTAGTATGAACAATGACTCATAATAGCAAAACTAGAATGGTGAAAAATGAGCAGCAGCCAGAAGAAGCAAAATGATAGTCAAATAAAGTGTAATAAATAAATTGGTTGGATACAAATTAGACTATCATTTAATAGTTTGATTGTAAGTGCAATTCTTAGGTTTCACAACAAAACACTATTGTAAAAAATAGGAACACTTAGTGCTAGTTTGGATTGGCTTTTTTGAATGAAAAAAGTACTTTTCTTCAAAAATAAAAAAGTAAAAATTTAAAGACAATTAAGAATGTTACCTTTCTGCAGGTAGTCATAGGGTTTTCCGAGTAAAATGGAGGGTAACCAACTAGCATTTCATACATTATTGCTCCCAGTGACCACCTGTTTGCATGAAATAAATACAACTGAATAGGGGTATAGATATATAGAATATAGGAATAAGGTGGACATATTGTAAAAGTTTATCATGCTGGTCTAAGAAGAACAAGCTCAATAATTGTTTTCCGAAAAAAAATAATACATGGTCAAAAACATTGGTAAGAACTAACCAGTCACATTCCATTCCATATCCTTTCTTCAGAAGTACTTCGGGAGCAATGTAGTCTGGTGTTCCCACTGTAGAAAAGGCCTTGCAAAGATAACAAGAAACATAACAGCCAAAAGGCATTACATACCAGCTATTAGATAAAAAGAAAAAAAGGAAAAAGAAATTATATACAATGCTATCAAAATGCAATATCACCTAGAGAGATGAATACTCTCTGGTAGCAACAGGAAATTTCTTTAGCATTGAATTGGATTTTATTACCACACGACAATTTTAAAGGTGCTAAATCCATGATCAAGTAATATGTTTATACAAAATATATATTTATAATATTCAGCCCAAGTAACACTAGACTACATTATCATGTGCAGTTCAGTCTTATAAATATAACATAGCATCATGTTAATATGCAGAAAGATGATAGTGCTTTCATAGAATGACAAATTCCCATACCTAAATGAAAAACATCTTATAAAAAGGCATGGGATTCCATTCTACAAAATAGGATTTAGTCTTCCTTTCCACAACACACATCATTAATTTTTACAAGATGACAAGGACTAATTAAATCTATCCAAACTTCATTTCTCAGACACAAGTAAACAATATTTGCTCTTCATCTTCAGCAAAGCGTTTCTTGTCATGAAGAAATAAATAAGCAAAGCTGAACATTACTCTTGAGATAAGAATGTACATTCATATTACAAGGATCTTAAAACAATATCGATATGTAGTAATTTAAGCTAAATAACATGATTGGCAACATATCTTCTGCCACACTGCAACAATATATCGAACTATTAATAAATTTTATAGCATACCAACTTTCTCCTGTTCATCTGCCAATGCTCAAGCTGCTCACGTGGATTTCTCCAACTGGTATGCTTATCCATGCCAGGAATAGATCCATCAATATCCATTGGCTCTGCTAAATTTCTGTCATCCATGACCTGATTTTCATGCAGTGTATACAAGGTGGTACAGTCAAGAGGCTTACAGAGGCCAAAATCTGAGAGCTTCATGTGACCATTTTTGTCTAAGAGTAGGTTATCAGGTTTTATATCTCTGTAAAGATGAAAATCAATAGAACTTCTTAGCACATTAAACCTATCTACATTACCACCCAATAAATCATCATCATCATCAATGAATAAATTAGGTCAACAACATCATAAGCACAGCCAAATTGAACAAACCTGTGAATGTAACCATGCCTATGAATAGACTCTATGGCTAGAACACTTTGTGCAATGTAAAATTTAGCAATATCTTCACTTAAGGTTTCTTCCCTAATTAGAAGAGTCATCATATCACCCCCAGGCAGATACTCCATAATTAAATACAAGTACTCGGCATCTTGAAATGAGTAGTAAAGTTTCACGATGCAATGACTGGCTACCTCAGCCAGCAAGTTCCTCTCAGCTCTAACATGTTCCACCTATAGAAAATGAACGATGTCAAGTAAGAAAAAGGGATACTATGCATTGTGCTACGGATCCAATGACTTGGCAATTATCCTAAACAGAGACCGTAGGACCTGATAATAGACCATGTATAGACTAATAGAAGTTTTCTACAACAACGAATTTAAAAGGACTATCTAGAATAAAAAATCAATACTGTATCCTTTAGATATTAGTAACTGATTTTGTTTAATCAGATAATATATATCTCACCTGGCCTTTCTTGAGCATTTCAGATTTCTTCAGCTTTTTCATGGCATAAATGTTTCCAGACTTTTTTTCCCGACACAGCCTAACCTGTAATTAAATGGGTTACAGAAGATAAGATTAATTATAAGCACACAGTCAGAAAATCAATGCACACACCAAATAATGATTGCATATTTAACAAGAACTGCTTCATGCACAAATACATATGCAAAGAGAAAGTCCGGACCTCTCCATAGGCCCCCCTTCCAATGATTGTTAAGAGCTCAAAATCATCAACACATATCTTGTGCCTTTTCAATCGCATATATTCTGTCTCCTTTCTCTCTAAATCTTTGATGAGGTTGATCCGTTCCTCATCTGGCACATCTGAAGAAGCTAATTTTCTTTCTAAAACCCAACGTCTATAATAAGAAAAAAAAATGTCAGGATCAGAAACACCAAAAGACACACTGAACAAGAGATCTGCATCACATTGGAGACTGCCGTAAGGAGGTATATAAACATGGCTACTAACAGGGATCTCATGCAAGAGATGTGTAAATCGCATTATTAGCAATTCCTAATTCCTTTTTTTCTTGTGAAACTCACAAAAGGAAGAAAAAGTGCAAATGTTTTCCCTGATGAGATAAGATCAGACTATAATTTCTAGAAGAACAACGTGCCAACTATACGGCAAACACGCATTATGCCCTGTCTTGGATCATGCTTGTACACAGCCCATTTATTCTTAATCTCTTTTGAGAAATTCAAGAAATATGATGATCTCAATCATTCATTCATGCCTACTAAAAGCACCTTGTTATAATGAGAAACCATCCAATATGGCAAGAAATTGGAAGAGATGAGTGTTTTTTCAGTCAGAGACACATGGGAAACTGAAGAAACATCTTGAATCATTAGCCAAGACCAGAAAGTTCAATCTATTGCATAGATATGCCATTTATGTCTAGTTAGGATATTGAGTTGGCATATATATGTGTGTATCACTATTTAGAAGCCATACCTTAATAAATTCTAACATCAAGTGCCAATATGAGGTTAAGGACAAAATAAGAAGTATGAAAACTACTAAAATAAAAAAGTTGCAATCTTAGAGAAGTTCAATAGCCTTATTAATCTCCGTAGTCCCTTCAATGCAAAATAATTGTCCAGTTATAATTACAGATATCAGCATATGGATTAAGGAAATGATTGAAAACATCTTAATTTTGATAAATTTAAGCGAGTGTACAAGTTATCCTTATTTTTTGTTCAATACTTATCATCTCTTTCCCCGTAGCTTCTCATTCATTTGATAGGGTTACTGATGGAAAAAAATTAATTAATATTCTCTAATCTTTCTAAATGGATAATTATTTGGGACCAAATAAACTTTTAAGAAAGGACAATAAATTTGGACAGAGGCGAGTAAATATTAGCCCATATATTTCTATTGGTCTGAATTTTTCTAGATCATAAATGATTGTATAAATTAGCATTCACCATTGACCTAATAAAATAAAACAAGAAATCCACATATGGATATGTATAACTATAAAAGGAGGAACCAATTGTGTAACATAATTAGATAGTGTTGTTAAAGACTATTGTTGTTGTGTCATTTCCAATGAGATAGAAAACATAACATCCTAGGTGATCAAAGGGGATAATTTTTCTTGTCATTACCCTATTTCGCTATCTGGTTTGAGCCTAGTTCAATAATCAAAATAGAGATAGCTAGCTAAGGCATTTTGGAAAATCTTAAACAATCAGAATACAACTTCCAGAATTTCGCCAGAATTATGTGACATTATGTTTAACCTCTGGAAAGATGAGCGAATTTCACTCTTTTAACTTATCCAACAACTCTCTTTTGGTTTTCAGCAACAATTCTGGAGCCGCAACATTACTCTTCGTTGTTTTTCCCATTTTTGTCTTCAACCGAGATACGTAAAAAAGGCATTATTGCTCATACTCACCATCAAGTCACCGCCATGACTAAGCACTCCTTCTAACAGATGATTTTCCTGGGTTTTGGAACTGTCTTAAGCACATAGTTTGTATACTAAGCGGTATCAGCTAACACTGAATCTCAATGTGTCCTCCTCATCAATGAAGCTAGATTGAGTAGCAAAACTCAAGGATTCATTATTTCATTACACTCAATTGGAGCTTATATTACTTTTAACTCCCAAGTCCAACCTAACAAATCAAATAATTAACCCTAACAGAACATAAACAACAAAGGAATCAGCTGAACTAAGAAAACTATCAGCTACCACGCAACAACAACCGAATAAAGCATCTTGAATTAACACTACCTTCACCTCAATTAGCAATTTAGAATTGCGCACACAGATTCAACACATGCGTTGCATTTTATTTTATTTTATTCAAAATCAGTACTATAGTCCAAATCAACACACCAGAGAAATCACAACGATTGAAGCGAATTGATGAGAAAATCAGAAGAGATAGTTGTGTTAGAGGTTAGGTTAGGTTAGGATAGGTTACCTTTCCTTGCGGTCTTGAATGTTCTTCATGTGGGTTCTGTAGTGGTTCTCGATGAACTTTTTGGCAGCAGCGACCTTGACCATGGTCAAGCTGGAGCCCACACTCTCTTCTTCTTCTTCGGCTTCTTGTTCTTTTTCATCAAGAAGCTCATCGTCCATGACCTCCAAGAATCGAAGAATGTGAAAGTGAAAGCTTGTTACAACTTCTCTCTGCCACTCTTATCTAGTATTACTAACTCTGCTCTACTCTCTAGGTTTAATATCTTGCTTTTCATAGCAAATAATCTAATCTTATGTGATACAAAAAAAATTATTATTTATAATAATGTTTAAACTAATTACTTAAATAATGAATAATTAATTAATAATTTTTTAATTATACATAAATATTTTATCTTTTTAATAAATAGTCAAAAATTAAAAAAGATATTTTTTAATTAAGGAGCAATAATATTTACTTCTTTAAAAACATAACAAATTACCAATTTTAAGGTGTTTAAAAGATTCAAACGTATAACAAAATAATGTAGAATGGTACTACTTGTACTGGCCTTTTTTAATTAAATCCAATTAAATTTGTACAAAGTCTAGAAAAAAAATGTGTGTATACATCGTTTTTTTTTTCGCGTCATTTATAGTACACAAATTTTTGTTGGAGAGTATAAAAATTTATTGATATAATACATAAATTTTCGAAACATATCACATAAAATTTTAAGCATAATACAAATTTATTGATATAGTATACACATCTTTGTACATAATACACAAATCTTTGGACATACACAATTTTTTTTTATATTTTGTTAGTTAGGTGAATTAATGTTTTAGATATGTAGTTCTTCAATAATTTTTACAATGGACTTCAAAAATTCTATATTATGCTTATGCAACAAGATTTTTGTGCTGTTAACACAAATTTATGTATGGAAAAGTTTAGGGGCCAGCAAATTTGTTAAAATCTGGCCAGCATTTAGCCAGCAAAACAAAAATGAATGATTCTTCACCATTAGATGAAATCTCATACCATTGATGGCTACAACTCACAACATCTGCTAGCCCCTAGTACTCTTCTTTATGTATTATATATATTTTATTGATTGAGTGAAAATATTTTGAATATATAGTCTCAAATACTAAAATTTATGTGCTTTACACTAAAATTCATGTGTTGTATATCAAAATTTATAAATATTTATAAGAAAAGAAAATGAAGACGATAAGAACAATGATAATGATAATAAAAGAGAAGAAGAAATTAATAACAAACAATATTAACAATAATATCAAGAGAAAAAAGATAACCATGATAACAACAACTAAAAAAAATGATATAAATCTTTTATTTTTAAACAACTTAATTATGAAAGGATTAAACACCTAGCATTTTTGTATGATTAATTCCATTCCTTGGTTTGATTCCATTTCTTCTCAAAGTCCTGCTTGCTTATTTTTGAGGTAATTAACACAGACAGAGGACTAAGTTAGCTTTGGCAAGAGAATAGTACAAATAAAGCGAAGATTATTTTTGTGAGGGTGGTCCTGGCTGAATCAATTTAATCTTAATTATGTGTTTATTTGAGTGTTATTATTTTGATAAAAAAAAAATTTTAAAAATTTTTTATTTTATTTTTTAGTGTGTTTAATAAATTTTTAATAGTAAAAGTACTAACAAAAAACATCTTTTTGAGAAACTATCATTTACATCTTTTTTTAAAAGATTTTTTTTTTAAAAAATATTTTTTACGTAATAAATTAACAAAAAAATACTTTTATCTTATTTTACCTAAACATTAATTGATAAATAAAAAAAATTTTACATATCTAAACATAAAATCACTTTTATTTTTATAAAAGATCTTTTAAAAATATATCCTTTAAAAAAATATCTTCTTTAATTTGTAAAGTGGTATACACCACCTCCAAAACTGCTGATTCAAAAGAAAAGAAATTCTTGCAATTAGAAGATTTTGTAACAATGCAATTTTCAAGCCATTGTTTGGTATAACTATCATGGTGCAATCCTACTAGGGTCACGAGGATAAAGTGATGTCTTGCGAATGTTATTCAGGCGCTAAAGAAGAGTATTTCTACAGGCTCCAAGCCAATTCCAAAGCCACCATAGCCACCATGTGTTGGTTTACCATATCTGAATCATCAACAAAGCAATTAGTTTTTTATAGGTATTTCAATTTGTTGTAAATATAAATTATGTCTTTATAGGAGAAAAATAGAACTGAAATAAGATAATTGTCAATAAAATATTTGCATATAATGTGACATTAAATATCATACATGAAAGTAAGGATCTTGAGTCAATAGCAGTCGAAGATTATCGACAAAAAAATGATTGACCGAAATGGGAAGAAGTCATAAAGCCTGAGTTAAACTCACTTGCAAAACATGAAGTCTTTGGACATCTACACCAGAATATGTAAAACCTGCTGGATACCGATGGGTATTTGTGAGAAAACGAAATGAAAAAAATGAAGTTGTATGTTACAAAGCTCGACTTGTGGCACAAGGTTTTTCACAAAGACCTAGTATAGATTGTGAAGAAACATATTCCCCTGTAGTGGATACAATAATAATGAGTTATTTGGTCAGTTTATCCGCATATCATAAATTACATATGCATTTAATGGATGTGGTAACAACCTACTTATACGACTTATTAGATCGTGATATCTATACGAAAGTCCATGAAGAATTAAAGATATCTAAATCATCCAATGAATATTCACAAGGGTTATACTCAATCAAATTACAAAGATCTTTATAAGGTCTAAAGCAATCTGGACGAATGTGGTATAATCGTCTTACTGAGTATCTGGCCAAAAACGGATTCAAGAATGATGATATCTGCTTGTGTGTTTTCATAAAGAAAGCTGCATCTAAATTCATTATAATTGCTATGTACGTTGATTATTTAAATATTATTAGAACTCTTGAAGAGATTTCAACAATTATAAAAACTCTAAAAGAAGAAGAGTTTGAGATGAAAGATCTTGGAAAGACTAAATTTTGTCTTAACCTGCAAATCGAGCATACAAAAAATGGGATCTTTATTCATCAAACAACATACACATAAAAGATCTTGAAGATATTTTATATAGATAAGTCACATCCATTAAATACTCCAATGATTGTAAGATCTTTGGATATGAAAAATGATCAGTTCCGTCTTAAGGAAGAAAATGGAGATATCCTTGGTCCTGAAGTACCATATCTTAGTGTCATTGGAGCGCTAATATATCTTGCTAATAATATAAGACCCGATATATCATTTGCTGTGAATTTATTAGCAAGATATAATTTCTCTCCAACTAGAAGACATTGGAATGGAATCAAACAAATCTTTCGATATCTTCATGGAACGGTTGATATGGGATTGTTTTTTCCCTATGGATCCAAGTCACAACTAGTTGGCTATGCAGATGCAGGATACTTGTCTGATCCACACAAAGAGAGACCTCAAACAGGGTATCTGTTCATATATGGTGGTACAGCTATATCATGGAAGTCCATGAAACAGATAATTGCAGCAACATCCTCTAATCATGCTGAAATACTAGCGATTCATGAAGCAAGTCGCGAGTGTTTTTGGCTCAGGAGTTTGATCCAATATATTATGTCATTATGTGAACAGATTAATCATAAGATGGCTCCAACTATCCTGTTTGAAGATAATACAACATGCATTGCTCAACTTAAAGGTGGATACATCAAAGGTGATGCAACAAAGCATATTTCTTCCAAATTCTTTTTCACTCATGATCTCCAAAATCAAGGGACAATTGATGTCCAACTGATCCGCTCAAGTGACAATCTGACAGATTTATTCACAAAATTACTCCCAAAATCCTCCTTTGAAAGATTGGTACATGAGATTGGGATGCGCCGATTTCGAGACATCAAATGATGTCGACAAGAAGGGGAGACTGTACTCTTTTTTTCTTGATCAGGTTTTTTTCCTATTGGGCTTTTCTTAACAATGTTTTTAATGAGGCAGTTTTCATCACAAATGATATTGTACTCTTTTTTCTTCATTAAAATATTTTTTTCATTGGATTTTTCTTTAATAAGGTACTAAAGTTTTAACTAGATATATTCCTAAATGGTTATTCAAAAGGAGTGTTGAGATAAGTATGATGATGTGGATGCCCATTTAATGGACTGTTCACTCTTTTTAGGATGAGATTTTATTTTCTCAAAACAAAATGAAGTTAATGAAACTAAAAAACAATGCTCTTGTACGCCTATAAATAGGACATGAAATGATGCAAAAGGAATACACAAAAAAGTAATAAAAACTCTTTTTTCTCTCTTTATACACTACTAATATTTTTTCTTTCTCTTTTTCTTACTGCATATAAATATATAAATAATTTTATTAAGTTAATACTAAAATATTTTTATTTACACATTTTTATTTTATATTTAATATATCTTCCTTTATTTATTTTACAACATTTATATCCAGTTTATTAGCAAATCATCAATGTATACCATTGAAGGGTCTATTCAAATACCATACCTAAGTTTTATTTGTCTATGTTAGGGAGTAGTCAACTTAATAGATTCTTTTCAAATTTCTTTTGGTGAAAATAGGGTAAAATATTTGTAGAGGACTTTAGTACATAATTTTTTTTGACATAAAAAGTCAAGATCAGTGTTTTTTCCATACTTACCCAATTATCGAACATGTTATTTTTACACTCCATTTAATGAGAATCTTTAAGTGTGAATGGTTAGTCATATAATTTACAATTTTTTTATCAAGATATTTTCAATCTAACAAAAACTAATTTATTATAGATCAAAATTACATTTAAAAATTTGACTTATCAATATTCGAACTGGCATTTATTTAATTAAATGAACTAATAAATTAACTATTAAATCAATCTAAATTAATTTATAAAAGAACTTATTTGATGAAATAAATTTGATTTACTCAATTTATTTCTAACAAAATTATTTATACACTTTTAGTATAATATCAATTAACAATTATATCCATGGACAAATAATTACCAAAATAAATCTTTTTTATAATAAATTATGCTATGTGTACATTAAAATTAGTCACCAAAGTCAACCAATAGTATAAAATACATATTGAAATATAAATACACATTGAAAATAAATTAAACTACACATATATTTATACACAAATACATAAATAGCTGATTTTAGTGTACAAATAACATTTTTCATTGTTGAAACAAAACTTATTGAACTTTTTTTCACTCAAGACAACCAACCAACATTTCTTCTTTTTTCTTTTTGGGACATAGAAACTACTTTTTTAAATTGGAAAAGTATAGGTAACTAATAATATTTTTGAACAATGTGTGAACAATGTAAATTAATAGGATTAAAAAAATAAATTTAAATTAGTAACATTAAATTATGGTATAGTGTATTTTTATTTGATCGGTTGTTGTTCATATTGTTCAAAATAGTCATTATTTACCTAACACTCCCCTTCTAAATTTTGTTTGGTTGTTTTTCCATATATGGAATTTTGTCATATTCCTTTTTTTTTTTAAATCTGGATTTCTGTCATATTTTACCAAGTCATCCTAAATGCACCCCAAACTTCTGGTCCAAAACCATGCCACCATTCACATGGAAAAGGGTTGCATTTGCATATCTATTTTGTCAAACATTAAGTGGATGTGGCATGGAGACCCTGAGAGTGAGAGGATCACTAATAAATGTTTAACAACTTCAAAATTTAATGGTCCAATCAAATCCTTGAATTCCTTTTCCTTTTGATTTTTTTTTTCTTTTTACATTCCCAATTTTTATGGAGGCCTGGACCAACCTTTTACTACAACGCTATCTTGGGCACTGAACCGAAGACCATGAGTCCATGACTAAATTTATGAGAGGGGCAAACATGTAATTATGTAGAGACATTAGTTCAACTAAAATATACATGGAATTCAAATGTGTTGTGTCATGCGCCTGCTATATTTGAATTTCATACACATTCACAATCACATACATGTATACTTCTCTTCCAAGAAAGGCAAGAATTCTAATGAAACATGCATTTTTCATAAATGCGAAAACACGGTGTGTGTCTGATTTAGCTTTTATAAACTGGAGTTTAATTTAAATTCGATTATACTAGAACTGATTTTGATTAAAATTGAATTTGTTTTAAGTTATTTATGTTTGGATACTTTTATTCAAAAATAATTATAATTAATAAAATAATATAATAATGACTAAATTTAATTTTAAAGATAGTTAAAAAATAAAATGAAGATGATGTTGCATGTAGAAAAGATGAGGAGGGTAAAATAAGATAATTAAAATTAAAAGGAAAAGTATGGAGAGCCAATGGAATATCTATACAATGTTAATAACCATTCGAGTATTAGGGATAATAAACATATTCGCTCTAATACCATGTTATGATACCACTCATCCCAAAAACTTCAGCGGATGGAAAAAGGTAACACTAATAGTTGTATCTCTAAGACTTCATAAACCTC
Source organism: Arachis hypogaea (assembly GCF_003086295.3). Lineage (NCBI taxonomy): Eukaryota > Viridiplantae > Streptophyta > Magnoliopsida > Fabales > Fabaceae > Arachis > Arachis hypogaea. The sequence goes on along the minus strand of NC_092051.1, from coordinate 146,603,143 downwards.
TATTGTACACATTGTACAAATATTTCATTGGCTCCTCATACTTTCCCTTAAAGATATAACTATTAGTGTTACACTTTTATCATGACATGGTATTAGAGTTCTAGAATAACCATTAGTACACGGATGGTTATTCTGAATATTATAGTACACATTGTACAAATAAGCCATTGTTTTCTTAGTGGGACTCTAATTAAAATATAAAATAAAAATGAATGTGTACGAAGAAAAGGAAAAAATGTGAAAAAAATAGTTAAAAGAATAAATTTTACTATCAATTCTCAACCGTATGAAGTGAAAACAAAAGCTACAAAAGAATAAGCATTACATTCACTTGATGATGAATAACAGAAGTTGCTATCATAACATCTATTTTTCTTGGACTTCAAATTCCAATCAATTTCGATCATACTTGACTCTTAGATACTATGATAATGATTCTAGAAAGGATTTTTGTTCATTAACATGTGTTTAGCTTGCAAGATGACAAGAAAAAGTTGAATACCATTGTAAAATCCTATGGCATCAAAAGAATCCATGAAAGTAAAGGGTTACTATAAAAGAATGTTACTGATATTATTAACTAGTTTCTCATATGGAAATTAAAGTATGGAATTGGTTTACAAGTATATGAACCTAACCTATGTAAAATCATACATACATACATATATATATATGAAATTGCAGAGGCAAATACACCTTTTACAAAAGCCCCTTCAACAAATAATGATGAATGATTTGATATCATATAAAAAAAAATTGAACATATAAAGCATCAAGATAGTCAAATACAAACAACTTTTTTTTTCTTTTCTTTTTGGTTTTGATAGAACAACTGTCATCAGCAGCAAGATTAAACAAAAGAAGTGCCGGCTAGGCCATGATGTAAGAGATTATGAGCAATAGCATCTCTAGCTTTCATTGAAGTCATAGATCTCAAAGCAATCTCAGGAACAATCTCATCATCAAGAAGATCAACCTTAATCTCAGGATCCATTTTCTCACCCCTCAACTCACAAATATTATGAAGAACACAACAAGCACCAAGAACAATAGGCAAGTCCTGAAGCTTAACCTCAGTCCTCTTTTGCAAACAACTCCACCTACCTTTCAATTTTGCAAATGCATCCTTAGCAACTTTCTGAACCTCACCAATCTTCTCATTGAAAGCATGCTGTGTCCAAGTCAAATTGTGTTGACTATAAGGCACCAAAACCCAATCCATCAAAGGGTACCCTTTTCCACCAACAATCCAAACACCATTCAACAATCCACCATTGTTGGCCCTTTGAGAAAGTGCTGATTTCTCAAGAACTTGATCATCAAGCATTGATCCTGGCCAACCAATGCAAACATCAGTGAACACCCCATTTGGATCAACAACACCTTGAACTGTTATTGAATATGAAGTCTTTTGGTTCCTCTCAGTGTGCCTCTTGTTGAAATATGCAGCAACACTAACCTTAGGAGCTATGATAGGAACATGTGAAGTGTACATGGACCCTACAACATTTGGAATACCAGAAATACCCTCAAACTCATTCTTGATGTTCCTCAATTGAGACTCATTAGGCCATTGGAGATACTTAGGCATAAGAACAGTTTTGATTGCAGTGCAAACCTCAAGAACAAGCTTGTGACAAGTTGAGATTCCTAATCCAAATTTCTTTGAAACAAGCCTTAGAGGATCACCAGTTGCTAATCTCCATAGACAAACAGCTACCCTTTGCTTCACAGGGATTGCATTCCTCAGTGTTGTGTCTTCTTTCACAATTGCTGAGTTCAGTTCTTCACATATCAAATCAAATGTTGATCTTCCCATTCTGAATGCTTTTCTGAACTCTTCTTCAGGAAAATCTTCTCTGTTGCATTCATCCCACCATGCCCCTGATCTATCCTTCACCCACAGCCTCCTCTGAGGCCCCCCATTCCCCGCCCCGCCTCCGCCGCCGCCACCACCACCTATGTAGTACAAACACCAACACAATTGATAAATTCATGTAATTGATGCAGATACCAATCAATGTGTAAAATTGAGGTATGTAATGCAAAAATTAGTCACAAATTGTAGAATTACAGCATATATCCTAGATAAAAATACCAAAAATAGAATCAAAGTAACAATATTGGAAACAGATATGCATAGCAACAAATACGTGATAAATTTGTAGTAAAAAATTAAAGAAATTTTAAGAGATTATTGGAAGGTAGTTAGTACCTTCTGAAGATGCTGCTTTTTCTAAGCCTTGTGAGGCAGCAGAAACAGCAGCAGCACAAGCCATGTTCCTTGATTTCTTCCTCTTGATCCTCTCTGATTCTTGGACGTGATTATAATATTCATCAAGGTTGGAATAGTAATTCACCATGGCTTTTGTCTTGTTCTTGTGATTGGTTTCCAATGAGAGCTTCTCTTCTTCACAGATTTTGTTGAGGTTTTGATGATCAAGCTTCTCTTGTTCATCTAATAATAGCAAAGATGTTAGAATACCCTTTAACTCTTTCTTCTTCTTCTTATTCTTATTCTTGTTATTGTTATTGTTCTTCTTCTTCTTCTTGCTCTTGTTGTTCTTTGCATCTTCATCTTCATCTTCATCTTCTTCATCCTCATCTTCATCTTCTTGGTTGTTATTGTTGTTGCTACTGCTTGATCCATCATCATCATCATCATCATCATGTTTTCTATGCCTCTTTCTTGTGGAACCATTAATGGGGTCATTCATTTGATCAAAAGAACTCTGAAGCAAAGTGTAAACGTATGAGAGTGATTCAGGGTCTGCAAAAGTTGGGAGTTTCATGAATGAATAATGAATAAACAAATGAACAATATACAAAATAGAAACAAAAGGGTTGAGTTCAATTCTTCAAAATTATGGAGAATTTGATTGATGAGAAAGAACTGAAATTTGAGTATTGGAAGAACAAATAAAAGATAGAGACAACAAAAGTAGTTGTTGTTGAGTTAAAATCTCTTTGTTTCTTCTTTGAGATTGAGTTATGATATGATATAATATATGGTTTGTTATTTTGTGGTAATATTATTATTAATATTATTAATATTTTTTGTGTTTGTAGTGTGAACACAAGGTGTGGTGTGAACGCGGACATTGAAATTCGAGCAAACAATAAACAAAGACATGCCAATAATAATAATAAATAATGAAATAAACATTGCCAACCTTACTTATTACTTAATTAATTAAAGGATCTGTGTAACGAATTCTTGCACTTATTAAGGGAGGATGTTATAAATAGAAAAAAATATAGAATAGAATAAATAATAGGTCTTTAATCAAATATAAATATTTATAAAAAAAATATTATTAAAAGATGAGATACATAAATGTTTTTGTTGTGAAAACTTCTATCTGTCTTGTATTTTCAAAGGTTAAGGAGTATTTAATTTTGATTATATATCTCTAAAAAAATAGTTAAAAATTTATTTGTTCTTTATTAAAAAAATTAATAACCATTACTAAATAATATGTTGTTTACTACCTCTTAACAAGTGAGTTTCTTATTCTCATCTTTCTCTCATTAATTAAAATGAGTAGAAACTAGAAACACGTCTTAATAAATAATAATAAGAGTTCAATTAATATGTGTCTTTATTATTACTAATAGAAATTTTTTATAAAAAAATTATATATTAGCTAAATTTTAATAAGAATTTTTTTTTAAGTAAGTAAGGGATTTTTTTTCTCATTTTAAAGGGAAAAAAGGAGGAAAGCATTAAGCACGCACGTTTAACGTTTTGCTTAGCTTGTTCAGTTTCCCTTGGGTTTTAGCCGAAAAACAATACGTATTTAGTTTAGAATTTTCAACTATAATTAGGAATGAAAAAGTTCTTATAAAAACCACTTTTTACTTTTTTCTTTTATATTGAGCGGATGTCTTTTTTTGAATTATAAATGGCTGAAATATTACTCTTAAATGTGATCTCGATTAATTTAGAGTATAAAAACTGGAGTTTTCAATTTGTAAAAAATATAAAGATGGGACCTTTCGATTTTGTGAGGGGGACAGAAATTAGGCTCTCTAATTTCTACTTCAAAAAAATTAAAAAATTTAAGGTATAAAAATCAGTACCTTCTATCATTTTAAAAAATATTCAAAATTATTATGTTAAAATATATCGCTCATATCAAATCTATCTAAAAAAAATTAATCTAAAAATTGCAATCAATGATTTTTATTTAAATTAAAAAAAAAACAAAAATCTCACTCAAAAATTTTTAATTTAATTTTTTTTAAAAATTTATCTTGTGATTTCTAAGTTTATAATTTGTTTCATATTTTGGTATAATCCCAAAAAATCCAATGATTTGGAATTTTTTAAAAAAAAGTCCCTCGTATGTAAAAAAGATTTGCTGTAAAATGTACATATAGATAAAATAGAAATGGAACGAGTTACTATTTAACTAAAGAATTTGTAACATTGAAGGCATTTATTTTGTTAGGACTTTAAGATAGAATTTAATTTAATGTGCATTAAAAATTAAAATTGATAGAATAATGGAAAGAAGATGCGGAAGAATGACGTAAGAGAGTAAGAGGGTGAGTGAGAGTGAAGTGTGAACACGGTTTCAGTTTCGAATTTTTTGAGATTGAAATCTTTTGCTGTGTCAGACTCAGACCTGGAATTTTCTTTCTACCTTTTTTTTTAAAAAAAATTATATAGTATTTATAATTTGGTGTTTAATTTTTGTCTAATTTATTTTTTAATAAATTTTAAATATTTAATAATTTTATATTTTTATATTTTTAAAATTAAATATTAATTTTTAAAATTTTTTAATAAATTAAACAAATACTTTTAGATATTATAACAATTATTTTTTTTCTTTCCTCCTATCACAACTTTGCATATCTTCTATTCTCACATAATAATATAATAATAACTTTACTATATATATATAAATTAATCTCTAAATTATTTATTTATATAAAATATATATTAAAATATAAAATAAAAACAACATGTATATTTTTATAACTGATTTAATCGTTAATTTTAATATGTATATAATATTTTTAAATAATAGATACGATGATTTCTATATGATTATAATGATTATATTAAATTTTAATAACATTTAAAAAGGTATAATTAATATACGGGATTTTTTAAATTTATATAAATTAATTTTATACTTAATTTTAGTTTTACATAAGTCTACTCAAGGGATTTAAAATCTTGAACAAAAATCCTATATATAATTCTCATGAGATTTTAAAAATTTATCATCATACTAGTAAAATTCTCATATTTTAATCATACACTTCATCCTCAACTAAATCTTATATTTAATTTTCTTGAAAAATATTAGTAAATACATATTGCAAAAAGATAAAAGATAGAAGAAAAATTTAATTCTTAAAAGATATTTTTTTAATGTACGAAATCAAAGAAATATAAAGATGAACAGTCATAAAAATATATATGTTTTGTTCATATTCTAATATTTTTTTAATTAACTTCTTTTGTAAGTATTTTTATTTTAAAAGTGTAGTTTTTATCAATTATTATTATACACTATACTATCAATTATGAAAGTTAAATCTCTCATCCTTGCGCAATTGTATTAGTCGCTACTCACAACCAATAAAAAAAAAAAAGTTAAAATCTCTATTAAGTTAAACAAGATTGTGCCATAAGAAAGATGCTTATTATAATTCATGAAGGTTCAAGAAAATTATATTCTCTTCCATGGTAACCCTTTTTTCGTTTTGGCATATATATATATATATATATATAATTTTGAAAAAAATGAAAATGTTTAAATTTACAATTTAAAAAATTACTTAAATATATAAATTTATTTAGTTATTTATGTAAATCTTTTTACATTAATAGTATATAAAATTTAAATTCATATATATTCATATCATATATATTAAAAATTAACAACTAAATTAATTAATCGTATAAAAAATATTAAAATATAAAATATGTATTTAAAATATATAATATAAAATAATACACATATTTAAATAATATATATATATAAAATGCTATCTTGTGGGCCTTAACCTGTTGCGTTACTAATTATGAAGGGTTCCAAGTTTCCAACTGTTGACAGCCCCGCTACACCAATTATTAGGGGACCAACATTTTATGTAATGTCAACCTTAGAGAAAACCTTATTATGGAATTAAGATTTTCTTACTTTTTGTAAATTATTTATTTAATTCTCTTCTCTATGGCGATACCATACTAAACTTAATTACCTAAATACTATACAAAATAAAACATGTTTTAATTTCTATTTTCTTTTACGCAAACCCTACGTCTCTCTAGAATATGTGCTTGGGGATGCTTAATCATTTCCAATTTAAACATGAGAGACTTTGACTTTGAGCATCCATGTTCACATTCACATTTTGAGATTGCTTACAAATAGGTCCTTATCTCTAGCTATACTACTCATTCATAGCTAATAGCTATACCCTTTTTTAAATTTTCAACAATCTACGCTGCTTTTGACTTTAATTTAATTTGTCTCAACATGCATCCTCTCTGCATAGAATCTGAGATGTCTATGAAAATGAAAATTACATGGATGCATGATCAAAGTCTCACTTTCAAGTTTCAATTGTATACTCTAGATTAGAATAGAATATGATTAGCTTAAAATTTTTATCTTGGGTAATTTATTTAAATGAATCAAATGCATTTCAAAATTATCCATATCTCTTAAAACAAAAATTTTTTCGTAAATGTCCCAAGATACATTTTTATATAAATTGAATTTAATAAATTCGATTAAGTAAAAATAGTACTAAATCGAATTAAATAGATTCGATTTACATGTAACTTTAGAAAGACCTTAAATCAAAATAATGAGTTTCAAATTAGGAATGAACATAAATCAAAACGACTAAATTCGATTTATGAATGCATGTAAATCGAACCAATTGAGTTCTATTCATAACACGTGAAGCAAGTCCGTCGTAAATCGAAGCCAATGATTTTGATTTACAAGCATTCCGCATCCCAACTAGTTCGAATCAAATGGATTCAATTTACGCACATTCAGCCTATATAAGCAAATTGAATTTCATTCATTCGAACTACAACCAAAACGAACCCCACACCCAACCCCACCACTCCAGAGGCGAGATTTATGAATAGCCGCCAAGAAAAGATCGAAGCTGGAGACATGGAAGATGACCCGAATCATCTATATCGACTAGATGGAGTCGTGCATATTGCTGGCACCATCCACCTCGAGGTTAGTAAAAAAGTTTTCTTTTTTAAGCAAACAATAGTTATTCTATTAGTGTTAAAATATATGGTGCGGTGGTTCATTAGAGTCTATAATTAGATTAGGAAGAAAAATATTTTTTAATTAAACTGCATGGTATAGGCTAGTAAGTTATTAAGCGGTTAGATTTTGATAAATGGAGTAGGTAACTAACAAGGTTGCTTTGGAATGTAAGATATGTTAGATTTTTGAAATTCTTATTCTTATGTGCGACAAGACATGGTTAATGAGTAGCGACAGAAAAAAGTTTCCTGATTTCTTTGACTTAGATAGTTATAAGTAGAGATGTGAGGAAAGTTTAGATTTTTTATTTTTTTAATAAGTTTTTTAATAATTTTCTGTTATGGTAAACAAGTTTTTCAAGAAAGATCATGCCGTATTTATCGTTTTCATGTTTTTCATTTGTTGAAGATTGTATTGTGCATGTTATGATAAGGAATTTTCTATCGTTGTGCAGCTCCATCGCTGCATCAGCAGCATGAGACGGCAACAAGGTATGTCGTTGGATGATAGGATAGTTCCGTACTTGCATACGGCTGGCAGGATTATACCATCTTGCGAAACTGAACGAGACATGATTTTGATTAGACAAGCCATTGGTCAGTGCATTCGTGGAGAGATGGTGGCCTGAGACACACACTTTTTACATGTCGTTCGAGAAGTGCACGATCACGCTCCAAGATGTGGCATACCAGTTAGGGCTCCCGATTGACGGTCAGTATGCCAGTGGATGCCTTACGAATTTTGCGCGATATGTTGAGGGTGGTCGGCCAGCGTGGGTATGGTTTGAAGAGTTATTGGGTGTTTTGCCTCCTGCGAACTGCATCGACAAGTTCACGGTGAAGTGTACATGGTTTTAAGAGACATTTAGTGAGCTACTGCAGGGAGCAGACGATGAGACGGTCAGGAGGTATGCCCGTGCGTACATCACGATGATCCTATCCACACAGTTGTTCGGGAATAAGTCGGGTACCCGCCTCCACATTCGTTGGTTACCCTATGTTGCCCGACTAGAGGACATGGGTCAGTACAGCTGGGGGTCAGCTGCCCTGTCATGGCTATTCAGATGCATGTGCCGTGTGGTGAACAGAAATGTGGTCAAGTTGGCAGGTCCACTGCAGCTCTTTCAGTCGTGGATCTTCTGGAGGTTTCCAAGTTTCCGGCCAGAGAGATTTGATTTCTTCCATTGGCCGTTGGCGTCCAAGTATTCCCCCTTCAGCTACGCATTGTGTATTTAAGAATATGAGGATTTACTTTATTTTTAATTAAATATTGTGCATTTCAAATGGCCAGGTTATCAGCCAACGTTGAACGACAAGGGGCCCCGTGTGTCGCATTGGAGGCTTAGGATAGATTTACTCCAGCACGGGGATGTGAGTATCTTTTGTTGTAACTCTGATGAGTGGTAAATTAGTATTTTCATCTTTTACTATTTATGGTGACTAACGATAAATAATTATATGCACAGTTGTTGTGGATGCCATATAGTTTGGCGAAGGTTGTTCAGGTGGTGCATCCTGAGATATTGGAGCCACGACATATGTCGTTGAATGCAAAGGAAGGAGAAGCAACTAAACCCGCCTCAGGTGCAATAATTGGCACAGTTGATGAGGCACGAACAGGCATGGAACTAGAGCATACTGGATGTCCTACAAATTGAGGATTTCGATTCGAACATCCAGAACTAGATACCACATCAACAAGCTTAGCCAACAGTTTTGGAGTCCTCAATTCGGAGAACTGACGGCGACAATGGTGCAAAACTTGCAAGTATTCGTCATTGCCAATAACAAATGAATCATACTTTAGATCATCGCGTAACACGGATATTGGAATTCTATAGAACAATTTCTCCACCCGTTTGACACCAAGCAAACCTAGTTTCTGGAGTATAGTATCTTTAAACTCAGCAAAACTCGTGGAAGGTTTGAGAAAAATACTTAGCGGGTCCTTATCAGTAAACTTAATACCTGATCGCATTTTTTTCTTAATGGACCCTCTATAGTGCACAAGAGCTACAAAACTCTCATCACTAGCCATTGTGAATCTCACTATTCTAAAAATTTCACGTTGAGCTCACATATATAGAGATCAATTATGTATAAATCGAATTAATTGGATTCGATTTAATCACATATTGAAACGAACACTAAATCGAATCCATTTCATTCGAATTACCTTTTTTTTCTCGAGTCCTTATAAATTAAACTCAATTGGTTCGATTTACATGCATTCATAAATCGAATTCAATTGTTTCAATTTATGTTAATTCCTAGTTCGGAACTCATTGTTTCGATTTAAGGTCTTTCTACGGTTGCATGCAAATCGAATCTATTTGATTTGATTTAGTACTATTTTCACTAAATCGAATTTATTGAATTCGATTTATATAGAAATGTGTCTTGAAACATTCATGAATGAAATTTTGTTTTAAGAGATTTGGATAATTTTAGGGGTGCATTTGGTTTATTTAAGTAAATTACCCTTTTATCATAGTGTATACATCTAAATGAAAATTCTTATATATATAAATTACCATATTTGTATCTATAAAAAATATAAATACTAATAAATATATCTATCAAATAAGAAAAGTAACAGTGTATCTATAAAAAATAGATTTTGTATGACAAAAATACTCAAATTTTATTTTTTTGTTAATTTTTTAATGAAATTTTCAAATTATCCTCACATTTTATCGGGAGTAGATCCTCTCCAGTGAAAAAAACTGGATAGTATCCAGTGTTTAATCTCACCCTTCATTGCTCTATCTCTCCTATTTAATATTGGTCCCACTTATAGAATTAAAGGTGAGAGGTCACACTTTATTCTCTCAAGTTTTAAAAAAAATGGAGAGGATCTATTTTCCATTTTATCGCCAATCTCAACTCACACACTCTCTCTCTACCAAAGCTTGTTCCTCTGGCAAAGTTGCCGATGCAAACGCCCTTCTTTATCTCAGATGCATTTTTTCCCTGCCCCTGACACCGCCACCACCTCCACCCTTCGTCTTTCACTCCTTCAACGGTAAAAAAACATCATCTCAAGCTCATCAACAACCACAAAAAGAAAATCGACAACCTCCGCCTCGAGCTCTTCTACGTCTTCCAAGACCACCGTGTGCAAGTTTCGATTCGGTGGCTGGCTTTGGTGGTGTCGCATCACCCCTCCTCCTCTATCGGTTCAAGATCTGCGTCCTCCTCCGTCTCCTATTGGTTGTGCGCCGCGCGCCACCATCTTCCTCCAATTACATATCTAGAGTATATGTGTCTTAATTTGTTCGAGTGCCACCGAAATTCGCTCTTCTCATTGCATGCGTCATTGTGGATTATCCAAAGATTCGAACCTGAAGACATCCTAATTTCTTTTTGCTGTGTTCTTCAATCTCTAATCAAAAAATCAAAACCCTAGGACCTTTTTTTTATTTTCATTTAAAGAATTGTTCATTTGAAATTAAAGTCCTGCCTTCAGTTGAATTAGTTATTTTTGGGTAGTTATAGTTGCTCTATTATTTTAGGGTTCGATACATGTGTAATTCATTGGAATTCATTGTTCCTTTTCTTTTTTTCTGTTGTGCTAGATGACAACGATGACCTCTTAATAGCGGAGAAAAGGGTGTTGGTCGGAGTAGTTGTTGTTGTTGTTGGGATGAGAATAATGTTGAAGAGAGAGAGTTAAAGTTAAAGATAAAGGATAGAGTTAATTTAAGAATTTTATTAAAAAATTAACAAAAAATTAAAATTTAAGTATTTTTATTATACGAAATTTATTTTTGATGAGTATAACGTTAATTTTTTTTATTTAATAAATACATTTGTCATTATTTACATTTTTTATGAGTATAAATAGTAATTTATTTTGTATGTATAATGTGTAACTTAAATTGACATGTGGTAAACTAACAAAAATATTAGAAAATGATAGAATCCCGTAGGAAATGAGGAGAATTTCAGTTTAATTTTTGGATTAAACATGGGATAAATGATTATACTTTAAAAAATAGTCTAAACCCTATATATACACACACTTTAAATTATTTTTCTCAGCTTGGCAATATTTCTCCCTTATATTTTTAGTGAATTTAATTTCTGTTTATTAACATGTTACTACGTCAATTATAAAATCTGAACACTTCAAATATAACTTTTTTACACTCTAATAATACATAAATTATATATATAATATATATCATGTATTCATGTCAATTGTCAAAGTATAAATCTAACATCATCATGCTAATTTATGTGTCGCCATATAAGGCGTTACTTGAATTAGTGCCAATTATGATGTCAAAAAAGTTATGTTGTTACGTGGAGCGTGTTATATATAAAATTGCACTTCACTTTAAAGTGTGAAAAAAAGGGCACTCTAATATGGGTGTTATCTTGTGATAACTACCCTCATTAAAAGGGGCGTTATTCCGAAACTATACTATTTAGTCTTCGCAATTTATATTTTGGTACCATAAAAAAGAATGTCAGTGATGAATAAAGAATTGAGTAGGTTTTGGGGGGTTATATTTCAAAAAAAGGGCTAATTAAAACCAAACACCATCTATTAAACACATTATGTGGTTGAACACTTTTCTACAATGGGCTCCATACGTACATTTTCATAGCAACTTACGTAAAATGAAGTGAAAATCTATATGATAATGACTTATTTTTAATTTTTATCCACTATCTAAATCAAAACTTCTTGTTTTTTTCTCTTATTTTTTAATGTATCTTGTCAAGATATATGTTAAAATATCACTTTTAATGGTATTTATATAGAATTTAAATAAAATTTTAGATTGTTTGAAATCTCTTTAAAAAATTTTGAAAAATTATAGAATACTTCAAAAAGTCTTAAAAGAGTTTGGAAGACATTAAAATGTTCTAGAAAATTCTGAAAAATTATAAAATATTTTAGAAGAATATGAATATGTATAGAAATTCGAAGAGATATGAAGAATAATTTATGAATATTTAAAAAAATGTGGTATGTTAAATATTTGTAACGAAAATTTTAAAATCTAAACCATTGATTAAAAATCATAATTGTCCATTTTGAGTTTGGTGTGCAGATAATCTATAACAAATATTATTGTAAAATGTTCTTTTCACCAATTTTTTTTCTTTCTATTCTATTCTATTATGTTCTTAATTTTGTTAAGTACAAGAAGTTACACTAATTCAATCTTAATTCAAAATGTTGAGTGAATCTAGATGTTAGTATAATAGGGTTGAAATGTGTCCAAAATCATAATAAGATACTTAATTTTGTTAAGTACAAGAAGTTAGACTAATTCAATCTTAATTCAAAATGTTGAGTGAATCTAGATGTTAGTATAATAGGGTTGAAATGTGTCCAAAATCATAATAAGATACTGTCAATAATAAAAATTAGAGAAATGTCATTAGAATTTATTATTTTTTATCATTATTTAACTATTAATTCAAATTTTTTAATTTAATTTTTTTAGTTTAATAATTTAATAACATAATTTATCTTATATTTTTTAAACATTAATAACTAAATAATAACAAAAAATAATAAATTTTAATACTCCTCTAGTATTCCTATAATGGTTAATACCCTTGCCATTTGAATCTCCCTATAGGTGAATTAATTTTTTCTTACTTTATTATTATTATTGTTGTAACACTACATTAACATTCAATCAAATGCAACTAATATACCAAAAAAAATTGCTACTTTTGTAAATCTAATTTATACATAATCATCTTATTATATACGCCTCTCTTTATTTTTACTAAAAAAAATCTAGTAGAGAATGAGAGAAGGAGAGAGCGAGAGCGAGCGGTTGAGGGTGAAACATGGTAAGAAAGATGGTCATGCCATCGGAAGAGATAAGGGGGAGAGTGTGGGTGAGTATGTATCCGGTGTTAAGTGTTAAGGAGGGTTCTTCTTGAGAGGGGTTAGAAAAGCCATCCAAAGTCTCTTTTAGAGATAAAATCATTGGTGCAGAAAAGCCTAAAGCCTTTGCATTAGTAGGGTCTTTATCTGGATGGTATCGCGACGGTGACAGATAAACAGCGTGATTCTCGTCCACCAAGTGTCAGTTTTACCAAGGAAGTAAAGAGCTGTCTAGCTGAACCTTATAAAGAAGCCATCGCGATCAAGGTACTGGATAAGCATTATGGCTACACGGCTCTCATGCATAAGTTTCGGATAGTATGGCGCATCAAAGGAGGGTTTGATTTGTTGGATGTGGGGTTTGGGTATTTTTTGGTTAAATTTGATATTGTTGCGGATCATGAGAAAGTCATTCTTGGTGGCTCTGTGGTTGATAGACGGTCACTATGTTGCAGTAAAGTCATGGGATGTGGATTTTAGGCTATGCGAAAAATCTTTTGGATCAACCCTAGTATGGATTCAAGTCGAGACTTCCAATTTGGTGCTATCAGGAACAAACAATGCTGCGATTTGCTTCTGCAACCGGAGTTTTGATGAAAGTAGATTTGGCCACTAAGCTTGCAAAAAGAGGAAAATATGCCCGAGTTTATGTTCAAATTAATCTTGGATTACCTGTAATCAAACATATTATAGTGGAGGGTGTGACTCATGAAGTGGAGTACGAGAGTTTACAGTTGATTTGTGCTACTTGTGCACGGTATGGGCATGATAAATCATTGTGCATGGAGAAGGAGTCCTTGAAAGGAAACGGAAATTTCTTTCGTGATAAAAAAAAATAATGAAGCCCCGACACTAGTGCCACACAACAATCATGAGATTTATAAAGAGACTGAATCAGAAGCTCGTGATTGGGGTGAGAATTCTCGTAATTTGGGTGAGAAATTAGGAGTTGTTAAAGGGAAGAATGTGGTTACGAAATTATTGGCTCCTCACGTGCCTGATGGTCATATTAATGAGGCATGCATGGATGATGGAGAGGGTTGGCAACAAGTGCTACGTAAGGGAAAATTCACAATGGGCCAGTCATCAGGTTTGAAGGACCAAGATGGAAAGCAGCACAAGTATGGTTCGAGAAGGGTTCCAAGGCCCAATTTGCATGGTGATGGAGGGAAATCAATTGGCATTAGGATGGGGAAGCGAGAAAAACATGAAATTGTGCCATCTCCATCGCGCAAAATTCCTGCACGTCGTGGAATTTCTCTACGGAAGCATCCTCGGCCTTCCTCCCTGCAGAACTCGCTAGTTGTTAAAAATTGTGGCACAATGGAGGAAACCTTAGTAGATGGAAACATGGCAGGTGCAGTGTTAGGGGGTCCGAAGGTGGCAATTATTGAGGATCAGAGTGTGCCAGTACCGCAGGACAAACCACTTATTGAAGTTGGTGATTCTGTTTAGAGTTTATGTTCTTATTTATTCTGTCTCTATTATTTAGGGATAGTTTAAATATGATTGTTTGGAATATTAGGGGTGCTTCTAATAAATTAGCCCGGGTGCATTGTAAGGAACTTGTTAGGAAATTTAGACATGTTTTTTTATTGTGGTTGAAACTCACTCCCCTTTTCAGCATTTAAAATTGTTTTGGAAAAGATTGGGGTATCACTCTGTTGGTATAGTAGAAGCAAAGGGGCATAAGGGAAGTATTTGGTTTCTATCCTCTATGAAGGATGTTTGTTGTAAGTTCATTGATACTTTTGATCAAGGTGTTACTGTTGAGGTCCAATTTGATAATTTAATTTGGAGGTGTAGAGGTATTTATGACAGTCCTCAAATTAATAAAAGGATTCTCCTGTGGGATTATCTTGTTGCACAATCCATGGTTTTTCAAGGACCTTGGATTGTTCTTGGTGATTTTAATGAAGTCAAATTTTCTCATGAATCTAAGGGCTGTCAATTTTCTCACCAAAGAGCAGACATGTTTGCTACTTCATTAGGAGATAGTGGTTTGTTTGATCTGAAGACTATTGGGAGGCGATTTTCTTGGTACAGAAGGGTGAAAATTTATGTTGACATGGCAAAAAAGCTTGATCAAGTCTGTATAAATAGTAGTTGGTTATCTATCTTTCCAGAGGCTTATGCAGAAGTTTTAAATAGGCTTCAGTCTGATCATTGCCTTATTTTGGTGCGTTGTAAAGGTCATCCTCAGCCTAAAGGGAATCGACCTTTTTGATTTGTCACTGCTTGGGCTACTCATCCTGGGTTTAGGGATATTGTGAATCAGTCATGGTGGTCTGGTAATAAAGGGATTCATGGCAAGCTTTCGAAAGTACAGAAGAATTCACTAGAGTTTAACTCGAAGGTATTTGGTAACATTTTTGTTAAGAAATGTGAATTAGAGCAGCAGATTAATTATTTACAAAAGCATTTGAAAGTGGTGGATAGTATTTATTTGCATCAGAAAGAGCAACAGTTGCTTGATGATTATAATAATACTCTATTGCAAGAAGAGCTCCTATGGTTCCAAAAGTCTAGAGAGCAGTGGGTAAAGTTTGGGGATAGGAATACAAGATTCTTTCATATTCAAACTCTTGTGCGAAGGAAGCATAATAAGATTCATGGCCTTTTTTTCAAGAATGGAGTGTGAAAAACTGATCCAGAGGTTCTGAGTCAAGAAGCAGAGTCTTTCTATAAAAGCTTATTCTGTCATTTGGATGATGTTGATTTGGGTTGCCTTGGTGATGTGCCTCTTCCTTCTCTGAATG
The DNA here is from genome assembly GCF_003086295.3 of Arachis hypogaea. NCBI lineage: Eukaryota > Viridiplantae > Streptophyta > Magnoliopsida > Fabales > Fabaceae > Arachis > Arachis hypogaea. Next base: position 146,587,260 of record NC_092051.1, on the reverse strand, counting down.
AGGAAGCTTGCAATAATCTTACGGCACCAGTTACTATGGAGGAAGTCAGAACAACTATTTTTCACATGAACTCTTTTAAAACTCCGGGTCTTGATGAGTTTCAAGCTTTCTTCTTTAAAGAATATTGGTAGATCATTGGTCTTGATGTTTGGAAGATGGTTAAGCAGGCATTTTTCGGTGTTACTCTTGATTCGAGAATGTTGGAGACTTTACTGGTTCTTATTCCAAAGGTTGAATCACCGATATCTATGAAAGATTTCAGGCCGATTAGTCTCTTCAATGTAGTTTACAAGATCATCACGAAGGTCCTTGTTAATAGGCTTCGTCCTCATCTTGCAGAGATTGTTGGCCCGCTTCAAGAAGGATTTATTCCGGGACGAGAAACTCCTGACAACATCATTATTGCTCAAGAAGTCCTCCACTTTATGAAAAAGACTAAATCAAAGAAAGACACACTGGCCTTTAAGATTGATCTGGAGAAAGCTTATGACAGAGTTGACTAGAGGTTTTTAGCTCATACCTTTAAGAGCTTTGATTTTTCTATTCCTACAATTAATTTGATTATAAATTGTGTCTCTGCTTCTTCTTTATCTATTATTTGGAATGGGAATCGTATGAATGGCTTTACTCCTAGCCAAGGTCTTAGACAAGGAGATCCTATGCACCCTATCTTTTTGTGTTGTGTATGGAGCGACTGGCATGCTTTATTAGTCATCAGGTTGATTTGGACTTGTGGGAGCTAGTTGCTATTTCTAGAGGGGGACCAAGAATATCACACTTAGTGTTTGCAGATGACTTGCTTCTATTCTGTAAAGCTACAAAGAGACAAGTGCAAAATGTGATGTTGGTTTTAGAGACTTTTTGCAAAGCATCTGGGATGAAGATTAATGTGGAGAAGTCTAAAGCGCTTTGCTCCAAGAATATCTCTGCAACAAGGAAAGAGGTTTTCACTGGGTATCCTCTATCAGATTTGTCCAGGACTTGGGCAAGTATCTTGGAGTTACCCTTAGCCATTCTAGGGTGACTCGTTCAGCTTTCAATGGTGTCCTGGATAAGATTCGAAGTAGGCTAGCAAGTTGAAAAGGGAGTTTACTCAATCGGGCTGGTAGACTCTGCTTGGTTAATTCTGTTGCAGTCGCTATTCCCACGTACCAGATGCAGGTCTCTATTTTTTCCAAATGAATCATTAGTAAATTGGAGTCTATGATGAGGAATTTTGTTTGGAAAGAACAAGTTGATGGAAGAGGATTGAATCTTGTTAGTTAGAAGGTACTGGTTACTCCAAAAAAATATGGAGGTTTGGGGATTAGATATCCTTATTGTGTAAATATTGCTCTTCTTGGGAAGCTAGTTTGGACTTTTTTCCAGCAGCCAAATAAGCTATGGGTCCAATTGTTGGATGCCAAATACCGATCATCTCTATATGACTGTTTTAGTTATCCTAAGACCAAGGACTCTCCCTTGGAGGTGTCTTTGCAAGGCTTGGAAATTGCTGAAGGATGGGTTTGCTTGGTATATTGGAGATTTGAACCAGAATTTTTTGTTTTCTAGCTGGAGAAGAGAATGATGGTTATCTAATGAGATGGATTATGTCCATATTTCTGATTCAAATCTCCGAATACAGGATATTTGGTCGGTTGGTAGGTAGCATTTGAATACTCTTTATTCTCCTTTATCCCAAAATCTGAAAGGTAATATTCTCTCTTACAATCCACATGAACAAGCAGGTCCGGAAGTGGGTTGGTATTTGTGTGGGTCTGCTGCCAAAGTCTATAACTCACGCAATAGTTACTTGTGGTTGTGTAAGCAACTGTTTGGTTGGGAGGAGTGGGAGAATTGGCATTGGCTTTGGCGTCAGCTTATTCCGGAAAAGCATAAGTTTTTTGCTTGGTTGTGTCTTAAGGAGGCTCTTCCTACTGCAAGTTTTCGCTTTAGAAGAGGGATGTCGTCATCGGATAGGTGTCCAAAATGTCTTTCTAGCCAGGAATCAGTTTTACATTATATTCGGGATTGTCCAAAAGCTCAGCTTGTCTGGCATAGGTTGGATATTTCTTGTCATCCTTTGGATTTGAAGAACTGGTTCTTGTATCATAGCAGATAGCATCTGTTCAAGTTTTTTTTGGGACTTTGGTGGATATGGCGAGTAAGGAATAATGACATCTTTAATCCTCATGAAACTTGGCCTCCGGAAAAAGTGATTTGTCTGGCATTAACTTCAGAAAAGGAGCTTAGGAATATTTTTGAATTACAATGTATGTCCCTTTTCTCTACTCTAAATGGTTTTTGAAATCCCTCATCCATTGGCACTTGTAAGATTAATTGTGATGCTAGTTATTTTGGTTCGGGTGATAGTGTTGGTTTTGTTTGTGTTATTAGAGATTGTAATGGGAGTTGGCAAATGGGGTGTTTGGGAATGATTGAGAGTAATAGTATTCTTCAAGGAGAATTATTTGCTATTTGGAGAGGATATCTCTTAGCTTGGGATGCGGGTCAACGAGATGTTATTTGTGAAACGGATTGTGTGGAAGCATTTAATCTTGTTACTCAAGATGGTTTTGGGTTTATTGATCCATTGGTGCTCAAAATAAGAGATATCATGCATTGGAATTGGCGTGTTGACTTTCGTTTGATTATGAGAGATGCAAACACGGTGGCAGATACTATGGCAAAGATGGCGATGAAGTTACAACTTTCGCATGTGGAGTTTCTTTCATCTTGGGAGGAGTTTAAGAGTAGTCTTAAACGGGACTATTCCTCTATTTAAGCAGTTCCTTATTTTGTTTATTTCGTTTTTCTTTGTTTAGTTTATTTCAGTAAAAAAAAAATCTTATTATATATGCGATGTACGTAATTTTCGATAATAAATATCCAAACATAAAAATAAGAAGTGTCAAATTTTCTGAAAAGAATGACTAATTAAATTGAGCGCAGGTTGTCCAGTTATCTCTGACATCGTTGTCATAGGTGCATTTGGAAATCGAAATGTTAGGTATGGATCAACAATGAGGACAAGTTGCAAAACTGCACAACGATTTCAACGAAAGCTGCAAAATGCAATATCCTTACAGACCATGAAAACAATACTTTTCAACCTAACTAGGTTTATAATATTAACATACCTATCTCAAGACCTACACATGGTTCTCCATAAATTATGTAATTTTACATACAAAATACACTTTTAACCTTCCCTAAAATTTAAATTATATAATATTTAATATGCTTGCATTATATAAAATGTAATATATGTTTAATTAATGTAGACCCGAACATCACATAATCTCAGGAGATTCTTTGATTTGGTCCGCTGATATGTCCCCTTCTAGCTTGCTTACATAGTAACCATCAAAACTCAGAATTTTCGCCACATTTCAGGCAAGTTAGAAGCTTAATAAATTTTCTGTTTTATGTCCAAGAAAAACCTTACTCCTAAATTAATTAGTCCGATGATTACAACATCCAATATCAAAACATATAAACTACATATATCTTAAAAAAACTAGAGAACATTTTTTTATATTGGACAAAAAAATTACAATAAACTCAAAGTAGGTGCTGTCATAGGGACACGTAGAGTTCATGAAATTTTTCACCATTTGGAGTTGAACGAGTGTCCACACCTACCAAGTCCACTCAACTCGGTGCGACAACTATCTCCTAAGTTTGGCAAGCTTGATATACATTGTGTTCCGCCGGTGCCGGGAAGTGTCTTGTGTCTCCCAAACCAGTCAGCTTTGTGTATTTAAATGGCTTAGTTGGCACACATACAGAATCACGTGAGGGATCTCCCAGCCCACTCCCGTTCTCGTCTCTTTTGTTTGGCTTGCATCCTATTGAACTTCTCTTTCCCTTTCTCCAAAAGAGGGTCATGCACAACATAGTCGTTCGGGTCTTCGTTGCGAGACATGCGATCCTACATATATTTACAGGGAATATCATAAGCAAAAAAACATAAGATGCTGGAAATGGGATAAAAAAATGTGGTTAAATTCACCCAATTCAGTAGTAAACTTTTTTTCTTTTTCATCTTAGGCCGGCGACTTAACTCCGCCTATGTTACACTTGCGGTACATAGCCGGTCCCAAGCCCGGATAAAGGAGGAGGGTTGTGTTAGGTCTTCAGCAACCAACGTAAAAATATAGCCGAACCCCCCATGACATGAATCTTAGGCCGGCGACTTATTGTGTACAAACATTTAAACAGCCTCCTCTGCGACAAGAGAAAAATTACCTTGCCAGACTCCGGGGCAAACTTTAAGCCAACACTTTTCCAGTCAGACAGTTCTTTGTCATCAACAACATCAGTAGATTCACTGGCTTTGGGTGCCGACTTTGCTGATAAGGAATTTTTGAATTTCTCGAGTTTGGCAAGAACCTGAGGATAGAAATACAGGGGAAAAAAAAGGGTTAGTCATCTAGAGTGATTAAAAATACCCATATGCTTTATCCATAGAAAATAACCCATATATTTTTTGGAAAAAATGTTTAACTCTAGTACTCTATAACCTATTAGCATAAAAGTTTTCACACATTATATTTCACGAAACAGCAAAATACTCCAATAACACATTATTCCATTTTCAGCCTTTAAAGTGTTCCCTGTTATCATGTCAAGTTACTATTCCCAGTTGAAACACCGTTCTTCAAACCTAGAACAATATCACTTGGACACCAGCAAAAAACATGTAAACAAAAAAAAATGGTAAATAAAAATAAGACAAGGGAAAAAAACGTACATCATCTTCACGCCCTTGTAATCTGCGTCTCTTCTGTTTCTGCAACTGTCTTCCTCTCTCAGCTTCATTCAGTAGCTGCAAATCTGCATCAGCATTAGCAATACGTTCAGCTCTTGCTTCAGACCCTATTCCCTTCTTCTTCAAGGACAACTTTTCCGCCCTCGGTTTATCATCATCATCATCATCATCATCAACCACCCGTGAAACATTTGACCTGGCACGAAGAAAAACCCAATCACATACTGAAACTCATGCTGATTAAAAAATAAAAACTCTTAACGTAATTCCAAAATCCCCAGACAAATGCAATAAACTATATTCTGATATAGCAAGAAACAACTGTCAAATCAAGATCAAGAAGCTAAATAAATGCAAATCTACTTGATAGCTGATAGTCACCTGCTTCTTTATGCATCTATTTTTATTTTTTTTTATTTGTTTATACTTATAAAAGATTCCCTTATAACTGATGTGAATAGCTAAAGTTTTCCCCCCTCCCTTCTTAACAAGGAAAATATATTGAAAAGATTGACCTTGGGAAAAGATGGGAGGATACGAGACTCTCTTTGGGAAAAAAAATAATAAAGAAGTCAATGGAGCATTGTTTTCCAATATCACAACATATTTGAGATGGAAATTCCTCTAAAAAAGACCATGTGCTTTACACCGTAGTGGTCAAGTGTTTAATTTGATGCCACAAAACATCTTTGCTAAAATCTTTAGAGGTTCTGGAGATTCTGGCAATGAAACTGCAAGGCTGCTCTAGCAACTAGTATCCTTGTAAGAAATTAAGGACAAACATGTATAAACTCAGTGAGACATGCTGCCAAGAACAAGCATATTGCCAACCGTGTGTCATCCAGAGTAACAAGATACAAATAGCTTTGTCCCGCACAATCAAAGTAAGGAACAAGATACGGGCACTTGCCACACATAAATGAGCATCATCAATGATGGATTCTTGTTTTATGTCATATTATACAATTTAAGAGATATAATTATGTAAATTGCGAGCATCCAGTCGGCACATAGTGAACGAAAAAAGTGATTCTATTCCTCAAGAAAAATTGTGTACCAAAAACATGACATAAATTTGATTTATAGTACAATGTATATTACTGCAGACAGGTATTTAATATATCAATGTGAAAACCAAAAATGAATTTTAAATTTGGATAATTTTACCTGGCTGCTGAAATATCCCGGCGCTCTGGACTGGATCTTCCTGCATATTAAAATAAAAGTTGGTAAGCCTAAATTACAATCCAACTCAATAATCATTAATCTGTTACCTGGTTACCCCTATGATAGTTAAATTTAAATAATCTTTATATGTTTGTGACTTCCATTTTTTCTGTTGTGAAATACAAAACTAAGTAAATGTTCTCCAAGGGTTTTGATTCAGCAAACGGGTATTTTACAGTCAAAATAGTGATCTAAAATCAATCATGGTGTGTATCAAACTCTCAGTTGTTTTCATATGGTAACGCTAAACTCTTCAAACCATGATATCAACTTGCAAAGTAAAATCAGGACATCACTCTCTTTCAAAAAAAAAAAAAAAAAAAAATCAGGACATCACTTGTTAAGGCTCACAATTTACGCTGGATCCTTCTCCAATTTGCTTTGATAAGTGGCACATAATTGATAATTCTATGACTTGAATGTACCACATTTTGGTTTCCTTCACAATTTTCTAATTCTATTTTCCCAATTCTCTATTGCTTCTAGTTTCTTGTATCTGTTTTCTGCAACAAACATTACCACAAGCTGCTTAAGTCTCCAAAGGTACCTCTTTCCTATGCCTAGTTACTAAGTTTACTGCCATGTAGGAAGAAAAAGCGGCAGTCTAGTTTATTAGAATAAAACAGGTTTATGTCAGTTATGAGCTCAAAGAAACTTTCCTCGGTAAAGCCATGACTATTTCCTATAACAAAGGTTGAGATTTTTACAAGCTACAATATAAAGATATGAAAAATGATGACAGACATACCATTTTGCACCTTTGGCTTGGGAGGAAGGTCACCCAACTCCTTCCGCTTTTTCAGTATTCGCCTGCGCATTCTTGCATCAAAATCTGCTTCATTGCCATCGTCTTCGTCGTCGTCGTCATCATCACTGGAATCAATTTTACTAGTTTCTAACTCTTTCCGAGGCTCTTCCTTCTTGGTTTTTAGTGCATCTCTTACAGTTAACTGCAAATCCCTTGTTGCTTTAGTCTGCAACATAAAAACAACTAATATTATATTTGTGGTTATTTGATATAACATTTACACCATTAGGTTCTTGTAAAAATATGGACTTTCAGGCGAGATTATTGGAATAACGATGTAGTGCAGATTTTAGTTCCATAAAGTATAAACAAATAAAACAATATTCAGTAACTTACTAGTATGTGGAATTTATCAAGCAAGGCTTCTACTTGAGAAGAAAAACAAAAACGAAAGCAAAGGTCATATTACCATTTCATTGTTGGGAGTTTCTTCCTTCAAAAGACGAGGATCATTCAAGACATCATGACTGCTCTTAATCTTTTGCTTCACCAATGCCAATTCCTTTTCTTCTTCTTCAGCTTCTTCCCCAAACGAAAGCAAGTTCAATTTTCTGCATTATGAAATTATTAAAATCAAGCAACAATTGACTCAAATACTTGCCAACACAAACCAATGCATTGAGTTCTACAAAGTCGGCTCTCTTAGGTATGAGACAGGACTTACTTCACACCCTTTGTCTTCAAACCTTTATTTTCTGTAACAGGTGTAGCTTTAGTCTGAAGATTTCTTGGCACAATATCTTCAAATGGGTTCCATAATACCTACCAAGAAGAAACTGTGGAGGTGAAATTCTTACTTCCGCGGACGTAAATTTCAAGATTTTTGGATATGTTAGTCAAAATATAAACATACCTCAACTGATAATATCTTTGGAGGTGGATCTAAAGGCCGATCGTTTTTATCAGTTTCAACTTCACCCAGCCTTAAAAGATTATACATTGTATCTCCTGTTACCTGAGATAAAATAACAGTGAGTTCATCAACCACGGATCCCTAAAAAATTACAAAATTCTTGCAGGAAAAAAAGGAGGTTCTGACGCAACAACATTCCAGTACCTTTCCAAAAATAGTATGCTTCCGATCAAGCCAGTCACAACGGTCAAGGGTAATGAAAAACTGACTCCCATTTGAATTAGGTGGCCCAGCATTGGCCATTGCAACCAATCCTCTGTGCTTGAATTTCAGACGCGAATGAAACTCATCGGCAAAAACATCCCCGTAAATACTCTCACCTCCTAAACAATACATTATTTGCAAACAAACAAAAAAGACATCATTTCACATTAAAAGATCACACATACATCTTCAATACAGATCAAATTTGAGAATAAAACACGTGTTTTTTTTAAAATATAAATATTTAATAGCCAGAATATCAAGGAGAAAATGTTTTGACAGTGTTTAAACAACTTTCACTACTTCAACTTATCTAACTACCTTCAAAATCTTAGTCAATATAGTACAAAGGATGGCAAGGAAACATTATTCTTTCTTTCCCCAAAACAGTCCAATGGCTATATTGAATTATTGATTTAAAAACAACAGGCCAAATGACTTAACATTGCTTTCCACTATTGGACGGACTTGCATTTCCTATTCTGAATCATCACCACACCATTGTTCGGTCTAAACAAATTGTGATAAAATTTCTGCCAGATAATTTTAGTTGTGCAACAATGTTCTTCACCCAAATTTCTAGTAAAACTTTGCTTATAAACTATTATGAACACAAAATAAGCTAATTCAAACACAGGCATAATATCAACCCTACTACCAATCACAAATCATACCAATTTTAATTATACCATTGTAATATAATTCACCCCCCCCCCCCCCAAAAAAAAAAAAACCCTTTAATAGTTGTTTAAAAATGAAAAAAGAAAATAAGCGGAAACACCAACCTACTCATAACTCCAAACCAAAAACGGCCATAACAAATCATACTAAATCAGCTACTCACAAAACACACCAAAACAAGGTATACAATACCTATTCTTCCAATTCGAACACTAAATTCTTTAAAACCATAGCCCAACATTGAATAAACCACGTGTCCAACTACATTTTTTCCCCTGAAACTTTCGATAGGAAGAGAGTCAACAGAGTCACCAACTCACTATAGATTGAATTTCAACACTTAATTCATAATTCTAAAACCCAGCACTCAATTAAACCGCATGCCCATTCTCAATTGTGCTAAAAATTTTCAAGAGAAAGATGTTAAGGGTGTTTCCAAGCTTCAATTCTGACACCTAATTCGATAAACACTTGAAACCAGCTCTGAATTAAACTTAGTGCCCGATTCCAAAGCTAATCAAAGCAGAAAGAGTGAAAGAGAGCACAGTATCGCCAAAGCTTCAATGTATCAACACTATATTCAGGAAGACTAGAAGAACCCAACATTGACTCAAACCACATACTCATTTCCAATCGAGCTAAAAATTTTGGGAAAAAGAGTGAAAATTATGTATCGCAAAAGCTTCAATTTTGACACTAAGTTCCTAGAATTAAACAACATGAGCATTCATGAATCCACAGAAGAACAACCTAACCCTAAATTAAAGCACGTGGGAAATTCCAATGATGGTGAAAAGAGGGGGTTTAGGGTTACCAGTGCCGGTGCCGGTGGGATCACCACCCTGAACAAGAAAGTCCTTGATGACGCGGTGGAAGATGGTGTTGTCGTAGTAACCTTCCATGCAGAGCTGAACGAAGTTCCTGACAGCTTTGGGTGCTTCCTTCGGCCATAGCTCGATGTCGAGTGGGCCCCGCGTTGTGTTGACAACCACCTTCCCCTTCGTCGGCGGTTCCAAAACGTATACCGTCGACATCTCTTCCTTATTATTCTTCTGATTCTCGACAAACGATTATTTTGATTCTGATTTCTCCCAAAACGGAGGGTTTTCGTTGCGATTTCTCTCCCCAGTAACGGAGGTAAGAAAAAAAAAACGAATTGGCCGGTTCAATCGGAAAGACCAGGAAACAAATTTTCAACCGATTCGGCTCAGAGAAAAGTCGATTTCAAATAAAAAAATCAATAAAATTAGTTTAACCGATTCGATTTTTATTAAAAAAATAAAAATTAATTAAACAATTCATTAAAAAATATTTTTAATAATATATAATATATTATTTTATTATATTCAATATAATTATAATAAATTTTTTAAGTTTTTAAATATTTAATTTTATCAATTTAACAACTATTCTTATTTTAGAAAAGGTGAAAACTCAAGTGAATGTGAAGTTGATATCTAAGAGTCGTTAGATGAAAATTTAGTTAAATCAATCAAATCATCTAATGGCTCTCAATGAAATCAATTGCACTTGAATTTCCACCTTTAAAAATAACCACTCTTTTTCTTCGCTTCTTATGACTTACAACTAATAACGGCAAAAATCTATAGTTGTTTCACGTTAGGGCTATACTACACATTTAAGTATTTTTTTTTTTATCTAAGTTTTATTCAAGTGGGTTTAATACCAACAAAAATCACTTTCATTAATAACGTGTTTGGTTCATTATACAGAAGACTCCTTTGAATTTGATTTTATTTTATATAATGGATAATGTTCTATTCATTTAGTATTATACAATTGTTTCACCTTAATAACGTGTTCGGTTCATTATACAGAAAGCTGTTTTGAATTTGATTTTATATAATAGATAATGTTACGTTCATTTAGTATTATATAATTATTTCATCTTAATAATATGTTCAGTTCATTATGAATTGAATTAAATGAACGCATGTGTTCTTAATTGAATTGAATTGAATGGATAATCTCTAAGAGGAGAAGAAGAAAGAGGATGAGAAAAAGAAGAAAAGAAGAAAAATATGCGTGTGCAAATTTGAAAGAAGAAGAAAAAGAAGAAAGAGGAGGAGGAGAAGAAGAAAGAGGAGAAGAAGAAAGAAAGAAGAAGAACCTACACTAATTTAAAAGAAGAAGAAAAAGAAATACGAGGAAGAGGAGAATGAGAAGAAGAAAGAGAAAGAACCAGAAAAGGAGAAAAAGCGCGTAATTTGAAGAGTTATTATAATAACTTGGATAGATTTAGATAAAAACTTTGTTCGGAGAGTTTTTTATTTTTAATATTGGGCCTATGTTAGTGTTATCCACTGAAATGGCCAAAAATACGTATTTAACGCCGTTGTGGGGATACAGAAAAATATCGTTGCCGTTTTCTCAGCGACGTCAGTTTCATTCTTCAACAAAACGTCGGCGACGTTTTGTACAAAACGTCAGTGTATGCATGGTTAACACGTGGGAGAAAATATCTCCTTCTCACCGGCGTGAAGATTTTTAACCCCTTCTCTTTCCCATTTCTTCATCTTCTTTTCAGTTCTACCACAAAACGTCTCCTTCCATCCTTATCAATCTTATCCCACCAAAAATAAAGAAACCCACAAAGCAAAACGACAGCTTCCAGTGGGGACCATTCACCACAACTAAACCAAAGCCTTCCATTCAGGTAAATGATTTAGTGATTGCCCTTTTTTTTTTTTTGAACTGAAACTATGAACAAAATTTTTTTGAACTATAGACTAAGACTTTGTAATTTTTTTAGGTTATTTTACTATTAATTAATAGTAAGTTAATTAATTATTAGTACTTAGTAGTAGTATTATCGGCGTGAGTATAGCATTATAGGTGTTAGTTAGTGTTAGGATTAGTTTTAGTAAATTAATTATTGTTAGTTAGTGACTTAGTTACTGTTAGGTTGTTAGCGTTAATTTAGGTTATTGTTATTTAAAATTTGAAATAGCTGTTTTGAAAAACATAATCATCTAAGAAATTTTTTAACTTTATAATTGATTTATAACTTTGTTAATTTAAAAAACAGAATTAAAAAAGAATTAGTTAATAATTTTCAGAATTTTTTTTAACTTATGTAAAATATTAGTTTCAGTAATTATTAATTTATATTTTAGTTTTGGTTGAAATATTTAATTAATTCTGAATTATTATAAAAAAGTATTTAAAGTAGAATAATTTAAAAATTATTTTAATTTTTTTAATTTACATAAAACATTAGTTTCAGTTATTATTAATTCATGCTTTTAGTGATGTTAGTTTAGTTTAGTTTTGGTTGAAATATTCTTTAGTTAAATTTGAATTATTATTAGAAAATAGAATTAATTATATAGTTATGTTACTTTTATTACTATTAATTTTGGAATGTGTTTTTAATAAAAAAAATAGAATTATTAAAGATATATTAATAATAAATTTTCATATATTTCAAATATATTTTAAAAAAATATTTTAATTATTTAAATATGTCCTTTCTAATACAGAGTTAAAAAAAAAGGAAGATGAGAAAACGTGACATCATACGTGCTGAAGATCATATTGTAAAATATCTTCGACATCTTGTATATGTAAGTAATTTTTATGTTTACTGTAGTAGTTAATAATTAGTAGTTTATTTAGTAATAATCAATTATTAGAATATGTAGTGATTTAGTAAGTGTTGAATATAATAGTAGTCATGAACTGGTTATAGTAATTTACTATTAATGATTAAATTTTGTTTTCAGGGTTCAAGAAATTTGCACATGAGACATTTATACCAAATAGACTCATATGATAATAGAGTGGAAGAACAACTGAAGGCGAGCGGGTTCTATTATGTTTCTCAAATTGGGAGGATTGTGTCTCATAGGCCGACTGTAGACGCACTGGTTGAAAGGTGGCGTCCGGAAACGCACACGTTTCATCTTCCATATGGTGAGTGCACGATCACTTTGGAGGACGTCGCAATGATTCTTGGACTCCGAACTGATGGTTTGCCAGTGACTGGATCAACTGATCATAGTACAAGTGGGTTAGAAAACGAGTGCTTGCAAATGTGTGCCGTCAATTTGAACCACTGGCTTGCAACTTCTGAATGCTTTAATGCATGGGTAGAAAGCCCAGAAGACTCGTGTCAGAATCCGAAGATCTTCAACTAACTCATCCCCTCGATAGCCATATGCAGTTTCATACTCAACAGCTGCTGATGGTTCTTTTGCAACCATTGCTTCAAATCATGTGGGCAAAGCTTCATATGAAGATTCCCACCCACCAAATATTTTTTTCCACTGCCTTTTGCTTGGCCAACCATGCTTTGCGATAACTTATCATGTAGTTGAACTTCGATTATACTTCAGCAATGACAGATTTTACCTTTATGGACGGGTCAGCCTCAACTAATGGCTTTATTGCTTCTACAATTGTTTCAGAGTCCAGTTTAGCATGATCCTGAGATATGGTACTTCTGGTGCACGTGTGACTACCATTGTACCTCCTTATCACCCAACAATACTGTCTTTTCATAAGACTAACTCTGATAAGCCAATCACAACTTGTTCCATACTGTACACATTTAGCATAGAATGTTGTTGGTTTTGATTCATATACCCTATAATCAACTCCTCTTCGAATGGTATACTCTTTAACTGATGTAGTAACAGCCTCTCTAGAGTTAAATTCCATTCCAACAGCAAATTCATCGGTAGCTACAACAGCTGGGGCTGCACCAATAATAAAACAAAAATAAATCTAAATAATATTCTATTATTATTAATAATAATGAGAACAATAAATAGTAATAACAATCTAAAAATTAAAAATAATACTAACATAAAAGCAAAACAAATAATAATATTACTAATATTAAAAAAGTAAATAACAACAACAACAACAAAATTACTTGTATTGACGTATTCAGGAAATTCTGGTGCATGCATGGCATCAAGATTCAAAGTATGCATAAAAGATGGCTCTCCATATGGATGTTGTCCGGTTAGTGCATTTGCAACATCAGCCACATCTCTTTCAACCATTATCTCATCTTCCTCTACATCTTCAGTTGGACCAACAACTTCATAATTACCTTCAAACTCTTCATCGCTTTCAGTATTATAACCCACCCAGTCTATGTTGGGTTCTGGAAAGTCAACATCATCGATTTCTTCGAACTCAACATACAACTCGATAAGTGAGGTCTGTGCTCTAGTTTGATGATAGGTAAAAAACATTCTTTGCATACTATCTTCATCAGTCACATGCATTATTTGAAATTGGCTAAAACCACCAAATACTAGCACAAGCTGCCTATACAGAATATTTATGACTCTTTTTTGCACTTGATGATCTACACTTTGAGAAAGTATACTCTTAAGTCCTTCATATGTTATTGACAGAGGAACAACAATAACACATGGATTCTCACATAAAAAACTCACATCTTCATGTGTATGAAATAAAATCTGACCATTATAATATATTTTTAAACTAATATAACCCTCCATTTCATACACTCATCACACTCACTCACAAATTTTTTTCACTCTCTCAAACTGAGAACATTTTGTAGAACAAAGCTCTCATTACTTCACTTAAACTTTACTCTCATACTCCATTTTTACGTTTTAACACAATTCAAAACTTCTTTTATAGTTACTTTTATATTTTTTTATTCCCTCCAACACAAAACGTCACTGACGTTTTCACAAAACGTTACTAACGTTTTTACTTTTTTGCAATACGTCAACGACGTTTTCACCAAAAAATAATTTAAAAATATATATTCTAACAAAACGTCACTGACGTTTTGATTAAAAAAAAATAATATACAACACGTCGTTGACGTTTTGCTTAAAATAAAATTAAAAAAAATATTTACACATTACGTCGCTGACGTTTTCTTCCTACAAAATTTTAAAAGAAATTTAATCAAGTCGTCGATGCCGTTTTGCCTAGTTTATTATAAAAGAAAAATCACTCTGCCACAAAACGTCTTCAACGTTTTGTTTCTTTCAAAAATTTAAAACAGGCCCATAGTAGAGTAATACACAATATTCTCCAAATATCATTGAATAACACACGTTGGTTTCTAATATACAAATAACTGAGCCTTGTTTGGACGTACAGCTTTATTCTTTACGTTATTATCAAAATAATTATTTGTTAGAGCATATATATAATTATAGGAAAAGTTTAGGGGCCAGCAATTTTATTGCGTTTTGGCCAGCATGTAACCAGCAGAAAAATGTGAGCCATTGGATGAAATCTCACACCATCAAATTATCATTGATGGTTAGTTGATGGCTACCAATCACAAATGTTGCTGGCCCCTAACATTGCTCATAATTATAAACGATAGATATATATATATATATATATTAAAAATCAGTTATTAAATTAGTTATTATATATATTATTTAATTTATTTTATATTTTAATATACATTTTATATAAATAATTTATTATTATTATTATTATTACAACAATATATGTTATTATCTAATCCAGAAAAAATATCCAAAATATTTTATTTAATTTATTGTGACAATTTTGTACGTAAGCCATAGCAATAAAGTTAAGCATCTGATTGAAGAGTTTATTTATTTACATTGTAGAGACTTTATTAGAACATTTTATACCATATAAACCTAATTAATTAAAAAATTAAAAAATATTAGAGTCAATATTTTGTATTAATATTGGTTAATATTTTATTTTTATATTATTAAATTCAAGATTTATAATTTAAAAATTAAAATTTAATATAAAAATATTTTTATATATTGATAAAAAACATAATAAATTATATTCATCGTATAATATTATTACTCGTTAAGAATTAAGAAAAAACTATAATAAGGAATTAAGGATTTAGAGTACCAAAAAGTCCAAACCATCAACTTGTCGTAATAAAAAGAAAATGATATAGTTTGAATTAATTATGCAATGTATAGATTCTTATTCTGTTAGAAACAAGTCAGGCTTGGTCAAAGTGTCTAAATTAAACCCAAAATTTAGCGGATGATATTGACATGTTAACTGTATCCATAGGTTTTTTGCATCACCAATTAGGGTTTGCATGGGGTTGCTTCCATTTTCTATCTTCCAAAACAGATAGCAAGAACCAAAGAAAAAGAACGAATCAACGTAACGAACCTTGCTAGCTAGGCTTCTCCTCCCCCCCTCCTCCTCTTCCTCCTCCTTTTCGGAGCAAGTGGTGGTGGTGGCGGCGGCAGCGACAGCAACGGCGACAAGCAATCATATAGACCAGCAACATGCCTCGATTATTAACGATGGTGGCTGTAGACAAAGATAAGAACAGTGTTGATGCATTTCGTTGGGCCACTGAGAATATTGATAATCCAATCGTCATTGCTGTTCATGTCAAGGATAAAGAAATTCCTCATCGTAGGTACCCTCTTAGCTTGTATATATATATTTATCTTTATTTTAATTATGAATTACAAGAATATAATGTTCAAGAATTAATATTATATTATCATCCTTGCATAATAAGTTTACGTTTCTTTAGAACAGTTTTATTTAATTTTTTCATGGTAAACCATTATTGCATATGTTCCTTCTACATGTTTTAATTTGCAAAAATATTATTTACACCAAAATCAACTACTAAAATTAGTTGCCAATGCATTTGAGTATAAATATGTATGTGATTTAATTTATTTTTAATATATATTTTATACTGGTAACTAATTTTAGTGACTGGTTTTAATGTATACGTATAATAATAGTTTAATTTGAGATCAAACAAGTATTTTGGTAAGTATTGGTTTTTGGACAAATTAAAGGGTTCATTATTGGTGGTTTTACAAATATATAATTTTCTTTTAAGGCTAACATATTATAATTGATGATTATGTGTGAATAATGCAGAGGGCAAGAATGTTTTCCCACCTGACGAAGAAGATTTAGAAAATATTTTCAATCAATTGCGTCAAGAGTGTCATCCTAAAGTCGTATGTAATTGAGTCTTCTATTAAAAAATTCACACTTTATCTATTTTTTTTTTCAAGGTATAATTACCCATTTAATTACTATAGTTTCATTCAACCATTTTTAATTAAGTGCCTATAGTTACATGCAAGTATGTAATCAAATTCTCATATTATATACAAAAGGTAAATCTTTTTAGTCAAGTCCTTATAATATGTAAATATTTTTTAATTAGATCCCTTTGTTTAAACAATCTTTAATCAACTCAGTGAAATAAATGATGATAAATATAATACCTGTTTTCTTCTCTTTTTTCTATGAAAAATATTAGTAGAATATGAAAATTTACTTACAATACTTTTAAAAATATAATTTTAAAAAAATATTATTTACATACTAAAATTAGTCACAATTTATTCGTATACAAAAAAATATATATATATATATATAATTTAATTTATTTTTAATATATATTATATTTTAGTGACTAATTTTAATATATATTTAATATAATTATTTAATTTTAATGCATTAACATTATAAATTTTTTTTATATAATTATCCAATCATCTTTTTGTCAATCACCAATCTACAAATAATAACTGTATAAAATTTTGTATGCTATAAGTGCATTAAATTAAATTTTATTTTTAAACTATAAATATTTAATTAAACATTATATATAATATATAAAGATTTGATTACAAACTTTTATATTATAGAAATTTAATTTAAAATTAGGTGATGAAACTATAGTAAACTCTGATATTATTATTAATCAAATGAAGCTTGAAGAATTCACTAGTGTTTGTTGATGTTGGCACTTGAATTCAGCTAAAGATGAAAGAAGCTGTAATACATGATAGTGATCCTGTTAAAGCAATAATAGAATATGCAGAAAGGAATCGTGTTCATACCCTTGTTCTTGGTGCACCCACCGGCTCCAACAAGAAGAACACTTTGGCAAAATCTCTCTCTCTTCAATTCACTAAGTCATCAAGCAAGTTAAGTTCACACACATACATCCATGCACGAAATAATAATTGAATTTAATTTTGATATACCATCAGTTTAAAATAATTATGTATCGTCACATTAGTAAAATAACAATTTTTTATATTAATCACATAAATAGTCATTTAAAAAAATGTGATTATAGGATTATATAAAATTCATAATAATTTTGATTATGGTTTCTTAATTATTATTTATGATAATAATGTCAGGAAAGTGAAAGGCATAGAAGTAGCAACAGGTGTAATGAGAGCAGTCCCAGAATACATATCAGTGTATGTAATTAAAAAGGGAAAGATAGTGGCAGCAAGAGCATCAACACACCCATTGATTGGGGCAACACCACCAAGACAATCTAGTGTTGATTCTCTTCAATATGACTTGGAAAATAAAAGGTAGGTGCCAAGGAATATCATAAACATAGCTTGTTAGATATATAATTATTTATAGGAAAAGTATAGGTAACTAATAACATTCTTGAACAATGTGTGAATAATGTGAATTAATAGGGTTAAATGAGTAAATTTAATGAGTAACATTAAATTAGGGTGTAATGTATTTGTATTTAATTGGTGGTTGTTCATGTTGTTCAAGATAATCATTGTTCCCCTAGCACTCCCCTTATTTATATTGTCTTCTCTTATTAGTTTAAATTTTTGGAATGATTAGTTTTATGACATGATATTAAGAGGAATATTAGGGGTTAGCAAGTTTTATAATTTGTAGTCATTAATTAATCATCATTAGTGTTTTTAATAGTGTAAGATTACATCTAATGATGTAGAATTGTTGGCTTTTCTTTTGTTGGTTAAGTGCTGTCTAAATTTTAATAAAAGTGTTGGCCCCTCGATTTTTTTTGATATTAAAATTCTATGTCTAAAAAATCTAGAATTTAAACCTTAATGGATCTCAAAAATAAAAAAAAAATAGCATAAGGCAAATAAAAAAAAGACTTATACAAAAAATAAACAAATTCAAAAGAAACTTTTATTTAAAAAAATATTAAAGATATAACTATTTATCTTATTTTTGAATAAAAAGTATTAATAAGAAACACATTATTTTTTAATAAATCAAAACGATAGTTATTTTAAAAAGAAAAAATATATTTTATAAATAAAAAGTTTTAAAAAATTGAGGTGCCAACAGATTTTTCTTTGACCTCTAAATTATTTATCACATTAATATATTTCTTTATTTTAAAATATCTATCATCACTTTGCATTGACATTTTATTTTTGTTGATGGTTGGCACCATTATTTTTTCATTGTTACCAACATTATATTCATTAGGGTTTTTCTAATAGGATTGTTGTTGATTTATGTGATTTAATTAATTTGGTTGAATGGAAAATAGGGCATCATTAGTACCACCACAATTGATTAGAGGATTAAGCACCAACAGTTGTAGTAGATCTGAAAGAATAATGAATGATAACATGAGAAGGAGATTTTCAAGGTTGGATTCAATGGCGGAGAGCGTTGACCTAACTAGTTATCGACAAAGGTTATCAATGACCCATGATGAATCATCAAAAGCCTTTGACTTCAATTACTCTCCTTCTAATTGGGTCATTGATGATTCTTCCGACAAAATATCTCCTATCACAAATTCCCCCCAAACGTTGAAAAGCTCAAGATCCAAAAGAGAAAAGGTTCATAATCAATTACCCTTTTATATCATATTATGTTTATGGAAATTTTGGATATATATGTTTGGTTCGTATTTTTATTTTTATATTTTTTATAATTTCTGTTTGTTTTTTTTTTAAATATATCAGAGAAAAAAAAGTAAAAAATAAGAAAAAGATTTTAGTGGTTGTTATTTTTATTTTGAGTATTTTTTTTTTAATTTTTAAAGTTGTTCGAAGGAAAAACTCAGAATGATCTCTTAGGTAGCGTTTATTTTGAGATATTGAAACGGAGATTAAGAGATTAGGACTCAGTATTATATTTGTTGGTGTAGAGATTAATACTAAAATTTCAATATTTCAGTACCTTTGAGAAATAGGGATACAGGGGATTGAAATTTTTGGGAATAGAGACCGAAACTTTAATAATATTTTATACTTAAAATATTCCATTTTAATTATCTAATTTCAACTTTACTCTTTGTGTAAATTAAATTAAAATTTTATTCTTATTTCAGCTATGTCTCCCACTTTACACCAAATATAATACTGAAATTTATTTTAATATCTGTCTCTCAATCTTTCAATCTCTCCGTCTTTGTCTCTCTTTCAAATACTATCTTAATGTATTATCCAAAATGATGAAAAATAGTTATACTTAATTACTTATATGTGTATCTACATATATCATCTAATTGTGAATTATGTGTAAGGGAACACAATATGTCCCATACAATATATGAAAACACATAATATAGCTCTAAATTATTTATAGAGATAATAAGAATTTGTAAAATGTATAAAGTGGTACCAATATTAAATAATTTCTTCTGAAATTAATAATTAAACTATGTTATTATGCAATGTATACTTTCATTTGCAGAGTGACGTTGAAGCTGAGATGAATCAATTGAAGCAAATGCTGAAGCAAACTATGGACTTGTACAGTGTAGCTTGCAAAGAAGCAATTGCAGCCCAAAATAAGGTGATAATATATATAGATTTGTATTTTTATTTTTAATTTTTTTTGTTTTTGAGATTTTGTAAAAAAATAAAAATAAAAATAAAAATAAAAATGCAAATCAAATGAAAATAATAATAAAATTTGTCTAGTATTATTTTAACGAAATAATTCAACAAAATTACAATTCATTGTCAGGTTAGAGAAATTAATCAATGGAAATTGAAAGAGGCGCCTAAGATTGAGCAAGCTAGGCTAGCCGAAGAGGCGGCCATGGCGCTAGCCGAGGAGGAGAAGGCTAAGGCGAAGGCGGCGATGGAAAAGGCAGATGAAGCCATGAAAATGGCTGAAGAAGAAGCAAAGAAAAGAGCAGAAGCAGAGAGGAAGGCTAAACTGGAGGCAGAAGAGAAAGAGAGGGCCTTAAATGTTTTGGCTTATAAGGATTTTAGGTACAGGAAATACACCATTGGGGACATTGAAAAAGCTACTAATAATTTCTCCCTATCATTGAGAATTGGTGAAGGTGGATATGGACCTGTCTTTAAAGGCCAACTTGATCATACCCCTGTTGCTATCAAAATTCTGAGACCTGATGCTTCACAGGGCAGGAGACAGTTTCATCAAGAGGTATATATCTACTACATAGTACACACATTTAATTTTATATTTTCATCTCAAGTGAAGCTTTACTTAAGATAAGAGTCGTTAGATGAAAATTTAGTCAAATCAGTCAAATATCTAACGGCTCTCAGTTATTAACTTCACGTGAAATTAACTGTACATGAGTTTCCACCTATATATTAACCTATTTTTTTGGGAAAAAAAAAGTTGTAACAAATTGCTCTATTCTTGTTCTTGCCCAAACTCATATAGGTTGAGGTATTATGCAGCATTAGGCATCCTAATATGGTCCTTCTCCTTGGTGCTTGCCCTGACTATGGATGCTTAGTGTATGAATTCATGGATAATGGTAGCTTAGAAGATAGACTAATCCGAAAAAATAATACCCCTCCTCTCTCATGGCCAAAACGGTTTGAAATAGCGGCCGAGATAGCGACCGCGCTACTCTTTCTTCATCAGGCTAAACCGGAGCCAATCGTACACCGAGATCTTAAACCGGCCAACATTCTCCTCGACCGGAATTTCGTAAGCAAAATAAGTGACGTCGGCCTAGCCAGACTAGTGCCGCCGTCCGTGGCCGACTCCGTGACACAATACTACATGACCACGGCCGCCGGCACCATGCATTATATTGATCCGGAGTACCAACAAACCGGAAAACTAAGAACAAAATCGGATGTATACTCATTGGGAATAATGTTACTTCAAATAATAACGGCTAAGCCTCCATTAGGGTTAACTCATCAAGTTAAAAGGGCAATTGAAAAGGGTCAATTTTCTAATATTCTCGATCCTTCCATAAATGATTGGCCAGTTGAAGAGGCACTAAGCTTTGCTAAATTGGCATTGCAATGTTCGGAGCTAAGAAAAAAAGATAGGCCAGATCTTGGAACAGTTGTAGTGCCAGAATTGGATCGTTTAAGAAACTTTGGATATGAATCAATTGGCCATAACAATATTCTTCCTTTTAGCAACTTCTATCATGCAACATCATTACTCCCACCTCGTTCACCTACACAAGTCATCAACAATATTTAAATCATATGCATGCCATGCCACGTTTTGTATATTTTGTTGGCTTATATTACTCCTCAAAATTCATATGTATATGCATTTTTTTTCTTTTAGATAGTTATGTATATGCATGTAGAGAATTTTTTTTTTTTTTTTTTGGTGAACAAAATTTTTTAAGTGGGTTCAACATTAGTTTCCACACATTCAACGAGCTCTTACGAAATTTTTTATAGGTCACCCATAAAAAAAGTGGCCTCGTTTGATTAGGAATTAGTTGCCATGGAATACACCAAAATTGATGTGTTGTAATTTGAAGTTTTCAATGTGATGGGGAATCATTATCCTTTATATATCACACTGATGAAGTTTGAACCCAAAATCTTGTGTCTTTTACTCAAAATCCTCACTACTAATAATTAGTAAATAAAGATAATAATAAAAAGCAAGCATGGCACAAAATATTGAATATTAATTCTAAAATGCAATAAGATAACAAAAATTAGTAAATTATATTAACTAAATCCGAGAGATAACCATAAACCAATAAAAAAATTAATATAACACAAAAATTTAATTCAAAATCTATAATCAATTTCTCACTGAGTTTTGTATGTTTTAATCATAATGAGGGTAAAGAATTAATCGTTAAATCAAAACTTCATTTAAAGATTTGTCGGTAATAAGATTCGAACTTTTAATACTTACTAATGAGCAAATTACTTGACTAATAGAGGCTCAAAAGTTACATTATTGATTAATTTGTGTTCTTTCAAAGGAGAATCTGTGTGTGGAAATGACAAGTAAAAAGTTGAGTAAGAATACTAGCTTTCAAAGTAAAGTATATAAATTGATTATCATATGAAAGTATATATCACACTAATAAAGGCACCCCAGGTTGATCCAATAGCAAAGTTAGATTATGTTTGGGGAAAGGTATAAGAAGAAAGGGTAAATTGGTAAAGAAGCTTTCCTCCGGATTCCCCTACCAATTTGGTAGTTTACCATGAAGATGCAATGCGAAGTAGTGTCCATAGGTATAATAATAATAAGATTAATAAATTCCTAAATTCCTCTCTAAACTTTTTTTGAGAAGTTATTTAGTCTCTCATCTTTGATTTATTAAATTTTTAAAGTGACACATATTATTAGTTTAATCTTGTGTACATTTTTCTTGTATACTTTTATTTTTTAGTATTCAAATAATTAATAAAAATACTATAAAAATGTGTATGTTTAAACATTAATTTTTAAAACATTTATTTTAATATTTAAAATGTATAATAAAGTGTGCCACTCATTTCTAACTATCAACTTAGTTCAAGTGGTTATTTATCTAAGGAAAAAAAAAAAAAAACTAATGTGACTACTAAACAAAAAGGTAAAAAAGGAAAGGAAATACTCATAAAAAATGGTTAAAGTTAAATCTGATACTTGATTATGAAGTGAAAGAAAGTAAGAGAATTAATGCTTTTCTGCCATGGATCAACACACCTTGTCCTTAAGCAAGCATATAGAATCAAAGTTCCCAACAAAAAGTCACATATAACTATAATAACCTACTTCATTCTCATCACTTTATTTGTTTCTATAACACACACACCATAGTAATCCAAATTAATATACACATTATTTCACTAGGGCCATATGAACATACATACCTCTCTTTATTAGTTATTAACACAACATGGAATTCATCAAAACGCCTTTGCTATCTTTATTCATTGTTCTTGCTTTGTTAGCCAAAGTAACATTTGAAGACAAAGTTGATGATGATGATGAGGGTTTAAATCTATATTGCATTAGTGAATGTGCCACGTGTCCAACAATATGTTCTCCGCCTCCATCTCTTGCTACATCAAATTCAAACCATAATAATAATCCTACAACATCCCCCTCAAATAATTCAAATAATAATAATAATCCTTTACCACCACCAATTCAAACATCAAATCCAAACCTTCCACCACCACCACCACCACTTTTAACATCATACCCACCACCACCACCTTCTCTAATCATAACATCAAACCCTCCTCCACCACCACTTCTAACATCATTTCCTCCACCAACAATTCCAAAAATACCCTTTGCTCCACACCAACCTTCTTTCAACTATCCACCACCCTCGCAATCGCAACCGTTGCCTCAGCCTCCTCCTTCTCCTTCTCCTCCTCCGCCGCCGCCGCCAAAGAACCCTTCTTCTCCTTCATCATCAGGCTCATCAGGAGGACAACCTAATGTAATTTCTGGGCCACATGACTACCCATATCCTTATTACTATTATTATTCCTCAAATGCAGCATATTCTTCTCATTATTATGTTCATCATGCCATGAACTCACTCCTTCTGGTTTTGTTCCTTCTTTCATTTCATATATAGGGTATTTTGTTGAATTGTTGTTGGTGGCTGGTGAGTGTTAAACAATAGCTTGTGTATATATATAGAGAGATATAAGCATGTATATAGTGTTATATATATATGTAGTGTTACATAAAAGTTGAGATACATGTAATTAGCATTTGGGGGATGGGAGAAGAGCTTTAGTTTGTAATTTGTTTGCAAATAATTAACTCCAGATAATTATTTATTGTTGATTGCTTTCTAAATATTAGCCATCTAAATTGGTCAAAATTATACAATCTTCGGTTCATATTATTTAGAGAAAATTTCACTCTCTTCCATAAGAGATGCTAAAATGATACTTTTTTTTTCTATTTGTAAAATATACATTCTTTCTTGTAACTCTTAAAAATCTCCTCTTTAATCTATTTTAAATTTGTTGTATTAACTGACATTAACTTTATCCATTTCTTTAAAAAATAAATTATTTTTTACAAAGCAAAAATTTTATTTTTTTTGTGATTAAATTTCATTTAGCAAAATATCCTTTAACAAATAATTTTTCTATTGATTAAATTATATTTTTTTAAAATATTTTTTTAAATTTTTTATAATTAAATTATTTTTTTTCTTAAGATACCCTTAAATAATATTTTAATTATTAAGGAACTTGTTTTATAAAGATGTGAATAAATGAGATATTAATTTTTTAAATTTAAAATTTATCCATCTCGGGTTATTTTTAAGTTTTGATAAAGTTGTTAATAAGTTTTAATAGTTCTATGAAATAAATTATTTATTCATATTAACTGTTATACATATTAACGGTGGTAAATTTTTTAATTTAATGTTAAAATAATATACATTAATATCAAAAAATTAATAGTAAAGTATAAAAATAATTGTTAATAAAAATTTTGATAAAATTATAATTTAATAATTAAAAATTATTGAAAGGTGTCTTAGAAAAAAAATTTAATCATTAAAAATTTTTTAAAAGAATATTTTGATAAAAATACAATTTAATCGGTAGACAAATAATTTGTTAAAGAGTATTTTAGTAAACAAAATTTAATCATAAAAAGTAAAATTTTTGCTAAAAAGTATTTTTATAAAAAATAATTTATTTTTTCTTAAAAAAATAGATAAAGTTAACGTTAGTTTATACAAAAAATTTAAAATGCATTAAAGAGGAGGTCTTTTAAAAATTATAAAAGAATAGAATGTATATTTTATAAATAGATGGAAAAAGAATGTCATTTTAGCATCTCTTAAAAGAAGAAAAGTGAATTTTTTTTATTATTCAATTTGTCTCTTTTTACTTATGTAAAATATTTAAGAAAATAATTAATTTTTATTGAAAAGATAATTAAATAATTATAAGAAATGGTAATGATCAGCGGTGATTTAAAACGGCCGAAAACAAATTTAAAAATTACGCAGCAACAATTGCGACATGTTGGGAAGAGCCGCAAAAATTTGGAAAAAAAAAATCAAATTGCGGCAGTTTTGCCTCCGCCAGTAAACATGAGATTAATTATGACAAAAGTGTATTGCGGTAATTTTGAACCATTACCAAATTATTTATAATGAATTAATGATGGTTATACCAGTAGTTACTGAAAATCACTGGCAAATCAACTGTCTGCACTATAAATCAGGGCAGTTTGCTAACTGCTAAAATTGCTAATCGCAGAAAAAATTATCGCTATTTTCTGTATTTTTTGTAGTGTAAAAAGACAAAAATATTTCTTACATTATATTTTCTCTTTTCATTAATTTTCTATTTTTTTCTCTTTTTATTTAATATTAAAAGATATATAATAGGTCAAATATAATTAATAGTACTACTTATCATTATGCATGATACTATTTTTTTCAAAAGTTTTAAGTCATGAATAGCTTTTCTAGCATGCCTGCATGCATAGGTTTTTTCATCTTTTTGTTTTATCTTTATGTTAATTTTTTTTATTTAACAAAAATTAAATTCTAGATTTTTAGATCATAAAATTTTTTATAGTATATCATATCTTTTTTTAAGTTGATAGAAAAAATTAAAATACATAAATAATTATATTTTTAATAGTATTAATTTAAAAATAACACTTCATTTATAATAAAAATAAAAGAGATAAATAATATGAGATAGAAGTAATATATATTAGTTGATTTCCTCAAAAAGTGCAAGCAAAAGTGTATATAGAACACTAAAAGGGATGTAAATATATATTATTGGATTCATAATAAGTCAGACTACAATATATAGAAAATTACAGGTGTTTTGATATTGCTTGGAATATTTCTTCATGTGATGATGTAATTTCCATTAGAGTGTTGAACAATGTTCAATATCCTTTGTGATGGTGAGGTTTTATTTGAATTATCACTGTGTGTATATATAGTTGTATGTATTGATAATTTTGTTTTCACCGAATAAAAATAGAACTTTTTGGTAACTTAAATACTGAAGTTAAAACGAAGTTGAGGGTTAGTTTTGGATGAGTAATTCCTTCTCTCTTAAAAAAAGTGTAAATATTTTATTTAGTTTTTAATGATATATTATTTTAGATTTACTTTGGTTGTAATTTTCGTTTATAAATATGATTGGCTCTAAGGCCATTTTACACAATACCTTGTTATTACAATCTGTAATACTCCAACTCATCTTATGTCTTTATTAGAGGTAAGTAATAAGCGATTTTATCATACATTACATTCATACAAGAAATTATTACATTAAACTTTTTATTTATACTGTACCAATTTAAAATATTTGTGAACTCTTAGTGTTATCTAGATTTTTTTATTAATTTAATATTGATAGTAATTAATTATAGTAGAAATACATAAGAATTAAATAAAGTTAACTATCAAATATTTTTTTAGTTTTTTATTTTTTTTAATTTAAAAAATTTTAAAATGAAAAATTATTTTTTTTCTTTCTCAACTTTTACTATTTCTCTCTTTCTTTTGATTTATCAAATTATTAACATTATAATTTAAATAGTTTAAGATATGAGGCTTTTTTATAAAAATATTTAATAATTAATTTTATGTATTTTTTATGTACTCTTATTATAATTAATTACTATAATATTAAACTAATAAAAAATAATCTAAATAACAAATACATTTAATGTGTTTTAAAAATATTAATAGGCACTTATGATCTTGATATTTTATATAATTTTTAAACATTATAAATTAAAATAAATGGAGATAGTTGTTCTTTGAGCATGCAAGTATTTTGTCATAGTCATTTTCTTCATAGATATTAGTTATATGTTGCTCATCCCATAGGTGAAGATATTACTTTCTCTTCGTGATTTTCGTAGGATTGTGTCATGATAAGTAAACTCAGAGATAAATCTCTCTCCTGAAAGTTTTAAGAAAGTATATTTACATATGAATTATTTATTTAAAAAATACAAAATATTGTATAAAATAGTAATTTTATATGTATTACTTCTTATTATATAATCAATTTATATCTTAATTATTTAATTTACTAATAGTTTTTATTTAACAAATTTAATATTATATCTTTATATTTTTGTACTTTTTAAATTAATATATATATATATATATTTATTTAAAAAATTTATTTTTTAATGTTAATATATTTAATATTTATATTATTATATAAATATTATTAATAACTTGCATAATTATGTGTTGGTACTCATAGTGTACTCCAGAATTTTTTTTTATAAAAAATACTTATTTTTTTTAAATTTACTTTATTAACAAAAAAAAATCATTTAACATGTTTTTCCCTAGAAGTATAGAACTAGTAATGATTTCATTCAATGTTTGATTAAATATTTGAAAGAGTTAGTCACCAAAAAAATATTTGAAAGAGTTCTTTGTTAACTAGTATTTGTAAAATTATTCATTTAATATTAAGTTGTGTTTACTGTTTAGTTACGTTATATAATGAGAAAATTTGTATAGATAAATTTTATACATGATATAATATAGGAAAAGTTTCAAATACTTCAAGGTACTTTACTCCAAATTTTATACACGTTTTATTTTGTTCTAAAATGATGTAGAAAAAAACCATTTTGTTTTTAGATAATAAATGAAAAAGACGATAAAAGACGGCTAAAAAAATATAGATCAATAAACTTAGACGCTTAGTAATTAATTTTGTTCCTTCATTCCTGATATTTATATTATATTATTTCTTAACTAATAATTTAGTTTGAATTAAATTGGCCTATCCTTTTAAAGCAAGATAAGTGAAGGTATAAATTAGATAATTTAAATTAAATGAAATATATAAGAGATTTATCATTAAATAAAGTATAGATTTAATTACAAATTAAACTGATAATTACTATTTTGATTTAGAATTTATTTATTTTAGGTCTTAAAAATATATGTTAAGATTATAAATTAAAAAATATATTAAAAATAAAAAATTAAAATTTTAATATATTTATTAAAAAAATTAAAATTTTATAATAATAATAATTTTATTATGTGTCTTAAAAATATTTATTAGTTAATTTTTTGGAAAACTTTTATTAAAAAATAAATTACGTAACTAAACTATAAAATCGTAACAAAATTTAATTTATAAAATTGCTTGATAAATTAAGTTGGGTATTTATAGAATGTGGGTATTTAAGATGTTATATTCTATTTTGGTGGTGGTAAAATTGTGTAGAGCTAATAGTATTGTTCGATTCTATGATTGTGTTGAGGGATAATGCATAGTTATCAATTGGAAGTTTGATTATTTGTTGATAAATCTATTATATCTATTATCTATTATATATTACTAATTTTAAGGCTAAAATATATTACATGTCATTTTTTCATTATAATTGAAATTAAATATTTCTCTTTAAAATTAAAGAATTCTCCGCTCTTCTCTTTTCCTTTCTCTATCTCTCTCATTCCTTCATTCACTTTATCTCTCGTATATATCATTATCAATGACTAATTATGAATTTGATAATCAAAATATACAATATAACATTTTCTAATTGTATTTAAATTAAATTAAAATTAAAATTGAAATACTAAAATTAAAATATAGTTATATTATATATTATATTTATATATTACTAACTAATTTAATAACTAAAATGTGTCATATGACACTCTCTTATTAAAATTTAGAGAAAATATTTTACTCTAAAATATTTTCCTCTTATTAAAATATTATATTATATTATATATTATTTTTCTTCTTATATTTTCTTATTTACCTCTCTCTTTTTTTCTATTTCTCTCTATCCTTCTCACTCTATATATAATTTATAATTCATATTTTATATTAGTAATTTGACAAATCAAAATGTGTCACCAGATATTTGTATTATAAATAAAATAAAAAAAATTTCTTAGCTTCCAAAATTAACAAACTCCTGTAACACCCTATCACGCAAAGTCTTATGCTTAAGTCATAAAATAGAGGTAGTGAGATATTACGACCTCTAAAGATAAATATAGTACGTGTAGTATTGCAAAAAGATTTATAACTAGGAGACTTTGAAGAAAAGTTGGTAAATCAAAACCGATAAATCAAAAGTGCAACACACCGATCGATAACGTATATGAAGCGGATATAAGATAATCTAACCTGAAAAGCCATACAGAAGAGTGCCAATAATACATATATCAAGGCTCAGGACTCGGTTTGCGAAGATAACCGATCCGAACATACAGTATACATACATATATAGTAAGGAAATCCCAAAAGACAATCCAAAAGATAATATGACTCAAGCATAAGACTCTGCGTGGTAGGGTATTACAATTCCCTCGCTCATTCTTTTTCTTTATCTTTCTCTCTCTTTTCTCTCATTTTCTATTTTTCTCTACCTTTATGTTCTACAAAAAATAAAATTAACAACATAATATAATTTAAATAAAAAATATTATTATATACATATTTTTTATTTAATTTTAAATTTTTACTACTTATCTTTTTAATATATATTTTCACTTTTTGTTTAAATATTTATTACATATAATATTAAAAAAATACTAATATTGTGATTAGAAGTTAGAATCAAGATTCAATTGTTTTTTTTAAAGAGTTAATTTTATAACTATCAATATAAATTTTTTTATGTTAATATCTAATTATATTTTTATATATATAGAAAAATATTATTTTTAAATAACAAGTATAAAAATCAATTATTTCTATTTGTGCAACAAATTTAATACCTAATCAAATATAAAAATATACACGTTAAATTCTTTCAAATTTTAGATAACGAATATTAAAATTAAGTAAAAAAAATTAAACTCTATCATTTGAAAATAATAAATAAAAAATTTATTATTTAATTTTATTTAAGATTCTGGTCTTTTTAGCCGACTAGGACTTTTGTCTGTTACAACCATTTTATAAAAATAATTTAATGTTATAAATTTTTCGTGTCATAATCTATAATTCTAAGACTGATATAATTTTAAAAGATTTATATTCCCGTAATATTATTACAGGTAAAATACTAGTTGTCAATATTTGTGTATAGTAAATTGAGTAAGAGTGCAAGATTATTGAGAATTAAATGAATATGAAATTTTGTAATAGATATGATTAGAAATTGGCCTAGATGAGCAAAATTATGATTTTTTTTTATTTTTAGAAAAAAATTTTAGTAATTTTTTTAAAAAAATAAAAATAATTTTATATTTAAATATTTTATGCAAAAATATTTTATTATCTATTAATTATGTTTGATACGATGATATAAAAATATTTTTTATTTATTTATAATATTAAAATTAAAATATTTTTTTTAAATAATTTTTAAAAAAATGTAAACTATAATTCAAAAATATTTTTAAAATGTTTCTATTTTTATTGTTAAAATTTTTGTCAAATATATTAAAAAAATTTATTAAAAATATATTTTTTAACAATTTAATTACATTCAAATAAATTTTACATCACCAACGAAGTTAATAAAATTGACTTTCATTATTGGATAAATACTCTGCCCAATTTCAATTATAAGGGCCAAACAATCAACGTCCAGGCTTGGCTCACCATTTTATTGTAAGCCAACTACAGGGCACGTGACATAAGTTAGTCCACGCATCACACTATACTGGACATTATGGACTTCTTGCATACCTACTAACTTGACAATAAAAAAACAGGTTAACGGTCCACCATGCACTTATTTATCTTTATCTTCACAATATTCCTCTCTTCCATAATCTCATCCCTTCATATATTTTATATTATATCTTAATGGTTTACAGGCATGACATACTGAACTTCCAACATAGTATAATGCCTCACCTGAAACGCTTCCTATAATATAATTATAGGAAGGTGTTCAGGTGTGGCAATGTACTTTTACGGAACAGCAGTATTGCAAGTGTTATAGTGGTATAGATTTAATTTAAAATACTGGACTGGCGTTGATTGAAGGGGCACTTCTTTTTGTGGAAAACATGAAAAGAAAGTGCAGGGTGGGATAGGAACCGGTGTAGAAGGTCTGCTAAACATATGGGCAGAGAGTGTCGGATTTGTCCTATATTATTGAAGACTGCTGGGGGAGTGGGAGTATCCTCCGAAGCCATAGTGGACGGTGAGCCGAGCCGAATGGTAGTGGGCTGGTTAATTTAGTACGAGTTTTGTAGTTTGTGGCCCATTTCAATTGGCATGAGTGATGTATTGAATAGCAGATAATGTATTGGGCTTTATAAGTGAATTAAGTGGACCAATGATTATGGATGTAGTGGTAGAAAGTAGTCATGAATTCTAATGTCTTGGTTGGGAAAAACTGTTAACGAAGGCTTAGTAACTGATTTGGTGAGAAGTCACCACGAAACGAATTTATAGGAAGTTGCTTTTGAATGAACAATACGTGTTATCAATTTAAAAAAAAATCGATTTTTTTTATACAAATAATCAATTAAAAAACTAATTAATATAGTTATAATATTAAATTTTTTACCGTATTTTATTTAAAATATAAGTTGACTAATTTAAATTGAGAAATTGTAGTTAATTGTTTACTATATAATTATTTTAACCAAAATTATAATTAAAAATTATTAAAAGAAAAAAATTATCTGTATAATAGAGCAGCTCAATATTAATAACATTTTTTATTTCTATTATAAAATATAAAAAAGATTTAATTCTCATAATAAAAATCATGATATTTTTTAGAGTCCAAATTTTTTTATTGTATTTTCATACATTTTTTTATAAATCATTAATTTAAATTATGTCTATTTAAAATTTAAATTACAAAGTAATTCAAATTTTATAATTTAAAATTCTAATTATATAACTGAAATGAAATTGATAAAAAAATGAGAAAATAGTAATACAGTTTAAATCATATTAAAACGTAAACAAGTTCGGTTAGTCCATAAACAAACTTTACGTAAATAAATACGTTTAGTCAATGTGATAGGTGAGTTTTGTAAAAAATTTATGAAGAGACAATAAAAAAATTAAATTCTATAAAATAGCATAATTTTGTTTGGAATTAATTTTTTTTATATTTGATAACAAGAAAAGTGTGATTAACATTGAGCTGGTCCAACATATTCAATAATTATTTTTGAATAATTTATAAATATTAAAAAAAGGTTAAAAAATATATAATAAATAATTAATTATAATTTATCAATGTAAATTAGTCAATTTATTTTTATAATAAAATACGGTAAAAATTCTAACATCATAACTATATTAATTGATTTTTTAATTAAATAATTTGTATTAAAAAAATCAATTTTTTTAAAACCAAATAATAACACGTATCATCCATCTAATAATAATTTTATGTGAAATTGACTGCAGATAAATTTCTGCCACATAATTTAGCACTGGAAGACCATTTTTTTTATGTTGGTGTTATCCCTTTAGTGGTATTCTTTAAATAATATCAAGATTAAATATATTATTTTATATGGGACGATTGTAAATTTAAAATTAAATTTGTTAGTTTCTATTTCTTTTCTTAAAACATGCCCATTGGAAGGTAAGCATTTTGTTTATTTAAAAATTTATTTAACTATAAAAGTTAAACCTTTATATTTGTATTTTATAATTATTAGAAATTGGAAGGTCTTTAGAAATATAGATTTCAGAAAATAAAATTCGTGTATTTAAGAAACACAGTAATCAACCATTTGATTAATACTCAACAATCTTTTTATATCGCCCATAATAAAGTGCCCTGAATGCACCGTTGTGTCATTTTATTATTTGGCGGGAGAGCGATCTAAGTTTCCCTCCATTTAGCTGTGATTGTTCTGTAGTCATGGACGATCTTGTACCTCGAATATTATAATGCACGTGATTGTGTGCGCAATGGTGAGACTTGACATGGTGTGATGTTCTTTTTGCAGCAAATTACTGTGGGATGAGATGTATACGACATGATTAAACTTACATGGCTTGGATTGGATCTACGTTGGTGCTTCGGGATGTCTGTGATGATAGAGGTATCCGCGAAGGCATTTCGATCGATTTTGTGTCAAAAATTAATCTATTTGGAATACAAAATTTATTTGGCTCAATTTTTTAGTTATGGAATCCGTTAGTGTGCTTTTCCCGGATATGGAAATGGGGAGAAATAGACGAGAAGGTGGGACAGTTTTATGTGATTTTTAGGTGAAAGAACTCGGAGGGTTCGAGTTATTTGTTAAGCAAAAATAAACAAACAAGTCGGAGGGTACGACTTGTTGATGGTTGCAATTTGAATTTTAACAATGCAAAACAGACCGTGCGTTTTGTATATATATATATATATATATATATATATATATATATATTATCAAGCTGAAAATGAAATCGTAGGGTCTGAGTTCCCTTTTTTAAAAATTAATTTGAATCTGCCAATAGTAAACGGTAGGTCCGATTTAGGTTTATTGAAAATATCAGATTCCGTGTTCTTCTTCAACCTTACTCGTCTTCTTCCTCTGGTTCTCTGCATTTGTATTTTTCTCCTTCATGGTATGTAACCCAAAAATTTGTTAGTATGATTTCTGTTATTATTTAGTAGAGTGAGAAAAATGGATAATAGAGTAGTTTTGAAAATGTATTATTTTGAATAATGAAGTAAAAAAATAATACACATTTCTATTCAACTTCTAACAATAACAACAAGAATAAAAAACTTCCTAACAATAATAATTTTAATTATAAAATATTAAAAAATAAAAAAACTATATCCGATAAAAATGATAATAATTCCTTTCTAACCACAACAATAATAATTGGCCACCTAACAATAATAATTATAATTACGAAATATAAAAAAATTTAAACGGAGAAAGGAAGAAGAAGAAGGTGGAAGTGAAGTCGAAAGTGAAATCTGAAAGTGATTGTAACCGGATAATGAGAGTGGGTTGCATGGGTCTTTGTTTGGTTTCACGGCACCGTTTGGGGAGAAGCTGCTGCGCGATGTGTGTCAAGACTGCATCAAATCGCACCGTGCGTTTAGTGAAACGCAACTCGGACGGTCTGTGTGGTGAATAGGAACTCGCAGCGTCTGAGTTGTGGTTTCACTGACACCACAAAATTGTGAAGCACCTCTCTCTCCCATATCAGAATCCAACACCACTCATGCATCCATATGCAAATTAAAAAGCGAATTTATTTGCGGTGCAATTTGAATTACATAATTTGATTTTGAAAATCTAATCCCATTCAAAATATTTTTAAGAGATAAGTATTGTTTTGATCCCTAGCATTGAAGGTCAGAGTCGAAGCCATCATAAACGTAATTTTTAATATAAAATCATCCGTTACATTTTTTTCGTTTTAATATCGTCATTTTTAATAAAATGTTTTATTTTATTCGTCAACTATCTCTACTTTTAGGGGTGTGAATGTGTCGAGTGAAACCGGGTTTGACGTGACCCACACCCGGCCCGAAAATATACACCTGGCCTATTCATGAGACCAGAACCCGACCCTAGATCCAATGAAGCCTATACACTTTCGGGTCACAATTATACCGGGTAAAAAGCGGGGCGTTAACATTAAATTACATTGATACCATCTTATAAGCTAGCATGTGAAAATATCCAAATTTTTAAGACTCCAACCATTAAAACATAACCGTAATCAATACTAATATTGTCTAATTACACCAAATATTTAAACAATATAAATAATACAATATTATGCATTAGTCTAAAATCTTATGCATTTTAAACATAAAACATTAACTTATAGTCTTATAATAACTAATAACACGAAATATTAATGTTTACGATACTTAAATTCCACATAAGAATAACCATCATCCATCAGTAATAACAGAAAATATTAGTTGTGTACAATGACCGGGCCACCGGCCCGATTTTGGGTGACCGGAGTGATGCACTGATCCGACCCGAATTAATGACGGGGTCTATTTCTGAGACCCTTACCCGGTCCTAGACCCGGTGAAATCACACGAAATTAGACTTTACATTGTTCGGGGCACGGCCGGGCCGGGCCATGCACACCGCTTCCTCTAAGTGGGATATGACGCTTCAGTGAGAGGGAAAGCAATGATCTTCAGTGAGCGTGTGGAGGCGCGTGTGATGCAACAATAGATAACGAAAGACAGAGTCCTGACCGAGTTGCGGGAAGGATCCGCAGATGAAACTGCAGACAACGACGTGGTCACGAATATGTGACTCTGATACGATAATAAATCCGTGAAAGAATTAAAAAAGAGATCCGACAAGTATTATACGTTTTATTTTTTAATTGACTGCAATTATAAGTAAATGTTTCAATTACGACAATGAAGAAGAGTTAATAGCCAAATTTGTCCCTGAAATTTAAGGCATTTTTCAAATTGGTCCTGAAAAATATTTTCTTGTTGTGTTAGTCATTGAATGATAAAACGTTAATCAAATTGATTCTGCCGTCAGTTAGATGATGACATGTCACGCTAAGGGCCACGTGTCACCAGATGATTGGTTGATGTGCCAGATTAGCGACACGTAACACGCCACATGCCTCTAAGACATTTAAAAGAAATATTTAAAGAAATATTTTAAAAGAAATATTTTATTCCATATAAAATTATTTAAGAAGAAGAAATGAGCTAACAAATTACTTAATTACGAGATTCTTTGAAAATATTTATCACCTATCAAGAATGAGCTGAAGAGTACTGTATAGAATTCAAATTGATAGCTAGATTATCAATATTTTAAAAAAGTCTCGCAAGTGAACATTTTGTCAGTTTTTTTTAAGGCATGGAAAAAAATATATATATTTGTTTAATTTATAAATTGTTAATCTTTTAATAAAGTAATTTAAATTAGATAAAAAAAGTATTTTATTTCATGAAAAACAATTTTAACAGATAGATTAAAATTTGTTAGTAGGACTATAAAAATTTGTAATGTCATACTGATTTAGGTAAATACATGCATGTACCCAAATTTTATATAAAATATTCTGCATAGTCTATAAAAATTTGAAAATTAAAAAAAAAATTTACTTACATAAATAACTAGGACAGTATAAATTTTTACAGTACTCCTGATATCTTTTTGAAGCCATTTGTTTTACATTCCTTTGCATGAAATGAAATAATGTTTTTAATTTTTAAATTATTAATTATTCGGTGATGTGATTTTTTCTTTACTGGAACATATTTTATTATTATTATTATTATTATTATTATTATTATTATTATTATTATTATTACTACTTTGCACAATCAAATAGTCATAGATAAAGTGAAAAAACTATGACGTGTAATCATGACTTGAAAAATATAAGGGCCAAATTTTTTCCATATATAATACAAATACAAAAGTTTATCATTTTGCTATGATGGAGAAAATATAATGTACTTAACATTTAACAGAATTAAGATAATTGTTCAAAAAATAAATTATGGTACGACTTTATTATTTATATTCATCATAAAAAATTTATGGAATTATTCGAAATTAAATTTTAGGAAGGAAACATCTTTTTTAATTATATTTTTAAATAAACTTTAATTTTAGGTTTAAAATGGAAATTCAAGCAAATTTTTTAATAATATTAATTTGTCGTATCCAATTATTCAATTATTTTTTAATCACATTTAGATCAGTTATTGTTAAAAAAAAACATTTCCTTTTACTGAATTATGTTTTTTCGAAAATAATTTACTGCTAAAATTATTAAACTTCTCACAACCCACGTTTAAACAAAATTATGAACGAAAAAATTTAACCATCAAATAGAAAGAAATGAAAATAGCAATACCACAAATTGCACATCATCGCATCATGAGCACCCAAACCAACATTACCCCCAATTTAAAAAACTAGTTCACCCCAAAAACATCAGGGAAACTTTGGCATTTGGCCATATACCCAAAGACTATAAAAAAAAAATTCCTTAATGGAGAAAGAGCTAGAAGCAATGAACAGAAAAGTAACCTCGAATACAGCGATCATTTAATGAGAGAGAGAAAATAAACAGGAGAGACGTTCTTGAGTATATGTGCATGAAGGAGATCACCATGAGAAGCATCCATGCGGAACATGCATGCATTTGGTGAGAAGGATTAGCCCGTTCTACTTGCATCTTTATGTGTCCATGCCTCATGGTGACATCTTTGTCCATCTAGCGATCCATAGGCGGAATGACGGTTATACCCTTGTGGTGCTTAGCGCGCGAATTGTGCTAAATTCCATTTTATTGGAATTTTCAGAGGGTCATAGCTGGAAATGTGCTTAAGTTAATGTCAACTGATTAAGTGTATCTATGTGTGCATACTTGTAATGATTACATAGTCCTCTCAAGGGAAAGTATGTACCACCTACCACGACCTAGGCTTGGGTGATATGTAAGCGTAGATGCTGTGAGTGGATTACTGCTCCTCTTTTAGAAGTTAGAACTGGAACAACATCTTCACTAGTTTCGAACTGGAAGCCCTACGGACGATCAACATGGAAGCCTCGGAGTCCTTTCTACAAGATTCTCAGGACATTCCTTTAGAAGAGTAAGTTCGCTATACATGCAGCATGTATCAATATTAGCGTTGTAACAAAAATGTTCTCCTTCACATTTGCTGGCGTTGACTGTGCTGGTGTATTGACTGTGTAGGTTGGACCCCGGCGAAAACATTGTACAAGAGCGTGATCGATCCACAAACCACGTGGACGCTGTCATGAACCTTGACCTAACCATAGAAGGGGTGAGCAAAATATTGCTGTTGACCTACATTTTCCATGGCTTGTGATAGAGGACGACTAAATACATTTATAAAATTCGACAACCCTTTTTTGCTATACCATGTGTCTCTGATGTCGTTGTTAGTAGTGAAGTTTTGTGCTTCTTCTGAACTGGTATCTGTTTTGTTTGACAGCCCCTTCGAGAGCAGCTTTCACAGCCTAATGCAACGGCTGAACATGATGCGGTGGAAAAAGACATGCTGGCGCGCATTTTTCTTCATGAGAAGGTATCTCGTGACCCATTTCGTTGCCTTACCGTGTGTGAGTGTGTGTCGTATCTGACATTGTTGCGGGTGTTACAGTTAGTAAAACGTCAGTCGTGTATAACCGTAGAATGTTTGACTTTGGCGTGTTTGCACTTTATTTGCACCAATTTTCAGCACATTCAAACATTCGCGGAGCTTCAATGAAACTTGTCTTGGGGGAGGGGGGTGAATCATTGAAAATATTATCCCGTAATAATTAAATAAAAAAAAACCTCTAGGTATGATTTTATTCAAAATTTGTTATTAACATGTGACATTGCATAGATTTAAATTTAAATAAAAAAAGTATAGTCAATTTACATTATCAATAAATTTACTTTACGTTAATAAACTAAACTAATTTTAAAAATTTAAATTGGCATAACCGATTATAAATTTAATTAGAAGAAGAACTTATATTTGTATTTAGAAAATCAATTTTCCACCAGAAAGTACGTTTCTTTTAAAATGATACAGAAACTTGTCTTTGGGGGGGGGGGGGGAATTTCATTGAAAAAATTATGCAGTTATAATTAAATTAAAATAAAAACTGTTAGTATAATTTTATTCAATATTTGTTATTAACATGTAACGTTGCATATAATTAAATATAACTTAAAACGTATAGTGCATTTAGATTACCAATAAATTTACTTTACCTTAATAAAGTAAACTAATTTTAAAAATTTAAGTTATGTTATCACCGATTATAAATTTAATTACAAAAAAGAATTAGTTTTGTATTTAAAAAATGAATTTTTAACCAGCAAGTACGTTTCTTTTAAAATATACAGAATTAAGTATTAGTTGTCAATTAATCTATAACTTAATCGTAGTTTATAACTTATACAGAAAAAAACTTTTAAACATGAAGAACAAGATACATGTTTATAATATTTTGAAGAATTTATTTGGACGTTACACAGCATTACTTGGCACTCATTCAATATTTTTTTAACTCGCGAAAGTAAAGACAATAATAACGCTACTCTATAACTGTTTTTTGTTTGAGAGACATAAGAAGTTGGCCAATGTGACTGCACTGAAAATGGCCTCTTAAAATGGGTCTTACTATTCCATGTAAATGGTTAATAATGACTCTAAAGGGATATTTAAAACGGGCCTATGTTCGGGCCAGTCCATACGAGTGAAAACGTTATTGTTTCATTCAACCAGAAGGCCTAAAACAATTTTAATTAAACAATTTTTTAACCAAACGGGAACCTTTAAACCCTCCTTCTTTGGCTTTCATCTGCGAACGATGATTCCGTCATCTCCACCTTGACATCCTTGGCTGCTGAGAGAATCAATCACAGACCCACAAAGTCCTAATCCTCCATGTCATCCCTCTACTTGAAACTCTGTTGCCGCCAAAGTCCTTTTGCCGTCTTTATTTCTTCGTCAGTTTGAGGGGAAGGTGAATTTGGGTTTAAGCTGTGTTCTCTGTTACGTTTGTTTGCCTGATATAATTTGCAATAATGTCATGGTGGTGCGCAATACCGGCGACCAATGTTATTCATTCCACTTCCATCCATCACTTCTGTAGGATACTCTGTAGCTTTAACATTTCATTACATATTGAATTGTCGAGCTGAGACATGCAACCTATTCCCAATTGCATTACTAGTAAATCCGTTTTTATTCTTTCCTTGTTCTAATGTTTTACTGAAC
The DNA here is from genome assembly GCF_003086295.3 of Arachis hypogaea. Classification (NCBI taxonomy): domain Eukaryota; kingdom Viridiplantae; phylum Streptophyta; class Magnoliopsida; order Fabales; family Fabaceae; genus Arachis; species Arachis hypogaea. The sequence goes on along the minus strand of NC_092051.1, from coordinate 146,547,039 downwards.
CTTTCATGCCTAGCATATCTAATCGAATAGGATTATTTGCTGCTACTCTGAACGAATTGCAGTGTTTATTATGTCTAATTTCATAACTCTGTTACCGGCTTACTGCTTGACGTAAAATTGCACAGCCCATGATGGAGAATCGCTACTCAGTTTTTGGCCCTTATTTCCCCTTGTAAAAAATTTGATTGCAGTACCTTGACGACAATATGCATTGCCTATATTACTGAGTCACTGTGAATCTGTTGTTCAGTAGAGATTAGCTCTGCGATACACATTATTTAGATTGTGTTTATTCTTCTGATGTTAATTACTTGTTGATGAAAATCAATTTTGTTTTAATTCTTGTGATGTGCTATGTCAATGAAGGGTTCCAATGAAAAGCTTGCGGACATTGAGTCTCGGTTGGCCATCATTGAGAAGAGGACAGCCACCTTCGACGGGTATTTGCTCCAAATTCTTGACTTGGCTCAACGACAACATGACCGAAGCGGTAGCATCGTCATGGTTCCTAGGCCGTGTATGCCACTGCAGCAAGAGGACAACACAAAGAGGAACACCTCCTCAGAGGTCGTTCCCCAATCAGGTAACGTCACCACTGTTTCTGCCCAAACTGAGGTCAAAAGCATCACACAACAACGAGGTTCCTTCACCCATCTGAGGCCACCCTCCGAGAAGGGCAAAGGCATACAACAAGGCCCAAATGCAGAGGGGTCCCTGTTTGACCTCTTTGCACCTGACTCGCCGTGTGAGGAGGATGACCTTGTCATAGATGAAACCAAATCAACACCAAGAAATATCACGGGGGCCTCTCACCTCAGTCAGCACATGACTACCCAGCAACATTGGGCTGTTGGGCTATCAAAGGGAACTGGTCAGTGGCACGGCAGGATATCTCAAATCCCTTCATCCACTTATGAGAAGGTATGATGTAGTTGTTCATTCTGATTAATTTTGTGGTCATCCTGCAGCACGGATTGTTCTTGGAAGGTGTTTGCATGTGTTCAAACGACTCTAAACATATTTCATAATAACAGGACATTTCAAGCCTCCCAGCTTGGTCTGACTTTGACAGCACAACTGAACTGTGTGGCCTATTCACGTCGACTCCAACTATGAGCAAACCTGCTAAGCTGCCGAAACTGGAGCGCATTGAGATGACATGTTTAGGCAGGCCAGCATCTTCAATGACCCGAGACATGCAGGTGCTGATGCAGGATTCCGTAACCCAAAGTCGTCCAAAGAGGACCGTCATCAGGCAGGCCGCACGAGGCCATGGGCGTGGCCGTCGCAACAACCATGTTGATCCCACTGAACCCCGAATCCCAAAGGTAGTAGCCATGCTTTGTGTAACAATGACACTGTTATCAAATTACCTTACCTAAACTGCCATCAATCTATAGCCTATATAATTCTAACCCTCTAAGTCTTGCAGACGTATGAAATGGTGTTCAGGCCATTTAACAATATGGGACTCTCGTTGCAGGAGTGCAAGTTAGCGGCTTACATTTTCGGCAAAGAACTTCCACCTGAGTGAGACATCTAACACGAGTATTCTGTTATGTGCTAATGTGCTAGTACGTCAATATTATTTTTTACTAACTAGTTCCGATGTTATTTCAGGGAGATCTTGTTTAAGTATTCATTCTTCGACTTGCCTCTGGCTCTTTTCATGTCACTGGCCCCCCCACATACCCCATCTCTTGATGTAAGTCATCGAAAATGTTTTTTTGAATGTAAACTTTGAACCTTCAACCCTGATGTGTATACATACTCAACTTTTGGCGTGGTTGCAGATAATTAATGCAACATGCCTGATGAGGTCGGTTCAGGCACGCAAAAGCATGACTCCCCGTGCCTGGTTTCTGCCAAGTAACTTCGCAACGGATGTCCTGCTTGACACCCCAGTTAGTGAACTGGCCAAACATTACCAGCCAAAGTGGATGCACGAGACAAACCAACTGGAACACGTATGATATGTATCCATGAAACCCTATTATGGATGTCATTTCGTTATCACCGCCTGTGTAATTATTGTTTCCTCCAATGAACTGTTACCGTTAATTAGAAAATCATTTTCACCCTCGATAATGTAGGTCTATGTGCCTGTTTGGGAGGCCATCGATACGTGCTATATGCTGTTGTTGGATGTGAAGGGTGCAAGCTTGTACGTACTAGATGTAAGCAGAAGTCCGGAGAGTATTGTCCGTCGAGAGGCTAACATGCGGCGCATAGTAAGTAATCTCTTCACGTGTACCTTGCAACTATGTAACTGTACCTTGATCACGCACACGTTTTCCTACCTTATACATTTGTAACTACTGTTTCTTTCCTCGCAGTGCCGTGTCCTGGGGAAAATCTTCTCGGCGGACAGGAACATTGTCAACTTCAGACACACAAATCCAGACCCTTCTAATTGGGGATCCTTGCAGTATCCTGGAGCCATTCCAAATGCAGTGGATAGGTAAGTCAAGTTACTTTAAGCTATTTGCAGAATATGTAGAATGATGAATACCATAAAATTTTTTTCTCTTGTTCCATTCTGTGAGGTGTTTCTTCTTTCTCGTTTATTATTATATTTAATTTGCAATGATGTTATTCTATAGCATAAATATTCTTCAGTTGTTGTTGAGGGTAGAAGATAAAAGAAATATAATTATAAAAAAGCGGTGTGATCAAAGTTTGAAGGAGAAATTATCATTTATCACCGAACCGAACGTACACGTAATAGTCACGATACATTAGTTTGTTGTGCTTTTGTTTTTTCTACACTTGTTATACCGGCTGACGAGTATTTAGTTGTGTTAGAATATGATATATGATTAAATGATGCCTTTTTTAATTCCTCTTCAAACTATGTTTTCTTGTTTCATTGTCTTAATTCTTATGCACCTTTAAATTCTACAATTTTCTTCACATGTTCGGTATTTCTGTTTAGTATTATCCATACACTTATTTCTAAAGAAAGATGTAGACAAAGCTCCTTCGACTTTATGAAACAGAAGAAAGGGAAACCCCATATTTGTTATTTACAGCATAAATAATCAACAAAAACTAGTGTGAACCAATAAGTTATGCACGACTATGTGTGGGATAGATCTCTGTTTTCCTTGCCTGATTTTTTTGCTCTCCACCAATAATTTTTCACACGGTTCGTGACACTAATGCGCTGACCCAATGATGTTTGACTTTATGATGCAGCAACGAGACATCTACGTGGCTATTGTACTGGCTGCAGCAGGATGGGGGATTTTCAACTCGAATTTTTGCTCCCATGGTGAATTTTATGCAACGTCCTAGATTAAACAATAGCTTCAAGACACAACAATTGCTAATTTTTTCCCCTGATAACGCTGTTTGTGCTTATTTTACTTGAAGTGCTCATGACACTGTAACTATCATTATGCAGATCCACCCGGAAGCTGTAAGAATGCGGACTGCTACTAGCATTGCTAGCTGTGATGCAAATGAACATGGATGCTTCATAGATGTTAAAGCCGAGCTGCTTTGGCGTGATCTCATGGATCGCCCTGAATAGTGCTGTCTACTTTTATCGCTCTCTACTTTGATATATTTTGATAACCATGTGACTTGTATTTTTTGCTTTTGGATGTATTGTGAATAGAAATGTCAAATACCTTCTATCACTCAGGGTTACCGTGGGGTTGTTAGGGATGTTAGGCTTCAGTACTCAGTCGCTTTGATGTGAGTAACTAGATTTCCGGTATTTTGGTTTTAGGATTGTAACAACCCTGCGGTCTATGTAAGCGCATATTCACCTTGGCCACAAAGCCGCAGTTGTCGCATGTGCTGCGGTGAATCGTATTTGAATGTGGCTTAATGTAACGTACTACTCTTTATCTAGTAAAGTGTTTCCAGTTTATCGTGCACTATTCAACCACACCTGCTTACCGTACAGTGTGCCACAGGTTTCCATACCTTTCTTCATAAGAGAATTACACAATATTTACACGACTTTTGGCACCACATCTTACATTTCCTATCACCAAAAATTAATGAATGTACGTGTTCCTTAAAATTATGATATTTTACTACTTGGAAAAAAAAGGAAATTAGAAACAAGATCCAGAACATATATTCATCATGATAACGACATAAAATCATGGGTTCTTTAGTAGCACAATCCAAATGACTCTTGTCTATATATTTCTCTTCTTCAGAATTCTATGGCAATTCTAGCATTCCATTCGCTAAGTTCCTCCTTATACACAAGCAACAAATCTCGGTTACCAAGACCTCCACCCAATAACTAAGTTGCCCTTTTGGTACATCAGCAGTCTCTAGAGGTGATCCTTTATTGAAGCTCTTTTCTTTCACTCTTGTGCAGAGATTCCTGTGATGCATAAATGCTTCAGTCAGAAGTCCACACTCGATCCTTGCCCGCACTGTAGTCACAGCATCTCTAAGTGAAATATTATGAGGCACACCAACACCACCAGCCCACCTTAAAATCATCAGAGCTGTATCAGTGCTATTCCTCTCTAACAGTACTTCAGTAATTTTAGGGTGTGATGCTGCACCAGAAATTTCAGGAAGAACGCTACAAGCTTCCTAACAGAATAATAAAATATGTTAATCTCAAATGAAAATCAACAGATCAACCTTAACAGCAAATATTACAAAATGTAACATGGTCATTGCATAAGGACTATAAGACCATAGCTCCTCATTGTTATCTTCAGAAGGAGGGATTCTTAGTACACTTACGGCTTAACAAACACTTGTATATTTACTTTGATAAATACTACACCAAGACCCTCTTATTAAATGGAAAAAAATAGCATATATAATATCTCTGTCTCAAAATAACAAAAAAAGAAGATAATATCTGCATATATATAATGAAGATTCTCAGCCAATCAGCATGAGCCAAGCAAGCAACAAGGACAAACAAAAATATCAACAAAAAAAAGTAAAAATAGTTATACAATCAGTCTATCAAAAACAAAATCTTCCAAGACTAAACCTGCTTTGTCTTTAACACGCTCTCTTGGAGATTATGCAAATCATGAACTTGTGCTGAAACAGTACCCTTAAAAGATGACTCCAAAATGTCTAGCACATTTGATATGCCTTTCAAGTGTAATGAAAATCTCAGAAGCGAACTCAATTTCTCTTTCATTTGAAAAAGAATCAAGATTATCTAAAACACATTGTTAGGGAGCACAAAACCTCCAAAGCATAAAATATACTTGCTATAAAAATTATCTTTAAAATTAACATACAATACTTGTCATAGTGGTATTAAAATGACCATATCATACGATCAACCCAACCACAGAATCCGCTGTCATTAAAAGGCTAACAAATCTAGTTAACAATTCAAGATCATTACATACTCAACACACTTCAATCCACATACATTCCAACACATCAGCATGACCAATAACACATACTTGCACCATTAGCAACCCATGCTGAATGAGCACTTCCGAATACCCACCAATTAATGCATCGAAACCGCTTCAAGGATCATCACCAACAATTCTCCCTTCTTCCTACCTTTACGGACCCTGCACAGCATCATGAACACACATCATTGTCATCATATTGTTAATTTCACACACTGTTCAGTACCACCAATTATTGTACACGTGTTTCAAAAATTTTAAAACAACATAGATAACATGATACATCGAATCTGGGGGAAGGTATGTCTGAAGTGAATCATGGTTTTCGTGCTTACCACGTTAACAGTTTGTGATAACATGTTTGCACCCTCGCCCTGGGTTGAGGGTGCTGATGTCGGTGGAGCATTGGGACAGCGGGTCCTTCGATGACCAACACAACCGCATGTGCTGCACTTACGCCGCTTGATACCCCTAGACCCAAGAGGTTCATTACCACGTCCTGTGCCTTTCGTCCTGACACTAATAGGATCCCTAACCCCTCCCCCACTGTTGCCAGCTCCATTCCCAGCAACTGCACCTCCTAGTCCATTTTTTTTTTCAAGCCAACATGTATCCTCTACAACCTTAGCTAAATATTGCCTAAAGTCCTCCTCCCTAATACATGCTACTTTTGCTAACCGCTTGCAGTGCTGGAGGAATGCACCCACTCTACTCCGATACAAAACACCCGCATCACTATATCGGCTGCTTAACGGTTCGTAGCAAAGATCTTCCTTCGCGGCTTTGGACCACCACGCCAACACAAGACTCTTAGGAAGGGAATCAATATCTAACCTAACCAAAACTGCCAGAATGTGAACACATGGCAAACCAAATGACTCCATCCTCAGGCAATTGCAAAGAAACTCCTCTTTCCTTTTCATATGAACCACATCCCACCGTGAATTCGGTCTTCTATACTTCTGTGTTACATACACACACCTATCCTCACGTTCGATGCACTCCAATATGGTCACCCGAACACACCTTTTAAGTGACTCACGATATCTTGAGAATATTTCCCGTGTGAAGTTTATTGCCCCTGACTTTTCTAACTCCGGGAACTGCGTTTGAAGGACCGGTGTCCCGTACGATGATCGGAAGTCAAACTCTTCCTCATTGTCCCTCAGGAAGTCCACACATCGTTGAAAATTGGTTACAAACTCAAGTATGCCATATCGGCTTTCCACAAATCTCCCTAACTTGGCGTGCAACGACTCGCACCGAGATGTTGTGCGCAGCCCAGCATAAAACCTGCCCCGTATGTAAGCAGTTGCCCATGAAGACTTCTTCTCGTATACGTCCTTGACCCACTCTAACTCCCTAACCCCACACTCCTCTACCATGGCATCCCAAAGCATCTCAAACTCCGCAACCTCAACATCAGCAAGCATGCAATGTCTAAACAACGATGTGAATCGGGGTTTACACACGTTAACCGTTGCATTCTTCAAAAGGTGCCAAGCGCATAAGCGATGGTGAGCATTTGGAAACACTTCCTGAATAGCTACGCGCATTGATCGATCGTCATCAGTTATCACCGCTGTTAGTGCTTTACCCCCCATGCATTCCAGTAAATTTCTTAAAACCCATACATATGATGCAATTGATTCGCATGAAACCATCGCAGTTGCAAACACGCAGGTCTGGTTGTGATGATTAACCCCAGAAAAAACAATTACTGGCAGATTGTACTTGTTCCGCCCGTATGTTGCATCGAATGCTAGTACATCTCCAAATACTTTATAATCATCCTGGCTTCGCCCATCACTCCAAAATAGATCGCACATGTGCTGCCCCTCACCAACCTCATACCTCCAATACAATTTCTCGTCCGTCCGGGCCGCACCCTCCAAAACCCTCAACGCAGCATTCACGTCACCATTCTGCATCGCCCTTTGTCGCCTAATCTCGTTGTACATATCTCGCTTTGTAAACGGAACCAAATTAAAACCTCCCGCCTGTGCAGCAATGGACTCATAGATCATTGGAATTGATATCCCAACTTGCCTCATGCTCTCCATGTGTGCAATATCAACATCAGATATCTTACGGTGTGTAGGTAGATAGTCCACATACTTCATAGGCAGCAGCTCATGGTTATGTTCCTCCACAAAAAGAGACACAATCCATCTCCCACTATCCCCTTTAGGCTTAATACGCATCTCCACAGGACACCCGCAACGAGTCACTACCTTGTGCTCCCTCTTCCGATCCACCTTCTCTAGCCACTTCTTGTCTCTGAACCCTTGTCTATTACACAGATACGTGTAACGAACAAAATCACCATTCTTATTTTTCAACTTCTTCCCTTGTCGCATCGCAAATCCCTTTGCCCTACTATACTCTTCATAGAAAATAGTTGCTTCCGCTGGACTATTGAACTCCATCTTAAGTACATCTGCCGCAGTAACCCCTCCTGCATTAGATATCGTGTTGGTAGTGCCTTCACTCTGCTTATAAATTAAACCCTCACACTAATCCTCTTCCACTCCTATGTCAAGCATTTTTTCCTGCACGAATTCACAAGTTGACATGTTATATACCTTTCACGTCAGCTCATAAATTCTCGATAACTCAAAAGAAACCCTTAAATAAATTTATCACCACACACCCATACCCAATACTTTGCTCTTCAATTTTACATAATTCGTACCTCGTCATCGCCCGCCCTTGTAGCCATTTCACCATCCGGATCCGAATCATCACCATTCCCGCATCCCTTTTCATGAACCACTCTACTACACGATGCCATCTCCCAAACGCTACTTCTTCCCTCACGTGGGATATGCGCCCGTTCTACTGTCAACTTGAACTAAGCAAGAACATAACAAACCACATTAGTTTGTCGTGCAAATACAAATAAAAAACCATACATCAACATTCAATCTCAAATGATAACTGTACTAATTAACATACATCTACATACTCATATGCATGAAACATGCATATTTCCAGCGAATACATACGCTAACATATATAAATTAGCTCCAAGTCAAAACCACCAATAAAATAAGCAGCTGAAAGATGCAATAATATTTAAAATAAAAGTAAACACCAATAACAATACATGTATATTCACCTTTTCTGTTTAACAATTACGATCACAACTAGGATTAATCAATTGCCCAAGTTTCATTTTGCACTTGCATCTATTGCCTGGCAAATTAACCATCGGTGATTAGCAGAGTAGAACATCTACTATCACGAAAACTACTATACAATGTAGTAAGCAGGCATAGGTGTCACTCATACCTCACTTCCATTCATGGTCATGAAATACAAAGGTTTATTACCTTCAAACCATACTCTCTTAGTCCTGCCTTATAAGCACGAGTATCAACCATCTGTATGGACCATAAATTAGATTTTACTATACAGGTCACCTATGTCCACAATTTCTGCAACACCAATGCATAAAGAATTACACATTACACACTACACAATGCAGGAATGCATGAAAGATAAAAAACAATTCAATGAATATGGAATCCCATCTTCTCCAAAAAATCTCTTGTCTTTACAAAAGAAATTCAATTATTGCTACACATCAGCTATCTTTTAGTCATTGGTTACAAGTATATGACATCAGCTCCAACACCCTAACTTGATCAAACACACACCCTATGAACCTTTATTATTACTATATGCCAAAACTCAATATCAAGAAACAAAGACTGCAGTGTTCACGGTTCAAGCTTCAAATTATCTCAATTGTTAATACTCAAACTTAACTCACTTCACTATTAGCATTCATCGTAATTAGGCTATCAATGCTTATGTATCCTTATTCACTATAATAGTATCCAACACCCTGGTTTTTGCTCTTCTTGAAAACTACCTTGCACTTCCCTAACTTTACAATGGCAGCTACCATAAAGGACATCACCATTCATCCTACACCTACTTCATCACCTTCATTCCTACACCTAAATACAGGAAACCTTTTTTTTTAGATACATCACCATTGCTTAAACGAAGCTGCACAAACTTAACACTGTACCTACAATGAAAGCAAGCACCACTCACACACATCGAAGACATACACTTAAAGTAAGAACTGCAAAAACTACAACACCCATTCCATAATCTTTCATTCTACCAACACCAAATGAAAGCTCCAACCTACTCTGCTTAATGAAAAAGAACAAAACTTACCGAAATGAACGGGACGGACTTAGGTCTTCATCATCTTTCCTCACCGCCGGCATCAATCGCACAAACAATCTCAAAATCCACTATGATCCTTTTCTAACGACCACCGATTCCCACAACCGCGAGCTTCACACACGCCCTCGTTACTCCGAATGGGCCACTATCACTCATTGCTTCTCCTCTGTCATCTTCACATTCTCTGACACCACCCAATCAACAACGCTCCTCTTTCGCTCTGTCTCGCTACTTTCACATCTATTTCTGAGTTCCAATTTTAAATACCATCAGCCGATATGGAAGCCGGCTGACTGCATCCACAAATCTTATGGCAAGCTTCATACATTAACTATCTAAGTTGGTTATTTTCGACAAAGACATTCTCATCATGGAGTTATTTTTGTGTATTCCAATCTCTGAAAACAACAAATTTCAACTGGGAAACTTGAAAGTACACAGAACATCAGAGTTCCAAACCCGTACAAAGGAATACGGGATAATTTTCCATAATTATATATAAAGTTTAATTCTCTGACTAAATACACTTTTAATGTTATTATTTTATTCCTGGCACGCCGTACATGTGGATTTCTTAGGGCAGCAACCTCTCAACTTCTGATTCCATGAAAGCCTTTAGAAATATCAATTACGTCTCTCGTTTATAAGTTATCATTTTTTCCATTAAATTTTTTATATGTTAAAATTAATTTATTTAACCACATACACAAGTGTGGCTTAGTGCGTGGTTCATCACTTATTCTTTTAAGTTTTAACCACAATATCGAGAGTATTCGAATTTTATTTTGGTCATATAAAATGTTTCATATGGTTAATTATGTATCATTAGGACGTTAAATAATAGATAGCCCTTAAAAAAAAATTAATAACTATATTTGTTTGTGGTCGATAATTTATTTAGATACCATTTTAATCCAAATTCTTTCTAAGTTTCTATATAAATGGATTTAAAAAATAAAAATAATAATATTTGTATCGATAAATATTTTTAAATAATTTAAAATAATACAAAAATAATCAACAGATATTATATTTTTTATAAATAACTAAAAAAATTAATATTTAACAAATAATTTATCTATTATTCGATCTGAATTTTTATGTCAACATTTGAATATATATTTAAAAGGTATATACAAAAATTTGAAACAAAATTCGATGTTTATATTTTTTATTTTTCAAAACAATTTAGTCATTCAAAATAATTTTTTTTAAAAATCACTTAACATAAAATTATCAATTTTTAAAGATAAAAAGATTTTATTTTTCTAATAATATTTATAAAAAGTAGATCAAAATATAGTCTCTAATTTTTTTATAATGTATATTCAATATCTATCTTTTGTCGTATTTTTTAAATTTTCAAAAATTAATTCATAATTATTAGTATTTTTTGAAATTATTTTTGTTAATAAAATGAATTTTTAAATATTATTTTAATAACTTACTCGTATATCTAAGTAGCAACTAATTATCACACGAGAATAATGGATAATTTTTTATTTTTTTTTTATAAGGCGGCTCTACCTTAATAATTTTGCTCGGTGCTAAAACTTTAAAAAAGTCAAGAGATTCATAGATTTAGATTAATCTATGTATTCATTTGTCGTCCCATCCACAAAACAAACTCTACACTGTATTTAAGATTTTAAATACGTGTTATATTCTTCTAAATCTGTTATCCCTTAACTTCCACGCCAACTTTTTTTTTAAATACTATTTCAGGTCAAATAAAATAAACCCCACCAATTCATCCATGGTGAAATCTTCTTTCATAAATCTACTTTTTTTTTAATATATATTGTATTTTATTAGCATGGCTACAATTTAAAATATAGTAGTAAACTTATTATATATATATATATATATATATATATATATATATATAAGTATTTTTTTTTTCTACGGTATATTTAATCTGGTCAATGAACTACTATATAAATACGAGATTTAAATTTTTCCATACTTATTAAAACAGACCAATAAGTTAATTTTTTAACCAACCTAAACCGATTAGGTCAAAAATAAGTTCGTTAATTTTTTTAATATATTTTTTAAATTTAATTATTTAAATGTGTTGAACAAGTTATTATTTTACCAATTAAGAAAATCAGAGAAATTTTTGTTTGATTTCTCCTTTTGTTTTTTATTTGTGATGGTTTTGTAGTTAAGGATTGTGCTTTTTTCTAATTTCAGAAATGCTTGTTGGCACTATACATCGAGGTCACCGTAAGAGCCACCATACATGCACGCTTCCCTTGCGTAGTAAATTAGGCGATAGATTGTTGACACATAAAATTAAAGAGGGATCTGTTATTATAAAATATTTTATATAATTATCTAATTATATTTATTTTTAAATAATTATTTGTGTAATTAATATAAAATATAATTTTTTAATGATGTGTTATTACGTAAATAAATATATACATAAAATTATTTTATATTAACAGTATGTATATTAAAATTAAATAATTTAATAGTTATTTGTTTTATATTTTTTAAACTTTTGTCATGGTCCAAAATGAACTATGACCGGCATTCAGAAAAAATAATTTCATAATAAGTTTAACAGACTCAAATATAAGTTGAATAAGAAAGTTACAAATATTTTACAAATTTTAAAACAAATACTTATATATTTTTAATAAAAATTAAAATAATTAAAAATAGTTGGATTCTGAAAGTCTTAGATAGTCAAAAACTCAACAAAAAATAAGTATTTATTGCAGATCGTTACTCTTAAATAAAAAGTCTTAGATAGTCAAATATTTGTTTCTGAAAAATATTTTTAGAAAAAACGGAGTGAGTTTTATAACTCAGTAACTAGACAATACATCTATAATCGACATGAGACCATATAAATATTATTATCAAAGTAATTTAAAAAAAAATAGTAGTTCATACTAATAAGTAAATCAATAAGGGAGTTCTCATATAGAAATCAAATCAAAAGTTTACACTTGGGTGGCTCCACCTCTATAAGTAGCCCTTTCCTCTTGTGTGTCATTCTAACAGAATAACAGATCTAACGTGTGGTTTATACGTTAGGCTAGCAACACCTCTACTAGGTGGAGTCTGAGTTAGATGCATTTAAGTTAACATCATAACCGCCGTTAATTACGGTTTTTCTAATTCGAGCCTCCTAAATCAATTCAAAACATATAATTTCAAATACAACAAATCTTTGATCTTTCAAATATACAAGGTATCGAATCAAATCAAATCAGATAATTCTTTCTCATAAGAAATTTTTTCCAATCATACTTTTTCAATCAAAAAAATTTTCAAACATATTTCACAATTTTAAAATAAGTGAATACCAACAAATATTTCAATACTTCAAAAACAAATATTCAAGTAAAATCCAATATTTTGGAATAATAAAAAACTTCATAAAAAATATATATGGTCTCATGTATAATTCCTAAAATATAAACTTCACAAAAACGAATTATTCAATTCTAATAAATTCATTATTCTAATCAATTTAAATCGTTCAAGGCAAATATAGTGAGTATAATTTAAAGATCATAATAGATATATATCAAAATAATTATAGATGCATAATCAAACAATTATAAATGTAAAGCTTACTCATAACTTAGTTTTAAGGGACCGAAGATACTGAATTTGGAGTGCCGAAATCCAAAGTGAGCAGGATTGAATTAGAATGAACGAATGAGCGCTGAATTTGGATTAGGGCAACGACAAGGTGGAGCTGGCGATAGTTCGGGTTAGTGACAGAAACGATTCAACTGCAGCGACACCAACAGCTCCAATAGCAACCAAGGTTCACCCGAACAGCGACGGCGATGGCGACGGTAATAGCAGTAGCGAATGGTTCCTCCTCCTTTGTGTTTTTCTCTCTCTGTGAACTTCTCTCTTTTCAAAGCCCCAAATCTGCAATCACGACGACGACATTAGCACCATCGACATCAGTAATGACGGTGACAGGAACGATGTAACACCCTAACTTTTAGCACCTTATGATCGCACTAAGAGTCCGGGCGTCACTTACCTATACTCTTTTAATTTCATACTATATTTATTTAATATTGAACCTTTCCAAATATGAACCGAAAGTTTGATCAAGAAAACGAAATAGTTTTTATTCTTACTTACTTAATCACAATATATATATATATATATATATATATATATATATATATATATATATATATATATATATATATATATATATATAGACTTAATCAATGATCTTCAATTACAAATCATACCCCTCTAAAAACCAAAATAATAAATGACGATGGAAAAATAAAATCTAACAACTCAACTCGCAAGCATAATCTTCTATGCTTCTGTAGTTCCGCATTAAACCTTTGCACCTGTAGCTGAAAGGGGTGAAAATATGGGGTAAGAATTTGAGAGTTCTTAGTAGGGTCGGGATTAGAAGTTAAGTTCATTTTATATATACTTGTCAGCAATAACAGTCAACAAGGGACAATCCAATTCAGCAATTATATAACATAGAATTCAAATAACCATTTAACACACCCACAATCACAAGAAATACACTCACAAATAAATATACGCAAATAAGTATGATACATGTCTATTCCTATCGCAGGCCATAAGCTCATGAGTCGATTGCTTATCCGCTCCCGACGTTATCTGGACACAAGTCCCAGATATGGCTTTTCAGATGCATACAATGTGCATATAATCTTACGGCCAGGCCACATACAGTGTGACCTTTAAGTGTATTTCAATACGCTTACATCTGGAAAATAGTTCTCAATGTGTGGGCGTTCCCACTATACATTTGGCACTAAACCCCAAACAAGGTCGCATCTGCTCTCTTGTGGCAGACAGTCTTTTAAAATCTTTTTATCTTTGTCCTTTGCTCTTCTGTGGCAGATATCCCTTTAGTTAATACATTCTTTTTTTTGTGTGTTCTACTCTCTTATAACAGAGGTTCATTAGATTCTTTTAGTCTTTGCTCTTTACTCTCCTGTGGCAGAGATCCCTTAATATTTTTCTTTCATTTTCTTTTCTTTCTTTTTCTTTTCTTTCCTATTATTCCATAATATAATTTATCCTCACATTATTCCCTCACCATTTCCTAAGTGTTTTATGAAAAAGAATTATATAGTACTTTAATTAAGTATATGTTCTCTAAAGTTTTTAAGATCATTGTGTTTGTTCTTCTCTGACTTACAATATTATTAATAATATCTCTACTAATTAATATTCGTAATAATAATAATAATAATAATAATAATAATAATAATAATAGAATAATTTAAATGATAAATAAATAATATTTATATATTTTCTTAAAAACTTAGGTTCGTAAACCTTTTATTCATAAACTCTTATTATCTATGTTTTAAACTTCAAATTTTTAAATACTTCATTTTTAACCCAATATTTTTATAAAATTATATTTAAAACTCTCACGGATTATCTCAATATTTATAAAGCAACCTCGAATTTTTATAAAATACCAATTTTTACTCCCGTATTTTATTTATTACCCAAAATATCAAAAAACGTATATAATTTACAAATTGTACCTCGATTTTTATATACAAATACAATATTACTCTTCAAAAATAACATTTAAATACTAATCTTTCTCTTATACCAAAATCGAAACCCTTAACTCTTTCCTTTCAAAATATTACTTGTGTTTTTTCCATTTTCGAGTTTTTGGTTGCCGATTTTTTCTCAATTTTTAATTTAATCTTTCAACTACTAAATCTCATTAATTTTCTCAAAATACCATATCACAACAGCTCCAAAATTGTAACACCCTCACTATCAGAAGTCACGCTTCCGGCTGCGCCACTCTGATAGCAAGAAGTATTACGACTACTTTACACACTAAATACTAAAATAGGAGCCTGTGACTCGACACTGTATCGCTGATTTCTTCGAAAACTGAAAATAAATACTCTATCTTAAGAAAAATACAAGCAGGCATAGATTCATATACAAAACCCCCTACATAATAACTCATAATATAATATACACATATAAAACATACAACTCCTATCCCTCTTACAAATTTGTAATAACAAAGATGAGGGAAGAAAATAATCTAATTAATACAACAATATATAAACCAAACGCAGTATAACACTCCTTAATGCCTCTTCATCTGGTTCCTGAAAAGGTAAAGCTATAGGGGATGAGAACCTAACCACACGGTCTCACCACGGAGTTTCAAAGTTGTCATAAGAAGATATTTTATAAGAAAATTGTTTTCAAACTCAGTGGTTATCATTGCCTTAATGAATCTTTTAAAAACCAATAGGTAATTGTTCAAAACCTTTTCAAAGAAACAATGTTTAATCTTTCAGAAATCCGAAACCTTTCCTTTCTTATAAGAAACTTTCAATCAGAAACCAACCACGCAATCAAACAACACAATCATTAATATAGCACCAAAGTTCAATCTCAAATGTAGCACGCCAGAACAAACACAGGCAAGGCAGACAAGGAAAGCACAAGTAGGCAGCAGTTACAGCAAATAGTCCAAGTAGCAGCTACGGACAGTTTAGCAATTAGGCAAACTAAAACAAGTTCAAACTCAAGCAAAGCATACAAATGCATATGATGCATGCCTGTCCTATGGCTGATGATGCTCATCTGTCAGTTATCCAGCCAACCCGACAAGTCTGAATTGTACTTAGACTGTCTCCCGACGTGCATCCCCAAGAGTCTATGCATAACTTTTTCTCAAATAATCAATATTACTCAATGGGGATAACATTCCCGGGAATTTATATAGTGCCCGGTCACACACTTACATCGTAGGGTCAACAGAGTATCGAGTTTTCAACCTGGTACACGTGGTGGCAAGCCACGGCACTTTATCCAGAGAACCTCGTATCTCAGATATTTCAAATTCATAAGCCATATAAATAATTCAAAGATCATATCTCAACATTCTTAACATCATAATCATTCATCAATCCAAATCTCATTTCCAACTTCATTCAAAAACCATATTTCAAGAAAAATCCTCATCAATCCTTCTTTCCATCCCATTCATTAGCAGTCCTAATTCAAAACATAATTCTTTCTTTGATAAATAAATCAATCTTAAAACATAGAACGTTTAAAAACAAATCTTTTTAATTAATTACTTCAAATAAAGCTTCCAATTTTATAAAATTTCGGCAGCATTTCCTTTAAAATTCGGACACTGCCACCCTTTTTGGGTCCCATCCAAACATTTCTCAAATCCTTTCTCAACCATTTTCAAATCTCAATCACTTTCCAAAATTCAACCAATTCCAGTATCAAAGTATTTTCAAAGCGAATCAGTGCCCATAATAAATCTCTTTTTAAAATTAACCCAGCTCAAATACTAAATCATTTATAAAGTCATTTACAAAGTCACTAACTCAAAATTAAACCATTTCCAAAGCTAATTCAGTTTCATATTCCAAATCATTTCCAAATCCAATTCCTTTATATCATCAAAAATAGCTTCAAAACCAAGAAAAGCCATTTTTTATAATAATCAACCAAATAACCTTTCAAACTAATTTCTTTTCAGCAATCACAAACTACTCAAGCAATCAAGCAATCAGTCCAGCAAACAACCACATTTATAAGACAATCATAATCACAGACATATGTTTCTCACACTAATATCTATTTATAACAACTCTGTAAGATAAAATAAATTTTAAGAAAACCCCTACCTCGATATCGCAATCGCATAATTTAACACAATAGTCCCGCTTAGTCTAAACTCACAGCAGCAGTGGCGATTCCAACACTTTCAGGACGATGGCAGCATCACTAACTCCGATTTCGCTCACAGCAACAACAATAGATTCAAATTTGATGGAATCAAACGCAGAAACAACTCTGAAAATTCAAAGCGACACCGAAACTAGAATGGAATTAAAACCATAACAAAAAGATAAATGAGACCAAGGCAGTTCAGAGTATAAAAGTGAAACAGAGTCAAGAGAGGCTAGAACTAAGGCAGTAACACTAAACTTGAATTGGGGCAAGTCAACAGCAGCGATAGCAATACAAAATTGAACCAGAGCAGTGACGGTAATACCTCCGGCAGCGAGAAAATATCTGGGTTCGCCTCTAATGGTGGTGGTGGCGACGAATTCCGACGACGACAACTGTAACAAACATGCAACGACAATAAAGCTTCCGGAATCTCAAGAGAAACGAAACCCAAAGCTTAAAACCTTACCGGCAGTGCTTTTTCCGGCGACGGCAGCGGGTTTCGGGCGGCAGAAGCTCAGTTCAGAAGCTCCGGTGACTCAGCAGCAGCGGCGGTGGCTCCCCGTCTTCTCTTCCGTTCACATCTCCTCTCTTTCAGACCAGATCGGTGGCGGCTGGGCTCGTCAACGACGGCGGAGGATCTCAACGGTGACGGCGCATGCAGATTGGCGACGACTATGGTTCTCCTCAGTGGCTCTGCTCGATGGTGACGGACCCAAAGGCGGCGTTTATCACCCGCGCAGCAACAGCAGCCTGCGATGATGACGGTGGTGGCGGCTCTGCACGGTGACGACAGAAGCTTCGAGGACAGTGACCCACGACCTCCTCTCCTTCGCATCTCTATTTTTGGCGGCGACGCAGCGTGGTGGCGGCGCGACGGATGGTGGTGATGCCGCAGGTGAGACGACGGTGGTGGCGCGACAGCTCCTCCTCCCCTGGCGCTCTCCCTCTCTCACGGTCTCCCTCTTCTCTTCTTGGATTCGCAGCTATCTCTTCCCTCTCATTTCCCCTTTCCGTCTCCCCCTTTTCTTTTCTTGTTGAGGTTTCTGTGAGTGAGGGCCTGAGGGGTGAGGGTGAGTGAGTGGCGGTGAGGAGTGGGTGTGGATAGGGATCAGGTAAAATTAGGATTAAAGTTAAATTTGGGGATATTAAGGTTAATTAGGGTAGTTTAGGTAATTTTAATAAAATTAGGGATATAAAGTATTAATTAAAAATTTAATTTAATTCTTTAAGTTTATTTTTAAAATATTATTTAATTATTAATTTGTTAATTAACTTTTAATTAAATATTTTAATTTAAAATTAGAGATAATATAATTAATTTTTTTTGTTTGTAAAAATTAAAAATATTAAATTTCAAAATTTCTATTATTTAAACCAAATCATATAAAATTCTTATTATTTTATAATTACTAAACTTTATAAATTAAATATAGAAAATACTTCAATAATTATAAAATTTGAATAAGAATCTTAATCTATTCCAAATTCAATTAATCAAAACTTACTTTAATTATCTTTGGTAAAGAAATTTCTGAAATTAATACATAAATAAATAATTAAACTTAAAATTAATTTATAATAAATTTTCAAAAATTCTGGGACTTACAAAAATTATTAAAACAACTAATGCTGAGCTATTTCTCATAGCTAAACCAACAAATTACAAGCAACAACAATAATTCAACATAAACTCATTCAAACTCAAACAATAATCACTCACATCAACATTTATTTATCAAATTCACATTTAATTATTATAAAATTACCAAACCTACCTCCATGCTGTAGAAGAAAATGTCAGAAATCGTTTGTGCCTCCTAAAATTTTAATTGGCCGAACTCAAAGAGAAGAGAAATTATACCACCGTCAATTTTTACTAAACAAAAATGATGCTAATATGTAAAAAAAAAATACAAATATTTTTATCGAACTAAATTTTTTTATTAGAATTATGAATTTAAAAGAAATCGAAACCGAAGTTTTTGGTGTGGGTTACGATTTTGTCATGCAAGCATTCAGTCTCTCTCTCCGTATGAAAGAAAAAGAAGCCAGTGAATTTCGATGATGATTATATGTGATTAGAGAAATATTTCACTTGAGGAATATTAGATGTCATAGTTTAATATGAAATGAAACACATGTCATGACTAAACAACAACAATAATAATAATAATAATCAATTTAATTGTTTGTTTATTAAAATAATTTTTGATAAATAATTTAAATTAATTAAATAAGTCATAATTAAATTAAATTTTAAAAATTATAAAATTTATTTAATTATTTTTATTAAAAATAATTTTTTTAAAAATAAAATCTCAATATAATATAATAATTCATAAATAACTAATTATTTAATTTTAAAAAATATGGGAGTTACAAACGAGCTTTTCTTTTTTTCTCTATTCATCACATCTTTTTTTCTCTCAGTTTTTTATTAGAGAGTCAATAGAATATTTGTACAACCATCTGAATACTAGAGATAATAAACATCCCAAAAGCTTAAGTTGATTTTGGGGTTCACCAAGGATTGAGCTATTGACTTTTCGGATCTAGAATTCTGATATCATGTCATGATACCACTCATCTCAGAAGCTTACGCTGATGGAAAAAGGTAACACTAATGATTATATCTCTAATACTCCCTAAACTTCTGGTGCGAAATTTATAACCACAAACTAACCGGCAAGTGTACCGGGTCGTACAAAGTAATACCTCAGGTGAGTGAGGGTCGATCCCACGATGATTGATGGACTAAGCAACAAAGGTTAAATGATTTATTTAGTTAGACTAACATAAAATGGTGTTTTGAGTTCAAATGCATTAAACAGTAAATTCAAAATATCAGCAAGCAAGCAGTAAAATTGATGTGAATAATATATGGAGAAACAGTTAAGGTTTCAAAGATATCTATTTTCTGAATTGATTTTTTTTACTAACTATTTTAATCATGCAAGATTTAATTCATAACAAACTATATGTGACTAAACCCTAATTCCTTAGACCTTTTTAGTCTCCTCTAAAATTCATCAACCATCAATTCCTTGGTCACTTAATTCCAATTAGAGGATGGAGTTCAATTCTAGTTATATGCCATAAAAAGCCTAATTACCCAAATATAAGAGGATTATATGTCACGTATCCCGTTAATTCCAGGTAATTAGAATTTAGGAGAATATGTTTTCAAGCTGTTGTTCAAGTAAAGTGTTTTTCCAAGTTATACAAGAACTCAATTAGAACAAGGGTCATACTTCCGTTCCACCCAAATTCATAAGATAAAAAAGGAAAAAAATTCTTGAAATATAAATCAGTACATGAATTAAATTAGAAAAATAATATTATCAATCCATACAATAGATAGAGCTACTAACCTTAACAGTGGAGGTTTAGTTACTCATGGTTCAGAGAGAAAATTACGATTCTCAAAAACTGTAAATTGCGGAATCAGGTAGAAGAGAAGAGAGGCACCCGAAGGACTAATTCTTTTTCCTTTTATATCTAATCCTAATAAATATAAAATATAAAATATATTCCTAAACTAAATAATATCTTTTTCTAATTAAAAATAAAATAAAAATTTACATCAAAATTTAATAATTAAATTTCGCAGCCTTTGAACATAAATAGGGACCACTTGAATTATTAAGGTCTACGCTGAACTTCTCAAGTTTAGTGTGGGTGAAAGCAATATGCGTTTTTCGGAGCTTGAATCCACGCTGAACTTAGATTAACCAAAATTCAGCATGGAATGATACGTGATTTTTTCTATGTGCATTGGATTCCATGCTAAACTTGAGAAAGCTCAAGTTCAACGTGGAGGAGGCAGAGTGAAAGGGAAAAAAGGTATACTATTATATATCGTTAGAAAGTTCTGGAAATTAGTTTTCCAATGCCGCTAGAATCACATCAATTGGACTTATGTAGTTCAAGTTATTTTTGTTTGAGTGCAAGGAGGTTGGGTTGACAGCATCATTCGCTTTTTTCTTTTTCTGCTATAAAACTCCGTCAAATCTATCCGAATGCTACCTAAAATAAACGGAAATGCACACAACTCAAAGTAGCATCTATAGTGGCTAAAAGATATTTAAATATTGATTAAACTCAACAATTTGAGTACAAATTCACTAGAAAAAAATAGAAAAGATACTCACGCATCAGCTTCTATTGTACACATTGTACAAATATTCCATTGACTCCCTATACTTCCTCTTGAAAAAAAAATATATATTTAAGAATAGATTCTACCTATCATTTTATTTATTTATTTTGGTTATTACAAGTTTACAACTTTAATATACATGAAAATAAAATTTTACAAAGACATATCAAATCAATTTTAAATTTTATAAAACTTTTTTAAATTGGTTTATATTGGAATTCAATAGTTGAATTGATGAAATTATCGCACCTAAAATATTGTTCAACATGATATATATACACACTTTGCACTTGCTCTTGTTTCTCAACCTATTGGTAAATGTTGGCCTTGGGCCAACAACCTAGATACAAATGAGATTAGAGTCAAATTTGGATCATGATGTTTGATATTGATAAATGTTGTCTCCTAATTAATATGCACACAGTTTTTAATCTAATAATAAATGCTCACGAATATTCAGCGACGGGTTTAATTTTTCGCTTTGCCCTTGCCAACAATTGAACTTTTTTGTATAATATTCTTAATTTAGTTTTAAAGCACTGATGTTATGCACCATGATTAGAATCCTAATTCGTTAATGTAACAAATTAAATGATTTGCCTAACAACAAATTTTAAAATCTATTCTATTATATAAAAATCGGATTTCTGTACTTAATGATGAAGTTGACGTGACATGCTTTTGGGAGTATTTTTCGATTTATTTTTTTTAATGCATTAAATACAAGTTATTATGATAAACTAACTATATCAACTAATTGATTTGATTAAATATTTAAATATTATATAATTTATTATAATTTATATCAATTTGATTTGGTAGTATTTCTTAATTTATTTAATTTAATATTCTGTTAGTATTTTTTAATTTATTTAACCAAATTTATTAGTCATTAAAATAATAAATTTATGAATAAAACAGACAATTGAGATATTTTTAACTAATAATTAAATCAAATCAAATCATATCATATATATATTGAGCTAAATTCAAATAATGTGGATTAAGGACTAAATTAAAATGAGATCATTTCTTACTTATTCAAGTTGAGCGCAATAAATACAAATTAATTTTGTTAAATAATCATAGTTGTCTGGTTTACTATATATAGATGGCCACACAAAATTATAAGAATTATAATTTTTATCGCTCTTGCTATTTCAACTTTTCTTTTCTTCTTCTTTTTTTTTTCTTTATGTATAATTTATTTTATATATAAATGTGTCCAAAATGAGAAAGTACATATGAGTGTTTTATTGATTGTTTATTTGATGAATATATTTCAATTTAAGCATTCTACTATTGTGGATAGAAGTTGACCTGTAGCAATTCAAAGTGGCAAATGTATTTTTTTATAGTATTAGATAGAATAATATTTATTAAAATGAATATACCCATTGTAATGAATTTTTTTCAATTGTTATATTTTTATGTCAGTCGTGTAAATTTTTTGAAATCACAAGATAATAAAATAGGTTGACTTTAATATCATTAGAAGCTAAATTTAATGGTTCAAATAAGCACCACTAATTATATTAAAAAAAGTAATTTTGTAATAATAATGTGATTTATATATTAATTTTTTTGGATAAATTCATTTTAAAATGTAGAAATTAGACTCAATTACGCTAAAATTTTAAAGGTAATATAGAATTTGACAACAAAATTAACATTCATTAAGGAAATAAATTTATTTATAGCTATTTTCTAATTATAAATAATAACAAGACTTATGAAAAAATATTAATGTCATCATTTTTATTAATTAAATCATAATATTAGGTAGTTGATAGTTTTATAGGCGAAAATTATTAAGTAATTACATAAAAATTAGCAACGAATAAGTAATAAAAATTCAGAAAAATTTATTATATAATACTAATTTCATAATTAAAATATGTCACATATCATATTCTCATATATTCTATTTATTATCTATTCTATTATATAAAAATCAGGTTTTTGCACTTAATGATAGAATTGACGTGACATGCTTATGAGGGTGTTTAGCAATTTGTTTATTTTCACTCATTAAATACAATTTATTATGATAAATTAGCTATATCAACTAATTAATTTGATTAGATTAATTAATTATACTAATTATCTGTATTAATTAATTAGATTAGATTAATTAATTAATCATTAAAATAATTAAAATAATAAATCTATGAATAAAATAGATTCTCGAAATACTTTTCACTAATAATTAAATCAAATCAAATCATATTTATTGAGATAAATTTAAATCATGTGAATTAAGGACGAAACTAAAATAAGATGGTTTTTTTAATTATTCAAATTGAATGCAATAAATAAAATAAATTTTTTTAGATAATCATGGTCTTCTGGTGTTCTATATATAAATAGCCATACAAAATTATAAAAATAATTATTTTTATTGCTTTTGTTATTTCAACTTTTTTTTATGTATAAATATACTCAAAATGAGAAGGTATGGATGAGTGTTTCATTAATTGTTTGTTTGATAAATATTATAGTCTGAAAATGTCTCAATTTAGGCATTCTATTGTTGTCGATGGAAGTTGAACTTCTAATAATTCAGGGTGACCATGATATTTTTTTATAATATTACATAGAAAAATATTTTTTAAAATGAATATACCCATTGTAATTAATTTTCTTTGTCAATATGTTATCTTTTACCTAACAAACAATATTCATGTTGTATTATTTTTATCAGAAGTTATACATAATTGATTGATAATTTCATATATAAAAATACTCATGTAATAACTAAATACCATATTGTTATCTCGCTAAAGTTAATTCTCCTATGATTATGCGAATGTATAGCACTATCAGATGAAAATTGATTGGATTACATTTATTTTCAACGAGGTAGATGATCTTTTAGGCCTAATTACGGTCCGAGTTAATGAAAATTTTAAAAAATGCTAACAATACAAATAGTTTTTATTTTTAATACCCAATAATAAATATATAAATTAAAACTAATATTATTTCGTACAAAATTATAAAATGTATAGCATACTCAAAACATATCCAATCCGTATTAACTGTCATTATTTATCAATTACGTTATGACAAATCTGATTATTAAAAAAGATTAAAATTAACTTAAATATACACAATATTATTTCATGCTTTTTATTTTTAATTTATTATCATAAAAAGTCATATATATTATAAGAGAACCTCATCTTTTTACCAACGGTTCTTCCATTCAATGGTTTCTATAAAAAAAAAAAAAAGACATAATAATATTATGTTTGGCAAGAATATATGGAATTTTGAAAGGTTAAAGCATAAGTTTAATTCTTAACATATTCGTAGTCGTAGATAAAGTGCAGAGAAGATAAAAAGACAGCCAATAAAAGAATAAAAGAATAAAAGTTTAATTCTCAATACTAACAATCGAAGTGTATGATAAGTGTTCTGTAACTTTTTTGGATTTGATTGTTTCTTTATTATTTAGATTGGTATATTTCTAAAAAGGGTTATTCAATTTTTTTCTAAATTATTAAATCAAATCAGTTACAAAATAATTAATTAGGTTGATTAAATATCTAGATATCATATAATTTAATATAATTTAATTTAGATAGATACATGACTTTTACAATTTTTTTATTTATTGTAATAAATTCTAGAGATAATTTTTGCAAGTTATAATTTATTTTTTTACTTGCATATTCAACTTTTAAGAATAATTTTTTTTTAATTTTGTATTTATAAATAAATTGTTTTCTACTTTAATATATGAATTTTTTTATGATTTTTTTATTGCGCAATTCACTTTATCAAAAATAAATTAATTTATGAAAATTTAAACTTGAGTACTTGTTATTGTTAAACTCAAACTTTAATTTATTTCGTCGCATTATTATATAAATATTCATTCTTTGATTAAACACTTATTTGATTACGAAATGATATTATATGTTACTTTTATATTGGCAACTAAATTTCAGTTACTATATAAATATTATATTTTAGGTAATTGTATATTTTTTTGTTATTTTAAAAATTATTATACAATTTTAAGATCATTTAATTATGTTTATTTTTTTAAAAGTATTGTCATTATTGGAGAGTAACTAATATTTGTGATAGTCTAAAATTGAGACATAAAAATACAAAATATTAATATATTAAATTTTTGAAGTATAAATATTAAAGTAAATATATGTGATTATAATTAATGATCATAATTAAAAGTCTTCATTTTATTTTAATTTATTCAGGACATCTTTATCTTAAATTTTATTTCTTTATTAATTAGTATTTTTTTACATTTAATTGTTATTAATTTATATAAATTAAAATGTATAACTTAAAAAAATAGATACGTGTCTAAAAAAATGAAAAAAAATATTTTTTGTTGGTAAAAAATTTATGTCGCTTTAGCTTTTTTTTTGGCATCATATCTTATATTTTTATTGTAATTAAAAGTTAGAGGTAAATTATTAAATATAAATTAATATAAAAAATATAATACTTAATAAATTATCATAATCACATTTAAAGATATTTAAGTTATTTTCATATAATAAAAGTGATATGCTTAAAAAATATTTATATATAATTTATTAACAAATATATGAGATATTTATCATAATTTTTTTAATAAAAATATCATTTTATTAAAGTGACGCATTTTAAAAATGTATAAATGAGATTTTTATTAAAAAAATTTACAAGATAGTAAATACAACTTTATTTTAATTTTATCCTCAATATTTAATTGTAATTTTACTTTTAGAGTTTCAATATATTTCAATTATACCATTAGAGTGAATAACATTAATTGTAACTAATAAATTATATTATCTGATTTGACTAAAATTAAAAAAACATTAAATTATTTAATAAATAATAAATAAAAAATAAAATAAATAAATTTAATTTAAATCATTCTCTTATTATTTTCTATATCTATGAATCAGAATGTACTTTTATGTATTTTGATTAATAATTCTTAAAGGAGTTATTATTTTATTTATTGACATTAAATTTTTTTATAATATTTTCATAAAACATGATTAATTAATAGGTTCTTCTTCACAGTATTTTTCTTGAATTTTTTAACAAAAATATATTTTAATTTTTGTCTTTCATATATTTATTGATTATACTAATTTTTTTACAGTGTATTTTTATCAATTACATGCATTATTTTTCTGTCTTTTTTACTTTTTTTTAATTATTTTATTATCTTAGTTTTAATTATTTATTTTACTTTCACTCCTCATATGTTTATTATATTTCACTTCATCTTAGTTTTAATTTCATATTTAACTTTTAATTATATAAAATTCAATAGTTTCTTTCAAAATATGCTTAAATATATTAGCTATTATATACAATCATTAGGATAAATAAATAAATATAAATTAAATATATAATTTAATTTTAATTTAAACTAATAAATAAATAAATTGTCAAAAAAATAGCAACCAATTTTATTTTTAATTTCTCTATAATTTATTTAAAAGTAAAAATCTCTTTATAACCATTAATATCGCCGATAACAAAATTATATGTCTCTATTAAATAAAAAATATATAAAATAAATAACATATATATAATTTTAAAGTTATTAATCATAGACTATAGACAATTTTGTTTTAAAAAAAATCTTATGGGTCAACATGTAATTTTTTATATTTTTATTTTTTTAAAATTTTTCAAACTTATCAACATTTAAGTTGTCTATACATCACTTCTCAAAATATTATGATTTCACAAGTTATAATATATGGGGTAAATCACCTTTATAAACAATTTACAAACCAATTTTACGTATATCCCCTAAAATAAAAAAAAGCTACGTACATTTCTCAATTTACATATTTATATAAATCAAAAAGCCTTGATCCTCTCTCTTTAACTCACTTTTTCTGCCTCTCAAATCCGTTACTATGTCACTCGGTATCGTCCTAAAAAATTATGTTATGTTATTATGTTTTCTTCTTTTGAAATGTTATTTTTCATAACGAATATATTATAAATTGTGTTAAATTATATTGAATCGATTATTTTATGATTATTATATTATATCTTTTTGTATTAATTTTTTTCAAAAATTTTCAAAGAATATTCGTAGATACCCGAGGAGATCTGCATTCCCTAAGGAATAATTAAACAGGAACTTGCAATGACAGAGAAGGAACGAGACATTTTTTTTTTAAATAGGAGTGAGTGATGGGAAGGGGGATTCTCACGCTCCCCTGAGTACTCATTACCATATCTAACTAGCAACGTGATCCAATCTGAGCCGATTTAAGAGGGGACACGTGAACTTCATCTGCGTTGGGCATTTAAGGTAATGAACCTAAGTCGGATTTAGGACCCTAACAATAGATTTTAATTGATCTTACTTGCATTGAGGTCTTAGTAGGTCCAAATATATCTTGGATTAATATTTTAAGTCATTGTTATAGCAAATACTATACTATTTAATATTATAACACTTAGTATATATATAAGTTGGATCTATTTATAAGATATTTTTTAATTCAAATTAAAAAAGTTATTTATCTCTTTTTTAGTTTTAAATATTATTTTTTAATGTAACAAAAAAGTGAAAATAAAAATAATTACTCACATAATTAAAATAGATAATCTTAATATATACATGACACTATATATATCAAGGATTATTATATATGATACATAATTTTTTTCTTTTCTGTAATGACTATTTATATAATTTGTTGAACAAATTTTTCATCTTAATATTTAATAAATTTAACATATAAAATATTATTTAACATACAAAATAAGTAATTTAAGTTATTATCTAGGACAATAAGTATAATACTGCAAATACTTATTTATTTATTAGTAGTGAAAAATATGTAAATAATATAAATTGATATTTTTTTAGTATAAAAACAATAATAAAGGTTATGAATTAAGTTAATTACATAATTAAAAAATTATGAAAATTTTTTTAAATAATAATAAAAAATAAGATCACTATTTTCACATATTACAAAGTTTATGAAAAAATTTTTGGATAATAAATCGATTCTCAATAGATTATATATTAAATCTGTCAAAAAAAATAAATAATTAATATATTAGATATTATTATTTACGTACTAATATAATATAATATATATTATCAATTATTAAGTTTATAATTAATTTTTAATCCAATTTTTGGTAATTAAAATTTAAATGATTGAAATTATTAAATGCTCAATATTTTATATCGAACCAATTTATTTTTTTATTGAAATTAAAAAAATGAGTTGTTAATCAATTCTAAATTTAAATTTAAATTTGAGTAAAAAAATAAAAAAATATTTTAAATTTTATCTCACTAATCAGAATTAATTTCAAGATAAGAAATTACTTTGCACATCATATATATTGTAAAATAGTATAGTCTTTTGCTATTTTTTAATGATAAATATTGTTAAATAAAATAATGTAAGAAATTAGAAAAAATGTATTTACAAGTTTAGAAAATATTAATTTATTTTTTAATAGAATAAATTATATATTGAATAACAAAAATTGTTATTGGTTTCTCTTCGCACTAACTAATATTCAATGATGGTATTTCGGTACACTATGTTACCAAGAAATATTAATCGATCGATCTAATAATTTTTGTAATGACATAAGTTTATGAATTTAAAAATTTAGAAATCATTTCATAAAATGTGAAGTTTTAACAAGTAACAGTACTGATCATATTGTTTTGACTTCAAGAATGAATATGATACCAATAAATAAAATTGTCCCAAGTAAATTTCAACAAAACAAAAGTCCATAAGTATTGCTATTAATGGAAAATTAATCTATTTTAAAGACAAATACAATTTTTTTCAACGGATTTCCTAACTCAGCAAGTCGATGACTAATCCACCACATATTGATACTCTATTTATTAAGGGCCTGTCACTAACTAATGAATTATTATCTTGCTTAAATGAACAAATGAGATAACCATTCATCCAATTCAAATTGATTAAAACAAATATTAATTATTTTTAATATTTTTAAATTGTAAAATATTTATAATAATAATAATTACTATAGATATTTTTTATTTAAATTTTAATAATTTTTTTATATAATTTTATGTATTATCCCGTATAGGACACAAAAATATATACTAATAAAATTTAAATTCGTGACAAATTAGTTATTAGCCGTTAAATTAAAAGATATTTAAAAAATTGTAGTTTTCATGTAAAGTAATTAGGATATCCTACAATTACTATTAAAAAAGTTTACTTCTAACAATCATTTATTTTACTTTTACGATAATAAAAATAAATATTAATAAATTTATCAACAATTAGACATTAATTATTTTATATTTTATCACTAAAAAATTTTAGCGTCAATTATACAATTGTCGACAAAATCTTTTTTAATAGTCATAAATTAAAATGTATACAATTGTCATTATAATATATGATAATAAATACAATATATAATTATCACACACAACTAGAAAATGGATTAATACAGACAGATTTATAGACGGATTTAGTCTTTATTACAGACGGATTTTTGGTTACCGACGAAATTACCGACGGATTTTGTCCCTCTGTAAAAGCCCCGTCGGAAATTATTTACCGACGGATTATTTTTCCGTCGAAAAATTACAGACGGATTTTTAACAGTTACCGACGAATTTTTCCTCTGTAAATTTTCTATCCATTTACCAAAGGCGACGGACTTTCCGACGGATTTTCCGTCTGTAATTACAGACGAATTTTTTGTCTGTAATTACAGACGGATTTTCCGACGAATTTTTCGTCTGTAATTACAGACGAATTTTCTAACATTTTTTCGTCTGTAATTTGAACCTTGGAAAATCACCTCACACTAGGATTACAGACAGAAAATCCGTCTGTAAATTCGTCGGTAAAGTAAAATAGAAATTTTTTTAAATTTTTCCATTGCAAAATGAATACTTTAGGTTTATTTTTTAAATTTCCTCCATCAAACACACTGTAAATTGAAAAAAAAAAGAGACCAAAAATTATATAGATAAACATAATATTCATTACATAATACCTATAAAATTGGATGTTATTTTTCAACATCATTGGCCAATATCTGACTATCATAAAAAGGTACCCAAAAAAATAAACTATTGACAGAACTATAACTATTTACATTACTCATTGACACTACTAGTTCCTTCATTTTCAACAATTTAAACAAACAAGATTTTATATTGATCCTATTCCTTTTAGATTGCATGATGGTGACTTGCTCAGAGCCATTGACAAATACACCTCCTCGACAAATAAACCATTAGACAAAAACGCTACTTTCGATCAGTCAGCAGGAGTATATCCTTAAAGGCTGGACCAACTTGACCTGGAGCGTAATAATGCCGACGAAAGAGTTCAACATCTCTTCCTAAAGGATCGTTTTTGCGGACTACCTGAAAGCGTTTTGGGATACACAATTTAGCTAGTATATATTGAATCATTTTGGTGCATCTGTCAAGTAAGGCAAGACAAGTCCAAAAGAGCAATCAAAAGCTCAATAAAGCAGCAAGGCAAATCTAAAAAAGCAAAAATAAAAAAGTACACCTGAATCACATGCTGAATTGGACTCCCGGCTTTTTTCAGCACTCCTAACTGTAAGCATGTTACTCTAATTTTCAATAACTGACATTGATTAATGATTGTGAAATTCTTTTTTTATGTTGTTTTTACTTGCTCAAAGTGAATAGGGCATTTCCTTATGTGTCAATCAATGAATTCCTTGAAATCCTTTTAAAGAACCTATTACCTGAATGGCTTGCATGCTTTGTGCATCTGAAAAGTCAATTCCATCTCGATTGATAAACCTAATTGAATTCAAAGTTTTCAGTCGCTTAATCAAGTACTTTACGAAGGCCAGGTATTACATAGAGATGACACTAAGTCTATTGAATCAGGTCCAAAACTAGACTGCATTACACCTATGTAAAAGCAAGTAATAAGGAAAATGCCAAAATGCATATAGCCATCTATCTACATTTTCGTCTTTCATTTTACAACCTTTCCTTCACAAGCTAGATGTCACCTTCAATCCACCTAGTCATTTATAACAGTACAACTAAAGAATCTTACAAGTATTCTCTAACATATTTGAATTGTTTTCTTAACATCCAACAGAGAATATAAGCAAGCAATCATACAAGTAGCAACAGATGACAGCTTTAAGCAGGCAAAAGACTCGTGACAATCAAATTGTTGTAAAACTAAAGTTGTGGTGGCTAATACTTATCTATGAACTTAAAACATTATTTTCAGGAATTACTACCAAATTCCACTTGCAAAGGGAAGGCACCTAAATAGAAAAGCTGCTCTAAAAAATCAAACAACTTACGCTCTCATTTTAGCAGGACTTGTCCCATCAGCTCCGCCTACTATGGATATGCTTTTAATTTTGACATTTGAAGTAAATCTATTTCACAAAGAATCCAAAAAGAAAAGGTTACATAAGAACTGATAGGATAAAAATGAAAAAGTAAGTACCATTAATGCTTTTAGCAGAAAGTTGAACACGAAAACATGCAGAATTTCATGGCTGGAATGCATTGGAAAACCATTAGGATGAAAGGAAGTCTCTCCCCAAAAAATTAAATAAATAATCTTGGCCTTTGGCCTTCTAGCAGTCATAAACTGTCGAACAGTATAATTATCAAAATAATAAAATAGAAATGAAAATCTATATGCAATAAACTTCATGAATATGCAGTATATATATAATAACAGTAAAATAAAAAATATAGTCAATATAGCATATTAAAACATGAGAACTGTCAGTTTAGCATTCACAAAACACAAAAGGCTTCACTGTTTAGACAATAGAAACTTACGGAATGAAAACAAGTAACTCAGGATCACCCTCGTTGCTTTCCAAAAATTTTAACACAAGGAAATCTTTGTTCGCGTGGCAACTCCAAAAAGAGAAGTTCATCAATTACTCCACTACCAAATTTGATGTCATTAAGTCTAGGGAGCACTTCAAAAGTTGCCTCTGTTACACAGATCCAGAATGTAAATATTATTACATCAATAAGATTAAAGAATTCAAAGAAACATGCTCATAATATCACATACAAGTACATTCTGAGTTCAGATAATCTAACCACTCACTGATTATTATATTTGCTTATCACTGTTTGCATTCAATGCGGTCAGTTCTAGTTCTTTAATTTTTCAAGTTTAGACTGAAGATTATTATTTACTACAATTCATAATCCAATTACTGGTTAGTAGTGATTGCACTGGAGTAATACTTTTCAGCCAGAAAGTCAAACTTACAGACTAGACAATAAACAGAATTATCAGATAAATTTCTACAATCACAATATCACGTATATTCTCACTTGCAGTATTGCAAAATAACAAAATAACGTTCTCGGTTCCTTACCAAATCCCCTTTCAGATTTAGAACCACATATGTCGCACTGCCATGCATCCTTTTGGGGGAAATTAAAAAACCCATGTCAGATTATGTATATGTCAAAAGTAAAAATAAATTAAAAGGGCAGAGCATGGTGCAGACAAAAAATAGTAATCCAAGTAAATTCAATTTTCAGACATTGAAATAATTAATAGAAAATTTAAATAACAAGCGGAGTGACTTGCCATAGATGCCTAAGGGAAAACAAGAAAAGGCACTTATTGGTTTAATATCACTAAAATTCAGGATAATGATCATTTGATTCTCTTAATTTGGAAGTTCAAATAAACAAACAAAAAGAAAAGCTTTTTTCTTTCTTCTCCTTTACCAAATCAAGTTGCAGATCATGAATCATAAGTTAAATTGTTTCTTTTTCCCTTAAATCTTTTCTCAATATCCAAGATCAAACATATAAGAATCTAAGCATATTATCTAAAAGAAAAAAAAAAGCAAACCTGGAATGTGATCTTCTGCTGCTCATTCACTGGAACGAGACAAAAAAAAAGAAGGAATCTTTATCAATTAGAGATCATGGAAGTAAAACAAGAATGCGAGATGAGACTGATTTATTTATTTATTTTGAAGGTTGTGAAGAACACACCATTTTCCATCATGGATTGCAACTGCTTGATTGTATCCTGATTGCAAATACCCATCTTCAACTGAAACAAAGACAAATCTGCAACTGGGTTCTTGAAAAGTGTGACCTTTAACACTAGCACAGAAACCTTGTATAGAGTATAAACATTCTGAAGAAGACTATGGGGAGCCAAAAAACCAAAATCATAATAAGAACAATTGTCTTACCATATGGGGTAGTTTGTAAAAGCATGCATCTCATAGTTGTTTTGCTTTAAGGAAAGAAGCAAATGTTCAATTCCTTCAATGTATGAATATCCACTTGTCATGCAAGTTTTAAGGCCTGTGATGGAAACACATATGAAACTAAAATATCGACAATCTGGAATTGATCTGAAATGACTTGATCTGGAAGAACTGTAGCCAATCTGGAATTGATCTGAAATGACTTGATCTATGAACAAAAATATCAACATCAGCATTTTGCGGTTCTTAAAAGTCAAATTTTCAATGTATTATATTAAACTAAAATAGTATCATGTAATGACTAATACTAAGATATCAGCTCTAGCAACAAAATGTTAGACCAACCTTCTAAATCAACATCCCTTCCGTCCTTAAAAACTTTTCTCGCTAGCTCCATCTGGAAGAGAAAAACATTATTAAGAATGATGTTATGAAAGTGGAAACTACTTAACCATTTTATGCAGAAGATACAAGAAATTCGAAAGCAAGTAGTGAAAAGCGAGAATTCAATTTTCTATGATTTCTCAGCAACCAAAGATACTTGAGCCCTTAAATAATCATTGATTTGCCTTAGATCTTCAATAATTTTGATATCTTCGTC
The DNA here is from genome assembly GCF_003086295.3 of Arachis hypogaea. Classification (NCBI taxonomy): domain Eukaryota; kingdom Viridiplantae; phylum Streptophyta; class Magnoliopsida; order Fabales; family Fabaceae; genus Arachis; species Arachis hypogaea. Next base: position 146,512,721 of record NC_092051.1, on the reverse strand, counting down.
CATTTTTTCTGATTTTTCGGCTGTGTATCCATCAAATCTTTATTTAGCTTTTGTATGGAACTTACGACTTCTTCCTTTTCTGGAAAACTTTTGGAAGGATCTGACATCTGTTATAAAAAGCCAATGCCAGCATTCCAAAAAGTAATTATTTACATTATCAGAAAGCCATTATATTGTTAACATAACTGATATCCCTTGAATGCTTGACCTGTACCTGAGAAGCACTGGAAAGGACATTAGCCGCTAAAGACTTCCTGCTTGTTTCAAGAGCAGCCTCAATTTCATTCTTTTCCATCTAACAATAATGAGAACAATGGGTTATAGTAGAGTACATTTTAGAGGTAAATATCACAAATTCACAACTAAAAAATATAAGTCTTTTAAATTATGACCTCCCCATAGTATAACTACAAACAGAATGATTCTTTTTATCTCACGGTGAGCAAAAGAATGCTTCAGTTACAATGATGAAATATATATAATATAAACTCACTTTGTCTCTATCCAGCTTTAATATTTTAAGCTCCTCCTGAAAGGACTTGTTCAATTTCTGTTCCTTTGACATTTAAGTGTAGAATCAAATAAGAAAGGAGGGTTAAAAAGCATGGTTCCTTATCAAGAATTACCTCTCGGAGAGCTTCAAATTTCCATGAACAATAGCCGGAACTTTCTACAGAAGGTTTACTTCTGCAAAGACATCAAACAGCGCATGTAAGTAGCCAGAGCGGACAGCACCAACTATTACAGATCTCAATATCTCAATATCTCAACAAATTTGTAGAAACTTATCAGTAATTTTAAGTTAATTAAGAACAGATCTCGATATCTCAACAAATTAAAAAATGAATGAAGTTAATTAGTATTATTTTTATTTTTCTGTGAAATTAGCAGCAGCAACAGGGAAGGGACAGGGCTAGGGCTAGGGATAATAAAATCAGAATAGAATCACAATGGAAGGGGTTAGGGATATGGACGAGAAAGAGGCGGAGGCATACCTAAACTAACGGCGACGAGAAGAGATGATGACAAACCTCCGGCGAGGAGAGAAGAAGCAGCGACGAGAGCAGCGCGGAAGGAGCTCGTAAGACAAGAGCACGGCGGAGAGAGGTCGTACGACGATGGCAACGAAGGGAGCAAACACGATGAGGGCGACGCCGCGACGGAGGGAGCTCATGTGATACGAGCCGCGGCGGCGGTGACAGCGGAGGACGTCACATCTTCAACGAAGAGAGAAGGCAGGGAGCAAGGAAAACGTGAAAAATTGAAATGAACCTGGGAGTTTCGGGAACCTGGGAGTTGGAGGACTACAGCGTTCAAAAACTAGGCGTGAATGGCGAGTGAATGGAATTAATGTTTTCAATATTTCCGACGGATTTTATTTAAATTACAGACGGATTTTCCGTCTATAATAATTTAATAAAATGCACGTTTTGTCTACTTAATTACAGACGAAAAATCCGTCTGTAACCATTTCACAGAAAAAAAAATTAATTTTTTCGACGGAATTATAGACGGATTCTCTTTTCCGTCTGTAATTTATGCTAATCTATTTTGTTGGTTTTTCGACAAAAAAATCCCTCTGAAATTTTGTCTGTATTTCAGTGGGATAAAATCCGTCGGAAATATCCATCTGTAATAACTAATTTTCTAGTAGTGACAAAAATATAAATTAAATAAGACATATAATAATTATTATATTATTATCACTAAAAATTTATCATTGAAAACACTTTTTGTTATAGTGAATGTCATGGTATTTTTTGTGTAAATTTAAAAACAAACGAGGTTATAATTTATCTTTTTTTATATATTAAAATTTTTTGTAATCGAATATCGAGCTCACCTTCTAATTATAGTTTCACATAAAAAATATTTTATTTTCTTCTTTAAACTTAGATCTAATGCTTTTTTTTTATCTGTAATAAGTGTCATATGACTATTTCATCAATAGAATATTTTTATTTGGTTTGGAAAAATTTTTATTTTTCAAAAATACTTTATAAAAATTAGTTTTTAAAGGATTACATTTTAAATATTATAGTATATATGTTTGATAAATTAAATAAAAAATAATTGTTAATAAACACATATAACAATAAATATATTTAGTAAAATAGTTTTTATAATTTAAAAATATTCTAATAAATATAAATATAAGAATTAAATTTAAAAATTAATTAATATATAAAATTATATTATATTTTTTAATTTTAAAAATAAAATTTTAATAAATATATAATTTTTTTTATTTACTAAATATAAATTAACACAAATATATTTTTTTTAAAAAATTTATCAAACCAAACCAAACCAAGTCTTTTCAGGTAAAAAAAGTTCGAAAGTCAATATTTCTTCTAATGCCTTCTATTTATTCTTTTCCATAGATTCAAACGTACATACCGACTTGTATCTTTTTCTTATTAGTACGTGCATTTATTTAATTTATTCATTCATTTATATATTCTGGTTTCAACATACCAGTTATATATATAATATATTAGCAATAATAAAGTATAACCAATTCATCAAAATAATACTAATTATTAGTTGTATTATTTAAATAAGTAGTAGTAGTTAAATGAGATGGTTGATGAGTTACTGATTTGTTTATTTGTTTTGCTATGGATATCTAGATATTAAAAAATATTTTAAATATATATATATATATATTAATTTACATATTTTTGTAAGACAAAAATATTTAAATCTGTCACAATAGAATAATTAAATTTATTTAAATTAATATGATTTAAAAGTTTATGAAATATTAAATATATATTTTTATATTTACTGATTGATTGGTTCCTGACTTTTGGTACATATGTAACATGATTACTAAATCTTATTATTAGAAATCTCATTTATCAAACTTCATACTACCTCTCTCATAACAAGTTCCTTACTTCCTTTTTTGATTCCATAAAGTTGAGACTACCAAAAGAGAAACGAACTTGTTTAGTATGTTTACTACTCAATCAATTGGATGTTAATTTGTGGTTAATTAATTATGTATAAACAAATAGGTAAATAAAGTTAATAATTAATTGATATTAATTCAATTTTGTGTACTCATTGCAACTTGGGGTGTAGTAGTTCATAGTGGAACACTGTATTTAAAGTTTCATCGCTTCGCTTCCCTTGACACTTAGTCCGTTTAGGAAGTTTTAAAAGTATTTTTCTTTTGAATTTTTGACTTATAAAAATTAATAGTATTAATGTTTGGTATAATTTTTAAAATTAAATTATAATTTTTTAAGAAGTTATTTAGCAATTTATAAAAAAATTTAAAAAAATGACTTCTTTCATAATACTATTATTTTTTTATCAAATTTCTATAAAATAAGCACTTTTAGAATTAAAAACCTAAATACAAAATAATTTATTTATGAGCTATTTTTAATATAACCATTTATTGTTTAAGCTATTTTATCAAAAGAAACTTAATTAAGTTGTTTACCCAAACTGAACCTTATTGTATCTCTGAAAATGACTTATAGAAATCATTAATTTTCTGTTGCTTTTGATTTTAAATTTTGATCACTTAATTTTGATTTTAATGACTTTCTTTTCATTTTGAGTTCTTTCATACAAGTGTTCATAAGACTACTTTCAGGTTTATACTCATTCCATTAGTTATTATTGATGCTGGTGTTTTCAACTGTGTCTTCTTATTGTTTTGTGTTTTTTTATTTTTCATTCTTTTAAAAAATTATACACACCCTATAAATTAGTTATCAAATTATTTATGAGAAATTCTTGGGGACCAACATTTTTTGTATTTTTTACTATTATTTGACTAATATAAACACTAAATTATTATTTTATTAATTTATGACTGTAAATTTTAAAAAATATAGATGTAAATTGTATTGATTCGTACAAAATATATTAATTTATGTATACAAAATTCTAATACATATAGGTGTAAATTATATATTTCTTGTGTGTAAAATATCTGTAAATCTGAGTGCGAATTATTATTAACTAAGTGTTGACAAGAAATAATAATGTTTGTTGATTATGTAACATTACTTATTATTTATTATATATTTGTGTATAAACTATAAATATATTTATTATTTAATTTATTTTTAAATTTTATTTTATATCTTAAACAAGTGATTTGGTGGCTTATTTTACACCATCTCCAATTAAGACTAATACTGCCGAGTCAGGACCTACTTAGCACTACTGCACTAGAATCTGTTAGTTATGTAAATCCCTCTTTTGGTAGCGTATGGAATCTTTTCAAATTGAAGTTAGAATTGATTTGATTTATAATTAATTATTTTTTTGGAATTAAAAAATAAGAATTTGATTGGTTTAGAATTTTTATGGATTTTTCTATTTGTTATTCCAAATTCTCTCCCTTTTTAATAAGATTTAGTTATAATTAAATTGATTTGAGATTAACAAATAAAAGGACCCATTTTTACTTTTTTTTTTTGGCAAATCATAAAAAAATGTATCTAAATTATTTTGTTGTCGACAAAAATGTTCTAAATTTTGTTATCGACAAAAATATTTTCAAATTATTTTAAAATACGACAAAAATATACATTCATAAACTAAAATGTGATACGTTGATAATAAAAAATAGTAATGTGACAAATAGAATTTTTTATGTAACAAATAAAATTTTAATATTAACAAGTAGACCATATTATATTTTTTTGTTAATGAAACAGGTCTTTGATTATAATGGATATTTGACACATTTTTGAATTATTTAAAAATATTTTTATCGATAATAAAATTGAGAATATTTTTATTTGTGCCAAAATATTTAGAAGATATATTTTGTGGTTTTTTTTTTTTTTTTTCATTACACACGCAATTTGCTCTTTAGAGGGAGGTGGTGGTAGACCTTAAACACAAAATATAACCTTTGGTAAAAATATGATTTTATATCCTCTAGTAACAATATGTTTAAAGTACACCTACTTAGTTTAAAAAAAATGGATTCATATCACTAAATATCTTTTTTATATAATGCTCGTTATTTTTTTTAACTTTTTGTAGATTCTACTTTAGCCATTTAGAATTTAATTTTAATATATTAATAATATAAAATATTTAATATAATATTTAATTATATTCATTTTTTATGATTTTATCTATATAATAAACAATCAATTTAAATTAGTGGAATTATCAGCTCGTTTATTTATTTAAACAAATATCGTGAATTCTATTCTTACCATTGATCTTATTTTACAATAACCATGCCAAAATAATTAAGTAAAGTTAATAGTGCATGCTACTTAAGTAGAACACCACAAATGTGCTAATTCTAATTTTAATTTTATTTTAGATTTTATAAGAATATTTTTTAGATGATATCTCATAAATAATAATTTAAAAATAAAATTTATTTTTCTAATACTTAATTTTAGTTTATTAAAAATTTTATATTATTTTTAATTATTTTATCAATATAATTATATTAATTTTATTTCATAAATCAATTTTAATGCATATTTCAACTCTAAATTAATTTATTCCATCGGAGATGTTCTAACGTTTTTGTTTCAATATTTAAAGTAAAAAGAATGTAGACATGCATACATATCACTAAAAGCTAATTAGTATAGCCATAAATATTTTGAAATCAAAGAAAGATTACATATAATGTTGACTTCCTTGCTAATGTTAACATAATAATAAGCATAAAGTCTAATTAAGGATTTTGATTGTTGAATGAGAATGAATATCTAGGTAATTATTTAAAACGGATTTAGATGTCTATTGCTACTACTATAGCTGTAACCTATACTTTGATGCTATATATATATATATATATATATATATATATATATATAATCATTTGTGGTTTATTATTATTTGTGGTTTATTATAAAGTTTTACTTATCAGAATATACAAAAATGTAAAATAATAAAATATAATTAAAAATATTAAATGAAAAACTAGATAAGGTGTCAATACTAGATGTTCGGCTGGTAAGGATCACTACTAAAAATTTTTATTGGTAGCCGAATATGATATTAACCCACAAAATTTCAAGATGAAAGTTGTGTTATACCAGATCAGAGGATGGCATATTCTGCCTCCTGTGGAATTTTAATTTTAAGGTAGAGAAGTAATTTAATATTTCGATACATTATTATTGTTACAAAATAAAATATTTTATACTATTAATGTCATGCATGTGATGACTTTAGAATAGTTATTGTGCGAAAAAAAAAACGCTTTTATTAATAACGTGATACTAAATAGTTACATAATAATTACTTTGAAAAGAATAATTATTTCAGTAGTCATTAATCAATTTGAAATTTGGGAAGGCAAAACAATTGCAACACTTTAGAAATTACTGTCACTCTAATTAACTCGTTATACATGACAAAAACAATACTGTCTCATAATTTTAGAATATATTAAATATATATTTATTTTCTAAAAAATATATTATTGTAAATAATTTTTAAAAAAACTGTACTAATTATGGTTTAGAAATATTTAATTTTTTTTCAGGTGCTTATTTTGTGGAGTTTAATTATTTTTTGTCTATTTCCCATGAAAGCTAGAAGTGGTTGTGGGTTAGATTGATTGGTACACCACTTCACCCTTTATGTTTGACCTTCCTTGGCACCACCATCAATCTTTCTTTATTTTATAATATATATATATATATATATATATATATATATATATATATATATATATATATATACTAATTATTAAATTATTATTAATAGTATTGTTTCAATCATTTTTTCCTTTCTTGGAGTCCTTGGTTGTATTGACCATTTCTACAATCTTATGTGGCTAACCAAAGTGCACACGCATTTTAATTTGATATATTTAATTTAATTATTAGGACTCAATGAAAAAGTCCAAAAAATAAAATTACAATAAAGAACAAATTAAATCTTATTGTTCCGTTAAGAGCCTAGCTTGCTTAGGTTCTAGAAGCTGTGCTTGATGCTCCATAAGAATTTTATTTTTTAAAAAAAGTCTCTTTGTCTTCTTGTTTATTGTTTGATTTTGACATCTTAACAACAATAATATCCAGAAGGGCTTTACCAACCAAGCATATGAAAATATTGAATTATTAGATAACCATAATAAAATCCTTGAGAATCCCACAAAAACACATTTCCCTTTTATTATAAATATTTTGAGTGGAAAAATATTTCACATAAACAGCTAATTATATATTGATATTTTATATATTATTATGGGTATTAGTAGATTAGATCTAAACAAATTAAATTAAAAAAATTATAGAGAATAAAATTTTAATGAATTAATATTAGTCAATTTTTTTTATTATAATTTGTTTAACTTTTATTTTTAGAGAATTTAGATTTAAAATTAGAATTTAAGATAAAACTATAACTTCAAAAACTAGTTAATATTAACCGAAAAAGTTGATTCCCTAATTAAACTCTAAATCGAATTCAAATTCATTACCGAATATTATTAATAAAAATAAGTTATATACATGACCTAAATGATCATGTAAAAGTAAAAATTGAATCAAAATAATGATATAAAATTTTTAACTCTCCTGAATATAACAAAATTAAACTCTTAGTAGCGTTTGTTTTGAGGTACTGAAATAGAGATTGGGAAACTGAGATTCAGTATTATGTTTATTGGTTGAGAGACTGGTACTAAAATTTCTGTTTCCGTTCTCAAAATTTCAATATTTCAGTATCTCCAAAAAAGTAGGAACACAGAGGACTAAAATTTTTAAAGATGAAGACTGAAACTTTAATAACATTTTATACATAAAATATTTTTATTTCAATTAACTAATTCTAATTTTACTCTTTGTACAAATTAAATTAGAATTTTATTCTTGCTTCAATTTCTGTCTCCTACTTTGCGCCAAACAAAATACTGAAATTTATTTCAATTTCTATCTCTTAGTCTCTGTCTCTCAATCTCAATTTTTCGTCTCTGTCTCTCTACCAAACGCTACCTTATGGCGCTGTAGCAAGGATTAAATTAAAACCTTTGATGTATGCAATGACATATTTGATAATTGGTAATGGTTTAGCACTTATTACTTGAATTTTGTCAAAATCTCTTCATATTGTTTGTGCTTTCTTCCCAAGGAATAATGTGCATCAAACTTGTAAAATAATTTAATTTAATTTAATTTTTTTAAAAAGTGGACGGCAAGGGATGCAAGACAGTAGATATACGTATACATATACATACACATATACAAATACACATACGAATATGATAAATATGATCATACAAATGTATGGAAGTTAGGGGATGAAAGATTTTGTGTAACAATGAAGTCAACAGGGTAGGCAAGTTACTTGCCCTTTAATTAATTGTAACATATATAGAAAATGTGTCACTTAAAAATCAAAATTAATTAAAAAAATGATTATTAATAATTCATGCCTAAAGTGTAATGAACTCATAGCATCCATCCACATCCTCTATCTAATAAGAAGTCAAGGAATCTCGCTACTACAATTTTAATTTCCAATAATAATCTTGTTAATTATTGTAAGGTAGTAGGTGAATGTGTATATACTATATAAATTTCTCAGCCTTCACTTATTTTTTATATTCAATGGTCATCAATCATATCCCAACTTCTATCTATGTCCTGTTCCTAATTCCAAAGAAGAGGTAGTAGTTGTTAACAATTATTTGATACATTACATTACAAGGTTTTTGTTTTAGTATGAGTAGTAGTACTAAGAAGACAACATGGAAATCTATGATGTTGATCCTAAGTTGTTGCAATTGCAAGAGTGAATGCAATTTGGAAATGGAGGAAGAAGAAGAATCAGAGAAGAAAAAATTGAAACAAGGTTCATTCCAGAGGCTATGTTTATCAGATGTAAGCAATTCAAGTTCATCACAAGCAATTGAAGATCTTTCAGTGTCACTAGCAGGATCAAAGCTTTATGCATTCACACTTGAGGAGTTAAGAGAAGCAACAAACAATTTCTCATGGAGTAACATGCTCGGTGAAGGTGGTTTTGGTCCTGTTTACAAAGGCTTCTTTGATGATAAACTTAGGCATGATTTGAAGCCTCAAACTGTTGCTGTTAAAAGATTGGACTTAGAAGGCTTGCAAGGTCATAGGGAGTGGCTGGTAATTTTTAATAATATTTGATAATATCCTTATCACCCCATTTCTTTATTAGTCCCACATAATAAACTTATGATTATGGTTTTTATGGTAATTTATGATCAAGTAGGACTAGGCTTAAGTACTAAGAAGAAGGTGCTATTTTTACTAATTGGGAACATTTTGTTTTATTTTTTTTTTCTAGGCAGAGATTATATTTCTGGGGCAGTTAAGACATCCACATCTTGTTAAGTTAATTGGTTATTGTTATGAGGATGAGAACAGGCTTTTGGTGTATGAATACATGCCAAGAGGAAGCTTGGAGAATCAACTCTTCAGAAGTATGTTTTTTTTTATTCCTTCTAATTTTGATGTACTGCTAGTATAAAATAATTTTATACGTGCATAATTACATAATAATGTAACATTAACAAAATAACTATTGAAAATTAAACTCTAATTATATATCAAGCACACAAAATTTTCAAAATTCTATTTGTTTTCTTTGGGTTCTGATGAAAAGTAGCAATGATATTGATAAAATAAAACATGATAACTTACCATAAAGAAAGTATTAAGGCCTGTGATTCAAAAAGCAGGGTACTCTGCTGCCATGCCATGGTCAACAAGGATGAAAATTGCATTAGGAGCAGCAAAGGGATTGGCCTTCCTTCATGGAGCAGATAAACCTGTAATATATAGGGATTTCAAAGCTTCAAATATCTTACTAGACTCAGTAAGTTCTATATAATCTGCTATTTTCACACCTTCTTAAGGATCATCTTATCTTATGTTACATCTCCAAATATAGGATTTTACGGCGAAACTGTCGGATTTCGGTCTGGCTAAGGATGGACCTGAAGGGGAAGACACACATGTAACAACAAGAATCATGGGAACACATGGCTATGCTGCTCCAGAATACATCATGACAGGTATATTGTTAATGTCTAAAATGTCACAAGCCTTAGTTATGCATATTAAATTCAGGATGAACCAAATCATCGTGTCAGAGATATAACTATTATTTGAAGCTAAATCAAAGTATGATGATTTTCAGGTCACCTTACAACCAAGAGTGATGTGTATAGCTATGGAGTTGTTCTATTGGAACTAATAACAGGAAAAAGGGTAGTGGACAAGTTCCTCACAAACAGAGGAAAAAGCTTGGTGGGGTGGGCAAGGCCTATGTTAAGAGACTCAAAGAAATTGAAGCAAATCATAGATAAAAAATTGGAAGGTCAATTCCCCATGAAAGGTGCCATGAAGGTTGCTTCTTTGGCTTATAGATGCCTATGTCACCATCCAAATCCAAGGCCTACTATGAGTGATGTTGTCAAGACATTGGAGCCACTCCAAGACTTTGATGATATTTTCTTGCGGCCATTTGTGTATGTTGCCACTAATCAAAATGGTAACATAGATACAAGGTAGCATGGTATAGGTAACATAGAAGAAGAACAGGTTCAAGAAAATTAAATTCTGAATATATGTATAAAAGTTCTACACTTGTTCTTGATTTTGACACTTATAATTGTTGATATAGTCAAATATTCAAAATAAACTATAGTAACACATTGTTGAATGTGAGGGTCCAAAATATACAAGAAAGTTTTGACCCTTACACTCAATGATATGTTATTAAATCACTAAGTAAGTTTGACTATATTAGTTATTCTATGATATGTCATTCATGAATACAAGTGTAGAATGTTTTATACACATTGTATGAAAACTTATAAGATGTAACATATAGCAAAAAGTAAATTATTAAAAAAAAAAAACAAAAGAAAGAAGAAAGAAAATGATGTGTTTATTTATTATTTGATTTTGTAAAGGACAGTTTGATCTCAACAATTTGGGAGCGGCAGCAAGTGAATTTTGTTACTGTCTAAGGTGGACTTAGTACTACAAAACACTCTATACCAGAAAAATTGTAGTAATAACATTGGAAACCAAGTTGTCATTAAGTGGCAATTGAGGTTCAAAGGTTTGGTTATGTATACAACAAGCAAGCACTTGAAGGAAGTGTTTGTTCATACTTTTACTAATTACTTGCTATCAGTTTGACAATTTTAAGGTTATTACATCATTACATGATACATGAAGTTTGTATGTTTATAATGGCCAATTCTAAGATGAAGAGGTTTTGCTATGCATAGGATGAAGAGGAAGGCTTAATGTTATTTTAAAAATTAATAAAAATAAAATAAGATATTTTATAGGATGGCCATCCAACCACTCATCAAAGAAACTCTGTATCTCTTCACTATTTTCACTCTCTACCATAACATGCACTTTTTATAATTATACCATCATTTTGATGAATGAAGAATGGGTACAAATAGAGTTAGAAGTGAGCTGAGTTGAATCGAGTCGAATTAGACCAAGTTTAAGTTCGGCTCATAAAAATTGAGCTTTGCTCACGACTCAACTCATTAATAATTAAGCTTATTTCTTAAACTCTAGTTCAGCTTATCGAAAGCTCATGAGCTGATTTAAATAACAGCAACATAATCTATAATTCTATACCAATATATTATAATTTATATATATTAAAAAATATTAAAAAGGATAAATTTTATATATTGTCTATCTATCAATTATAAATTTTTTATTTATATCCTACAACAAAGTTATATATAAAAAATAACTATAAAATTTTAAATAATTAAGAACATTAATATATAAATACGTGTCCCTTATTTTCTTTTATCCTGAACAATTTGACTAGATTTGTCACGTTGGACTTTATCATTTATTTTACTTATAATAAAATAAACAAAAATATTATAACTTAAATATAACAATATTATATATATATATATATATATATATATATATATATATATATATATATATAATCAAGACATAATCAAGACAGCTCATGAACTAATAAGTTGAGTTTATGTAAGTTAAAGTTTGGCTTATCTAATTTATGAGTTCAATTTCAAACTCAAATTCGTCCTACCAACTTACGAGTATAATTTATTAAACTATTAACAAATTGAGCTCGAACTAACTTATAAATTAATTTGACTCAGTTCCAGACCAATGAAAAAGACAAGTGTCTTATTATCACATTTTGTATGAGGTAGGGCAAGGAATGTAAGCAAAGTATGTGGTAATCTATTTTAAACCCCACAGCTCAGTTTCTTTTTCATTTCTATGGTTTAGTAAAGTCACTTTATAAATGAAACACTGGTTACGGAGTAATACACTTAGAAAGAGGTTAGTTTTTTTTTTTTTAGTATTAAAGTTTAGAGACGTAAAATACTATTAAAATATATATATTTATAAATCAAACATTTTTTAAAAAGAAAAAATATAATTTTTTTGATTTTTTACGGTATTTCTTAGCTCGACAGATTAAGGATTAATCTGTCGCGGTACTGAGCTTCATTTAAGATTTTGTTTCGATAGACCAATAATTAATCTGTCGCGGTACTGAGCTCCATTTAAGAGTTTGCCGCTGGTCAATAAATTGCTGCATGCACAGGACGGGATTTAAACTCCCGACACTTACTTAAACAAATTAGTGTGCTAACCAACCCAATTTTTTTTTTTTGTACGTTATAATTTTTACCAAAAAAGGAAAATATATGAATAAGATGGGGTCCGGCATACCCACTTTTGTGCCATGGAATGAAATCAATGAATACATGACAAGGTTTTGAAGCATGGGGTGAAGTGGCCTGTGCTTTACCTTTGTCCTTTATGGGTGATTTCTTGTACCCGTTTAATTTGGGAATCTATTGTCATTTTTGTTCATAGTTACAAAACAATTGCAGTGGACAAGCACAAATTCATCATCATCTCATCTATAATATAAAGTGGAGAAATAGTAATTAACTAAATCCTAAATTCCTAATACTAATTATAATTGCCAAACTTCCAATAATTTCCTACATATTAGTAGCAGTCATCATCATATATACTTCCATATTTCAATTACATCTCTATTTTCAATTTTCATTCAATAGATACTAGCCTTACTGTTTAGTAAAGCATCCAAGCAAGCCCATCTCATTAGATAAGGTTATGTGCCTTGGGATTAGAATTTATATGATACCAAGATGTTTTAGGCTTTTGATGGTTTTATTAAAAAAGCTGAAAAATTTTATTAAATTAATACTTGAAATAGTTTACAAAAAAGGTGTTTGTATTTTATGATTAAAATTGTTTAATTGTATTCACGTAAAACTAGTTAAAAATTACACCAAACTTAGCAAAATAAATCACCTAATGGTTTCCATAAAATAGAATTTAAATCCGCAATAGATCAATACCACTAAAAAAAGGAAACATCATTGTTTGTTTGCGTGTGTTTTTTTATTGAATTCCGTTAGGGAGCGAATGAAGTATTTGTACAATGCGTACAATGAGTTATTCATTTGGCTCAATATGAGTTAAAAAATGAATGATAAAATACTACTAATTTCTCAAACACAATACATCTATATTATTCAAAATAATTATCCGAATACTAGGGATAATAAACATCTGATTAAATCCATATTGTACACATTGTACAAATACTCCATTTGCTCCCTATACTTTCTCTTTTTTTATTTCTCACGGTATCTTCCAATTCGACAGATCAAAGACTAATCTATCATGTATCGGAACTCTATTTAAATATTGGTCACTAACTAATGGGTTGTTGCATGGACAATGTAAAAAATTCGAAGTTCCGATACTTATTTAAGTAAATTAATGGGTAACCACTAGATGTATCTATTTTGTTTTTTATTTCGGTCTTAAGCCCATTGATCCGTTAAGGGTATTGTGAATAAGCCCATTGGGCCTATAAATTTCTTCAATTTTGATTCTCAAAAAACTCCTTAGACACCCTGTCCAAAAAAAAACTCCTTAAGAGGTGTATATAAACACAAGACAAAGCGATTCCATTTCTCACGTGACTCCCTCTTCAGTCTGAGTAGCACCCTCAAAACCCTAGCATTTCCTTTACAAAGAGAGGAGGTTAAAGAGACGGCGCCGTTTCGCTGTCCGCCTTGACATAGCACCACCGCTTCGTCTTGGCCCTCGATTTTGCACCTCTTTTTCTTTGTCTTCGAAACTCGCAATCTTCATCACCATCAAAAATGGCACCAAAACCTACCAAGGCTGAGAAGAAGATCGCTTACGATGCTAAGCTCTGCAAGCTTCTCGAGGAATACACTCAGATCCTTGTTGTCAATGCCGATAACGTTGGATCTAACCAGCTCCAGAACATTCGCAGGGGTCTTCGTGGTGATTCCATTGTTCTTATGGGCAAGAACACCATGATGAAGCGTTCTGTTAGGATGCACGCTGAGAGTACTGGAAACGATGTGTATCTCAGCCTTATCCCCCTTCTTGTTGTAAGTGGAACCCGAAATTAGTACTCTTTCATTTCTGTTTCCTATTTTTGAGAAGATTGTAAACTTTCATTTGGTTTAGGGTTTTACACTTTTGAGATAAATGTTACGAAATTATTTGTAATATTATGTTTGTTGAACCAGGGAAACGTGGGATTGATCTTCACTAAAGGTGACTTGAAGGAGGTTAGCGAAGAGGTTGCTAAGTACAAGGTGATTTAACTGTTCTTTGGTTCTTATATTTGTGTTATTAGTAATACTATTTAATTAATGATTGTTAGGCTCTGTTTGGTGTTGACTTGCTAGCATTAGTTTTGTCGTGTATGTGTTCTCCGTTGCTTATAGAAGAAGATACTCAGTAGGTCTCTTATGGTTTCTTATTTTTCATTGCTATCTTTTACCTCGAATTAACTGTCAAAAGTTTCAACTTTGTTTTGATGTTTGGACGTGTACATAAAGGTTTAGTAATGTTACTTGCATTTATTCAAGCTTGTTGATTTTATGTAGTAGTCTTATAGGAATGAAGGTGTTGATCTTCGTTAATTTAAACTTCTTAACTCATGATACTACTTCACTTGGTGGGATGTTTTGTTTGTTGTGGTGTACTTTTACCCAGTGAATTTGATGCTTTTAATGATATTTGAAACCCATTTCCTTGAATCTATTATAATTTTCTGTACTGCATGTTGAACTTGGTCTTGTATGTTTGTTATATCAACAGGTTGGAGCACCGGCTCGTGTTGGTTTGGTTGCTCCAATTGATGTTGTTGTTCCTCCGGGCAACACAGGGCTTGACCCCTCACAGACCTCTTTCTTCCAGGTATGTAATTTTGTTTTTGTTTATATAATTTATTCTGATTGATGGTTTGTTGCTTATATCAATCTTCCAATCAGGTGTTGAACATTCCAACTAAGATTAACAAGGGTACTGTCGAAATTATCACCCCTGTAGAACTTATTAAGAAGGGTGACAAGGTCGGCTCTTCTGAAGCTGCATTGCTTTCCAAGCTTGGCATCAGGCCCTTCTCATATGGTCTTGTTGTCCTTTCTGTGTATGACAACGGTTCAGTGTTTAGCCCTGAGGTTCTTGACCTCACTGAGGATGACCTTGTTGAGAAGTTTGCCGTTGGAGTCTCGATGGTGACTGCACTCTCATTGGCCATCTCATACCCAACACTTGCTGCTGCCCCACATATGTTCATCAATGCCTACAAGAATGTTTTGGCTGTTGCTGTTGAGACAGATTACTCTTTCCCAGAGGCTGACAAGGTTAAGGAGTATTTGAAGGTATTGTCTCTGAACTTTGGATGATCTTACACTAAAAATACTGCTGCCTTAATTCTTTTCGTTTGCAACTTACTGGTTTAAATGCAGGATCCAAGCAAATTTGCTGTGGCTGCTGTTGCTGCTCCTGCTGCTGCCACCGGTGGTGCGCCAGCTGCTGCTGCCAAGGAAGAGGAAAAGAAGGAAGAGCCTGCTGAAGAATCTGATGATGACATGGGCTTCAGTTTGTTTGATTAGGTTGCTTCCGGTTTTTATTGAGTTGAGTTTGAGCGCTTGTGTTACGGATTTGATAAGTTCAGTGTTTAGTGTTACTCATCCTAGGCTATGCTAGTTATGTTATATTGGTGTTTTTTTATAATTCAACAACTGAATTTAGTTTCCGAATTTTGATGATATAATTAAATTTTTGTTTCAAAGTTGGGCGTGCCTCTCATTGTCATGAATTCGGGGTCCTTGCATGTTAAAACGTGAAAACGCAATGCTCCTTACTGCTGCTTTTAAAATGAGCTGGCTCAAACAATTTTGTGCATGCATATTGAATACTCTCCTTTTAAAATTAATTGAATTTATCGAAGGATGCAATGAAAGCAGGGTATTCATAGATTTCAAAAGTTACGCAACATATTGGTATATAATGTAGATGAAGGTATAGACTTGGGCAATGATATCAACTAACTTATTGTGAGCAGTGATCAACACAAACAATATGTCCTAAGCAAGCAGCAAGCCCATATCATGTAAGGTTGCATAACAATTGAAAAATAACTTTTTGTACGTATTTATTTAATATTTATTATATCATCAAGATAAAATAGAACGTCACACACACTAAAAATACGAAAAAGCCTTATCATCCTAGAACTCTTGAATTTGTGCAATTCACTCGAGATTCAAACCAAAGTTTTAAAGTTAGATTTTATTAAATCATCGTATACTTTTCGAGGTATAATTTCTAGGATTCAAGTGTTTGATTTTACGAGTAAATTTGTCTCAAGAGTCAAGACACGACTTAGTTTTATCGAGCCATTTTCACTAAACAATTAAAAATATTTTTTCTTAAGAAAAATATTGAGACAATATTTTTAGTATAAAAAAAATGAGAAATGAGTCAGCGTGAACTCAA
Source organism: Arachis hypogaea (assembly GCF_003086295.3). Classification (NCBI taxonomy): domain Eukaryota; kingdom Viridiplantae; phylum Streptophyta; class Magnoliopsida; order Fabales; family Fabaceae; genus Arachis; species Arachis hypogaea. Next base: position 146,495,880 of record NC_092051.1, on the reverse strand, counting down.
AAACAAAATAAATGAAAAATATTAGTTAATTAACATTTTTTTAACATGAAATATCATTACTAATTGATATTGATAGTAATAAAAGGTATGTGATTAGCTACGTAGAGTATGTAAAACTATAAATGTAAATATGTAATTAGCCTATCTCTAACAATTGGAAGAGTGAATGATAAAAATAATAAAAGTATGTGTAATAATAATAAAAAAATTGAATTATACGAGATGTCTAAGTGTTCTATATATATATATATATATATATATATATATATATATATATATATATATATAATAGATTAAGACACCAAAAAAATATATAGTACAGATTATTATTGAATTTAAAAAAATATTAAATACTAATTCTTCTAATATTTTAATTTTGTATAGTATAGATTAAATTATTATTATTATTTTATAAAAATAATTGTACACAATTAATTATATATTCACTAGGGCAATTTACGTTTTTAAATTGTTTGAACTCCAATTTTACGTAAATACATTGTTTTAAAAACGGATACGTAAATACATTGTTTCACTATTTTATATAAACCGCTACTGCTAGTAGCGGTTTATAATTGCACAGAAACCGCTAGTACCAGTCGCGGATTATGTGTATTTTTGGTTGGTCATAAATCGCTGCTGCCAGCAGCGGTTTATGTAGGTTGGTGTGCGTGCGTAAACCGCTGGTGCCTATAGCGGTTTACGTTTAGCATGTGTCAATGGGCTCCCTATATAAACCATGGAGGGGCCAAATGTAGAAAAGTAGAATTTTATTCACAAATGGATGGGGAGAATAGTATTAAAAAAATACAATACTCAAAGTATTAAATTATATAAATCAAGATTATTTTTTTATTCTCATCTCTTTTACAATTTATAAATAATAAAATAGTTTATTTTTAGCCAAAAGTTCACTAAATCATATATTTTTCTCTTTAACAATCACTTCATTCTCTTTTATTTATATCAACCATACAAGAGATACTAGGAGAGTTTGAAACATGGGTTGTGTTCTTTGCTGCTGATTTACATTTGAGGTTCTAGCTAAACGAATTTTTTTTTATTTGTGCAACTTTATTGTTTTATGCCAAAAAATAAAAATTATTTGTATTTTATAGTTGATTGATTGGATAAATAATAGTGATAACATCATAATTTTGATGAATAAAATAAAAAATATAAATATGCATGTAATAATTTTTTATTTGTATTTATTATTAAAATGAAACTAAATAGCAAATCAAAGAGGAAGTATTCACAGAGTACTAAAATATATAAACTAAGACTAATTTTTTTTATCTTCATCCCTTCTAAAATTCATGATAAAATATTTTTTTAGTAAAAAATAGTGATTTTTTTTATTTGATTTGCTATTTTTAGTGAAAAAATTCACTATTTTTTACTAAAAATAAATTATTTTATCATTCATGAGTTTTAGACGGGATGCATATAAAAAAAATCAGTCTTAGTTTATATATTTTAGTACTCTGTCGATACTCACTCTTTGATTTGCTATTTAGTCTCATTTTAATAATAAATACAAATAAAAAATTATTACATGCATATTTATATTTTTTATTTTATTCATCAAAATTATGATGTTATCACTATTATTTATCCAATCAATCAACTATAAAATACAAATAATTTTTATTTTTTGGCATAAAACAATAAAGTTGCACAAATAAAAAAAATTCGTTTAGCTAGAACCTCAAATGTAAATCAGCAGCAAAGAATACAACCCATGTTTCAAACTCTCCTAGTATCTCTTGTATGGTTGATATAAATAAAAGAGAATGAAGTGATTGTTAAAGAGAAAAACATATGATTTAGTGAACTTTTAGCTAAAAATAAACTATTTTATTATTTATAAATTGTAAAGAGATGAGAATAAAAAAATAGTCTTAATTTATATAATTTAATATTTGAGTATTGTATTTTTTTAATACTATCCTCCCCATCCATTTGTGAATAAAACTCTACTTCTCTACATTTGGCCCTCCATGGTTTATATAGGGAGCCCATTGACACATACTAAATGTAAACCGCTACAGGCACCAGCGGTTTACGCACGCACACCAACCTACATAAACCGCACAGCAGCGGTTTATGACCAACCAAAAATACATATAATCCACGGCTGATATTAGCGGTTTCTGTGCAATTGTAAACCGCTATTGACAGTAGCGATTTATATAAAATAGTAAAATAATGTATTTACGTATCCATTTTTAAAATAATGTATTTACGTAAAATTGGGGTTCAAACAATTTAAAAACGTAAATTGCCCTATTCACTATATTGTCACATACTCACATAGTCACATTATAAAAGTAATTAATTTTTAAACAACTTTTAAAAAACGGAGAAACTGTTTCACCTCTGTTGAGTCAGAACTCAGAGCCAACCCGGCGATTCGGCGATAGACGCCACCGACCGGTTCGTCAGAATGGTGGCCTCCGCCGCAGTCGCCGGCGTCTCTCTGACGGCGCATCAGCGCAATATTCTAGCTGGTGTTAACGCCGGCGCTTCGAGCCTCTCATTCGTTGGTTCAGGCTTCATCGTTCTCTGCTATCTCCTGTTCAAGGAGCTCCGCAAGTTCTCCTTCAAGCTCGTCTTCTACCTCGCCCTCTCCGTACTCTCTCTCTCTCTAGATCCAAAACGCTGCGTTTCTCCACCGAACGTTCTTGCTCTCTACGCATCTTATTTCAAATTCTTGAACATTGCGTCAGATTCCTGAGTTTTATAGTTTAACTCTAAGCGCCGAAATCAAGATGGCGTGATTGAATGAGCTTTGGCTTTTCAAGTAGAATTCGTGTGTGGCTGCTGTGTTTCCGCTTGCTGGATTTGATTTCAAACTTTGTAGTTGTTGTTTAAAGCAATTTAAATCTGATTGCGTATTTGCTTCTTTTAACTGATTGCTCAATGACTGTGGAGCTGTTTGGGTTCTTTAACGGTTTGTTATGGTGGTTCAAGGAATTTTGCTGAATTTGGAATAGGTTAGGAGTATAATGCTCATGAACCTTAGCTCCAGTGACAGAAAGTTATTTTGGTTATGGCTTGATCCCTAACTGAATAGTTCAAGAAAAAATGCCTTAAATATCTTTAATATGTTTTAAGAATATAATTTATGCTTAGTGAGCTAATCGTCACAATAAGCTTCTTCATGCCATATAGGTGTTAAATCAACTCTTGTAGTATTACCTGATTTTAGTATTACCTTTAGTAGATGAAATCTGTTTGGCAGTTAGAAAACTAATTCAGGCAACTAACTCTTGTATTCTTTCTAGAGTTGTTTCTCAAAGCCGTGTAAGTTGCAACTTTAGTTTGTATTTTGTGCTGCTAATGTGGTTTGACATTTCACAATTATTAATCATAAGGTACTATGTGTAAATGATCAGTTTATGTATTTGTTTGCTTTGTTTCTTTTTTCAAGACATACAATCTCTAAGTATAGTTCTCTTTTATGAATATTTATTTTCTTAATTTCTTTTAACAATTGCAGGATATGCTTTGCAGTTTCTTCAGCATAGTAGGGTATATCTGCTAGATCAAGCACAGTTCTTCAGATGTTTGTGTCATTGATATTGTTCGTCACATGATTGATAGATGTCTTCTTCCTTAACAGGGATCCATCAAAAGGTTTCTTTTGCTCTGCTCAGGGCTATAGCACACATTTCTTTTGTGTGGCATCTTTCCTATGGACCACAACAATTGCTTTTACCCTGCATCGAACTGTTGTTAAGCACAAAACAGATGTTGAAGAGTTTGAGGCAATGTTTCACTTGTATGTCTGGGGTATGCATCTATAATGTATCAGCTTTATAAATTGTTGTTTGAAAAATGGACTATTTGCAATAATATTTGTCTTCTATGACTTTCTAATCATATTACTTCTAAGATTACTTTATTGAGCAATATCACGCTGATGTATGGCTTCATTATCTACCAATAGTTGGAGCGTTAGACTTCAAAATTTGTTCTTGATTTCAACTATCCTATTGCATCTTCATTGCTGAGAGGTGAGAGCTCATATATCTTTTTCGCTATTGGTAGGTACTTCCCTGGCTATGACAGTTATACGTTCATTTGGTAATGATCATAGACATCTTTCTGCATGGTGTTGGACTCAATCAGGACTTGCAGGGAAGGCAAGTAGTTGTAGCACAATTGAGTATTGCATTTTGTGTAACCCCTAAGAAATTGTGTAATATTTTCTTTTCATTTCTTTCTTTTACATATTATAAAATGGGTTTTTGATTCACTGAAAAGGGACACATATAATGCAGATATAAGAAAATCTAAATTTAATTTAAGCCATGATGCATTTCTACCCTTTTGACAGAATAGTTTACTAATTTCCATCCTTTCCCAGGCCTCTAAAAAGAAGTTCCTCTTTACTATGCAGGCAATTCATTTGTTAACATTTTACATGCCACTCTGGGGTGCTATACTATATAATGGGTTCACATACTTCCAAGTTATACGCATGCTGAACAATGCAACCCGTGTATGTATCTAATTTTGCTGATTTTGTCAAACAAAGAACAAACAACTTGTATAACAAGTTTTTGAGACTATTTGTTGTTTCTTGGCAAATTTTACAGATGGCAGTTGGTATGTCAGGCCAACCTTATGCATCAGATGCACGGGATAACATGAGGGTATGTTTGTTATTCCAACATTGAAAACAAATATCCATACTCAGAGAATGGAACCCAAAAAAATAAAAAATAAAAAATAAAAAAGAGCTACAACAAAGATCCCTTTCAAACATAAAATAATCTTTGTATTGCAATTTGCAAGCATTAGAGGTAGACCATGGAGGAAATCATTATTTAATGGCTTGTTTATAGGACTCGGTTTATGATGTGATGCAAAGGTATTGTTTGATCCATAAAGTATGTAGCCATATGTGCTTAGTGGGAAAAGGCTTGGTTATTGTTGTTGTATTGTATCTTGAGTCTTGTTCTGTTTTCTGTTCTGTGGATGATTAAATCACTCTAGGAATCTAGGGTAGCTTTTTTTCTGCTAATGTAGGAAATTTTCATGGAAAAGCTTTTCATGATTATGCATTTCCTTTTTCATTAATCAGATTTAAACTTTGCGCTGTCTTTATAATGTGCTTAGACTTCCACAAGCTTCACCACTTATATATATATATATATATTGTTGGCTGGGATTTCATGACTAGATTTGTATTTATGCCTAAACTAATCGCTGAAGATGAAACTGTTGTTATTTTTTGAATCTACATTCTTATTGAAAAATACCTGAAGTATTTTCTATTTTATGTTACAGGCTCTAAATCGCTGGGGATACTATCCACTGATTCTAATAGGATCATGGGCTTTTGGAACCATTAACCGTATTCATGATTTCTTTGAACCCAACCATAAGATCTTCTGGCTCTCATTTCTAGATGTCGGAATGGCTTCTCTTATGGTATCAACCAGTAACCATAGTTTCAGATTTTCAATTTACTGTATGCTTTATAACTTATATCAAAACTTAGCACAGTTATCGTTCAAACAGAATAGTGCCATTTAATAGGAAAAAGGCCTTGTTATTATATTTTTGTCTGTTCCATCCATTTTCTAGCACCCATTTCTGGGCATTTTTACTTTTCAAACAATCGGGCATATTTTGTGTTCCCTTCATTCTTGTCAATAACAGATCAATGCTTTATGCAATTCATAACCCAATACATCTGAGTACAACTTATTCAAAATTGAGGAAATATTTAAAGTGAAAAAATATAAAATCCATTCAAGGATGTGCTTCCAACTACCTTGCATACATTAACAAGTGTGCACTTCTGACTTTACTGGCCTTATAAGGTACTGATTACCTGATTACTATGATAATTGAAAACATTGATTTAAATGCTGGTAAAGGTTTTCCAGTAGTTTGATATTGGTCAATGATTCTTTTTTTTTTTTTGGTAACTTATACAAAAGTAGACGATGCCAATGTCACAATTTAGTTTGGCACTTTAAGAATTATTTTTCCACGATCAGCCCCACCCCAATTTTAGGATGACTGTACTGTTAATCAATGTTGTGAACTCCAGTGATAGTCTAAAATAGTTTTTATTTATAATTTACACAAGTGCATCACATGGTAAAGATATCACATTTAATCACTTTCCATTTTGCTGCAATATTATATGCTTTTCCTCTTAATTTGTTGCCATCCCTTAGTGATATCATTAGAAGTGGTACCATCAACTGCAACATCATGAAAAGTTATGATGATATGTAGCTAATTTTTTCACTTTATTCTCTTTATTGCAGGGCCTCTTTAATTCAATTGCATATGGCCTTAATTCTTCTGTTCGTCGAGCAATTTGTGAAAGAGTGGACAAGTAAGTGCCTATTTTATATTCTAGGAGAGATTCCAGGAAAATTATTTGATATCTCTTCCCATTGACGTTAAAGGCCACTGTAACTATAATATCCTTTTCACTTGACTTGGTGTCAATTTTAACTTGTGCATTTTTTTGACTGCTAGGTTTAACCATAATGATGTTATGGGTGTTGGACAGGGAAAGGAAAAGGAGAGAATATAGGGACAATAGTACTAACGTGTGTGTTTTATCCATAAAATAATTTTAATTTGTCTGATATTGATGTGATATGTTGTCATGTATTTAAAGACAAATTACTAATCCATAATCTTATAAATAATTGACTACTAATCCTAATTAAATAAGAAAATAAATTACAGAATATAAACAATTATGAAAAGTACTCGTAAGATTATCTAAGATACAACCAGGATATTATGAGATGTTTCATGCAGCTTCCTACTTAAGCTATATTTTACTATGGTTTGAGACTAAGATGAAAAACGAGGCTAGAATGTCTAGGACTAAGATGATAGGGTGAAAGCACGGGGGACTGACGGAGAAAGTTGTACCCAACAGTAGTCACCAATAAAAAATTCTTTCCTAAAGACAAAAATTGAGGAATGTTTGACCATATATCCATAAGATTTCCAGTGCTTGTATAAGACTTAATGTTTGACAGTAATAAACTACAAAGAAATCAAGTTTAGTATTCCAGTGAGGATGTGACTTTGGGTTAGTATACACATTTGAAAAGATGGGATCACAAAACACAAATAGATGCATTATAGAGAAAGTTGGGATCTTGTGAAACAAATGGTAGAATCTTGTGTTAAATGGTTTGGGCATTTCTGGAAAAGGCTTATAGAAGTCCTAATAAGGAGGGCAAATCAAATGAAGGGCTCTTAATGGTTAAGAGACAGAAGACAGAAAACCAATATTTAAACTGTCAAAAGAAACAGATGTCAAAGGTTTAAATTCAAATATGATCTATGTAATCAACCCAGCTGGGCAAGGTTTACTTCCTTTTATAATTTTAAACATTGATATTGTTTTTATGTTTTTCTGCCAGGTATTGGCCTGAGGGTCTTAAGAGATGGCTCCCTATCAATTTCAAGTACAAGGCCTTAACGCAAGAAAGTGAACTAGTATTGTTAAGTACTGATGGTCAGCGATAATGAATGTGGATGCTTTTCGTCCTGCATACCATGTTTTGACTCTTTTTCATTCTAGCGAGATGCCGTTTTCCATAGACAACAGAGGATCTTTTGACGTCATTGATTCCAGACTATTTGTTCGGATGCTTCTTTAGTAATGTGAATCATGTAGTTCACATTCACATTATGAATTTTGTACCAACGACGAGGATCCCTCTTAAAGAATCCGAGGGAGTTCATGTGGAATCTGGGTTTTGAAGCTGTTATCCTCAAACGAAACACCCTCACTTGAACTTCAGGAAGTGCATTTTTTTCTCCCAATGTTTCTCCCTGTGATTCATCTTTAACAAGCCTAGATGCTAACTGTTCCCGTTTGTGCCATTGTATTTCCTCAGGTTTCTGCAAATAGTGATTGCCTAATTTTTGTTGTTGCTATCAAGGATAAGGTGCACCTTCTGATTGTTTACAAATTGCTGGACATTTTTTTTACTTCCAAATATGTTGGATGTATAGAAAAGTACTTTTCAGAGTGAAATCCACGTCTATATTGTTGTGTTACCCCTTTGATCTTCCTTATTCCTACTGTAATTTATACTAAGTAGGGCCATTAAGTTTGTACCTGCTCAACAGAATAAATACCTCTTTCCGAATATGAAGACATAGAGGGGTCATGAAATCGTGATCCAAAAAAAGATATGGAGGTGGATCTTTAAAAGTTAAAACTAGATTAACTCACAACCAAAGGGAGGGTTTAAAAAAACGTTTTATTTTACTATAATCAGTGTAAATTTTTTTATACAATTGTCCAAATCATATTGGTAAAACAACATGTTACTCTCAAGTGTATCCTGTGGCGGAAGTGGATCATCTTCATTCGAAAATCCACTCGTGAACTTTCACCATTAATCGACAAAGTGTATTATCCAACCAATGGGAAAAATTCACACGGAAGATGAATGATCCATTCTTATCTATTGATAGCCCTTGAATGGAGTGTGTGCTGTTTAGTAACATTGTCCCGCCTCATTTATGTCAAGTTACATAAAATTGATTTAGCCATTAATTCTAGTGACATCAATTATTGCTTGTCCTTGATTAAATTGAGTTTAGCTAAGGCACATATGTTTTTTTTATTGAACATAACACAAAGAAAAATGACCTAAGAAAAAGAGTAGCACTCTTCTCTAATAATAATGTCTAAATTATTAGGGAGCAGTAACCATTTTAGTACACCTGCTTGTTTAAAGCAGCAGTCTTAGGCTCTTAACCATTGAATCAGTCGCTCTATTTGCTGTGTGCTGGATGAGCGCTAAAGTAGCTGTCCAAATACGTTGGAGCATTTCTTTGATTTTGTCAAGCAGATCAGAGTCTATTCTAATCATGTTAGTTGTACCTCACGAAACAAGAAGAAACGCATCAAGATTATTAGTTTTACATATGACCTCTTTGCACTCGCAATCCCAAGCTAAGACACATATTAAGTTTATTAATTAAAATTTCTTTTATGTATTTAAAATTTAAATTTTAAATATATATTATATATAAATAATTTATATGTAGTTATTTTTATGTAAAATTGCTAATTGAAAATCGTTAAATAATTTAATATATTTGACTAAATTATTATCTAACGATTATCAATTATTAATTTTATATGAAGACAACTTCACTGGCTATTAAAATTTATTGTTTTTATTATCATCAATTGCCATCAATATTAAAGTGTGTCTTTAAACATTTCTAATTTTATATTTATTAAAAAAAATATCTAATCTCTAGACCCTCAAATTTTGACTGTAATATCCACTGCTATCGAGATGCATGTGCATTAGTTTGGCATCAACAATTATCTTGCCCTTGGTAAAACATCTAAAGAATTACAACACATAAGCAATGTTCCTCTGCTCAATGCCTCAATATATGGTCCAACCAAAAATCCAAAACAACAAAAGCAATTAGACCCTAAACAAACACAATTCAGAATCTAAAATGTTGCTACTCTTATTAGCACTTCTCCATGATCACAAACACATAATTCAGAATATTAAAAGTGGCTACTCTTATTAGCACTTCTCCATGATCGCAAACAATACAGTTTATTTATCAACTCAACATCAGCACAACAAAAAATACAAAAAAGGAAAAGAAAAGTATCTTATCTCACAAATCACAGTGATTGATTAAACTCAACGAATAAAAAAAGTAAATGTCCTTTCTAATCTCTAACCATTTATTCGATGGACTTCCCACCTCTTAAAAAATCTAAACCCAAATCGATCCCTATCTACTTTGATATATGTACGTTCCAATTCCTCGTTAGGAATCGGAAAGGGTATTTACTCAAAGTAGATAGTGACTGGAACGTACATATATCAAAGTAGATAGAGACCAATTTAAGTTTTTAGATTTTTTAAGGAGTAAGAAGTCTATCGAGCAAATGCTTAGGAACCGAAAAAGCATTTACTCGTTAAAAATAAAAAAAATTGGAAACTCGCATGCTTATCTCTATAGGAAGTTGATATTTGAAAAACCTTCGATAATTTGATACGTTTGGCTATATTATTATAAATTAAGCACAAGCACAAGTCCTATCACCAACACCACCAACATCATCTTCAAAAACTTCACTCCTAAATAACAAGTGCCCAATTGAGAGACCCAAAACAATGGCCACAAAAACCCCACCATTGAAGGACATAATAGCAAGCATTAATAAGTACCCAATCCCAGAATTCACACCAAAAAGAACCGATCCAATCAACTTCCCACCCAACTTCGCCTTATCCCTTGAAATCTTCCACCCCATAAGTGGTGTCTGAATAGCCGCCGCCACAGGTGCCAGCCTCCTCTCGCCGGCGAGTCTCAGGCGAATCCTTCGATTCTCGAGATACTGGTAGAGTGCAGCCACCACAAGGCAAGCGAGTAGACTCATTGAGTAACTCGGCCATGACTCGGTCTTCCATGAATCGAAGAGAAGTGTTACCTTCTTGCCCCAATACAATGTCATATGCATCATCTTCTTTATCTCTTTTTTTTATAGAACTTAATTAATCAACTTATCAGAACAAAGAAGAGTGAGAATAATGAAACAAAATTGTGAAGAATAGAAGAGCAATAGAGGAATAATAAATAGAAATAGAAATTAGCGTGCTTTGATTTTGAAGGTCCGTGGTTTTTTGAAATTATCCACGAAACTTCAAGGTTCAAGAGATTTTTTGTTTGGTTTGGTTCGTTACTTTGTTACTATTTTTTATGGTAAAAACTGAAAACTCAGCCAACTTAACATGAAATTAATAGTTGAGAATGATTAAATAATTTAAATAGTTTATAGAGAAAATTTTACTCTCCTCCTCTGTGAGATGCTAAAATAACACTCCCCTTTCCTCTATTTTATAAATGTACATTTTCTTCCCTTCTAACTTTTAAAAAACCTCATTTTTAATCCATTTTAAACTTTTTGTGTTAACTAATGTTAACTTTATCCATTTTTTAAGAAAAAAATTATTTTTTAAAAAAATATTCATTAACAAAAATTTTATTTTTTATTATTAACTTTTGCTTAATAAAATATTCTTTAATAAATTATTTTTTTATTGATTAAATTGTATTTTTAAAAAATTTAATAATTATGTTATTTTTTAAATACCCTTTAATAAACTTTTAATTATTAAATTATAATTTTACCAAAATTTTTGTTAACAATTTGTTTATATTTTACTATTAATTTTTCGATATCTATATATTATTTTAACATTAAATAAAAAATTTTAGTAAGATTATTTTTTAATATCAATAAATATTAATTGTTATACATATTACCAGTGGTAAGATTTTTTTATTTAATATTAAAATAATATATATTAATATAAAAAAATTAATAGTAAATATAAAAATAATTGTTAACAAAAATTTTAGTAAAATCACAATTTAATAATTAAAAAATTATTGAAAAATAGGTATCTTAGAAAAAAATAATTTAATTATTAATTTTTTGAAAATATTTCGTTAAAAATACAATTTAATTAATAAAAAAATAATTTATTAAAGGAATTTTGGTAAGCAAAATTTAATGATAAAAAATAAAATTTTTGTTAATGGATATTTTTTCAAAAAATAATTTTTTTTTCATAAAAAATGAATAAAGTTAACATTATTAACACAAAAAAAATTTAAAATGGATTAAAGAGGAGGTTTTTTAAAAGTTAGAAGGGAGGAAAATGTACATTTATAAAATAGAGGAGAGGGGAGTGACATTTTAGCATGGAAAAGAGAGTGGCATTTTCTCTTATAACAATTAAGAGTTTTTATTATTTTTTATCTGCTTTTGATTTATAATCTGCTGATATCGCAAAATAATTATATTGGATATGATTCTATCCACATATTTGTGAATTCTCACTAAATAATAAATAATATATATTGTATCTATATTCTATCTCAATTAATAACTATTATGTATATGTTATATTATTTTTTTTAATATTTAAAATACGTTGATTTTTTAATATTATATAAAAAAATCTATTTAAACAAATGAAAAAAAATTATTAGAATGAAAAATATGTTTTATTGGCTCTTTTTATAAAAATATTTTTTAATATATTTTTATTTTATAAATATGAATTAAATTGAATCCGAACATATAAAAAGTGCGGATATTGAATTTGATAAATTTAGTCTAAATCAGATTATAATTTTGACCATATTTGATCCGTCTACAAATACTTTTGATGATTAAAAAAACACCATCCTGCTTTTGGCTCGATGCTTTGGTTAAGTTGATTTAGCGTTTTCAAGGGTATTCACGAAATTTCAAAGGATGATGAAATCCAATTTAAATACTGGAATAAATTAATTAAATTAAATTAAAAATATGGTTAAAAAATATTAAAAAATTAATAGAATTTATTATTTTTTGTCAACAGATAGTTAATAATATTAAAAATATAAACTAAAAATATATTGTTAAATTGCTAAACTAAAATAGTTAGAGTGATGACCAAAAATATTAACAAAAAACAAAAAATTTTTAGCTTTTCTCATAATTTAACTTTTACGCACCATAAATCTAAAAGAGTTTTATATAATAAAATATTTTTATAAAATACACATTAAAAATATGTAAAACAATATATATAATTTTGTGATTGATTTTTCGTGTATATATTGTTATTCGATAAAAATATTAGCAATCGATGAGTAAATTTTAGATTAGTGATGTTTGTGGAAATCGAAAAGGGGATTCGATTGAATGTTTGTCGAGATAAAAAAAAGATTCTGGAAGAATTGGCAAGACAAACGTTTGTCTATATAAGCTTGACAGCAAAAAAGATTTAAATTGATTTTGATAGTGTTGTAATTCGACATGGAACTAAAGTCGACTTGATGGTAGAACAGTTTCTGCAGAACGGAAAACGTGGCTAAGAAAGTAGTTTTGATTTATGCTTGGCAGAAACAGTTACTTCGTTGAGTTATTATCAGATCGACAAGTATCAAAAAAGAATTAGTAGAAAATGTTTATAAATAAGATAGGGAATAAGAATTTTGGAATTGAAAAATCTTTTCAAAAACATTTATACAAATTCTCACATCCCCAAACTTTTTGAAATTTTAGTCTTGAATTAATTTTTGTAGATTTTTTTCAATTTTTTTTTTTACAAATTCTGCACTTTATTACATTCATGTCATTTATCCTTTTGGTAAGTTTAATTTTAGTTATTTTACATTGCAAGTTTACTATTAATCTTTTGAAAATGTATAGGGAGTCAATGACTTAAACGTACAATGTGTACAATGAAGGTTTAGAAAGTATTAGAAATATGATTATTAGTGTTACATTGTCTTATTAGGTTATGCTTTTGGGATGAGTAGTTTCAGAACATGGTATTAGAGTTCCAAATCTGAAAGGTCAAAAGTTCGAACCTTGGTGAACTCAAAATTAGCTTTTTATAACATGAGATGTTTATTATCCTTGGTATCCGGATGGTTATTCTGGATAGTACAGGTACCATCCTGGATAGTACAGATGATGTTAATTTTATTCATAAACCAAAGACTTAGCCCATTGTACATATTGTACGTTTAGGCCATTGACTCCCTAGTACTACTCTAATTTTTTTTATTTATTCTTGCAACAAATTTTATATTCAGTCAAGTTTTATTTACATTAGAAGTATTTAATTTCGCAAAGTTAATTTGCTTTCTATTTATTAGTTTGCCATTAAAATTTTTTTTTCATCGTGACAAATAAAAGATTTTTAATGCATAGTAAACTGAAATCTTAAAAAAATAGTAGATTTCATTTCTAAATATTAGATTTTGAACCAACCTAAAACTTATTTCAAGATTCTTTCAATTCTAATTTGTAAAAAATCTGTTAAACACATATAATATTTTTAGAATGCAAAATTGTACTCGTATAATATAATAGTCTTGAGCAATTCTGCGGATTGTTGTGGCTGCTGAATAGTTTTCTACACTAACTTTCGAAAACTTGTGAAATTGAACAACTTGTGAAATTCTTATATAATATACCTAAAAAATATATCAATTATATTACATATTTAATTTTTTTTAACAATTAAATTTAATTAACTTGATTCAAATCCAACAAAAACTAATATAATTAATGAGAGTATAGCTATACATTTTAATTTCTCAACTTCTTTTTTTTTGTATTTTTCTTCGCATTCCTTCTTTTTCTTTATGTTCTTTTATTGCTGTTGTTATTGTTGCATTTTTTTTTTCTCCTCTTTTTTTTTTGATAATTTTATAGCAGTATGTATTTTTTTTCTTGTTTTTATTCTTATTAAGAAGATAAAACAAGAAGAATTATAAGAAGATAAAACAAGAAGGAGAAGATGAACAAAAGAAGAAGAAAAAGATCATGATGATGAAGAAGAACAAAAAAATTATGAAAAATTTTAATTTTGACACCAAAATTTTTTAACCGTAACACAAATTCTTGTTAAGAGGATGAAATAAGAATTATGAAAGAAAAAGAAAAGGAAGAGGAAAAGGAGGAGGAGGACAACTTTTAAATTATGAAAAATTATCAAAAAATAACATTAAAATTTTTGTTTTTTTTTCTCTTTCTCTTTCTCATGTGTTGTAGTAGTTATTTATTCTTTTTTTTAGTTTTTTTATTCCTCTTAAGAGAATAAATAAAAAAATTAAAAAAATAAATAAAAAAATTTATTAAAAAATAAAAAAAAGTAAAAAAATAATAAAAAATAAAAAAGAGTTTTCAATTAAAACATATAAAATCCATAACAAACTCATGATTTAATAGGCATATCAAAGTAACAATTTTTTTTACAATAAGATGTTTTTAGTACATGCGGTTTGAATTAATTTAGATGATATAATATTAAATTGTTACGATTTAAATGATGAGACTTGCTAAACATAAAAGTCTTTTTGGCATACAAGTTTATATAAATTAGTCCAAATCTAACAAAAACAACCCTCAATTTAGAGAGCGTGTAAACACGCGTTTCCTCAACTTTGAATAGCGCAAAATGAGAAACGGTTCGTTCTTCTTCAACGTTTATATTCCACGTTCTTCTTCCTCCTCTTTCTCTTCCTTCTTCTCCTTATTCTTTGCATTCCTTCTCCTTTTTCTTCGCATTCCTTCTTCTTCTTCTTTTTCGCGTGTTTCATCCTCATCGTGATTTTTTTAATTGTTGTTATTGTTGATGTATTTTTTTCCTCCTCTTCTTTCTATTGATTTTGCAACATTATGTATTTTTTTTATTCTTTGTTTGATTTTTTCTTTCAAGAAGAATTATAAGAAAACGAAATAAGAAGATGAGAAAGAAGAAGCAGTAGAAGATAAGGAGGAGGAAGAGGAAGAGTTTTGAATTATGCAAAACTTATCAGAATAAAAATACATCCAAAATTCTTAAAATACATCCAAATATCTTCGTATTACACTAAAATATCTTCGTGTTATACCAAAATTTGCTGCAAATACAGAAAAATGTTTCCTCTAATGTTGCATTTTTTTCCTTCTTTTTTACCTTATTTCTTTCTTTCTTTTAGTTAAATGAATGTAAGTTCATCGTCATCCAAGTAATTTTGCAGCATTATAGGTTTCTTCTTCTTCTTCTTTGTTTGATTTTTTTGTTTTTATTCTTGTTAAGAGAGCAAAACAAGAAAAAATTTGAGAAGGTAAAATAAAAAGAAAAAAATGAATAAGAAAAAAAAGAAGAAGAATATGGTGATGATAATGAAAAAAAGAAGCAGAAGAAGATGAGGAGGAGAAGAGGAAGAGTTTTGAATTATGCAGAACTTATTAGAATAAAAATACACCCAAAATTCTTAAATTACACCCAAATATCTTCGTGTTACACCCGAATTTGCTACAAATACAGAAAAATATTTCCTCTAACGCTGCATTTTTTCCTTTTTTTTCTTATTTCTTTCTTTCTTTTAGTTAAATGAATATAAGTTCATTCTCTTCCAAATAATTTTGCAGCATTATGTGTTTCTTCTTCTTCTTTGTTTGATTTTTTTTGTTTTTATTCTTGTTAAAAGAGTAAAACATGATGAAACTTGAGAAGATAAAACAAAAAGGAAAAAATGAATAAGAAAAAAAGAAGAAGATAGTGATGATGATGAAAAAAAAAAAGAAGAAGCAGTACTAGATGAGGAGGAGGAAGAGGAAGAGTTTTGAATTATGCAGAACTTATCAGAATTGAAATACACCTAAATATCTTCGTGTTACACTAAAATTTGCTGCAAATACAGCAAAATATTTTCTCTAATGTTACATTTTTTTTTCTTCTGAATTGAATCATACCTCGGTCACTTGATTGGATTCAAAACAATAATTTGAACCTGAATTATTCATTATCTTCAACAACGAGATAATTGATGATGAAAGAGAAAGAGAAAAATAACGAAAAAGAAGAATAACGAAGAAGAAAAAGAAGAAGATCAGAAGAAGAAGAACGTGCAGTACCGATATAAAGCGTGTGAATATAAATAACTTGTAAAGACTTTTACGGAAAAAAAACGCTTGTATATGGAGTAATAGCTGATCCAAATTTTAAATTTAAAAAATATTATTATTGAAATTTTTATATTGTCAAAGTTTTTCTTAAAAAATTTAATTTAAATCACATGTCATCCAAATTTAAATTTTGAACCCTAAACCATTTATCACGTAAGGAATTCGAATAACTAACGTTAGCCACATGGAACAAACTAAATTTGGACGACATATAATTTAAATTAAAATTGTTTAGAAAACCTTTAACAATTTAATTATGAAAAGAAAATAAACTGAAAATGATTGGGAGTTGGATTCTTGGTGCTTGTCTTTTGCTGAATCAGTGAAACATACATAATCTGCTCCTTCTATTGCTATTGACTGGAGTCCACTGAAAGTAAGAGCCAAACTCACTCACTCACTCACTTACTCATCATGATAAGAAGTTCCTTTTAACTTTCTTATTATTAATTCTTATGTCATACTTTGGTTACTTTCTCCCTTTCTTGGTGAGCTTTTCATTCTTTTCCCCAAACCAAATGTGGTGCGGTAAACACAACCATGTCAATATAATTAGGTGTGACAGCACAAGAAAACAATACATACATTATTGTTATGTAGTACATATTATTTATGGCTAAAAATAGTTGACATAATTGAGAAGCATTACCCGTGTTTTATGTTGATATGTATTCGATTTACAATATTTAATATGACCAATATTTTTAGTAAATTAAAGGTTAGGCAACAAAATCAATTCCTAATACCTGAAATGATAATATATATGATCTTTTTCACCAATTTTTTTCTATACTTAAATATTTAATTTTGCGGATTAAGTTTTACTCAATATTCAATCCACTTTCGAGACTAACTCGAACTTGGTATTTTGGTGAATAATATGTAATTAAATATTTCTGTAATAATTAACTAGGCTTAATTAAGTGATTAATTGACTTGTTCGCTTAAACAAATGTCAGAATTTAAATACTATATTGTATATGATGTACTATGTAGTAATTTATTGGATAACGACAAAATCCTTAAAATAAGTTTAAATCCACAGTAAATTAGTTATTCACCTATTCATAGCCCTCTGTTCTATATCCATCGGATGGTGAGTGTAAACCATTATTAATTTCCTAATCTAGAAAATTAGAGGAGATATTGTTCCGACAGTTAGCTGAAACAATGATTTGGGTCTGAACATGAGACTCAGATTTCTTATGAGGAGATGGGAGGTTATACCTACAAGGGACTCCGATACTTAAATTAGTAAGGATTTTAGGCAGGTTTTTAATAGATTAGAACGTGAATATACCTGATGGATGTTAGTGTATTTATAGTAGAGCTAATAACCATTTTTTCTGGAGAAGTTTCACCTTTTTTGGTAGATGACCATTCCCTTTATCTTGAGAGTTTGTTGAGATTTATCTTTTAAGTGAGATATAAAAATAGTAATAAAGATTTGAGAAAATAGTTATTTATTTTGGACAAATAAAACTGATCTCTTTTATTATGTCTGACTTCTTAAAAAGATCGAATAAATGGGAAATGACTTTTTTATTTTTATTGGGCCTGATTTTTTATTTTGATATAGGATATAATGAACAAATATAATCTTATTTAATTCCGCATATAATTCCAATTTTAGAAATATAATATATCTTAAAAGATTTGATTTCCGTCGGATGTAATTATGGTCGAACCGTCGGTATGGCGGACGGGCCATGATAAAGCTTCACCCGGACCAAACGGAAAAAACCGTTTGGTCTTAAACGGAACAAGTATATATATAAATGTGTGAATTCTGAATTAGGATGAAGAATAATGAAGTTGCATTGTTACTTGAATCTTATGAAGAAAGCAAAGCACAAGAGTGGCTAGGCATGCACCACAGTGGCGATAAGATTTTTGACTTGTTTTGTGTGAAACATATCCTTAGCCTCAAGAAGGTCCTAGCACTTTCCAAGTTGTTGCTATGGTGGGTCTAACTTTGTACGGATTCTTTCCGATAACTCATTGTTACACAATGACCCCATTTTATTGGCATCTTCTATTCTATGATACAACACAATTTTTCCATGTGCCTAACTATCACAAGCAATAGGACCCCATCACACTTAGATATTTTTTTCTTCCATTTCTTGTATTGTTCTTGTTCTTTTATGTTTTATGCCTAGTCAAACATAGTAAATGGGTGAAGCTGAAGGCATTTATTTCTTCGCTATCATACCTATGTTCTTCTAAAATTTTGCTTCAGAAAAGATATCAGTAAATGGACCATATATGAAATTGATTTGTGAACATGCATATCATAAATAAGTTAAAAAAGTTACATTGTCTTTTTGTCGTCTTGCCAGAAGAGTAATATAAAAATATATTATATTTCAAACTATATAGAGTGATAAAGCCTATGTTCCCTATGGTAGTAAAGTCCGGTCGTTATAATAGTTATAATTATAGTAGGTGTACTAAAATAACTAATATAGTTTATTAATTAAGCATGGATACTTTGATGAGTTATTTTGTATAAAGGTCAGATAATTTTAAACATGATACTTATTGATATTTATTTTAACATGTGTGTCTTATGTTTTTAACCGTTTTTTAATAAAAAATAAAAAATTATTTTTTAAATACGTTTGAACATATTTAAATATCATTATATATCAGCATATTGAGTCTTATTTTTAATATGTATTTTTAAAATAAATTTAAAAATAGTATATATTATTATTTATTAAAACAAAAAATATTTAAATATTTTATATAATTAAAAAAAATATTAAAAATAGTTAAAAAATTAATTTATTTTTTAATATCAATAAAATATCATTACAATTTATTTAAAAAATAATTTATATTTATGTATATGTTATGTCCCTATGTCTTATTATAAGAATTTAAAATTTATATATCTGTGTGTTTTGTATCATGTCGTATTTCATGTTCGTATCTGTGTTCATACATCATAACTACTAGTAGAGAATACACATTAAAATATAAAATATATATTAAAATTAAATTAAATTATACATATATTTATAGTGGCTGATATTAACAGTTAATTTTATTATACAAATAATATTTTTACAATAGTTATAGTGCTTTAATTTATAAAGTATTATTAAAATTAACATAATATTTTTTATTATTTAATAAGTTTTTAATTTAAATAATAATTTCTTTTATCAAAATATAAGAAAAATATAATTTTTATTTTAATAATATTTATCTAGTCACCATAATTATAGACATTATAGACTCTACCATATAAAATAGTTTATTAATGAGTAATTTATTTTTCATTTTCATTTTCCTTTTCATATGTACAGGCTTTCTTTGTGTGTTGAATATAAAATAAAAACGTTTTGTTTGTCTTTTTTTATTTCAAAAAAGAGATGATTAATTGAATGATACATAAGAACACATGACTATATTTAATGCAGTTGTATATTAACATGAATATTAGCATGATAATACGCAGATTTATTAGGAGAATTTTGTGTAGGTGATCGAAAAAATGTGAAAATTTATGTGCAGTCGATTTTACGTAAAGTTGATAGTTGAGAATTTTTAGATGAAAATTTAGTTAAATCATCTAACAATTTTTAATTATCAACTTCATGTAATGTCAATTGTACCTGAATTTCTACTTTAAAAAAATAGTAAAGATTTACGAACAAATATACTCCTAAGATTTCATAAAATGAACCAATAAAAGAAACGGAAATTTTTGCTCAAATGGAGATGGATAATCAAAAAGCGACATTTAGATTGAAGTCGCTATGGAAGATTTATTTCTTCCAACTCGATCACAAATATCAAATTAAGAAAGAACAATAATTCAAAACCTAAACCATAATCCTAGAAACCAACGATCCTGAAAACATTACGTACGTCAGACAAGTAAAGAAATTAAACAATCACTGCTTATGATCTTCTTATGCGTCTCTTTTTTTTTTAACTGATTTTTATTAGGTAAACAAGATATTTTTATGAGTTAATAGTTAAATGAGTTTCTGAGAGATGATGTATTTTTTAAATTTGTCTCTTAAAATTTTTTCAATTAAATTTGTCCATCAAAAAATTAAAATTAATCATATTTATCCTTTAATTACTTTATTAATAATTTTTGTCAATAATTAATATTACGAAATATTAATTGACAATATAACATATATGATATCTAATATGTCTAATTGAACTTTGACAAAATATATTTATAAAAAATTTAAAATATATTAATTAACATATATGATATTTGACTTGTCTAATTGAATATTGACTAAATACGTTTACGAATATCGATCAATTTAGTTATTTTTTTAATTACATAAATTATATTTCTAATATGATCTAGCGAATAAATTGATAGATTTTTATATATAGGATGTCATGTATAATATCAATCAACATTTCAAATCATCAATCATTGATGGAAATTATTAATGTAAAAGACAAATATGATTAATTTATAATTTTTGAAAGACCAATTTGATTGATATTTTTTTTTAAGAATGAATTTAGAAAATATTTTATGTTTCAAGATAATTTGACTATGAACATATTTTTATAATTAAGTTGAATTAAGTTTTTTTTTATCTTCTTATGTGTTTTTTTAAATGATTTTTATTTAGCCAATAAATTATTGTATTAATCCAGTTTAAACAAGTTCATAACTTATTTTTCCAAAAAAAACTTATATAATTTTCTCCTAATGTTGTAATATTTTTAAATACTTTTAGAGTAAGAAAAAAAATTGTATTTTATCGTATGGTAACACAACAGTGGTATTTTTTCTTCTTCTTCATGAGAAGACCCAAGAATAATTTTTAGAAAAAATAAAAAATGTCCCGAAAGTAAATATAATTGTAAAATTAAATGGAAAAAGAGACCAATTAACCCTAAATCATTTTGATAGAATATCAATCATTATGATTATTGATCTCCCAACAATCATTAATCACTCAGAAAGTGTCTGATCTTGAGAAGTAGTAGTAGTAGTTTTTGTTGTTGTTGCTTGTATGGTTGAGAAGCAACTTTGGGATCTACCTAGTGGTCTACAACCATTGAAACTGTCCTTCCTAGGAGAATCCAATGTCCTAAAGAGGATGTTCTTCATTGCAATTATGAATTCCTCAGTGGGGTTATTGGGTGGACTAATTGAAGACCTGAATTGTTGACAAAACTTCATGTGACTTCTAATTGCTTCATCCATTGTCATCATAATACTCTCATCCTCACTTTTGTTCCTTGATCTCAACCGTTCATCCTTCACTGCCTCACCACAAAGTCCGCAAATCCAACGGCCCACGTAGCGCTCCTTCACGCGCGTAATATACGCCTCCGTGCACTCCTCCACCAATCCACAACAACAGCACTTCACCGCCGAAACTGTCTCCACCTCCGTTGCCGCCGCCGCCGCCGTCGTCGCACACTCAATGGCCGATAGTGATTTTGCTTCTCTTTTAAGGATATTATCATTCGCCATTTCGTGAATGTGTACTCTAATTCAAATAAACACAAGCGACGATAATTTTAGGGTTAATTCTAAATCTTAAACGATAAATATTAAAGCATATATTTATATGAATAAATAAAAATTGAAAATTATATATACACAAATAACGTAACATGATAATTACCGTATCTAGAATGGATGAAACTGTGGAAGATAGATAATCCAATGAAGGATCTGAATGAAAGTATGATAGGAAGAAAGAAGAAGGTATACGTCCCCAACTGAATGTTCTTATTAGCGGCAAAAATAGAGAACCCAAAAGGAGTGTAGTACTTTTCAGAACTCAGTTGAAGAATGGTACTTTAATTTTGAGAATTAATAGCAGAAATCTTTTTGCCTCTATCTGTCTCTCTTGATGATGGTATATATAGCATTTGTATATAACTAAGATTTTGAATCTCTTTTCTGTTTTTTTTGGAAAGACAAATAAATGAATAAATATTTTGAATCTCTTTTCTTGCTTTTTTATTTTATATTTTATATTTATTGGATACTGAGTATTAAATATAAAATTAATTTAATAATATCATATAATAATATCTAAGGTTGCGTTATATGGATATTGGACACTTTTTTTTGGAATTTGTGTCTACTACTTCTAAACGAAAGACACTGATGGACATAGAAATAAGATAGTGGACACGGAATTTTTAATAAATTTTTTTTCTCTGATTCTTTTTTCATTATTCTACTATTATCCCTTATATTATCTTGTGAAAAACTCTAACCTTAAGTTTTCTTCACCGTCGTTTTCAGGTACTCTCTCTTCTTCTTGTTCTGTCTTTTCATTCTTCATCTTCTTCTTGCTTTTTCTGTCGTCATTTTCTACTTCGATTTGTTCTTTCTCTTCTTTGACTTCTTTCACAATAATATCTTCTTCTTACTCTTTGTTTCTATCTCTATTTTTTCTTTTTCTTTCTGATTCTTTTCTTGAAATTTTTTAGGGTTCTTCTCTTTTATGATTTTGTATCTTCTTATCTTTTTTTATTTTTTATTAGTTTTTTGTGTGCAGTCAATTACTCCTTGTTCTTGTTACAAATTTCGAAAGCATGTTCTTCTCTTAGCTTTATCAGTCACATAATCAAGTATTACTCTATCGATCTCCTTATTGTTTCTTATTCTTGTTTTTATGTTTATATTTAAAAGAATTTTGTTCTGCTTTGTCTTTATTTTTTCGTTTTTAATTTTTTATGATTTTTCAATCTAAAAATCATATAAGAAGAAGAGCTACATTCTTTTCTTTGACAAAATGTTAAATGTTTACAGTAATAGTATGAATGAATGAAAAAATAATTTTAAATTTTAATATGTTGATGTATTTGTCAATAATGAAAGAATGAACGAAAAATTGTATTGAATTTGTCTCTTGTTATTAGTTTGAACTAAAAATTAAAATAATTAATGAGTTATATTGTTGTTGCTCTTATGGCTACTGTGTTCATTGTTGTTGATAATTTTTAGTATGTGTTAATTATATAAGTTATTTTTTGTGTGTTGATTAAGGAAGAAAGGAACTACAAAATATTCTATATTTATGTTTAATGATTTTTCTTCGAATGACTATTCATCTATTGTATTTTAATGGTAATAGAGGAAAAACTCTATGGAAAAAGGGTGGTTCAATTCTATGCTGTTTTATAGGCAGTTAGAATGATATTGCGCACCATCATTTAGCTATTGCGATTCTTTTCCTGATAGCTGGTCACATGTATAGAACCCCATGTAACAAGCTACACCAAGTAAGAAGTGTAGAACAATTAGTTCATAAGGACCGCCATTGTATAACCATTCATCAACAGATGCCGCTTCCCATAAGAAGCGAGCTACGTCTGAGTTAAATTTGGAGATGGAAGTTTTCTTTCGTTTCTCGGAGGTGAAGTAAGACTAAGCTCATGAGCTTATTATCCTAGGTCGGAACAAGTTGATAGGAGCTCTTTCTTTTTTTTCGCCCCATCGGATTGCTCTGAGAAATTTAGACGATTTTTTTTATTTTATGATTCAGGCTGAACTTGAAGTCGTTACGATATTAGTTTTGATGTTTGTATTTTTGTATTTGAGAAATAGAAGAAGATGACATTTGTTGATTAGGAATAGAGAAATTAATACTAATCCCTTAAGACGGAATGTATTAAACCGCATAATAGGAGGAGGCTATAAAAATTGCATTTGGCAATTAAGGATGAGCGTAGATGCATTAGGAAGATCGTGTGAGTTACTAAAAGTTTAAGGTGGATTAAGAAATGAATGTCATGTAAGTATACCTAAGCAAGTGATTTTAATAATACTAGTTCATCATAAAAAGAATCGCACGCTTCAAGTTAGATTTTATAGATAAGGAGAAACAGGAAGTAGGTATTTCAACAAGGTATTATCCTCGGTCATACGTGTTCAAAGTCTATTGTTTGTAAAAGTTGTTTCTGTTCCAGATGACTACATAGATCCCAGATGGAAATGGTTCAAGGTAAATGTAGTAAATAATTGAGGTAGTGGTTTTGTATAATCTATAATTTTGTATAGAATTAGTCTTGACACTTCAATTTTTTTGGTTTAAGATTGTTTAAGAGCATTAGATGAAACATATATAGATGTGACTGTCCCTAAAAAAGATAAATCAAGATATCAAACAAGAACCAAAAAGAGAAGGAAGAGAGACTGAGTGGGCAGAAACAGAAAACGAGTTGGCAGTAGCATGAAAACAGGCAACGTCGTGCAGGTGGAACAAGAATCATTCCTCCACAGTTCTTCGGGAAGGGTACGATTAGGGCGGCAGTGAAGGAGTTCGAGACAGAGACAGTGATGAGAGGTGGGTATAAAAGTTAAAACTAAATATGTCTACTTTAGTAATTTTATATCATATTGTAGCCTTGTTCATATTAATCCAAACATAATACTAGACATTACATTAATGTCTTGTCCATTGTATCCAAACACAATACATAAAGAGTAATTTTTAATGTCATGTCATGTCCTGTCTACAAAAACAAACACAACTTAAGAGACAATAATTTTATTAAATACGGTATTTTTTAATTATTAAATATTTATTCAATATTTATAGTTATATTTTAAAATATTTTGATAATTAATTTATCTATACTCATAAATAATCAGTATAATAATACGAGTATATTTAATTAATAATTTAATTTAATAAAAATAAATATATCTATTCGTTATTTATAAAAAAATCGGCTATTAATTAATTTTTTAAAAGTAAAAAATTTAATTTTTAATTTATTTATTATTTATTATTAAAATAAAAATTTAAAATTTTTATTTATAAATATATAAATACTATCGGAATCTAAATATTCACAAATTTTTTTTTTCTGTTCTCCAACTTTCTCAAATTTCAAATTTTGCTCCAGAAATTTTTAGTTTGAGTGGATATAATTTTTCAACTACAAGAACAAGTTAAATAAATAATGCCATTTTTTTAAATTAATTTTGTAGTATTTATAAATAACTAGTATAACAATACAAATATATTTATTTTTATTGAATTAAATTAAATTATTAATTTAATTTATAATCTTCTAAATTTAAAATGATTTGAATTAAATTAGATGAAATGGAAAAATAAAAATCAAACAACAAACAATAAAGGCATCATCATGTATTTTTCGTCCCTTTATAAATGTAGATTATGTTTTTTTATTAATTTTGACATCACTAACATCATTCTTTTCACCAATACTTTTGATATTATCTTATATATACAACCCATTATATTAATCCGCGGAAGATCTTTGATCTTCTTAGCTCCCTCAAATTTTGGAACTAGCACCATCCACGTTACATTAACATCCATTAGTAGCATAACACTTTGGAAGAATTTCAACACTATTGCAATAAACTTTGACCAATATCATCCCAACATTCCTTAATGAAATTCATATTATAGCCATCACTACCTCGAATTTTAGTGAACTCACAATCCCAGACTGCCTCTCAAATTTGCTCAGACGATGGTAGTACCTCTAATATTGTTGCCTCCTCATCATCAATTTGCTTTACCAACCCATCACAGAACCCAATCATAGGAGCATATTCCTGTCGATACAACTCTTTATAAAATTCTCTAATTACAACTTTTATTCTGGTCTGGTTCCGCACCGATCTTCCATTAATTAGCAAAGCATCAATTCTGTTATTTATCCTTCTCATCGATTCTAGGTTATGAAATTTTCTATATCCCTAACATGTTGAGATCGAGACATCTGCTTCCAATGAATCTCCTTTCTGATATACCACTTTGCACAACAACTCACCAGAGCGTCCCGTCGAGCCTCCACCGTTCCTTCATAAGTACCAGCACTAACTATATCATCAATCTTCTTGATCTCCTCCTCATACTTCTTTATCACATTGTCCATGTCTCCAAAATAGTCCTTATGCCATCTTCTCATTGGTATAGTCAGGGCCTTTAGCATATTAGTGAACTGATCATCACCCAAATTTCTCTACTCATCCTTCACCATCCTCAAAAACCCCTCATGTGTAAATCAGAAATCTAAACTTCGAAATAGTCTTGGGCCCACTAACTCTTGTACCTTTTACAATCAAGGGACAGTGATCTGATAGGCTCCTAGATCCCCCTTTCAATCAAGTATTTGGGAACTCCTCAAGCCACTTTATACTGACTAGAACTCTGTCAATGCGACTACAAGATCGACTTCTAAACTATGTGAATTTTTTTATCATTAAGAAGTAAATCCACAAGCTGTAAATCTTGCACCTAATCTTTAAATTTTTTTGTAGATGCTGGTAAATTAATTGCACCTTTCCTTTCCTCCACCCATAGTATTTTGTTAAGTCTCTCATGAAACAAAACAGAACTTGATATAACCCCATAATATAGCTTAACTCCCCCCATATCACCAGTTTCTCACTCTACATATGCACACCATACACTATGCAGAATGCACACTTAAAAATTATTTTTTGTAAGCAATCCTTTAACACACAGTCAACCGTTTCTTTTGTAGCAATTTGACTGTTTAAACAACATATCATGCTACATTAACAATAAATCTCTAGAGGCACCTGCTGATTTCACATAATCCCAGCCCACCATACCTCAAATCCGTGCTACATCAAATTTAGTAACTACCTCTCTCTTAATTTCAATCAATCATAACATATTCAACCTATATTTTTTCTTCAATTCTTTCACCATACTCAGCTTACCATCACCTCCTAATCCTCTAACATTCCAACAACTACAAATCATTTAAAACAATTTCTACACACCTTGTTATGATTTTTGGGTCTACTCCTCCTTATTTTCTCTTTTTGTTTCGCCATCCTTCTTTTTGTCGTAATTGCTTCGTTCTAACTTTGTAAAATTGCCATAATGTCATGCTCTTCATCATGCAAAACTGCACCAGACTCTACTGTCAACTTTCATGTTCCTGTATTTTCAGTCATCTGTTCTTCCCATGTGTACCTCTAATAAGCATTCTCGTATATACACTCTGCTTCAGTTTCGAACCTAGCATCCTCCGTAGCCCATTTTTTGACATTTTTATGTTGCAACCCAGTCGCGGCTAATGTCTCAAGGCTATTGTATTCCTCATGGATCGGATCCAATCCGCATATCCGAGGTATTTATTCGTATCCGATCCGAAAATTGCGGATATAGATCCGATCCGCAAGGCTATCGGATTGGATATGCACACTTATAGGATCGGATTACGGATTTTATGTAGGTATCTGTATATCCGCGGATTCGCAAAAATAAATAAATAAATAAGTAAATATTCTTCTTATGTTTTATTTCAACTAATAATTATAATATATGTTGTATTTTTTAATTTTATTATTTAAGAAAAATATGTTTAATATTATTTTAAGAGTAAACATATTTAAAAGAGTAGAAAAAATTTTTATTAATATTTTTTAATAAAAATAAGCTTTTAAAAATATTTTTGTGTTTTGTGGATATTTCCGATATTCGATCTGCAAATGTGCGGATCGGATCGGATCCAAGGTTAAAACCTGTGGATATTGAATCCGATCCAATCCTATGATTTTAGTGCGGATCAGATAAAGATTTTGGTCATATGCGATCCGCGTTCACCTCTAATGTGATGCGGACTTAACTGCTCTTGATTGCACTCATTCAAAAAAATGTCAGGTGTTACCATTCTACCCTTCTCTTCAATGTCGCTCTTTGCCCATGTCATGACTAGTTCATCCGTCGGGTCCCAAACTGCCGTCTTTGACATCAATTCATCGTCATGTGAACTAGAGTTGTCACACATTGGCCTCACTAGTATATCTTTCAATAGATATTTATCTCCATATATCTCACGTCCTACCTCCTTTACAAAAATATCAAATCCACTAGTGCTTACAGTGATATGAATCCATTCATTAATCACATCGAATACACAGGTATCGATTAACGCTAGACCAACGCTCAATGATAAACCAAACTCCGTTACTTCATCACACTTAACTACTTTTCCCTATAGATCGCATATCGTGTTGAGCGTCTCTACTGACCATACATATAAAAGCACTCCATAATACTCTAACCAGAATCTTCTAGCCTCACTGCGTTCTAATTCCTCCCATCTCCATACACTATGAAAGAATTATAAGAGACTATTCATTTTGAACATAAATGCTTCCTCCACATTCTACACAATATCAAAGACTAAAAGCACCTTGTACATTATTCCAAGCTCTTTGACTTCAGCAACTTGAGGAGGATTCTTACGAATAGCTCTCCGTAGCGATTTGAATTCAATGGCCGTCGTCATTCCTCCTACTAAACTCCTCAACAGTCAATTGAAATTCTCTTTTGCTACTAGGACTTCAACTTTTTTCGTCCATTCATTCCCATGCGGGTCCTTTACGGATGTATTCTTCGTCGTCTCTTCCACTCATGTAGGATGATCCAAACTTTGTCCCCTTTGAGGTTGCCTACTATCCGCACCACTTCTTGCTATATCCTCCTTGCGCATTCCCATATTTTTCTCCCTGATGCCCTTCTATACTTAGCCTCTCTTACGGAAATTATTTTACCCCTTAAACTTATCTGATTCATCTATGCTATAGCCTTCGTTGTCCTTCTTTTTGTCGTATAGCATACAAATGCAAACAGATAATTTTTTATTTTTAAATTTTTGGAATAGATAGATATCATTAATTTGTCTCATCCAATAAAAAAGATGAAATAATTCTTTTTTTAGAATATCTTGTGACATATATTGTCCACAAAAATAAAAAAAAAGAATCATTTTCTAAATAATGATACTTTCTTCAATTTCAAATTCTAAAATTTTTTCTCTTTAATTTCCTAGTTCTATCTCATGCATTCTGTGTCCCTCTTCTCTCTTCTCGAATGAACGAGATCATTAAAAGTATATCTATGTAATATTAAAATTACGAATTTAAATGGTAAAAATAGATATTAATATAATCATTAGATGAGTCTGTATATATCAATACGGAATATTTGTGCCTTGAACTGTTTTATTTATAGTTATGAGTGCCATGTTATTGTGTTTGATTGTCTAAACCTGCGAAGGGACTTTGATGGATCGGAATACAATCATAATTTATGGTAGATTGATACCAAAACATTCATTTCGCCGTTCCTTTATTACTTATGTGTAAAGAGAATATATATGTTCAACCACTTGATTATTACTTGACTATAAACAACTTATACATAGATTGATGTAACATTACCCAGAGTCAATATCTAATTATCTATCACAATTTAGTACATTGTGTGTAGCCAGCTGGAATGACACTAACCCATTGCGGATGTTTGAAGCCAAACGTGCAACTTAGTAGGGATGCTTTCTCATTTATATGAAATATGTTTGCTCATCAATTATTTTATGAATTTAATTTTAATATATTGTTAGAATAAAATAAATAGCACAGTTATATATATATATATATATATATATATATATATATATATATATATATATATAATATTATATTAATAAAATTAATTATTTTTATGTTAATTATATAAATAATTATTTAAAAAATATATAATTAAATAATTATATACAATATTTTATACTATTAATATAGTCAATTTATAGTATGCATTAAATTAGCAAATTTTTTTATTATTAAATGATATAATATTTTAAAAAAATTTATGTGATTTTGTAAATAAAAATCTAAATTTTGCGTTTCTTTTTTTTTTCTTAACTTGGCGGTGGTTTTAAACCACCAAAAATTGACTAAAAATAGGAAAAATGTATCGGGAACTGCGGCCGGTTCACAACCACCAGTAATGTTGCTCGAAACCCAGTCTTATATTGCTGCGGTTCTAAAACAGCAGCAAAATATATTCAAATTTGTAACAACTGAATTCATTCGCAGCGGTTTTAAAACTGCCGGTAAACAAGATGACAATCGTGGCACTCCTATTTTGTGGCATTTTTTTAACGCGTGCCTCGAAATACGAATTTAGTGGCGGTTATACCAACAGTTGCTGAAAACCGTCGCCGAACCCAATTCCAACACTGATAACCAGGGAGGTTTGCGGAGCCACCAGCAATTGATTTTGCGGCGGTTTAACACCGCCGCTAACTGAAAAAAACCGCCTCTAAATACCCCTCTGTCGTAGTGTATTAAATGATAGACGAGAGGCATGTGAATTTAATAAATAACTAAATAAAAGAATAAGTATAGAAAATTAATTTTTAATTAAGTAATATTAATTTTTTATTGTAAAACTATTTAACTTTTAACTCTTATTTTTAAAAAAATTTAAAATTTAAAATAAAAATAATTTAAAAAAAGAACTGATACGGATTAGAAAAACTTAGATTCAAACTGAATTGAGAAATAAAATGAGCAGAATTTAGCCACATATTTATTTATAGTGTAACAAAATCCTGCGGTTGTGATTGTGACCACATTGGATGAAGAAAAGTAGGAAGAAGCCGTGAAGGTTAGCCTTATTCCCATCTCTCCCTACGTTTTTCTGTCATTGTCATGGGCCTCTTGATTTTATAGCTCCTTCAGTACTTCTTTGTCTTCGTTTCATCACACATCATAAATGATAAACTTCCAATGCAAGATCCCCCAAAAAAAAAAAAAAATGATAAAATAAACCCTCAATCATCAATATTTTTTTCCAACGGAAAATGTTTTCAACCAACGTATTATACAATGCAGAGTTTAAAAACTTAAAATTGGTTAATTCTTTTTGTTCATACATCTCTACATGAAATCTGTAGTTTTGGTTAAAAATATTTGACTGCAATAACGAAGTCTTCTCCTACAATGTGTTATGAATTAAATAATAGTATTATATCTTATTATTTTTTTTATTAATATCGGAGTTAAAATCCAAAAAACAAAGAAAACTAATCAAAAATTATTTTGGAGTAAACTGTTCTTATAACACCAGTAAAAGATAGAAAGAAAATTAAAATACAAGATGGTAATAAAAAAAAGAAATGACAACCATAACTTAAATTATGACTAAATGATACTAATTTATCAGCACAGATATTTGCTTTTCTGAATTCATGATGAAGAGTCCAGTTATTAAACCTGTTGTACCTAATTTTTATCACTATCATAAAAGTTCTTACCGAAAATAAATTATCCGAAATTCCGAATTTTGAGAACACAGTTGCACAATTAACCTCAATTTTAATATGGGAGTGTCCCACGTTAATGATTAAATCAAGGTCAAAAAGTATGTTCTACAATTCTGTCGCTATCACAGTGCAAGCACCCAAATTCACATTATAACAAACCACAAATTTATCATTGTTGTTATCTTTAAGGATATCACCATAAGCCATTCTCACTAACAAAACTATTCGAATTCAACTAGTTTATACTTAAATTTCTTCCAATAATCTTATTCAGAATCATTAGATTTTCATCTGTTTTCTAACAATATTTAATTATTTTTTAATTTATATGAGATTTCACAATTCTTTATAATAGGCACCATTCCAATTTTTTTTTTTAATTATCAAAGAGATATATTCATTGATATGTATACTATTACAAGTAAGAAACAAAATTTCCTAACAAAACTAGATTAAAACCATCAATCAACGCACCAATATAATTTTGAGAAGAAAACTAGGAAAATACAAAATCTAAGAATTTCTAGAAAAAGAATACTAATGAAATCAAAGAACTTCGGATGACTCCAAATAATGCCTAAAGCAACCTCAAGCATTTCAACAGAAAACGTTTCACCTACAAAAGAATGATCAACAGTGTCTGTTTTCTTGCAATGTCTTCATCTCCACAAAAAATATGATTTTTATGCGACAAAAGTACTATGAGTATACAAAAATTAACAATAATATATATATATATATATTGTTTAACCAATTTTTAATGAGTAAATAGCCAAAATCGTCCCTGAAAGATACTCCGATTTCTATTTTGGTCCTCGAAAGATAAAGATAATCAAAATCGTCCCTGAAAGATACACGATTGATCACGTTAGTCCTTCCGTCAGTTGGATGATGACGTATCACGTTAAGTGCCACGTGGCATATGATGACGTGGATGGCTAATGCCACGTGTCAAAAGATAATTGGTTGACATGTCAGATCAGTGACACCTGGCACGTCACGTGTCAGGTAAGTGACACGTGACATGCCACGTGGCATTTGACATGTAAAAAAGTTATTTATAATCAAAATAGTCCTTGAAAGATACCCCGTAAGTCATTTTCATCCCTGAAATTTTAAAAATTAATCAAATTAGTCCTTGTATAAGTTTTTTTTTATTTTTTCTTGATAATATTAAATTTAAAATATTTTTTGATACTACTAATTTTAATAGAAATGAAATTGACAATTAAAAAATTAGTAATTGTATCTTTTCTTCTTAAAAATTTTTTCAATAAAATTACTCTCTCCTTTAATTCTTCTCAAAATCTATGTTATTCTTTTTTATTCTAAAACTTTTTTTTTTACATTATTATTACATTTTGCTGGAATATATATATACTCAAAAGTCAAAATATTGAAAGTCAAAATTCAAGAAGATCCACAAATTTTGCTTCAATTTCAAACTTTACAAAATATTGAAAATTTGTTGCTTTATTATTATTATTATTATTATTATTATTATTATTATTATTATTATTATTATTATTATTATTATTATATATGCTAAACGAATTGCTTCTTAAGCTATTACATGCAATTATCATAATAAATTTTGGAAAAGTCTAGGGGGCCAGCAATTTTTGTGATTGTTAGCCATCAACTAGCCATCAATGATGATTTGATGGTGTGAGATTGGTGTGAGATTTCATCCAATGGCTCACCTTCCTCTGCTGGTTACATGCTGGCCAAAATTCAATAAAACTGCTGGCTCCCTAGCATTGCTCATAAATTTTTGTGTGTTTCATATGTTTGAGATAGATTATATAATTTTTCTTTTAATATCACTACCATTACATCCTATATGTAAGTAATACCGTAATGGAAAAAAAAATATGTAGTAAAAAAAAATAGTGGTATAACTTTATTTAGGTTAACATACATAAATTTTGATTTTAAACATATAACTTTGTTTAGGTTAACAAATACATTCATTTCAATTTTGAGTATATATATATATTCCAGCAAAATGTAATAATAATGTAAAAAAAAGATTTTAGAATAGAAAAGAATAAGAGAGATTTTGAGAAGAATTAAAGAAGAGAGATAATTTTATTGAAAAATTTTTTAAGAGGAAAAGATACAATTACTAATTTTTTTATTGTCAATTACATTTCTATTAAAATTAGTAGTATCAAAAAAGATTTTAAATTTAATATTATTAAGAAAAAAAAACTTATATAAGGAATAATTTGATTAATTTTTAAAATTTCAAGGATGAAAATGACTTACGTCTGAACATTGAAGGACTATTTTGATTATAAATAACTTTTCTACGTGTCAAGTGCCACGTGGCATGCCACGTGTCACTGACCTGACACGTGGCATGCCAGATGTCACTAATTTGACACATCGACCAATCATTTTGTGACACGTGGCATTAGCCCTCCACGTCATCATATGCCACGTGGCACTTAACGTGACATGTCATCATCTAACTGACGGAAGGATTAATGTGACGAATCGTGTATCTTTCGGGGACGATTTCGATTAACTTTATCTTTCGAAGGGATGATTTTGATTAACTTTATCTTTCGAGAACCAAAATGGAGATCGAGATATTTTTTAGGGACGATTTTGAATATTTACTCAATTTTTAATATATATTTTATACGAATAATTATACTAATCTAATAGCTAATTTTTTTTACACGTATAATTGTTATTTGCACAAATAATCAAAAGAATTGGTATAACAAATTTCATAAAAGAAGTATAACTTAACTAATATAATTGAGACAATAATTTCCACTAAAGAAACGCAACCCATTAAAAACACATAACAATCCATTAAAAGGATGAAACCATATTCATCATAAGATGAACCAAGATCAAAGCATTGCTAGTGTTTGATTTTGAATTTTAACTTGGTATATATACTTGCAAAATATTTAGTGATTTTCTTTCTAATCATTAATGCACTGAAAAATAATATTAGCTTTTCTTTGGTCTCCGACAAGGCAGGGAACACTCCTTTGGATTTAGTGCCAATTTGCCATTATATTGCCGCTAGTCATAGAGTTGGAATTGTATAACTATTAGTGTTAATTTGTCATTATTAAAGTTACTTGTTAGGGTTATTTGGAATAAAATTTTTAATAATTTTTTAATTAATAAATATACTAAAAAACATTAAATACTTTAAATTTATATCAAACATCTAAGGAAATACTAGCTAGCAAAACTCTAGTATTATATTAATGTATACAGCAATTCATTAACTAATAACGAATTGTTAAATAAAATTTAAATTTATAATAAATTAATTTTTCACCTATTGAATTAAAAGATATCGCAAAAAATAAAAAAATTATTACTTTATCAGTGTCCAGACAAGTTGACAATATCCTTGCGCTGGCATAAATGAAAACTATAGTCTATATACATGGTACAACTTGCAAGTTGCAACCCACACATATTACATAAGCATGGAGCATGTGGAACTGTGGATCAATTTAATTGTTGAAGAGAATTTGTGATTTCCCAGTTCCCACCTGTTTTTCATCAAAATTTTAATTAAGGGGGAAAAAGTATATGATAGAAGGTGTTAAAGGGACACGTTGGCATGACTCATGACAGTAATATAACACAGCAGATTCCTGTACTTATAAACACTGTGCTTTTATATGTCCTCATTCACTCATTCCTTAGCTGCTTTTGTTCAACATCAATGTACACAACTTATCAATAAGACTCCTAATTGGATTATCTTTCTTCAAATGTTATATGTGGCTATGTGCTTTAATAAATTAGTTATTTACATCAAATACACATACATTAATTAAATATATTGATTATTTTAGTGAGTAATTTTTGTATACCTAAAGCATTTTTTTATCTATCTTTACCACTAATAATTAAATAAGGTGGTCATCAAGGGGTAAAAAATCTGCTAAAATTGGTTACAATAATATTTTTTAAAATATCCTTATCTTCAAATAAAATTTTAAAATTCAAACAAGATTCCATACCAATTAAAAAATAACTCCAACTTTTAATTTTGGCCTAATTTGCTTCTTATTTAGTTTACACTAGGCGAGAAGTGCCTTTTAATTTCTAGTTGTATATAATAGGGAAGTCAAATAAAGATTAGAATATTAAAACTATTAAAAAAAGATTATGTTTCTATCAAAACCATTCATAAAAAGAACATAAATTCAAAATTATCTATAAAAGATTATGTTGAACTAACAAAAACCCTGACTTTTTGGGTAAATTGTCAAATGAATTAAGTAATTTGGATTCAATGGAGTAATGAGCAATTATATCTATCAACCTGACTCTAAATAGTTTTTGGAATTCTCCATTCATTGCTACTTTTAAAATTAATTGTGATGCTAATTATTTTGATTCGGGTGATAGTGTTGATTTTGTTTGTGTTACTAGAAATTGTAATGGGAGTTGGCAAAGGGGGTGTTTGAAAATGATTGAGAGTAATAGTATTCTTCAAAGAGAATTGTTTGCTATTTTGAGAGGATATCTCTTAACTTGGGATGCGGGTCAACGAGATGTTATTTGTGAGACGGATTATGTGGAAGCATTTAATCTTGTTACTCAAGATGGTTTTGGGTTTATTGATCCATTGGTGCTCAAAATAAGAGATATCATGCATTGGAATTGGCGTGTTGACTTTCATTTGAGTTACAACTTTCGCATGTGGAGCTTCTTTCACCTTGGGAGGAGTTTAAGAGTAGTCTTAAACGGGACTATCGCAAATCTGAGCCCATTTAAGGGGATGCCGCTGGCCAATGAGTTGCTGCATGCACAAGGCGGGATTTGAATTTCCGGCACTTGTTTAAGCGGACGAGTGAGCTGACTACTTGACCAACCCAAGTTGGTTGTCTATAATACTTTTTTTTTTGGTTTCCCACGGTATCCCCCAGCCCGGCAGGCCAAGGACTAATCCGCCGCGGTACTGAACTCCATTTAAGGGTTTGCCGCTGGCCAATGGGTTGCTGCATGCACAAGGCGGGATTCGAACCCCCGACACTTACTTAAGCGGACTAGTGAACTAATGTCTATAATACTTTTTTAATAGCTAACTTTTTTAGCAATATATTTTTTGGGGGTATTTTTTTTTCATCTCTTTTTTTTTGGGTAAAAGGTTGGTGATGATGTTGGTAACGAAAATCCCTAGACACAGATTTTCTTCAATCCATACGACAATAAAATTGGAAAACCCAACCCAACCTATTCACCTTTTTAAAACCATAAAAGTGGATTGGGCTTTGCTTCCTCCATTTCAACCCACCCAACCAAAAATAAAAAATAAAAAATGTGTTTTATTTCCAAAAAGTTTTTGTTTTATATTAATAAACTCTTTTTGCAAACCAAAACAATAATAATAATCATAATTAAAAAATCAGCCCTCTTTTCTTCTTATGCTTTCTCAGTGTTGCCGGCTGCAACAATCTCGTTCCAACTTCTCCATTTCCATACAGAGAGAGAGAGAGAGAGAGGTAAGCTCTTAAGATTCTTTCTTTTACCTAACAATGGCGTTTCATTTATTTTTTTTTAATTAGTTAAAGCTTCCAACTTTATTTTGTTTATGATGCAGGTCTTCATGGGTGTTGTTGATTTTTACAATTCTGCTGCTACTTGCTTGGTTAAGTCCAATTCCATTGATAATAAGCAAGTGGGGTTGGGGCAAAGATTCAATTTTTCTTTTGAGGGGAAGAAGATTCAGAGGAGGAGGGACTCTGTGGCTATGGCTTCCACTATTCCTACAACAGAACCGGTTCTTCAGGTGACCGGTGACTCCTTCATCAGAGAGCATTTGAGAAAGTTGTCCCCTTATCAACCTATTTTGCCTTTTGAGGTATAAAAAATAAAAGCCAACTTTTATGGATTCTGTTGCAATGCAATGCTGATTTTTATTTGAAGAATTCTGGGCATTGTTACAATTTCTGGTTAAGAGATTTGGTTGTGTGCTTCTGTTAGCTCTTAGTTAAAGCATACTTGATAACTTGTTATTTTAAATAGAAATGCATTTTTGGAGGATTTCTTTTTTGTTTTTTGCTTTTGCTAATACTGAAGGAATAAGCAATCATATATTTGCATAAGTTTTTGACAATAATTACAATCTAAAAAAAAGGTCTTCGGCTTTTTTGTAGAAGCTGATAAGAGTTAGCTTTTGAGACACGAAAACAATGAAAATAACAAAATCCTGTCCTCACTATTTTTTGTTCTTTCACAAAATCATAAAAAGAGAAAACCTTTAAAATGGGAATGGGAATGAAATAAGAAACAAATCACTCTCCCACCCCACCCAACAAAAAAGAAAATGAAATTAGTCTTATTGGTTCTATGTTAATACTTGTTTTTCTGTTTGATTGCTATGTCACTTGCAACTCACTGCACATGTATTGCAAGTTCATCTAATGTAATTTGTCACCGCTTCTTAGCATAAAAACTTCTCAGTACTGAACCCTGGCTTTTGTAACACTTGCGGTAGGCCTAAGCACTTTGTTAATGGTTACTTTTGTGGGGGGAAATCATTTCATTATCATGCAATTTAGTAACCAAAGATTCTCTGCAGGTTTTATCTTCTCGTCTTGGACGCAAGCCTGAAGATATTGTTAAGTTAGATGCTAATGAAAACCCTTATGGTCCCCCTCCCGAGGCAAGTGTTTCATCTTTTCCCCCCTAGCTTGTAGTTTTTCCATATTATGAGATCTCTTGATCCATCATCCATGTAATACTTGTTCTTTTTTTTATGATTTCTTTTCCCCCCTTAACTATTGCATAAAAATGGAAAATAATTATCTGCTAGTATGATATTTTTTCTCTAAGCTATACTCATGTTTATGCATATGTATTGTCACCTGAGTTTACTGTCAGATGTTTGATAGGTCATGGAAGCCCTAGGATCAATAAAATTCCCATATGTCTATCCTGACCCAGAGAGCCGCAGATTGCGTGCAGCTCTTGCCCAAGATTCAGGCCTTGAATCTGAATATATTCTGGCAGGATGTGGCGCAGACGAGCTTATCGATTTGATAATGCGGTTAAAACCCAAACTCTTATATTAAGCCTCAAATTCATTTTTTTCCTTTGACAATAAATGATTATCGTGCATACATGATGCTCAGTTGTGTGCTTGATCCTGGTGACAAGATTGTGGACTGCCCGCCAACCTTCACAATGTATGAGTTTGATGCTGGAGTTAATGGAGCACTTGTCATCAAAGGTAAGAATAACATTTCATACATGTAGCTTTTAAAGTTTTTCTTTTTGTATGATTCTAAAGTCTAAATAAATTTTGTTTAACTGTTGCGATACATATAAAGTAAAACCAATAATGAGTCTTCATGTTATATGAGCTGGATCTATACATTATTCAATCCTAAAGGATCTTTAGGAAAAGGGTGTCCTAGAGATATTAAATCAACCATGAACCTCCAATAAGCTTTTAGTGAGTTGGTCATTGACAATTGTCGAATGAGAAATAGGTATCTCTAAACAGATTGAACCTTGAGATAGTAAATTGGTTCATATGTTATGAATAAAGATCTTTAGCTTTTAAACTTTCTAGTGAGAATTTG
The DNA here is from genome assembly GCF_003086295.3 of Arachis hypogaea. Classification (NCBI taxonomy): domain Eukaryota; kingdom Viridiplantae; phylum Streptophyta; class Magnoliopsida; order Fabales; family Fabaceae; genus Arachis; species Arachis hypogaea. Next base: position 146,456,676 of record NC_092051.1, on the reverse strand, counting down.
TTCTTATATGATATTATAAATCCTGTTATACTGGTGAAATACAAAAGATAGTACTTAAAGGTAGCGTTTGGTGGAGAGACAGATACTGAAAGACTGAGACTGAGAGACAGAGACTAAGAGACAGAGACTGAAATAAGTTTTAGTATTCTGTTTGGTGACAAGTGAGAGACAAAAATTAAAACAAGAATAAAATTCTAATTTAATTTACACAAAGGATAAAATTGAAATTAATTAATTAAAATGAGAGTATTTTAGGTATAAAATGTTATTAAAGTTTCAGTCTTTGTTTCTAAAAATATCAGTCCCCTGTGTCCCTACATTTTGGAGGCACTGAAATACTGAAATTTTGGGGACAGAGACAAAAACTTTAGTACCAGTCTCTGAGCCAACAAACATGATACTGTGTCTCAGTCTCTCAGTCTCTGTCCCAGTACTGCAAAACAAACGCTACCAAACAGATTATATTTTCATATTTTTGTAATAGGATAAGGCTTTGTTGTTGTTATTTAATGTAAAGGCTTATATTTAATGGTTGTGGATATTTAGATATTAAATGGATCACTTTAAAGGTCTTTTGTTTTAATGTTTCTTATCATTCCTATTGTCCTCTTAACATTATTGTGTGTCAAGTTATTTTTTTTGTGTGTGTGTAATGTCAGATTTGCATAACTATCTCAGTTATTTAAATTGTAGTTCCAAGGAAGTCAGACTTTAGCTTGAATGTGGAACACATAACAGAGGTTGTTAAACAAGAGAAGCCAAAATGCATCTTTTTAACATCACCAAATAATCCAGATGGAAGGTGATTGATTGTCAAGTATTCCTTTTTTTCTATTATATTTTCAGATTGTTTTTATGTCATTAGTATGCTGGAAATTTGCGTGTATACTCTGTTAGATTTTGGTTCTGTTGATACTGTTCTGACAATTTTCCCAACAGTATAATTGATGATGAAGTACTTCTAAAGATACTCGAGCTTCCAGTATTGGTGGTGCTGGATGAAGCATACATTGAGTTCTCAGGAATCAAATCGAGGATGACTTGGGTCAAGAAATATGAGAATTTGATTGTTCTTCGGACATTTAGCAAAAGGGCTGGTATTGTTCTACCTTTTCTTTTAATCCATGTTGAACACGGGTTATTGAAAATGGATTGAGAGCTCGTCTTGTTCCCTTATATATATTAATGCAAATAACCTAATTATGAATGAGGAAGCTGTCTATACTTTGTTTTTATCCTCCATCTATCATTGTTACTTTTCGGCACATCATTGGATCAACTGTATCTAGATACATTAATTCAAAGATGTACGAAAAAGAGGTGGTGACTGATAGAACAATGTCTTTCGGGCATGCAATTGGTCTACTTGATTGCAAATACTATTATATTGGTGACATAACAAGGATTGAAGCCTTGCAGGTTCAGGTTAAACTCGAGTGAAAGTGTATGTGAGGTTGAACTATTGGGATTTATGGTTGCTGTGAAACTAAAACTATCGTACTTTAACACATTTTTGGTTGATAAATCATAATATTGGGATCACTGAGGAAATGGCTCCCTAGATTAAACATCAGCTGTTATCAAAAGTGTATTTGTATTGGAAAATTTAATTCTAGAGAAAATACCATTCTTTATGAGTATGATTGTTAAAGTTGTGTTTGATTAGTATCTTCTAATTGTGGCCCAATGAATTCATATTTTGAAATGAATTGCTGTTTCAGGTTTAGCCGGACTTCGTGTGGGATATGGAGCTTTTCCTTTGAGCATCATTGAGTATCTTTGGAGAGCAAAGCAACCATATAATGTCTCCGTTGCCGCTGAAATTTCTGCGTGTGCTGCATTGCAAAATCCTACTTATCTAGAGGTTCTTTTTTCTTTTTATTTTGTGTGGTTAAGCTCACATATTTACTTTAAATTTTAATTATTCTGGAGGTACGTATAGTTTTTACTTAATTTTTTATTAGGTCCCTATAGTTTTAACGTTTCTAAATAAGTCCTCTGGTTTAAAAATTTTGATTAAGCTGTTTTAGCTGATGATAAATTGCCATTTTAGATAGTATATAGACTTTATCACAATTTTTAAAGCCGAGGAATATGGTTGAATAATGCTTGTACAGGGAGTTAATAAGGAATATTTAACCTATAGGGGCATGATTGAAATGTTTTGTACAATATACTTATTTTGATACAAAGTTTTAAATTATAGGGATCTCTAGAGTACTTAAACTTTATTATTACAAAAGAGACCGCCGCAATGTGACACATTAGAGTCAGTAACTTTGATCTTAAGAATTGAACTTAACTTGCAGAATGTAAAAGATGCTCTGCTGAAAGAACGAGCGAGGCTGTATGATCTCTTGAATGAAGTTCCGTTCCTTCGACCGTTTCCAAGCCATTCTAATTTCATTCTCTGTGAGGTCACCTCTGGAGTGGATGCAAAGAAGCTGAAGGTGCTTTCCTTTTCTTTTGTATCAAATTTTGTTCTTAGTATCTTGTTAGTCGCGCATCAAATTTCAACTTTCGAATTTTTTATCAGAGACTTGGAGCAGATGTATTGCAAAATCGCTTTGTTAATTAGGGTTAAATAAGTTTTTATTCCTTGTAAAATTTAAAATTTCCAATTGTCAATCCCTAGTGTTAGTAAATGGTGAGTTAGTAGGTTAAATAGTAGGGTAATGCTACGGTGAAGAACGAAGTTTGGTGAAGAGTAAAGATTATTCTTTTAACGATGTAAAATAATAAAATTTTACATGATCAAACGGGAAAAAGAAATTATTATTTTGTTATTAATAATTTGAACTAAAGATTGTGTACATGAAAACCAAACAGGAGGATCTTGCACAAATGGGAGTGATGATTCGTCACTACGACAAGAAAGAGCTAAAGGGCTACGTTCGTGTATCTGTTGGCAAGCCTGAACACACAGACGCACTAATCAACTGCCTTAAGAAAATGCCCTAGTTACCACCATTTCTAACTCTTAATTTAGTAGATTTCATTTCATGTTAATGTAATTCATCACATTTTACATGAGATTTTTTGTATTCCGTATTAAATTGAAATTGTATATTATTGGGGGATATTGAAACTAATTTTGATGCGTTTACAATATAAAAGAGTTTTGTATTGTGATCTAGTATGCTAATGTTAGTAAGGTTTTCAAATGAGTAGGAGGTTATTTTTGTGAAAGTTTAGGATTGAATCTATGCAGTCGAAATTTTTTTTTATTAACAATGTATCTTCTTTTATTAATTATTTGTATTATAAAGTTACCGTAGTTAACCAATTGTCACACTTCTTTTGTCTTAGCGCTCCCTGTATTATTTATACTCTGTGTATATCATATTGATCATCAAGCAGCACTCTCACTACTTATCCTAAATAAATAGCGTCTAAACCATAAGTAGTATATATATCTTTTTTTTTCCTTGGTTTATATGCATCTATTTGATCCTTCTATAGATGATAGTTATCTTGGGCACAAAGGTAAGTTTTGACCTGAATTGTTGTGTGCAGCCTTTAAATAATATGTCCAAGGTCTTTTCAAAATTTTAGGTAAAATGTATAAGTCAATTGTAAAATATGAAAATTTTTCTCCTATATTGTAATGGACTAGCCAAGTAGTCAATTTAGTTTGAGGCAATATAACAAGTCTGTAATGTCTTTAGATGTCTCGGTGGCACGTTTATTACACTAATGTATTCAATAAATCTAAATTTTGGCCCACAAACTTAGATAATTTTTGAAATTTTATCATGATGAGGATAAAACATTGTAATTGTTGATCTTTATCGAAGAATTCATAGTAAGCATAAATAATTAATTCGTGTTGTTGTCATGAAAAGGACCGTCATAACAATAATATATAAAAGTAAATACTGATAGTAATATATAAATACATATAAAAGAAAATTTGTTTCTACTGTTTTCATATTTTTTGTGTGTATATAATATATATAAAAAAATATTTATGATAGAGATTCATTTGGCCTTTTATCTATTTTTTAAAACTGTCTTTTAATATTTTTTATATTTATCATCAGAGTCTTTAAAATTAGGGGTGGCAAAGCGGACCAGCCCGTTCCGTCTTGTCTAAACCCGTTTCACCAACTAAAATGGGTTCAAAATGTTAGTCAGTCCTACTTTATGGCGGATTGGTGGGTTGGCGGGCTAGTCCACTTGATTCTTTTTTTTGAAAAATAAAATTCATTAAAATTAACCAAAAAATAATAATTAAAAACTAAAATACAAATAAAAAATAGTCAAATTATAATATAATTTTTTTACTATTTTTTTAATTTTTAACTTCAATAAAATTGTTCAAAATAATATTTGTCAATAAAATCATCTTTATTTTAAAAAATAAGTCACATAATTTGAGGATATATACGAAATTGTAAAATAAAATAAATAAAGTTAATAACTAAAAGAAGAATAAAAACAAAAAAATGAAAAAAAAGTGTTTAAAAATTCTATAATTATTAATTTTATAATAGTAACCACTCTTTTATTTAATAAAAAAAGAAAAATAAAAAGTTTTGACCCTGTGGATCGGCCCGCCCCGCCCCGCCAAAACCTGCCAATTTGGCGGTGTGGGTTTGACGAATTTTTTTAATTTGGCGGACTCCAAATCATAACCTGACCCATCTTTTTTAGCGGGTTTAGCAGATCAACTCAGCAAACTCAACCCGTTTTGTCATTCTTATTCAAAACATATTCTACAGAGGAGAACGGGCCCGGGGGTGTTGAGGGTTGGGATATTAGCTTTGAAGAGGGGGGTGGGGTTGGGATATTAACGTTGAGGACTATAACTTAAATTAAAAAAATATATATGCTATATTAAAAATTTAAAATGATTAGAAAATACAGTATGTTATCCTTCTATTAATTTTATTAACGTATCTAAGTTTAGTAAAGTTAATTATAGAAAAAAAAATAAATAATAAAAAGAGAAAAACACTTTTAGATAATAGTTATCAAACTTTGATAATGAAGGAAGAAAAAGAATAGTAACCTCATGTTATGGGTAGTTTACGTAATAGAGGTTCGTTTATAAATTAAAATTTTTTTTATTTTTTTTTCAATTAAGTTATCTAGATAGAATAATGTAATATTTTTTTGAATAATTTTTTCTTATATATGTAGAAAGAAGTGTGTTCTTTTTTTGTCAAGAGAAAGTGTTCTTCTAGTCTCTTTGTGATAGAGAGAAGTTGTAATTCTCAAAAAAAGTTATTCAATTATTTTCATATTTTATACAAATTTTTAATTTTTCATCTTTATATTTTGCTGTGTCATTTGTCTAATACTTAACAGTGGTAGAGCCAAAAGTTGCTAATTAATATATTTTTTTTCTCCGCTGCGAGTTACAATCTAAAAACAAATGGCAATAAAGTATGAAATTCTAAAATTCAGTGGGAGTAATTTTTTTGTATGAAAATTGAAGATAAAAGCCATTCTGAGAAAAGACAATTGCGTGACAACAATTGCAGGTAGACCCACTAGAATTACAGATAAAAAATGGAAGGAAATGGACAACAATGCTGTTACAAACTTACACTTGGCACTAGCTGACTCAGTTTTATCAAGTGTAGTAGAGAAAAAGACAAAAAAAAATTTGGGATGCTCTAACTAAATTATATGAAGTCAAGCCACTTCACAATAAGATATTCTTGAAGAGAAGACTTTATACTATTCCAATGAGTGAGTCCACATTGGCAACGGATCACATCAGCAATCTAATACTCTATTTTCCCAACTCTCATCGTTGGAATATACCATAGCAGAAAACGAACGTGCAGAGCTCTTACTTTAAAGTCTACCAGATTTATATCATCAACTTATCATTAACTTAACTAATAATGTTTTGACTGATTATCTTTCTTTTAATGACATGGCTATTGCGGTTCTTGAAGAAGAATCTAGGTGTAAGAATAAGGAAGATGGATTAAAGAACTCAAAACAAGCGAAGGCTTTGTTGATGACAAGACAGAAATCAATGGAGTGTGGTTCCAATGGAAGTCAAAGTAGATCAAAGTCACAAAGTAAGAAGCAGGTTAAATGCTACAACTGTGGTAAGAGAGGAAATTTCAAGAAAGATTGTTAAAATAAGAAAAGTATAGAGAAGGTTCCAGAAAGATCAAGTTCTCAAGGATGTGTTACGACCACCTCTGATGATGGAGAAATCCTGTATGGCGAAGCAACAATTGGTTCTAAAGGTAGCAAACAGCTCACTAATGTTTGGATTGTTGATTAAGGAGCAACATGGTACATGACTCCTCGTCGTGATTGGTTCTGTACATATAAACCTGTCTTGGAAGGATTAGTGTTTATAGAAAACGATCATGCCTTAGAAATTATTGGAATGGGTACTGTCAAAATAAAAATGTTTGATGGTTCTATTCGTTTACTTCAAGGGGTAAGACATGTGAAAGACTTGAAGAAGAATTTGTTGTCGATTGGGCAATTGGATGAACTTGGTTGCAAGACCCATATTGAAGGTGGGATCTTGAAAGTTGTTAAAGGAGCTTTTGTGGTAATAAAAGTAGAAAAGATTGCAGCAAATCTATACATGCTTGTAGGAGATACTTTGCAAGAGGCAGAGGCATTAGTTGTTTCAGCAAGCCAAGAAGAAATAATGATGATATGGCATTGCAAACTGGGCCACATGTCAGAATGAGACTTGAAGATTCTTGTAAAACGTAATCTCATTTCTGGGCTCAAATCGATAAACTTACCGTTTTGTAAGCACTGCATTACAAGCAAGCAACATAGATTGAAGTTTGATAATCAACTTCTTGGAGCAAACACATATTGGAGTTGATTCATTCTGATGTGTGAGAATCACTGGAGATTTTTCTAGGAGGAGCAAAATATCTTGTATCATTTATTGATAATTACTCAAGGAGGCTATGGGTGTACCCGATCAAGAAGAAGTCAAACGTGTTTGCGATGTTTAAAGAGTTCAAAGCAAAGTTAGAACTTGAATCCGAAAAGAAAATCAAGTGTTTAAGGACAGATAATGGAGGAGAATATGTTGATGGTGATTTTCTAATATTTTGCAAGCAAGCAGGTATTCAATGGCAATTCACAGTTGCATATACGCCTCAGCAAAATAGTGTAGCAGAGCGAATGAATATGACTCTCCTAGAAAGAGCACGAGCTATGTTGCAAACTGCAGGTTTAGCCAAGTCTTTTTGGGCAGAAGCTATTAAAACTACCTGTTATGTGATAAATCGGTCATCATCAACTACATTTGGGTTGAAGACACCAATGGAGACGTGACAAGGTAAACCACCTAATTATTCTTCTTTACATATATTTGGTTGCCCTGTGTACGTGATGTACAATTCTCAGGAAAGAACAAAGCTGGATCCAAAATCTAGAAAATGTATATTCTTGGGTTATGCTGACGGAGTTAAGGGGTATCGCCTGTGTGATCTCACGGCTCGCAAGGTAGTTGTCAGTAGAGATGTGATATTTGCAGAAGATTAATTGCAAAATGAACAAGAAAATGACAGAACTATTAAAGAGATAACCACTATTCAAATAGATAAAAAATGCAGAGAACGTGATCTTTCTGAAGCAGAACCACAATACGAAGAACAAGAAGCAGAGGCCAATGACATAAAAGTTCGTCGATCCACTCGACAAAGAAGAACACCACCATGGCACTCAAATTATGTTTTGACAAACCATAATGCATATTGTCTTTTGATAGAAGATGGAGTATGGAGGCTATGCGCAATCCAGACGCTTCTATGTGGATGACAGTAATGCAAGAAAAAATTGAGGCATTACATAAGAACCATACCTGAAAACTTGTTGAACCTCCAGCAGGTCGAAAAACTATTGGTAACAAATGGGTTTACAAGATCAAATAAGATAGTAATGATCAGGTGGAACGATATCGTGCAAGATTGGTTGTCAAGGGATATGCTCAGAAAGAAGGTGTTGACTTCAATGAAATATTTTCTCTAGTGGTAAGACTAACTACTATTAGAGTAGTTTTGGCTATGTGTGCTGTAATTGATTTACATCTTAGATGTAAAGACTGCTTTTATTCATGGAGAACTTGAAGAAGATATATATATGCTCCAACCAAAAGGTTTTGAAGAACAAGAAAAAGAAAACTTGGTTTGCAGGTTAACTAAATCTCTGTACGGTCTAAAGCAGGCGCCAAAGTGTTGGTACAAGAGATTTGATTCTTTCATTACTAGCCTTGGATACAACAGATTTAGTTCAGATCATTGTATCTATTACAAGAGGTCTGGTGATAATGATTTTATTATTCTGCTGTTGAATGTGGATAATATATTAGTGGTAAGTCTCAACAAAGATCAAATCCAAGAATTGAAGGCACAGTTAGCTAGGAAGTTTGATATGAAAGTCTTGGGACCAACAAACAAGATTTTAGGGATGCAAATCCACCAAGACAAAAGGGATAAGAAGATTTGGCTATCGCAAAAGAATTATTTGAAGAAGATCTTGCAACCCTTCAATATGCAAAGAATGTAAGCCAATTTCAACCACACTACTTCCTATGAATTTCAAATTATCCTCAAGTATGTGTCCTAGTAGTGAAGCAGAGAGGATGGAAATGTCTTGAGTATCGTATGCATCAGCGGTGGGAAGCCTTATGTATGCCATGATCTGTACAAGGCCAGATATTACTCAAGCAGTTGCTGTGATAAGTCAATTTATGGCAGATCCGGATAAAGAGCATTGGAATGCTGTTAAGAAGATCTTGAGATACATCAAAGGGACCTCGAATGTTGCATTATGTTTTGGAGGATCGGAATTCATTGTCAATAGATATGTCGATTCAGACTTTGTAGGTGATCTTGATAAACGAAAATCTACTACAGGATATGTGTTCATGCTTGCAGGAGTTGCTGTGAGCTGGCTATCTAAATTACAGACTGTTGCAGCTTTATCTACTATAGAAGCTGAATATATTGCAGCTACACAAGCATGCAAGGAAGCTATTTGGATCCAAATGTAGATGGAGGAATTCGAGCACAAACAACAAATTGAAGATTCTTATGTATTATGACTGTTAGAATGCTTTACACATTGCAAGGAATTCTACCTTTCATTCAAGAACTAAACACATTGGAGTACAATATCACTTTGTTCGAGTAGTAGTAGAGAAAAGAAATGTTGATATGTAGAAGATTCACACTAAAGATAACCTAGCAGATGTCATGACAAAATCAATCAACACTAAAAAATTTGAATGGTATAGATCTTCATATGGCCTATCAAATACATGAGCAACACAAATTTTTGAAAATTCACCAAAATTAGCTTTAAGTGGGAGATTGTAAGTTTAGTAAAATTAATTATAGAAAAGAAAAAAAAAAAGAAAAACTAAATAATGAAAGGAGAAAAATACTTCTAGGTAATAGCCATCAAACTTTGATGGTGGAGAGAGAGAAAGAATAGTAACCTCATGTTGCGGGTGGTTTACGTAACAGAGATTCGTTTATAAATTGAAAATCTTTGCATTTTGTTTTCAATCAAGTCATTCAGATAAAATAACATATAATATTTCTTTGAGTAGTTTTCTCCTGTATATGTAGAGAGAAGTGTGTTCTCCTTTTGTTAAGAGAGAATGTTATTATAATCTCTTTATGATAGAAAAAAGTAATAATTCTCAACAAAAATTATTCAATTATTTTTATATTTTATACAAATTTTTAATTTTTTATCTTTATATTTTGCTGTGTCATTTGTTACCTAATAACATATACACAAAAAATCAATCATCATATAAATTACTTGTATAAAAATATAAAATATATATTAAAATATAAAATATACATTAACAATAAATTAAACAACAAATATATTTATATATAAATACATCATATCTAATTTAGTAGCCTTGATAAAATACTTCATTTCATTTTATATTATAGTTATTGTTTATCAAAATTAACTTATTTTATATTCATTTATTTGTTTACAAATTGCATCTCATACATAACTAGCTAAGCATTACATATGTTTATTTGTTATTTTATTTTCTCATCTTTATTATTGTGTATCTTAGTTAAGAATTTAATTATCCTAAATTGTCCAATTTTTAATTCATTATAAGAAAAATAAGCGATTTTACAACCGCTAAAAATAGTTATTTTGATAGGATATATTTTTTATGGTCGCAAAAAGAGTTAGTATTATTAGAAAAGGTTTAAAGTATATCTTTTACGGCTATTTAAAAAAATATATTTATTGACATTTATTCTTTACCATCAATGATAGCTAAACATTAATAAAAGTAGTGTCAATAAAGTTTTCTTTTTTAAAATTAAGTGTTCGTTAAAAGTACATTTAAATATATTTTTGTAATTATTAATCATCAATAATATCGTAGATATTAGAATTAACAACCATTAAAATATATTTGAACATATTTTTGACACAATTATTTGTTACAAAAATACTCTAGCAAAATGGTTATTTTTTGTATACTATTAGCCGTGCTAAGTTCTTTATTCTGGTGATTGTTGAGATTAAATTAGTGAATATAATGATAAATTAATAACTTGATAAGTGATTATTAAACATATATGTATATATGTTTAACAATTTAGTACATAATCTTTAACAATAAAAAACAAATATGTAAACTTATTTGGTTACACTTAAGGTGTATTTTTATCCAGTAGACCTTGGTATTGATTTCTCAAAAAAGATTAATTATAAAATTCTACTTGAACATTTCTTAGCTAGTTATCATTATCCTCAGATAACTGCGATGAAATTAAACTTTTTCAAAAAGAGAAAAGTTTATGAAATTCAGTTTTTACGTTAATAGAAACAAAACAAAACCAATAATGCCATCAAAACTTTATAGAACCCTAATAATTAAAACGCAAAGAGAATATGTTTTATATATGATTTTTTATTTTTTGTTGTCATTTTATATATATCGAATCATATCTAGACAAAAAATTTCTTAAATTTTATAATGATAGACAAATGCAAAAAAAAAAAAAAAAAGAAGTGAATGTAGGTATATTTTTAATAATATAAAGATTTCATTTTTCTGGGATCCCTAAGGTATAGGTCGAAAAATTTTTCGTTCCAACTTTTTTTTACATACAAAATGGTCCCTAAGGTTTAACTTGGTTTTAAATTTTTGGCAGCAGAAGCGGAGGCAGAGGTGGATCGTAGACAACTTCTTCTTCTTCCCTTCCTCCTTCGCAGGAGCAAAAACACTCTCCTTCTCTTTTTTTTTTATTTTACAATTTTTTTATGGGTAATTTAATCCAAAATTTTAAGATTTAAATAAAAATGACGATTTTAAAATTTGGTTTTTAACCTTAAAAATGATTTTATATATAAAAAAAAATTTCGACCTATATCTTAAAAACCAAAATCGTACTTAACACTTTTTTTAATACATGTGCAATTGTTTGCTAGGTAAATGAATGATGTCACTTGACCTTTACGTTTAGAGCTATAGGTTGTTATATATAGTGCATGTTAGTAGCTTAGTTAGATTTATCAGGTGAAAAGCTCACCAAGTTCACTGTTGGTTAGTTAGAGAGGCTTTGTTCTACTACAGCTGAGGTGCATTGTAGAGAGTGTATATATATCTATGTAGACTCTTCTAATAACTGAAATTCACCATTTTATCCTATCAAGATTTACAATTGCATCTTTCTCTCTGAAGTTCTCTCTCAAAGGTGCTGCTGCCCACACCATCAACACCTTTTAACATGGTACGGTGAGCGTAGAGTGTAGCAAGCACTGAGATTCAGATTGAGAAAGACGCAGCTTGATCTGAAATCTTGTCAATTTTGCAAGAACTCAATTACGGTAATGGTGATCCAAGTTCTCACTTTCTACCCTCCCCTTGCGATCTCGATCTGGATTTCAATTTCAATCTCGAATTCAACATCGAACTGATGCTAGGGTTCGCGATTTCTTCTCAATTTGTTGATTGACACTCTCCATTGAGGTTAGGGTTGGCGATTTGGTCTGACCTCTTTCTTCCGATTTCCCGTTCAACATCTCCCCTGTTTTCTCCCAATCCTTCTCCAAATTCTCAAGTCTGACCTATTTCTTCTTCTTCTTCTTCTTCTGATTTCTTCTCTTCCTACAAACTCAAACAATAGAGATTGATGAGAGTGTGCTCCCTCTCACTTCCTTCAATTGTGAGGCAGCAACTCCAATCAACGAGATTGTAGGAAGAAGGTTGTTCAATCGTAATTGCCCGATGGAAGGTATCAATGCAGAGGCATTCATGAACTTTTTGAACCAGATCACAGCATTTCAAGCAAATCTTAGCAAGAGGAATGCCAAACCGAATCAAGATTCGACAAGCATTTACTACCTTCATCCATCTGACGGTATTGGTACACCTCTTTCTACTATTACAATTGATGGTAAAAATTATGGTGACTGGAGTATAGCTATACTTTGGGGGCTGAAGGGAAAGAACAAAGTAAGGTTTGTTGATGGTAGCCTGCCTAGGCCTGATAAGGATGATGAAAATTTTGAAGCATGGGATAGATGTAATACATATGTTGTGGCATGGATTAATCACTCTCTTAGTCCTGATATATCACGAAGTGTCGTCTGAAACACTATGGCAAGCAATTTGTGGACTGAATTGAAGTGCAGATACTGTCAAGTGGATAGATTCAGAGTGGCAGAATTACAGGAGGAGCTTTTTGCAATTAGGCAAAAAGACCTTGATGTAACATCTTATTTCACTAAGTTGAAGACTATTTGAGAAGACCTTGAGAGTTTTAGATCTATTCCTAATTATGCTTGTTAGAAAAGTGTAGCTATGGCCTAGGTATAATGCGACAATATAGAATTGAGGATCAAGTAACTCGATTTTTGAGAGGCTTAAATGAGCAATTTTCGAATGTTAGGTCTCAGATTATATTGTTGGATCCACTCCCTAATGTGAATACTCTACTCTGCATGTTGACACAGCAGAAACACGGATTCCTGAATATGGATATTAATCCAGAAGTCAAAATTGCCTATGCCGCTACTCCCTCAAACACAGCAAACCCAGGAAATGACAGAGGAAAAGGGAGGGGTAGAGGCGGAAGGAGTCAGGGAGGGAGAGGAAAGGTGCAATGCTCGCACTGTGGAAAGTTGGGTCACAGTATTGATGTGTGTTACAAGAAACACGACTACCCATCGAACTTCAAGGAACGCAATGCTGCAGAAGGAGCTGGAAATTTTGCAGCGTCCCTAGTTACTAAGGGTGATTAAGAGAAGCTCAGGGAGAAGAACCTTTCATCACGTTCTATTCATTTGGAAAAGGTTGGGGGTGACACGTTGGAGTTCACCCTTGAACAAAAGTAAGCATTGCTTACTCTTCTCAACAAGAGCATTGGAGAACACTCCCATAACATGAACCTGATGGCATCAAAGGTTTCACCCGATATACCTCATCAAGGTAAATTGGAGCATCCGGCAGTTCCTCCTCTAGGAATGGTAGGAACAATTTTGCATTTTAAAACCAGCATTAATGCATTAGATGTTTCTCCAAATAAATTCTTGTCTTGGGTAATTGATACAGGTGCTACTGACCATGTATCTTATTACCTAAGTGATTTTTATACATATAAACAAGTAGCTCCCATAATAGTTAAGCTACCCAATGTGGCCTGGACCACAAGCACTATTATGAGAACTATTATTTTTTCCAATGAACTTCTACTCAATAATGCTTTATACATTCCATCCTTCAACTTCAAACTAATTTCGGTTTCAAAACTCGCTTCCGAATTGCATTGTCAAATGATTTTTACTGACACAAAATGTGAGATACAGGATCTGAGCTCGACGAAGATGATTGGAGAAGCTAAGGAGAATGGTGGTCTTTACATATTAAATAATGAGGTTTCGAAACACCCATGTCCTAGTGCACAAATCTGTTCAGTTGTCAATAATAATCATAATAATCATATTTTGGATCCTTGTCTATGGCATTACAGGTTAAGACAGTTACCCAATGATAGGCTAAAACAGATGAAGCGAGATTTCTCTTTCATCTCATTAGATAATAAAGCAGCTCTGTGCAATGCTTGCTATTTTACCAAGCAGAAACGACTCATTTTTCCTGTAAGTAGTTTTCAACCAACTGTACTGTTTGAACTTGTACACGTAGATATTTAGGGACTTCTTGATGTACCTTCAAGTAGTGGTCATAGATATTTTCTCAACATTGTAGACAATAAATCTCGGTATACATGGGTGTATTTGATGAAGTTAAAATCTGAAGCATGCATTTTACTTCAGCATTTTGCAACTTTCATTCAAACTCAGTTTAATAAATCAATAAAGGTCATACGGTCTGATAATGGTCCAGAATTTTGTATGAAATATTTTTTTGCTAAAACTGGAATTTTGCATCAAACTTCCTGTGTTGAGACACCTCAACAGAATGGAATAGTGGAAAGAAAGCAGCAACATATTCTCAACATTAGTAGAGCTCTTCTATTTCAATCTCATGTTTCCCACTGTTTTTGAAATTTTACTCTCAAGCATACTGTTTTCTTGTTGAACAGAATTTCTTCAACCTTTCTTAAGAATAAATTTCCATTCCAAATTTTACATGATTCTCTCCCTGATCTAGTGCACTTACGGGTGTTTGGTTGTCTTGCTGATGCCGGGATCCTCACTGCTCATCGGTCCAAATTGGATCCCCGAGCACGGAAGTGTGCATTCCTTGAATTTAGGGAGGGAACAAAAGGATATGTTCTACTTGATTTGAAATCCAAGAAAGATTTTGTCTCAAGAAATGTTGAATTTTATAAAAATTACTTTTCTTTTGCACAAAACGAGTACAAACAAACACATACACCGAATCTAAAATTACCATGCCACTTACTCCAAGACCTGACATGCTAGAACCAAAATAAGACCCCTTTTCATATTCCCAAACTGGAAATTAGCCAAGAGTTATTGAAGATAACTCGATAAGGCCTTATGGGGACACTTGTGAGCCAAACATAGAAAACATTCGACCAAGAGAAATTGAACATAGTACACTTAGAAGATCTACTAGGGAGAAATGATCACCCACTCATTTAAAAGATTTTGTTTGTGTAAGCACCACCATTAACAATATTAGGTCCAATTGGTCCATCAATTGCAACAAAATCAGGTATTCAATTTCAAATTGTCATATGATTCACTTTCTACATTGCATAAGGCATATTCACTTGCACTGACTAATAATGTTTAGCCAAAATATTATGAAGAGGCAATCTCACAATCTTGTTGGCAAGAAGCCATCAATGCTGAGCTCAAGGCTCTAAAATTTAACAAGACATGGAAGCTCACAACTCTACCACATGGGAAGAAGGCGATGGGAAACAAGCAGGTTTTCAAGATAAAGCACAATCGGATGGCTCAATAAAGAGGTATAAAGCCCGATTAGTGGCGAAAGGATACACACAAATGGCTAGTATCGATTATTTAGACACTTTCAGCCCAGTGATAAAGTTGAAAACATTGAGAATTGTGTTGGCTCTAGCTACCATGAAGGGTTGAATGCTTAAACAAGTCAATGTGAATACTGCTTTCTTGCATAGAAAACTCAAGAAGGAGGTGTACATGAAGCCACCACAAGGTTAAGATGTTGAAGAAGGAAAAGTTTGCAAGTTAGAAAGGTCATTATATGGGTTTAAACAAGCAAGTAGGGAATGGAATCACATGCTACACTTAGTATTGGTAAAAGCTGGGTACACCAAATCTGCATCCGACCACTGTTTGTTTACAAAGGGGACAGAATTTGGTTTTACAGCATTGCTAGTATATGTGGACGATTTGGTGATAGCGGACAATGATGAGAAGATAATCAACCGAATTAAAAGAATCTTATATGAGAAGTTCAAGATCAAAGATATAGGAGATCTCAAATTTTTCCTAGGAATGGAAGTTACAAGGTCAAAGAAAGGGATTGCTCTCTATCAAAGGAAGTATGTCATGGATCTTTTAAAGGAGGCAAGGTTCGAAGAGTGCAAGCCTGCGACTACACCTTTAGACTATACAGTGAAGCTGTTCAGAGAAAAGGGAGAGCCATTGAAGGATCACTCGGGCTACAGAAAGCTAGTTGGAAGGCTATTGTACTTAGCCAACACCAGACTAGATATCAGTCATGCAGTGGAAAAACTTAGTCAATTTCTGGACTGTCCGACCACCTAACATATGCAGGAAGCACATCATGTGCTCAGGTACCTGAAAGGAGCACTAGCAGTAAGGTTGTTCTTCACTTTAGAGGTAGATTACAATCCGACTGGGTTTTCAGATTCAGACTGGGCAGCATGTCCAGACACAAGGAAGTCAATTTCGGCTTATTGCTTCTATCTAGGAAACTCACTCATATCGTGGAAGAGCAAAAAGCAATTAACAATGGCGTCTTCATCCTCTGATGCTGAGTATCGAACTTTGGCAAGTGCCACTCGAGAAGCACAGTTGATTAGTTACATAGTAAGAGACTTGCAGGTTTCGCTTTCCAAGACTATTAACATCTTTTGTGATAGCCAATCGGCTATATACATTGCATCCAATCCTATTTTTTATGAGAGAACAAAACACATAAAAATAGATTATCATGTGGTAAGAAATAAACTTCAAGAAGGACTGATTCACTTACTGTCGATTTTGACTCATGAGAAAGTGGCTAATCTGCTTACTATGGCACTTGCACCCACAATGTTCAGTGGGCTACGGGACAAACTTGGAATGCTGAACATATGTGCTCCTAACTTAAGAGAGGGTGTCACTTGACCTTTATGTTTAGAGCTATAGGTTGTTAGTATAGTATAAGTCAGGAGCTGTTGTATATAATGCATGTTAGTAGCTTGGTTAAATTTATCAGGTAAAAAGCTCACCAAGTTCATTACTGTCGGTTAGTTAGAGAGGCTTTGTTCTACTACAGTTGAGGTGCATTGTAGAAAGTGTATATACAATCATTTTATCCTATCAAGTTTCACAATTGCATCTTTTTCTCTGAAGTTCTCTCTCAAAAGTGCTGTTGCTCACACCATCAACAACTTTTAACAAATGATTTTCATAATATGAGCATATCTACATTTACTCAATTGGAAATTTTGTACTTTTTATATATCAACTCTTTTTCACACACACACAGAAATTTTGTACTTTTCATATATCAACTCTTTTATACACACACTAGAGGGCTATTAAAATTTATTGTTTTTGTCATTAATAAAATATATTGTTAAATTATTAATTAGACTAAAAAAATTAAGTTGATCACGGAAAAATAAATGATTTCTAACATTTTTCATATATATATATATATATATATATATATAGAGAGAGAGAGAGAGAGAGAGAGAGAGAGAGAGAGAGAGAGAGAGAGAGAGAGAGAGAGAGAGAGAGAGTTTTGTTGGATAGTAATTAATAAGCTATCTACACAAACCATACAAATATCTATGCATTTATTATAGATTTAACTTAATATGAACAAAAAAAGTATACGTATGTAGTTTACAATATAGTAGTTTATCATAAGTACAAATCATTATAATATAGTACTAGTACAACTAGTCAAATACATATCACAAGAATAGAAATCATAAGTAGGTATCTTATCCGATATTGTTGGTATTTTTTAAGGGAGAGGGCCGGATCAAAGTGCTATTAATCAGACTAAAAAAAATGGCACTAAAAAAACTTGGCCACGTTCCACAATAATACCAATGACATGTGGTATGGTCGAATTGTATAATTAATTACTATATATTATAGTATATATATATGATGTAAAAAAAAAAACAAAGATACTTGTACTGATAATTAAGAAACTTGGCATAGTGTATGAGGGATTTAGGGCCTGCAAGGTGAATCAAAAATTCCAACTCCAAAGGAATGAATGGTTAGAAAAAGCATCATCATCAGCATCACCATTATTGTTATCCTCAAAAGTTGTTGGTGGTGTAGTAGTATACAAAAACTCACCTGAGTGCACCTTATCTATCCCTCCATAGTAGAGGCCAAAATCATAGCCAATAGTGTTATCAAAATTGGAATCATTTTGATCATCCAACACGTTCAAAAATGTCCAATCCATGTCCCCATGGTCCACTTGCACGTTATTATTATCATTGTTGTTGTTGTTATTATTATTATTATTATTATTGCTCCCATCATAATCACACACAGAGCTTGCACTATTAGCGCCATTTTGTGATGACGGTTCCTCTTCTTCCTCAGCATCAAAATTATTGGCGAATTTGGATGCAACTTGTTGAATTTCATGGTGGGAGAGAGAATGGTAGTGACTTACATTGTTGATCTCCAAATGAAGAGGCGTGTCGGGGAAGTTGAAACTGGCGTGGCGGCCGCGAAGGCAGTAGAGGGCGGCGTCGAAAGCTCTAGCCGCCTTTTGTTGGGTGTCATAAGAACCCAACCATATCCGTTCTCGGCTGTTGGGAAGCCTAATCTCCGATACCCATTTGCCCCATTTCCTCTTCCTCACACCTTTGTACATCTTGCAACTACTTGAACTAGAATCTACGACTCTGTTCAAAGTAGAGTTTTGCAAGGTTGAATCAATGTTAGGTGTAGTAGTCATGGTAGTAGACATTTATGTGTATGTATGGGTGTGGGGTTTGACGGCGGAAGGGTGGGGAGTGTGGTTATATAGTAGCCATGGATGAACCAGATTTTGAAAATCAAGACGTGTTGATTTTAAAGTGCTACACTACAAGAAAAAAGGCCTATGGCCACGCTTTATACGTAGAAAAAGTGGGCACGTGGCTAATCATAGGAAGTTGATATCGCTGCAGTGACGTAGGGTAACGCGGTAGGACCAACCACAGTAAAAGAAAAATTCACGTGCGCAAATTCTGGGTTCAACTTGACAGGGACTTCCAAATAGAATATAATCATACACTACATCATAATTATATTGCCAACAAGGCGTATCATTGTATTGTATAATCACCTACAACCAATCATTTAACTAATTTTTAAATTTGTTATTCAGAAACAGAAATAATACGGGTATTATAATTTCAGTCTAGCTACACATTTAAATAGTTTTTTAATTAAATTTAATTAAATTAGTCTAAGTTCAACAAAAATTATTTTCATCACATTAGCGTGTATATATATATATATATATATATATATATATATATATATATATATATATATATCTTTTTTTGTTTTTTCTTTCTCCTTCTCCATTTCATCCTCCTCCTTTTCATTCTTATTCTTTTTTTTTCTTCTTATTCTTTTAAATTTGTGCATATAGGTTTTCCTGCCCTTCTTCTTCTTTTTTCTCTTTCGTTATCATCATCACCAACAACACTAATATTTTGCTAACATCTTTATTAGTTCTGATTTTTATCTTGTGCCATTATTAAATAATTTCGATTTATTTGTGAATTAATTAATTTTCATTTGATACTGCTGATAAGTATTGACTAAATTTATTATTTTTTAAGTAATTTCAGTTTATTTCTTAGTTTAATTGACGTTCATTTGGATTCAGAAATAAATTGTATGTATTTTTTTTATTATTAACTTTTTTTGACTGCTTGTTCAAAATTGAATTAATTTTAGTTCATTTGTGTCTTAATTGAGGTTCACCTGATGCTGCTAATAAGTAATGACCAAATTTTTTATTCCTTAAGTAATTTTGATGCATTTTTTAGTTTATTTGAGGTTCATTTAGATCTAGAAATAAATTCGATGTGTTTGTGCTAATTGAGATTCACTTGATATTGCTAATAAGTACTAACCAATTTTTTTAGTAAAAAAAAAATTCATTATCACTTTATTCCAAGGTTGCGAGAACCGGACCAGTCAATGAACCGGTAAGGCAACTGGTTCACTGGTTCAATGGTCTGACCAGGGTTCAACCGGGATTCAACCGGTTTAATTAAATATTAAATAAAATTATTAAAAATTAATATATGTAATGCTTGATCACTATCTAGTTGTTCTATCTTCAAAAATAAAAATTTCTAATTAGTAACAACTACAATTTACAAACACAAATTTACACAAATTAAATATTGATTGTTGAACAGATTTACAGAATTTCTAATCACATCAAGAAGCAAAGAATACATGCAGCACTAAAAGTTCAAAACAGAAAATTATCAATTACATTCGGCATCAAAAGTTCAAAAAACAAATTCAGAAGTTAGAATCCAAACAATTAGACAATTAAATCAACAATTAACAAGCAACAAAACTAATAAGTACCACAAAAAATTAACAAAATTATTTTAAAAGAATTAATTCAAATTGAAAAGAAAAGTGAACCTTGAACAAAATCATCAAATGAAGTCAATCAAAATATAATGGTTCTCAACAAGCAACTAGAGAGTGCTAATTCCATAATTTCTAGCCTTGAAGATGCCCACAGAATTATGTTGTAGTTGCTGATCATGGCTGTTCCATCTAAATTCAAAATGAAAGCAATCTAGAATTCAAAAAAATATATCAATCCATATAACTCATACGATATTCATTCAACATAATTAACAAAGCAGAATTGAATTTAAATTTTAAATCTCAAAATTCAACAGAACAGTATTCAACAGAGCACAAATAAACAAAATTCAATATAGCCAAATCCAAGATAGCAGAATTGAGTTTATATATTGAAATTCAAAATAAACAAAATTGAAAAACAAAACAAGAATAATTAACAAAATAAAAAAATTAATTGAAAAATAGAACAAGAACCCATGAGCAAGAACTCAGAAGATGGAAAAGATTTGAAAAACAGAACAAGAACCATGAACTCAAATCTGTCCAATTCATACAGTTTTATCACCAAATAAATGAAATTAATTGAAAGAAGGAAAAGATTGAAGTACTAACTACTGAGTACTAACCGCGGGACGGCGACCTTCGACCCGGATACTACGGTGACCTTCGACCCGCGATGGTGATGCTTTGCTCCGGCGTTTGTTGGAGGTGACTGTGGTGTTTGTACTTTGGAGGAAGAAGGTTGAAGAGAGACTGAGAAAGTTAGGGTTGGAAGGCAGAGTATTACCGGCGGCGAGTAAGGGCGACGATGGAGGAGGCGAGCTCGGCGACGACGATGGAGGAGAGGAGCTCGACGATGACGAAGAGGGGCTGCTCCATGGTGGGTGGCTATGTGACGGTGGGTCTGCCCGTGGTGGCTATGGTGTCTCTTCTGAGAGTGTGAGAGTTGAGAGTTGAGATTAGGATTAGGGTTGTGCGTTTGCCATTTAGCACTTTAGCTTCTCTCTCTCTTTTCTTTTTTTTTTACCTTCAAAACGACGTCGTTTTGAAGTTTAATATCCAAACTAAAAACCGCTAAAAAATCGGACGGTTATCTCGGTTCACCGGTTAACCGCCGGTTCGACCGGTTTTTTGCCAAACGGTTTCTGACCTTACCCGGACTGGCTAGGTGATCGGTTTCCGATTTTTCCAGTTGAACCGGCCAGTCCGGTTGGATTTTTAGAACCATGCTTTATTCAATTGTATTAGATTTCACTCTATTCCATTTAATTGGTTCAAATTTGAACAAGCAGTAAAAAAACTCAGTTATCAACAAAAAATAAAAAATACATTAAATTCATTTGTGAATCTAAATGAACCTCAATTAAACTAATAAATGAACCTAAATTACTTAAGGAATAAAAAATTTAGTCAACACTTATTAGCAGCACCAAGTGAACCTCAATTAGCACACAAATAAACCGAAATTAGTTTAGATTTGAACAAACAATAAAAAAGACTCAATCATTAATAAAATCGCATCGAATTCATTTATGGATCCGAATGAACCTCAATTAAACTAAGAAATAAACCAAAATTACTTAAGGAATACAAAATTTGGTCAATACTTATCAGCAGCATCAAGTGAATCTCAATTAACACACAAATAAATCGAAATAAATTAAGAAATGAACCGAAATTATTTAATGATGGCATCTGTGAACATCAGAACTAATAAATATGTTTACAACATTTTAGTATTATTGGTGATAACGATAACAAAAAAGAAAAAGAAAAAGAAGAAAACGCAATATTAGAGGAGGAGGAGGAGGAGGAAGAGGAGGAGGAGGAAACACATGATTTAAAAAGTTGTTATAACAAATTAGTTAGCCTTGGTTAAGTATTTTGTTTAGATTCAGAGTTTTATTTTTAAAATTTATTTTTTTAACCATCACTTATCTATTACTTTAATTCTTTATTTTTAGTCTAATAATTCAACAACATACTTTATTTCATACTTTTAAATATTAATGATTAACTGATAGTCAAAAATAATAAATTCTTTTAAACATTTTTCATTCAAAGATTTATCTAGATATATAAAATTTTTAAACACACGTATATATACACATAAATCAATATAATATATGTATATAATTATATGAAAAATACTAATAAATTATCAAAATTTATTGTTTTGACCATCATTTAACTATTAATAATTTTTTTAGCCTAACTAGTTCCTCTAATTTATTAATTTAATAATATATTTTATCTCATATTTTTAAATATTAATAGTTAGTTAATAATTAAAATAATAAATTTTAATAACTTTTTTATATTTTTTTAATATTATTTGAAAGCTGCTGCATCACCTCAAAAAATCATATGGATATGATAGCATAACATTTATCAATTAGATAAAATTTAAAATGCTAAATTTATACATAAAGTTACATTATTTTTTTTAAGTGAGGTAGTGACTTTCAACCTTGATTGCATATATATATGGGGAATGTTAGGGAATAATAATTTTATTGATTAATATGAATAACTACCAATTAAATAAAAATATACTATACTTCTAAATTAAACTTCTAAATTTTAATATTAAAATAATTATTCATATACTAGTAAAATAAACATCCAATATCTCTAATATTTACATTGTTTAATATATTTATTATTTACTTATACTTTTTCTATATATATATATATATATATATATATATATATATATATATATATATATATATATATATATATATATATATAAAGAAATAGAACATATATTAGATTTATCAAATTCAGATCAGCATCAATAAATAATTCAATAATCATTTTTTTTTATTTAAAATATTTATAAAATACTATGATAACTCCGTTGTTTTATTATTTCATCTGTTTTTCAACAATTTTAAAATATTTTCTTTAATCAAATAATTAGAATATATATATAATATTTTTGTATAACATAAATATTATTTAAATTCCTAACTTTATAAACCCCCACTTAATAGGTAAATATTTGCTACCAATGGAGAATATATATATATATATATATATATATATATATATATATATATATATATATATATATATTAAATCAATGTTTAAACAAACTTATATAAGAGTAAAATAACAATTAAATTTTAAAGATTTTGATTACTTTAGATTAATTAATTTTTTAAAAAAATATTAATTTGGTCTTTTATAATAACAAATAGTAGATATATTATATCTTTTTATTAATTTATTACATAAAATTTATCAGTAGTACTTATATGTACCGTTAATTATTATGGTGTATTTATTTATAAAAAATTATTATGTAGATAACAATTTTTAGAACAAAATAATATCTGTTTTAATGGAATTTGTGATAAATAAAAAATAGTTGATAAATATTATATAAAAATTTAAAAAATAATAAATATTTTATTGTCTAAAATTATATTATTTTTATATTCATATAACAATAACGGAATATATATTACTGTAGATAATAAAATATATCAATAAATTTTTTTGGATTATTTTATTAATAAAAGAATATATATTTATTATTTATTATCGTAAAATATTTTTTTTTAAAGAGTACTTAAATCAAAATTTTCGAACATCTTATCGTCACTTTATTTTTTGTATAATGTAATTTCCTTTTTCTCTACTGCTTCTAGCTAGTTTGTTAATAGGTGGGGTACCCTTTCAACATGGCAATCCCACTTCTCTGACCTTATGGGTTATATGATCTAACGTCAACAAGTATCTATTTTTGTAGGTTTATCTTTTTTTTTAATATTTTAATATTTCCTTGAGTATTTTTTTTTTTTAACGAGAAAATTTCATTAATAAACGATAAATTTCTGCAAGTTAATCACTGTTTTAAGCAGATAGATTGGACAAGTTCTAATTCTTTTAGATATTACAGGTAAGCTTTAAAAGTTCATTTACAAGTTAAGAGAAATGCTAAAGAGTCTATCATTATCACTGGTCAATGAGTTATTATATGTATAATTTACTTAAACGGACGAGTAAGCTGATCACTCAACCAATTCAAATTAATTTTATGTGTCTAAAAATATTTCATGACATAGTATTACAACTTCTATGACTTAAAATCTAAAATTTGATTGTTAGTTTGCTAACCTTAAAAAAAATTAGCATAGACAAATAAAAAAAAGTTTATAAAAAATAATGTAAATCTAAAAGAAATTCTTATATAAAATTTTTATAATTGATTTTTAGTCAAATATAAGTAATATTTTTATTAATAAGGTTAAACATAACAGTTTTTTTTTATTTTTGTTTTTTCCCTAAAAAAATGACTCACTGATGACTTGATCCCAAAGGATTAAAAATGCTAGTAAATAGTCTTTTAAAAAAAGTCAATATGAATTCTATTTTCTTAGTTATTTAGTACTAGAAAACCATATTTTATAAACTAGTTTGTCAACTCATTAATATTTTAACAACTACATTCAAACTTTATATAAACCTCTTATCAGAATTTTAGTTCTTATTAGTAGATCAAATTGATAAATTTATTAAAGAAAGGTCAAATTTTATATAAACATCTCACCCTTTTTTTTCTCTTTGTTATTATATATTATAACCACAGAATAAAAAAAATTCAAAATAAAAAACAACAGAATACAAAAATATAAAAAGACAGCTATACTGATTATGTTATATGCATTTAAATTATCCCTGATAAAATAAACTGAGTGATATATATTCTTTTGATTTTAAAAGCATGTATCTTATAAAAAAAAGTCACGTGGTGTTAAAAAAAATAAAGACAAAATTAAATTATATATATATATATATAAATTAAAAATTAAAAAGTGGGCGCAAACCCGCGCTGGCAATTTGATTGTGAACCATGCAGTGTAAAAAATAAAATAAAAATAATTTAACTAAAATTTTTAAAATTTAATTATTTTATTATAAATTTTATTATTTATTCAACATGTATATATAATATTAAAAATTTGATTAAAAATAATAAAAATATTTATTTGTCCCCCTAAATTCATTAGGGAAAAAGTTGAACTTATTATTGATAAATAATTTAGCGGCAACTACTTAATTAATTTATTATACTTTATAATTTGTTACAAATGAAGCTGAGGGTAACTAATAAGTACAAAATAACACTATTCCAGGTTAGAAGGTCAACTGAACATCAATCAAATTAGTCAAAAAATGAATATTATATATGTTTTATAAAGGTCAATTATTGAACTATAATATTGATATTTTAAATATTATATATGTATTTGTATCATCTTTCAATGATATGAATTGAGTTTGAAGATGAAAAAGCTTATATTAGAAGAGACATAAAATAATTGGTTATTGAAAGAAATAAGTATTTTTCTTATATATTACCACTTGTATGTGGTCATATATGTTGGCAAATTGATATGCAGCCCAGTAATGTTGTCAGAAAATTATTGACAGGTTTGGTTCCCAATTCCCGCTACTCAATAGTCCTTCAAACATGTGTAAGTGGAAAAGATAAATTTGAAAAATTAAAATAGAAAAAAGCTAATAAAGTAATTAATTAATATTTAATTAGTTGTATGAGTAATTTTTAGGCTATTTTTTTTTATATGGAAAAATATTGGTATTTTTGTTAAAAATGGGAGTATTTGGTGTAATTACATATGGGTGGATTTTTTAGGTAAAAAGTCAACATGTAGAGGGCGTGTTGCAACATGTGGGGGGCGTGTTGGACACGTAGCAGTATTCTGACCAACACGTGGAAAGCGTGTTGGACACGTAGTATCTTAGCCAACACGTGAGGAACGTGTTGCACCACGTGGAGGCGTATTGGACAATGTCCACAATACTGTAAAACACTTCAAATATCAATATTCAACTAAAATACCATTTCTCTTTCCATATTAAAAATAATTTCTGTAATTTCTAATTATATATACATATATATTATTAAGTGATTTTGAATGTCACTTAATATGATGGTAATTGAAAGGGGTACAGTAGTGTACTTGTCTTTGGAGAGTACTGACGGCGATGAGTTCCACATGGTTTTAGTCACTATCTATTAAAAAACGGCGGCACTACTCCTCACTTAGAAGTTTGAAACAAAACTTGGACCGGATCAAACTACTATTAATTTTTGTTCTTAATGTATCTCTCAAGTCTCAATTAATAATTAAAAAAATAAAATATAATTTTTTACTACTAATTTTATAAATAAAATTAAAAATAAATATAAAAAATAATAATAATAAATTAGTGATTATACTTTATATTTTTAATTTTTTTAATAATTAAAAAGATTTATTATCCTCAATTTATTAGCATACTAACAGTTATTTTGTTACAAATTTAAATTTTATTTAAAAATTTGTATTGACTAATAAATTATTATATATATAAAATAAAATTTAAATATAATATTTTATTGTTGATGAATAAATTACTATATATATAAGATAAGATTTAAATTTAATATTTATTTAAATAGACTAGTAAGTTAACTATTAGACTAATTTAAATTAATTTTAATATAGATCTAACTATAACAATATTATTGTTGGTAAAAACTTTTAAATATTTATTTTAATAAATATATTAAAAATTTAATTTTTATAGGTTTAATTTAATTTAGTGTAATAATCTAAATTAATCATTAAAAAATTAATTGTATATTTTAATTTCTAACAAATTTCAGCTAGCAAAACAATTTCTATTTTTTTATTTTGATATGTAAATTAGTCTACTAAAAAAATTAGATAAACTTATCAATTATTATTTTAAACAGATAGAAAAATCTTTAAAAATTCTTGAAATTTTTAGATTAATTTTCCAACACAAACAAGTATAATATGATGTAGGGACTTTTGTTTACGAAATAAAATTTTTAGTATTGATTTAGTAATTAAAATTTATAAATGACTAAATTATTCACCAAAAAATTCTTTAGGAATTGATTTGTGGTATTATGTAATTTTAAATTATGGTTTCTTAAAGGATTTTTTCAAAAATTAAATAAATTAATATTTTATTTATACACATGTGTTATTAATATAGTTTAAATTGATTTAGAAGATAAAACTGATATAACTTATTACAATTTTAATTGAAAATTAATAATTTTAAATTATAAAATATTAAATTATTAAATTTAAAATTTAAAATTTAAAAGAAATATAATATAAATAAGTCTAATTGAAATTGAATTAAAAAATAGGTTCAAATTAATATAATATATAGTCGTTTAAATCTCAAATGGGTCGAAAAATAAAATTAAAATCATGCAATTTAAATCACAATAAATTATATCAATTTTATTTATTAATACTTTTTTAATATGCAAAAAAAGGCCTTTTTTTTACCGCAGAAGAAAATACAAGGAAAAAAAAATGCGAGAAGCTTTTAACCCCATATACTGAGGTTTCACCAATACGCCGCATTTGGGGGCATTTCACTAAATCTAAAACCATAGAAGAATTTTCAGCCCAAGATGATAGTGTAACCTTTTTAAATTAGCCTAGTTTATTATATATGTATTGTGAAAGTGAAAGATGTTGGTCGGTTCAAAACCATGGACGAAAGGGTATAACCGTTGTTTTTAAATTAGTTCAGCCCAATGTTTTGGTTTTGACTTGGGTACTGGACTTGGTCAGTGACAGATTAGTCCATGGAACACGAATTAATCAACATGCCGAAAGAATTAAGATTATGATTGAAATCAATTTGGATTAATACAGTGATTAATCTTTAAATAAGTGTTAAGAGTTTAAATATTATTTCATTTTGTACATGTATTAGGGTGATAAATGAGTTAGTTTGCTTAGTCAAAAGTTCACTATTTTGTGAATTAGTTTGTCCCGTTCTATTTAATAACACGGTCTCAAATTTTTATCTGACTCCGTCTAATAGTAGATTGGTAGGATAAGTCCGTCAATTTTTTTTTAATTATTAAATATTAAATAAATATATAATTTTACAAACATTTCAATAATTTTATAATTTCTAAAGATAAAAAAATTTATAATTTTTAAATTTATAAACACTAAAATCTTTATAATTTTAAATATCTAATAAACATAATTATTAACTAAATTTTTTGAAGCAAAATAATAAAACCGACAGTTCTAATTATCTAATATAATTAAATTAAATATTGTCCAAATCTCTAATCAATCAAATATAGTTCAAATTATAACTTAAAATAAAATTGAGAAACATTCTAAATACAAGTACAAAAATAATGTTCTAAATTCAATTATTATCTTCATCCTCTTGAGAATATATAGCAATCTCGGCAGATAAGCCCGTCCCCCACCCCACCAAAACTTGTCAAAATTTGTGGGTTAGGCCGTATAAATTAAGCGAGTTTTTATATTATGACGATCTCAAATTTTTAGCCTAATCTTTTTTTTTTCGAATTACACATACTAGTCCGGCAGGTTTCGCCTTGTTTGTTACTCTTTCATGCAACAATTTACACTGTTAAATAAAATTTAGATTCGCAACAAATTAATCTTTAATTTGTCGAATTAAGAGATATTATAAAAAAAATGTGGTTAAAAATTAACCAATTAGAATTATTGACATGCACCATCTAGGGAACAGTATTCTTATAAGAGCCATTAAGGTTCAATTTTTTTTTGGGGGGTCTAAAAGTTTCAATAATTTATTACAGGGGAAGTTGTTTTTACATGAGCTAATAAAACATAGCAATATTGTGTTTTGAAACTTCAGTCAAAGAGTAGCTTCAAATTCAACGAACAAATTGACGAATAAAACAAAATTTAACCTTTTTT
The DNA here is from genome assembly GCF_003086295.3 of Arachis hypogaea. Classification (NCBI taxonomy): domain Eukaryota; kingdom Viridiplantae; phylum Streptophyta; class Magnoliopsida; order Fabales; family Fabaceae; genus Arachis; species Arachis hypogaea. The sequence continues at coordinate 146,427,652 of NC_092051.1, read as the reverse complement.
AATATTTTATTTTCAGGTTTGAAACTTATTTTTCAAATATAAAAAAATATGAGAATTTATTTAATATCATATTTTATTTTAAATAATGGTTACTTTTTTTCCCACCATTCTTTGTTTTTAAAAAGTCATATCATTCTCGAAATCTTTTTTTTTTTTCATCCTCTTATTCTTCTTCAACATATTGTATCATAAATAATTCATAATAGAGAATTATAACAACCGTTCACTATAACTCGACATCCCCTATAATTATTGCCATTAATTTGTGTTGTTTCAACGACGACTGGTACTCCAAAAGATCAAAACCATATATAGTTTGATACTTTGATTATTCTTAAAGATAAATAATGAAAATGTATTTTATTTAAAATTAAGCAAATATATATTATGAATAAATTCACAATTTTAAAAAAGTATTTTAATTTTACTAAAAAAAAATTTACGTTAATTTTAAAATATTAAATTTTATTTATTATTTAAATTAACTAAATAATTAATTAATATATACTTACATATACATACACTACCTTCTCCTGCACAAAAATAAGTATTCTTTTTTCCTCAAAATAGCTGTTTATCTTTTTATTTTGAAGGTTAAATATATCACTGAAACATTTTTAAGTATTTTAAAAATATCGATATTTTAATAATTCTAATCGATTATTTTAATTAATATTATATATTTTATAATTAAAATCATAGAAGTACCTATATTTCTAAAATGCATGAAATATCTAAAATTATTCTTAGGATAAGTGATATGATTAAATAAAATAGAACTCTAAATTACACAAACATAACATTTGAAATTTGATTACATTAAAATCCTCCTTCATATCTATATAAACTGCGTTGACTTCTAACGTAAATCACTATGGAACGTAACGATTTATGTATATTTTAAATTTAAAGAAGAAACTGCTACAAGTGGTAGGGTTTATGGAAGAAGATAAAAGTTGGCCAATAAAATCCCATAGATAGCCGCAGTTTATGAGGCAAGAACCATAAGCCATAAACCACTTTAAGTGGTCGCGGTTTATGCACACAAAGAAAAAACCATTTTAAGCCATAAATCCCGTGACCTGTCGCGGATCATGTGGAGATTTAGTTGAGAAGAAATCGTGGTGAGTTGCAACGGTTTATGTTGTTGTTCGATGTAAAATCGCAATAGCTTGGCAAGGATTATTCATTTGGAGAGTTTTAAAAGAAATCTTGGAGAATTTTGTAGAGTTTTAATGGTGCTTCCCATATTGCTCGATCCATTAACGAAGAGGTTAGTATAGATCTTTTTTTTTTGTTAGATTCCAAAAAAAATTTTGATTTTATTGATTATAAGTAGATTGTTAGTGATAGTCACAAAGTTCATGATATATTGTTAGACGTGCTATTTTTGTTGGCTATTAGTGATTTTGTTAAGTAGTATGTGTAGTTTATTGATGTTGTATCAGATGATATATTGTTTTTGGAACTTTTAATGATAATTAGATAACATTGTAATTAAGGTCAATTTGTCACTTTATGTCTTTATGATATAGCCAACTAGGTATATATACATTATTTAGAGACAACAGAACATGCCTCTTCACAAATGAGTCATCCCCTACTTAGAGACCGTTGAGTTTTACCACTTAGCGAGACTAAATAACTATTAGTTCTGGCTATATGAGCCTTTAGTAAGCGCATTCATGGGGAGATGGCGTCTTAAGACGCACATTTTTCATATGTTATGTGAAAAGTGTATGATAACCTTACATGACGTGGTGTACCATTTGGAGTTGCCTATTGATGGCAAAGGGGTTAGCGGGTGCCTCATGGACTTTTCACGGTTCATTCCTGATGGAAAGCCAACGTGAGAATGGTTTAAAAAGCTTTTGGGTGAGCATCCACTGCTGAATAAGGTAAAGCAGATGACAGTGTACTTTACGTAGTTCCATGAACAGTTTAGGGTGCTCCCAGCCGATACTACCAAGGACATAGTATACTAAGAGTTATGCCTGTCGAACAAAGTGACTATGAAGCATCTTGAATTCCTCAAATTGTGCTCTATTCCCTTCATCAGTGTTTGGCATAACTCATGACTAGACCCTAGCTATGCCCCCGCAGCTTGTCCTCATAGAACAAATAGCTCTGCAAGTCTCTTATAGTAGACTTCACTAACGAAATTACTAAAAGATTCCTAATGTCTTTTAGAACAAATTTAATACATTTAGAAATATTTGTGGTCATGTACTTGAAGCGTCTCCCACTATCTTAATGTTGGAAAAGTTCACTTGTTGTAGTTTATTCTGTTTGTCCAATCACACATAGCCGGATCTTCCGTCCACAGAATATCAAACTAGTAATGAAACTCAAATTTCATCTTCGCATACACAATATTGACAAGTAGCCTTTTAACATCTTTACTCTTAAAACTCAAAGCAAATTTTGCTGTGGCATGGTGAATGCAGAATGCATGATAAGCACTTGGAGGAAACCAACTACCATTAGGGGCCTCCCGTTGTGTCTATCAGAGACAACAAGAATGGCCTGCTGCAGAATCATGTGGTAGAAAAGATTGGACAAGAGAAAAGACAACGATTCTGCATTTTCACCCTCAACAAGTGCAAACGCCACCGACATAGTATTTGAGTTCCCATTCTACGCAATTGCCAATAGCAAAATACATCTATAGTTGCCATACAAATGAATCTCATTGATGCTCACAAGTGACTTGCAATGCCAAAATGCCTCGATACATGGAGAAAATGTCCAGAACAGACGGTGAAAGTACATCGTAGAATCATAAACCTAATCACCAACTCTAACTGGAGAAGTCTTTAACACTACAATGCTTCATTGGTAGACTGCATACCGAGAATCTATCATAGCAACTCGCTATAAGACTCCTCTCAGTCTCCATATATATGTGCTATGCCTTCTACTTTGTGAGCTAAACCTTTATGTAACTAGGTCTGAAACTATAACTTGCTTCTGTTGTTTGCTGCAAAACCTTTATTGTTACCACATCATTTGCTCTAACCAACAGAAAGATAAAAGCACATATCATGTGATAATCCAATGTGAGGTTCATTATACGTCCTAACCTCCTAGGTAACCTTTTTCTGCCGAAGTGAGATCCGTATCAACTAATTGTAGCTTTTACCAAATTTCTTGCAGTTTTCATGGTATTTAAGATGGTATGACTCTAATACTCTATACTCTACTCCATGACGAATGCTATAACTCTTGACACTAAGTATAACTCTCTCTTTATTTTGGAATGATTTCCTAATCTGAAGTTCCGTTGGACTGTTTGTGTCGTGCAATCTCTAGCCACCAAAAATATACTCAAATCCAGCTATTGCGCCATCACATCTAAGTTTAATGTGAAAAAGTGTGTCAGGTATTGCTGTGTGTTGGAACTTGATGAACCATGCTGTCTAGGTGAATTGCTCCTTCGATCCTTATCATTGTCCCCAACTATCTCAACTGGATCTTTATCCAAATCATCATCTTTTCGCATTGCATTTTCAACTCAATTTGCTTCTCCATCCTCCTCACCAACAATAATCACGTGGGGACTACCACATGCATCCCCATCATTGCAATTTAAATCAACCGCAAACAATGGAGATGCAACCAATGCTGTAGTTAGGGGTGTTCGCGGTGCAGTTTGGTTTGGTTATTTAAGGAAAAGCCATCCGATCCGATCGTTTATTAAAACTGCGGTTTGGTTTGGTTCGATTTTTTTGCCAAGACCATCCGAACCAAACCAAACCAATTAAAATCGGTTTGATTTGGTTCGGTTTGTTCGGTTTTTTAAATTCAGACAAAAACAATGAACAATATGAGCACATAGCTCATCATAAATTCATAATGATACAAAATAAAAAAAGGAAGAATCATATAAAACATATAAAAAAAGATAGGAGTGGATACAACTTCTATAAAACAAGGAACAATCATAACATAATATTTATAAAAAAAACTAGATTAGTGAAAAAAATGATTCAATCAATCAATTTGTTGGTGATCTTATATTTGCAGATTTGTTTAGAGGAGCAATACATGTCCACCACTCCATTAGTTCCACCTTCACTTTCACCAATATTATCCCTCGTACTATGGCCAAACTGCAAAAATATTAAGATACAACATTAAATATCAACACAATCGTGAATCAAAACCAAAAATAGAATAACAATAAATCATCGAACTAGTTTAAGCTTTTCTGGAGAACATCTACAGTTATGGATATCCTAACAGTGAAATTTATAAATAATGTAGCAACTCAAACAGATTTTTTTAATTATGTTCTGCAATGTAGAAGCTTCCATGTAAAGAGAGTGAAATATGATATAGCTTTAAAACTATAAGAAATGGGATTCAGAGCAGTATAGCAGTGTGCATAAATTAACTAACCTTAAAAATGGAGTGGCTTTGTTGATGGATTTTATATCTGCTACTATGCAGTGCTAGTAGACTCTTTGTAAAAACAAAACTTCTGACCTGCATCTCACAATTAAAGCATTAGTAAAGTAGATTTCTCCAATTATTTTGTTAATCAACCAAGTTTCAATAACATCAATCTTCCTCAGCCATAATATTCTAAAACTAACACAAACTGTAACCATTGAAAATCTCCATAATTAGTAAATTCAAAATTCCTTCTCGTTAACATAACTATTTTCAGCTAGGTATTCATTTTTTCTTTAAATCACAATCATTTCCCCTTACTTCACAATTTAAAAAGAAGCATTAAATAAATTCATTGGTTTAACCCGCAACTTACCCTGACTCCTGTAGCAAGACCACTATTCATGATTTGCTTCATATCAATTTCAAACTAGTGAACAAATATGAACCTATAATAAACCATAACAGTTAACAGTAGCAGTAGAAATAATAAGCAATAAACAAGCACAGAACCAGCAATAAACTCAACAATAAACAGCTGAAGTTTAGATCATTAAGCAGCAATAAACAAGCAATAAACTCAACAAAACCAGATAATCTGAAGAATAAATCAAGCACAGAACCAGTAATAAACAAGCACTTTTACCAGCAATAAATCAAGCACAGAACTAGCAATAAACAAGCACTTTTACCAGCAATAAACAAATACAGAACCAGCAAGGCAGCAATAAATCAAGCACAGAACCAGCAATAAACAAGCAGCTGAAGTTTAAATCATTAAGTTATAACCCTAGGCCTAAACTGAACAACAAATCAGCAAAGTTTACCTGAATAGATGGCTCGGGCTCCATATGCACTTGAATCAGACAATCGGTGGCTGGGTGGGTGGGGTCCAGAAACGCTGCTGGGTGGACTGGAGGCGGCGAGGTCGGACGTGGCGAGGTCAGACGTGGCTCCAGAAACGCTGTTGGGTGGACCGGAGGCGGCGAGGTCGGAGGTGGCGTGGTCAGAGGTGGCTCCAGAAACGCTGCTGGGTGGAGGCTGGGTCGTGCACCGACGGTGGGGGTTCTCCTCTGTGCGGCGGTGGGATTTGGAGGAACTGAGGAAGGCTTCGATCTGGGATTTGGAGAGGGATTTGGAGAGGGAAGCTGTCGCGCATGGGTTTGGCCGTTTGGGGAAGGAGAAGGATCAAGGACGCGTTTGGGAGACAGGGGGAGTGGGGGTGTGGCCGTCTCACACTCTCACGTCTGGGTCTGGGTCTGGGCCTGGGGGGTGGGGTAGGTAGTTTTAAATTTTTAGGGTTTTGGGAAGAAGCGGTTCGGTTCGATTCGGTTAGGGTTTTGGTTGTGAGAACCGAAAACCGAACCGAACCGCAAAAAAACAGCAACACATCATTTTTTTGGTTTTTTCGATTTTCGGTTAATTCGGTTTTCAATTTTTTCGGTTCGTTCTGTCGGTTTAGTTCGATCCGGATCGGTTTTGAACACCCCTAGCTGTAGTTGGTGAAACACATGCATCGAACTTGAAGCTCCCCCTAAGCTAATCAATTAAGGGTTTGGAGTTGATCCCCTTGAACTGACGATAACATCTTCTAACTTCGCAAATAACTCACGGATTCTCACTTCTAAAAAAATTCTCCACCAATGAAAAAGAACTTGCATATCTTTATTGGACTTTATGACACGTGTCATACTTCACCCCGCTTAATACAACGGTGATGGAGATCTTATAAAATAATTTTTTTACTTGTTCAGTTCGACACATCCCAAGATTTTGTAATATATTGATTTAAATATCAACACAACTATTTGATAAACGGATAAAAACACCCAATAATTTCTTGTTGTAAACTTTATACCATATCTTTTGCTCTATTAAATCTTTCTTGTACAGTACATATGAGTTAAGAAACTATTTTCATAAGACATTGTGTTTATTTATTCTATATCACATTAATATTCATCCAATATTTATAGAGCATACAATTCATATTCATAAACCGCTACAACTTATAAAATATTATATTCAGAGCATAAATTACTACAACCTATCGTAATTTATACTTTTATTTTTTTTTCTCATAAACTATTATGACTTGTAGCGATTTCTGCTTTGTTATTATTTCTTTATAAATTCCTATATATAACTTTATATTTTATATGATATTGCATCTAAAACTTGATATCCTAAAGTAGATTATATGTAAAAACCTAAATCACAACACCAGGTCGCAATTTACATAGAATTAGATTGAAATTTTAATGTAACCAAATTTTAGATATTATATTTGTATAATTTAAACGCACATTTTATTCAATCATGTCATTTACCTTATTCCTATATCATTTGGCCGCATAAGATTGTCAAAGGACATTGTTTTCTGTTCTCTCTAAATTTGGCTTCATTCCCTGTCAAGTATTGTACTAGACCCTAATAGGTTACCGCTGCCACACCCTAGTAGCCTATGTATAAATGCTTTTGTCCATTTCTCATTATCATTTTAATTCCTCTGAAAATTTTTTATGTATTTTCTACTGGACTAGCCGCATTTGCTACAGTTAGACTATCACTTAATTCTTCCTTATCATTTTGTATATTTGCTAATGAATTTTGTGGCTAGTTAATTCTGCTAGAAAGGCCATATGTCTAATAATAATTTTGACTTGGACAAAATAGTGTTCTATTTTCCATATCTCCGTGACACCGACATTATTATCTAATCTAATAAGTAATAATAATAGATACAACAAACAAAAGGTCTTCAGTGGTCCATTATTACCAACTAACGCACGAACCATGCACATACATGTACACTTTGTTTGGATATTAAAAAAAAAACAAATAAGATAAAAAAAATAAACTTATTTATATATTATTTGGATAAAAAAAAATTATTAAGATAAAAAAAATTATAGTGATATTAATTATATTAATATTTTTATTATAAAATAAAGTATAAATATTTTTATTTATTTATATTTTATTATATTTTATAAACATTATAATTTTATATATTTAATTTAAATTATTTATCTAATATATATAATATTTAAATATAAATCTATATTATAGTAATATATTAAAATTATTAAAACTAAATTTATATTAATAATTGTTAATAATAAGGGCAATTTACTATAATAAATAATGTAGGATCCATTATTACCAGAATGCATAAAATAGAAACGGATACTAAAATGCGTTTTTTCATAATTTATGTAAATTGTGACAGGGGTCCCGCGGTTTACGAATATACGTAATCCGCTATAGGGGTGTCACGGTTTACGTGTGAATGCCATTTGTGCATAAACCGCCACAGGGGTCTAACGGTTTATGCGTTAGTGAGCAATTTGCATAAACATAGAATAAAGTAAGTCTATAGTTAACAAAAACATACATAACACACACCTAATTCAATGGAAACAAACTAAGTACAAACACATATAATACAAAAGTACATGACAAATCTGACATACATAGGTATCATCAACGAAAACATAAAATAGTAAGATACGACTCCTGTCTGTCCTCATCCTCCTCATGAGAGCGAGTCATGTCCAAATACGCCCAGGAGATGCGACCCTGTACCACATCGAGTGGCCCATCTCACTCTGGCTGGCCTCTGGCGTTGCTGTGCTGGAGGATCAACAGGCATGTCCACGCCATATGCAGATGGAGGCGTCCCTCTCATGCCTAACCAACTGTCATACAGGCTGCCAGCAGACTCATTCAAGTCTACATGAAGTTCGGGCTAGAACCCATGAGGGTTAGACATCTGCGGCTGGTACCGTTGCATATCCTCTATATCTGGGCGGTACCCCTGCGCAACGTCCATCTGGGGCTGGGTCTCCGGCACCTAATCCTGTGGGGTCTGCTGCTGAAAATGTGGAGGGTCATCATTTCGGATGAGATCTGCAAAGTCAGAATAGAAGTATGAACTCCCAACCTCGTGGTCCATATCCATCGTAAAAGTCGGACCCACCAGATCATCATATATCTATCCATGGATCTCATGGCATATCTGCGAGCTCAAAACATGTGTAAGAAGAACCTTCTGGGTCTTCGCCCCTGCCTGCTCAGTGGGTCTATCACCAGGACCACCAGATGCAACTCCTGATGAACCAACCCTGACGCTGAGGACGGCCACGCCGGACACGGTGATCGGCATGTCCGACTCCGTCGTCACCAGATTTGTCATCATGAATCATGTCATCCAGCCATCGCCACTCCCAATCTGTAGCCCGGGTACCAACGCGTCGTCACCGCTCAACGCGCCTGTTATCAGGCACGTCCAGCATCGGAACCCTAGAAGGCGCCTGTGACGACCCTCTCTAAACAACATCCTGACAGATCTCCTCGACCCTAGGATCGGCAATCAAGGAATTCGGCGACAGAAACCTATGGGCCACTCTGTACCACCATCGCAGAAAGTCTGCGGACAGCCCGGGATCAGGCACCCGGGGGATACTCAGGACAGCATCAACCCTATTATGCCAACTAAGGTGCCATACCTGATAGTGGCTTGGGAACCATCTGTCCCCACCCCTCCCATCCTTGGCATGGAGCCAGTCTATATTCGAGGCCGGCTCAGGTTCGTCCAACCAGAACCACCTCTCAATGAAAGCGCTGACTAAGGGCTCGTCCAACCAAAATCACCTAGCGTTGAGCCTCGCCAGGTGGTACGAACCATCCTTCTCCAGATAGGGTACGATCCTGTCATGCAGAGGCATGTTCTGCTACCTCCGGACACTATAAATACACCTAGTCGGCTGGAGCATGTGATAGAAGAAACCAAACATATAAAAAATTCAACACTAATTTAAAATAATCTAACACAAAAAAATACCATATTAAAGTTTAAACAGGTAACATACAGTTCCTATTTTCTAATCACAAAATTCAATGAAAGGCATAAATGATTCAAGACCTTAATCTAAATTAATTAAATACTACATTTTATGATTTAAAATAATAATTTAAATCTAAATTTAAATACCTAAATCATAGTCATAGAAAAAATATTATACGAAATACATTAACTAAAAACAACCAAACTAGCCTCTTTGTTTATGGTGCCGCAACGTGCGTAACGCCGTTGAGCCTGTAAAGACCGCGTGCCTCCGCCATAGTCCCGGCTTTGATCTCAACTCAACCAACCCACACTTTTCTTTCTTTTCCTTTCTCTCTAGAAAACCTCTCCTTCTCTCTCTAAAAAACTTTATCTCCACTACAAATGTAATCCGCGAGACCCCTAAAGCGTATTTATACTAACGCATAAAAACTGTTAGACCCCTGTCATAGTTTATGCACAAATGGCATTCACACGTAAACCGCGACACCCCTTTCGCGGTTTATGCTTATTTTCCCTAGCACGTAATCCGCGACACCCCTATAGCGGATTACGTGTATTAGTAAACCGCGAGACTCCTGTCGCAATTTACATAGATTATAAAAAAAATACATTTTGGTATCTATTTTTCATTTTATGCATTCTAGCAATAATGGATCCTACATTATTTATTATAATAAATTGTCCTAATAATAATATAACTAAAGATAATATTAAAAATATAAAAATATAACTTTTTTTTGTTTTCTTGTTTGTGATGGACTCACAAAATTGTTTTTCTATTTTTTGTTATATTCAAACGAAAAAATCATTTTTTCTTTATTTATTTTTATTTTTTTTTATCTCTAACCAAACATAATGTAATGTAACATCGTGACAAAAATTATTTATTATATTGGTCTGTTATCGGTGATATACATGTAAGGGGGAGGGAAGGTTGAATGTGTGTATGACGGTTATGCTTCTTCGCATATGCTAAAAATAAATGTAGTTATATTGTTGTACTCATGATTAATTATATTTATTGGATTTCAAAAAAATTAACAGTTTAAAATGAGTAATTTTAAGTTAGAAATCAATATTATTTTTAAATTAAAAATATTAATAAACAAATTTTTATTATTTTTAAATTTTAAATTTAAATAAACATATTTGTCTTATTTTAAATAAATATTTTTATATTATTTTTTTAAAGAGACTTCAGCCGACAAAATATGATCTTTAAGTATCTCAATAAAAGAGATAGATATTATAATTCTTTAAATATAAACTTTAATTATATATATACATTTTAATATTATTAATATTATTAATTTGAATGATTATATATATCCATATTTTTTGTTAAGGTACTTAAAAGCTATAATTTAAATGTCTCTTTAAAAAAAATAATACGAGTATGTTTATTTAAAATAAGATGAATATGTTTATTTAAAATAAAAAAATTAAATAAATTTATTTGTATTAATTTTAAAAAATATGAGTATGTTTATTTAAATTAAAATTATTAATTCTAAACCATTAATTTTTTTAAAATTAAATAAACTTAATTAAGCATACGAGTATAATAATATGATTATGTTTATTTTTATTAAATCAAATTTAATTATTAAATATTAGTTAAATAATGACAACAAATAATAAAAAATATTTTTCACAGTAAACAGTTTGATTTATTAATTTAAAAAAAAAGTCTTTGTCGTACTAAGGGAAATGTATGGAAAAATGTTTTCTTGCAGCACCCTTTTATGTGGTGCCAGATAGCATACCAAAAATTTTTTAAAATTAAATAAATTTTATCCAGAAATAGAGAACGATCACATCTGCAGATAACATTTTTAATCCTATTTTTAAGCATATTTTTAGTAATACTTTTATATCAAAATCTTTTAACCACATTATGATTTAAATATTCTTTTTATTTTTCAGTTAACATGTCACAAACTAATTCTTCATCACAAATGAAGAATGAGCCTTAAAAATATTCCAACCTATTCATCATTCTTTATACAATTTTTAGGTGCCTTATTATAGACAAAAATAAAATATATTTAAAAGATAAATATTATTATGTAGTTTAAAAATTAAAAATTTATACAATATATATATATATATATATATATTCAATTTTCAAAAGGTTAAAATTAATAATTAATTTTTTTATGTAAAATTATATCAATTTTAGAATAATTAAGATTAAGATATAAGAATAAATTTTATATTATATTTTGTGCAAGTTAACATGTATGGTGAAATGATTAGGAAAATATAATAGTTGAACATATCTATAGCATGATATATGAAGGTAGTGTCTCTTGATAATATAATTATAATTTTTTTAAAACACAAATTTAATAATATTAATTTTTATATATAAGTTATTTAATCAAACAAGTCTAACAAGTTATTTACACTCACGTGTCTCTGCTACACATTTTTTTTCTTTTTCTTTTTCTTTTTTGTCACTTTTTCGTCTTCTCCTTTATTTTTGTTATTTTTCTCTTTCATTATCGTCGTCACTAACACCACCTCCTCTTCTTCCTCCTCCTCTTCTTCCTTCTTTAATTTTCATTGGACTTTTTTCTCCTTCTCCTCTATCAGCTTATCATAATTATCATCGTTATAATCATTGTCGTCTTCTTTTTATACGTATCGTCGTTATCGTTATCGTCATTATTGTTATTGTTATCGTAGAATTTTTGCCATATCAATGACGTTGCTTGATCCAAAAATTTTTTCATAGAAATTTCTTAAGTTTTTTTTTTTGTTTTACTCTCTTAATAAGAATAAAAACAAAAAAATATGAAAAAACACGTAATACTACAAAATTACTTGGAAGATGATAAACCTACATTCATTCAACTAAAAGAAAGAAAAAAATATGAAAAAAAGAAGAAAAAATACAGCACTAAATAAAATATTTTTGTGTATTTACAGCAAATTTCGGTATAAAACTAAGATATTTATGTGTATTTTTAAGAATTTTCAGTGTATTTATACTGATAAATTCTGCATAATTCAAAACTCTTACTCTTCCTCCTCCTCATCTTCTGCTGTTTCTTTTTTTTTTTCATCATCATCATCATCTTTTTCTTCTTCTTCTTCTTTTCTTATTCATCTTTTTCTTCTTGTTTTACCTTCTCAATTTTATTGTTGTTTTACTCTCTTAACAAGAATAAAAACAAAAAATCAAACAAAAAAGAAGACGAAACACATAATGCTATAAAATTATTTGAAAGAGGATAAACCTACATTCATTCAACTAAAAAAAATAAATAAGAAAAAAAAGAAGAACAAAAAATATAATATTAAAGAAAATATTGTGTATTTATAGTAAAATTCTGTGTAAAACTAAAATATTTATGTGTATTGTTAAAAATTTTCGGTGTAATTATATTGATAAGTTATGCATAATTCAAAACTCTTTCTCTTTCTCCTCCTCATCTTCTGCTGCTTCTTCTTCTTTTTCTTCATCATCATCATCTTTTCTTTTTCTTTTGTTATTCATCTTTTCCATCTTATTTTACCTTCTTAAGTTTTTTCTTGTTTTATTCTCTCAAAAAAATAAAAAAATCAAAATAAAGATAAAGAAGAAACACATGATGCTGCAAAATTACTTGGAAGAGGAAGAACCTACATTCGTTCAACTAAAAGCAAGAAAGAAATAAAGAAAAAAAGAAGAAGAAAAAAATGCAGCATTAAAAAAAATATTTTTGTGTATTTATAGTAAATTTCGGTGTAAAACTAATACATTTATATGTATTGTTAAGAATTTTCGATGTATTTATACTGATAAGTTCTGCATAATTCAAAACAACTCTTAGGATGAAAAAATACAGCAACAACAATAAAAAAAGAATAATAAAGAGAATGAAATAGGTTTGTTAAGTCAGAGTTAACTTGTTTAGACTTATTTGCCAAAAAGACTTGTATGTATAATAAGCTTCAATTTAATAATAGTATCAAAATCAGAAGAGAGAATTATATTATGAGTTAAAAAATATTTATAATAATATAACTCCATATGAAAAAGCATTTATTTTATTTAAGAAATTTATCCTTTATATTATTAATGTTGTAATATTTTTATCTAGATTTTTTAAGTTTATTATATATATTTATGTTTAGTTATTATAGGATTATATCTTCTGATCTATATATTTTTTATCTTTTTAACTGTTAAAGAAATGCTATATACACTGTTAAATTTGAACTTTTTTTAAATATTCTTTTACATAAATTTAAATAGATATTTAGTAAATAAAATTATAAAATCTATTTATTATGCGTTGGACAGTAGTAGTAATATTTTTTTTTATCAAAACTATTGATAATAACCTTCTGTAAAATACAATCGATTATTTTTCGATGAAACAAAACTTATTTATTTTTCTGAGTTTTACAATTTAATAATTTTAACATTTATTTATTTATTTATTTATTTATTTATTTATTTATTTGGCAGTGATTAAGAAGTAAGGACACCTAGCTAGTTGTAAATTCTACAGTGTAATTGTATGGCATTAATATTTCATGTAGGTTGCATAAATACCAACATGTTGTTGTGATGAGTTAAAGTCCAACACCAAACAATGTTGCTTTCATTCCTGGTTGGTGTTATTCTATGCGAGCTCCGAAAAGGGACCATAAATTAGACGCACGTAGAAGTTTTAAGATAAGGTGTAAGAATACACTAATAATTATATTTATATATATGCATGGACGGAGAGATGAAACCAAAAATGTATATGTGACTATGTGACTACCTTACTTTTTGCGGTTTTTGTGGAAAACATAATCATAATTTTCTTAAAAGATAATATATTGCTTATCATAAAAAGTAATACGTTGGCTTCCTTGGAGTTGTTGTTAGCCATATTTTGAGAGTTTTCACACTGTGAAAGGTATTATCCTTTTTCCAAATAGTGGAAAGGTTGAGAAAAAAAAATGTTACTTCCCTCCTTTTTCTTATTTTAATATCACTCAAGAGAAATGTTGGTTGATGGGAGGAATGAACTTTAGCTATGAAAATGATTTAGAAGATTTTATATATATTGACCAATTCTTCCTCTTGTACAATAGAATGGAGCAAAGGGATAATGCTTGAGGCGTTTTGTTTAATATACAAAATACTAGTCAAATTTAAATATCAATCATAATAAAGAGTTTAATAAAAACAAATAAAAGGTATATAGGGAAAATTTAAAAATAAGATGAGAATATATATATATATATATATATATATATATATATATATATATATGCTTGTATAGGTTGAGCTATTATAGGTTGATTTGTAGGTTGATTTGTTTCTTGTAAAGGTTGAGGTTCTTGTAAAGGTTGAAGTTCTAGATCTTGTACGGATACTGTAGGTTGGGGATTGCCATCCATTCTTTGAACGTTATATACATGTATTCTTGATTCTATCTCTAAAAGTTTGTCTCATGCTTTGTACATGTAAGTAATGCACCCTTCTAACATAATGAATGCGTTTATTCTTAATAGTTTGTCTAGCGGTTTTTACTGATTTTTTGGTTTTAATTTGTTGTAGAAGCTTTTTGGTTCTGATTATTTTCTTGTCCATCTTTTTTATTTCTACTTTTAATTCCGAAGATTCAGTTATTAGTTCTCTTATTTTTCTATCTATTGCCATTACTCTTGTTTTCATATTTCTTCTAACTAATTTTAAAGATCTAAGCCTTTTATAAAACTCTTTCATGGTATAAAAATAATAACTAAGAAAATAAATAAAAGAAAGATAGTAAGCTTACAAAGATAAATTTGTACTTTTATTGCTTGCAGAGTTGATACACTTCTTGAAGATGATTACAAATACTTGGAGAATTTATAAAGTAAGAAGATATAAGAGTAGAGAGATTTCTTGAGCTTTCAAGTTTTTGATGATCTTGAATGAGTGAGGCCTTTGGTATTTATAGATCTCAAATGATGACTATTTGGGTACTGTTTGCCGACAGTACTGTTTGCTTTTACTGTTTGCCGACATTCACTGTTTGCTTTTACTTTTTATTTTTACTTTTTTACTTTTTACTTTTTACTCTCTTTTTTTTTTTTTTACATTGATTGGCCTTTTACATTGATTGCATATACAGTACTTGTTACATCTCAAATGGGTCTTGAGAGTCTTGATAGTAATGAGCTGGACTGGACTGGACCTCTTCGTCTTCTTCAAGAGGTACGGTCTGTATTGCTTGTAGAGAGCTTTGGATATCTTCTACTGAGGTTGCTGCAGCTAGGGCTGCCATAATTTGTCTCTTTTGTGCTAAGAATTGGGTCTTTTTTTTATAAGCTATTTGTTCATTGGTGGTGCTTGAGGTTGTTATTGCTGGACGCTTTCGTGATGTTGTTAACCATTGATCAATAGCTGCTCTTCTTAGTAAATTTATATCATATTTGTTCCACCATTTAATTTTTATTACTCTTACTAGATATTGTATGCTTGGAGATTCTTCATATGCTGCTGAATCATATTTCCATGTCATAATCCAGCTTATTCCCATGGCTGCTATGAATGAAATGAACTTATATTCTTGTAGGAATGATGACTTGCTTTTAAAGTATTCATACGCCATACTGGCTTCTTTTGGGATGAAAGCTTCCATTGGTCCAAAGTTCTGGAACCATGCTTGAAACCATTTGGGAAATTGTAATGATATCCCCTTTCTGAACCAAATGAACCAAGAATGAGGATTTGGTGATAGAAATAAAACATGATTCTAAGCTTCTTGGTAATCATAGTAGGTATAGTTCTGAGGTTCAAATTTTAATGATAAGTTTTTAGACTGATATGGGGTATTTCCCAATCTTGCAAAGATAATATTTTTATAATTTTTATTTTTGAATAAATAGGCTGCTTGGTGTTGGAATCTCTGTAATATGTTAACTCAATGGATCCGGTGTCTACTAATATGAATTCATAAAATTTTTGAGTTTTTTGTGGGTTAATAGGAATATAATGAAAAGTATTTGGGAAAATAGTCTTGTATAGGATTTTTCTGTCTTTTTTGAACCACTCTTTTTCAATGGTTAATATCTTTATAGGATTGGGTTTTTCATAGTAAGAAAATTGTTCTTTCAAGGGTTGAGTATTATAGAGGTCGGATGGTTGTAGTAATGAGAATTTATTATTAGTAGTAATTAAAGGGCTCTTAGAAGGTGATGACGATGATAATGCAGCTTTTACAACTTGTGAAATTGTCATAGGTCTTAATGATAATTGTTTTGCTGGTACAACAGTAATAGATAATTTTGTTTCTTTTATTTGGTCAAAAGGTTGACCATAATCTTCACTGGAGGCTGCTTTTTGCTCCATTCTTTCCCTGCAAAAATTCTCTAGTAAGAAAGTCAGGGAGTGAATTTAGTTCTCCTTTTATATGTTCAATAGTAAAATCGAAACATGATAAAATAGCTTGCCATCTTGCAAATATTTGTTTTGAAACCAAATTTTTAACATCATTTTCTAAAACATTTGGAGCTGCTTTACAATCAGTTCTTATTAAAAAGGTTTTATTAAATAAATCTTCTTGAAATTTTGAAACACATAATACTATGGCAAGTATTTCTTTTTTGACTGTGGGGTAGTTCTTTTGAGTTTGGTTCCAAATTCCTGAATGATATTTTACTATTTGTTCTTTTGAGTTATTAGGAGGTATTTGTTTAAGAATTCCTCCATATCCTAATTCTGATGCGTCTGTTTCTACAATTAATTTAGCCGATGGGTCTAGTATACTTATACAAGGTATTTCTTTTACTGCATTTTTTATTTTTATTATTATGGAAGTCATTTCTTTTGTCCATGGAGGTGAATTTTTTCTTAGTCTCTTATAAAGAGGTTCGCATGTAACTCTTATTCCAGGTAAGAATTCTGCTACATAATTTAAACATTCCAAAAATCTTTGTAGTTATTTTTTGTCAGTTATTTCATTTGGAAATTTATCTGCAAATTCAATGGCTCTTTTAATAGGTACTATAGTTCCTTGATAAATTTCATATCCTAAGAACCTTACTTTAGTTGTAAAAATTTTCATTTTCTTTTCTGATAAAACTAATCCTTGTTCTTTTATAATATCCATGAATTTTTCTAGATGATATATATGCTGCTTTATTCCTTTTGAGTATACTAATACGTCATCAAGATATACTATAATAAATTCTATATGCGGGTAAAATATAATATTCATTATTTCTTGAAATTCGCTTGGGGCATTTTTTAATCCTTGAGGCATTACATTTCATTCGTAATGTCCAAAGGGTACTATAAAAGCTGTTTTATATCTATCTTCCTCTTTTACTGCAATTTGATAATATCCTGATTTTAAATCAAATTTTGAAAAGATATTTGCTTTATTTAATCTTTTAATTAAATCACTTTTATTTGGTAAAGGATATCTAATCCATTTTAATACCTTGTTTAGAGGTTTATAATTGATAACTAATCTTGGAGCACCTCTTTCTATTTCAGATGCTTTCATCACATAGAAGTCTGTACAGCTCCAGAGTGATTTTGAAGGCCTTATTAGTCCCTTATCTAGATATTCTTGTATTTCTTTTTTACAGTATTCTAGATACTCTTTGTTCATATGTATCGGTTTTGCTTTTGTTGGTATATCTTTTTCATTAAACCCATCTTCATATGGTAAAGCTATTTCATGTAATTTTCTATGTTGAAAAGCTGTGGGATTTAAACTACATAATTCTTTTTTAATTTTTTCTTCGATTGCTTTTATTTTATCTTGTATTTCTGGAGTTTGTAATTGTTCTTTTATTCTTTTATGTGTAACTTCTTGGTTTAAGTAGTTAATTTGTCTTGTCTTCCTTTCTATAATATTAACTTGACGCGGTAAGTGTTGTAAAATTTTCTCTAGACTCAAACAATTAATTTGTCTTACTTATGTTTCCATTACACTAACATGTGTAGATAGGTGTTGTAACATATTGAGTTCATGCTGTTTTGGTCTTGTGAGAAATTCAAAATGGACAGGATGATTGGGAATTCTTGTACAGGTTATTCCGTCGATGTCGATATTAAAGGGATATAATAATAATGTAAAAGGATTTCCTAATATAACTTGATGATATATATTTCTTGCTAAAAAGAATGTAGTGGCAAAGCATACCCTATTTTTACAAATTTTTGCTTTAGATAATTTATAGTCTATAGTCATTTTGTCATTTTCTGTCATTAAGACTCTTTCTGTAGTTTTCTCATAATATTTTATGGGTATTAATCCTTCCTGTATACAATTAACATCAGCTCCTGAATCTACCATAGCTATTAAATCAAATTTTTCTTCTCCTACTATTAAAATTATCGTAGTGAACCATTTTTAACTTACTAATAATGTTAAAATATATATATATATATATATATATATATATATATATATATATATATATATATATATATATTCTCAAGGTATTTTTAGCTTGACAAATCAAGGAGACAATAACTAATCACTGCGGATATGATGAGTTTTATTTAAAAGTTTATCGTAGGCTAATAAATTGCTACATATATACTAATACATACAAAATTATGATAATAGATGAGTTGATCATCGGATCAGCCTAAATTGATTATATAAAATATGTAGCTAATAATAATATAATAAAAAGAAAAAGTGATTGCTCAAAACGATAACGTTTCCTTAAATATATAAAGTGTGGGCATTTACGAATGAATAACTCAACAACACTAAATTTAATAAGTTCTGATATTATATATTTGGCCACCATTATATAAATGATAAAAATATTTTTTTAATTTGTTTATTTGGCCATAGTTAAAAAATATATTTTAAAAATGTGAGTTAATAATAGAAGTATAAAATATGAATAAAATGGAATCAACAAGTAAATTAAAAAATTTAAGAGAATGAATAATTAAATGATTCAAACTGATAGATTAAAAATTAATAATTTTAACTAATATTAATTCAAATGATACTAGATTTCTTAAATCAATACAAATAATTTTTTTTAAAATTTTAATTTTATAATAAGTTTTTTTCAAAAAAATAAAAAATAAATAAGAATTGTTAGACTAAAAATAAAATAATTAGTAATAAGAATTGATACATTAAAATATAGATAGATCATCAAAAATAAAAACAAAAAAATTATAAAAATTATAAATAAAAATTAAACTTGTAAAAAATTATTAAATTCAATAAAAATAAAAAATATCAAAATGATAATGAAATAGAAGCAGAAAAATAATATTATAAAATTTATAAAAAAAATAATAAAAAGATAAAACAATCTTCTAATAAAATTTTTGTTAAAAATTTAAACTTTAAACAAATTAAAAAATTGGTATCAAAACTAAAGTAACAATTTCAATAATATAGTAACACTTTTTAATAATGACAACACTTTTAATCTATGTCATGTGTCAAAAATGTTTTAAATATCTTTGCTTAAATCTTCGTCTATATATTTTATAATCAATTGAATCTAACTTATCCCATAAATTAATTCAAGAAGTGAATGTTTCACACTTATAGCATCATAAAAAAAATTATTTTTGATAAATATAAAACTTGTAATAACGGTAAATAATAATTAGTAATAAATTTTAACCACCAGCTTGCAATGACTTGTGTACCCTCTTTGCGTGTCTTCAAAATAGAAAAATACTAATTTAACAATTAAAAATAACTAATCAACCAACAACTACTGGAAAAAAAAATTGTGTCTTCTAAAAGTCATGTATTTTGGTTAAGTACAAAAAAAAAAAAGTCATGTATTTTGGTTAGTTACATCTTCGTCTATCTTTTGTGGAGAATGAGAAGATAGATCATCGATACAGTTATTTTTTGTTTCGCATGTAGCTTGTCTTGATTTTTTTTTTCTTTATTTTAGGAAAAATGTTGCTATCCTAGGTCCATAAAAAATACCGGTTTCACTATTATAAGGAGAAAATTAAGGTTAAAAAGGAAACGAAGTTCAAATAATAAAATGATAACCACGTGATAATTAAAAAAGAAGGCATAAATTTAGATGGAAACACGGATCAGAGAATTAATGTATGTGAAATGTCACGCTTAAAAAGAAGAAGAAAAATTGAAAAAAAGAAACGATATACTTTGCTACGAACCTTTATTCTGTACATTTGGTCCTTTAACAGATTTGATTGTTACGTTACGTATGTGATGTGATAATTAGGTATTTACTTCCTTATATGTCAAACACTGTCTTTATCATTTGATTATGAATCTTGTTTCAAGTAAAATTAGTGGCCATGAATCTTTCATAAATTAAAATATGACCCACTACCTTTTCATGATTTCATATTCATACTAGCTACTATTCTAAAAGGAGAAGGCCTTTTGTTTAAAATTAAAACCTTCTCATGAAAAGGGATTTGATTAATTTCCACCTCCCAAACAGTAATTAAAATGAGGGCCTGTGAAAAATGAACCAATTTGGGATGATCTAATAGTTATCTCTTTAATCTGTTTAAATATGTGTGGGGTTCGAATCTCATCTTTACATGTAACAACTTATTAATCAGCGATAAATTTTTAAATAGAATTCTAATCCGCCACAAATTAATTTTTGGATTATCAGACTAAAAAATACAAAAATAAATATACTAAATAATACACATTTCCTTTTCTGATTAGGGATGGCAATGGGTCTCTATAGGGCGGGAATTCCACCCCCATCTCCCGTTTTCATTTAATAAAATGCTCCCGTCTCATTCTCATCTTCGTCACTTGTTACCGTTTATTTCTTTTCACGAGAGAGGCAGATATCCGCAGGTATCTATGAATATTAAGTTTTAGAGAAAATATCATTCCCTTTTCCTGCGAGATATTAAAATGACACTCTTCTTCCCTTTATTTATAAAATATATATTTCTCTCCCTTATAATTTTTAAAAAACTTTCTCTTTAATCCATTTTAAAGTTTTTGTATTACTTATATTAACTTTATCCATTTTTCAAGAAAAAATAAATTATTTTTATAAAAATATCCTTTAACAAAATTTTTATTTTTTATCATTAAATTTTGCTTACTAAAATACTCTTTAATAAATTATTTTTTATTGATTAAATTATATTTTTACCAAAATATTTTTTAAAAATTTAATAATTAAATTTTTTTCTAAGATACCCTTCAATAATTTTTGTATATTTTATTATTAATTTTTTGATATCAATATATATTATTTTAATATTAAATAAAAAAATTTTAGTAAGATTATTTTTTAATATAAATATATATTGATTGTTATACATATTAACAATAGTAAGATTTTTTTATTTAATGTTAAAATAATATATATTGATATCGAAAAATTAATAATAAAATATAAAAATAATTGCTAACAAAAATTTTGGTCAAATTATAATTTAATAATTAAAAAATTATTGAAGGATATATTAGAAAAAAATAATTTAATTATTAATTTTTTAAAAAAATATTTTGATAAAAATACAATTTAATTAATAAAAAAGTAATTTATTGAAGAGTATTTTGCTAAGTAAAATTTAATGATAAAAAATAAAATTTTTGCTAAAGGGTATTTTTGTAAAAAATAATTTATTTTTTCTTGAAAATAGATAAAGTTAACATTAGTTAACACAAAAAAATTTAAAATGTATTAAAGATGAGGTTTTTTAAAAGTTATAAAGGAGGAGAATATATATTTTATAAATAGAAGAGAGAAAAGTGTCATTTTAACATCTTATAGGGGAGAAGAGTAATATTTTCTCTAAATTTTGATATTTTAAAAACAACATTAATACAACCATATAAAATCTAATACAATTTAACAAAATATATTAAATCAAACACAAATCAAATACAAATTTAACATAATAACATATACATAAAATTTTTAATATATAAATTAAAATAAAATAAATTGAGATTACCTATATAACTTATATATATATATATATATATATATATATATATATATATATATATATATATATATAAAGGAATTTAAGTAAAAATTTTTTGCAAAAATTTTACAAATTCCTGTGGGACGAATACCTCGATTCGATTTTTGATATAGATTTTTTTTTTCATCCCTATTCCTGACATTCCCAAGAATCTTAAGCATAATTGCTTGGAAAATCACATTTGAAGTTCACTGATATAGTTAGTTATATATAGGATTAATTAATGTTTAAGTTTGACTCTATTACTTTGAACAATGGAATAATATGTAGTCCATATCTGATTTTGTGTTTTCCATGTGTAAGATATACATATACGACAGATTTATTTTTTATGGTAGAAATGATGACAAAATTTTTACATTCATACATCAAAATATGTTCATTAAAATTTTTTTTTTACATCTTTATAAACTATGATTCAGTTTTTTTTCCTCCAGTCGATATAGAGTTTCACATTATATGGAGTTTCACATACATTATATATTTGTATGAGTTATTCTAAATTATTTTGTTTTGACCTACTTAAGAGTTGAGAATTGAGATCATTATTAGTAATAATTATCTACCACTTTTTAAAAATAGTCCTGGGCATGACACATATTATGATTTTTTATGTTCAAATTTGCCTAATAATGTCACTTTTAAATCCATAAATAAATTCGAATTAATATTTCTAATAATATATTATTAAAAGTGACTAACAAATATTTTGAGAAAAATACTCCTATTATTTCACTATTAATATTTTCCAATACATTATACTGCCATACATTTTTAAATCATTTTATAGCCTGAGATATAAGAGAGTTAAAACTTATAATAAAAGACTTAATTAGTGTCAAATACTCATTCACAAACCGTACATTTTTTTTTTTGGGTTGACTAAACCGTATACATTTAATGTCAAATAAAGTAATTACAGAAAGAATTTGTCAAAAAAAATATGTTGATCAATCTTGATTAAAAAAAATTAATCTCGCGATTATTTTTTTTATGAGGATCTATCTCGTAATTATAATTGCGTATCAAAGACAGGTTTTGCACTATCCAAGTGTTGTGAAATAAATAAAGAAAAATATAATAAATATAAAAGTAGAAATAGAAAATCTAGTATTAATATTAGCTAATATAATAATCTCAATATAATAGGAATAATTTATATAACTATAATAAAAGAGAGAGAAGTGTTAGCAGTGTATAAGAAGGAGGAGAGAGAAATATTTTATTGTTTGTATCATGTACGTAAGGCTATGAAGCCTTATTTATAGCTTTACAAATTCAATTTTCATTAAAGTTGGTCTATATAATAATCTCAATTCTCTCTCTTGAAAACTTCAGCCGCCCGTATCATTAATGGGCATCCATTTGTTATTCTTATCACAACACTCCTCCTTGGATGACCATTTAGGATTATTGTTTCGTTAAAACCTTACTAAAGAAAAATTTAATGGGAAAAAAACCTTAGTGAAAGAAAAATAGTACAATATCCTTTGTGATGGGGACTGCCTCATTAAAAACCTTGTCAAGAAAAACCCAATGGGAAAAAAACTTGACCAAGGAAAAAAGAGCACAATCTCTCCCTCTTGCCGACATCATTTAATGTCTCGAAATCGGCGCATCCCAATCTCATGTACCAATTTTTCAAAGGAGGATTTTGAGAGTGACTTTGTAAATAAATCTGCAAGATTATCACTTGAGCGGATCTGTTGGATATCAATTGTCCCTTGATTCTGAAGATCATGAGTGAAGAAGAATTTGGGAGAAATATGCTTTGTTCTATCACCTTTAATGTATCCACCTTTAAGTTGAGCAATGCATGTTGTATTATCTTCAAACAGTTGGAGCTATCTTATGATCAATCAGTCCACGTGATGACAGAATATATTGGATCAAACTCCTGAGCCAAAAACACTCGCGACTAGCTTCATGTATCGCTAGTATTTCGGCATGATTAGAGGATGTTGCAGCAATCGTCTGTTTCGTGGATCTCCAAGATATAGCTGTTCCACTATATGTGAACAGGTATCCTGTTTGAGATCTCCCTTTTTATGGATCAGACAAGTATGCAGCATCTGCATAGCCAACTAGTTGTGACTTGGATTCATAGGGATAAAACAATCCCATATCAACTATTCCATGAAGATATCGAAAGATTTGTTTGATTCTATTCCAATGTCTTCTGGTTGGAGAGGAACTATATCTTACTAGTAAATTCACAGCAAATGATATATCAGGTCGTGTATTATTAGCAAGATACATTAGCGCTCCAATGGCACTAAGATATGGTACTTCTGGACCAAGGATATCTTCATTTTCTTCTTTAGAACGGAATTGATCCTTCTCCACATCCAAAGACCTTACGATCATTTGGGTACTTAATGGATGTGACTTATCCATATAAAATCTCTTCAAGATCTTTTCTGTGTATGTTGTTTGATGAAGAAAGATCCCACTTTTTATATGCTCGATCTGTAGGCCGAGACAAAATTTAGTCTTTCCAAGATCTTTCATCTCAAACTCTTCTTTTAGAGTTTTTATAATTGTTGGAATCTCTTCAGGAGTCCCAATGATATCTAAATCATCAACGTACACAGCAATTATAATGAATCCAGATGTAGATTTCTTTATGAAAACACATGGACAGATATCATCATTCTTGAATCTATTTTTTAGCCAGATACTCAGTAAGACGATTATACCACATTCGTCCAGATTGCTTCAGACAATATAAAGATCTTTGCAATTTAACTGAGTATAACCCTTGCGAATATTCACTGGGTGGTTTAGATATCTTTAGTCCTTCAGGGACTTTCATATAGATATCCCGATCTAATGAATCATATAAATAGGCTGTTACCACATCCATTAAATGCATATGCAGTTTATGATATGCAGATAAACTGACCAAATAACGCAATGTTATCGCATCCACTACAGGGGAATACGTTTCTTCATAATCTATACCTGACCTCTAAGAAAAACCTTGTGCTACAAGTCGAGCTCTGTAGCGTACAACTTCATTTTTCTCATTTTGTTTTCTCACAAATACCCATTATATGTAAATATTTCATTGACAATTGTCTTATTTTGGTTTCATTTCTCTCCTGTAAAGACATAATTTATCAAGATTTTGTTATTTTCACAATTTTCAGGTACCTGAATGTCTTCTGGACTTAAAACTATATCAGAACTTTGGACAACTGCAGGTGTCTCTACTATGTCTTTTTCAATTATTTACTTTTCTTCGCTTTCGAGGATTTTTGTCTTTGGAACCGACATGCCTACCACGCTTCTGGCGTGTATTTGCTTTAGTGGCAATTTGTCCAACTGGGACATCAATTTGAATTGGGACATTTTTCGCTGATATATACACTTGGTTATCCTCTTTGTATCGGAAAATGCATCAGGCATTTCATTTGCTATTCTTTACAAATGTATAATCTTTTGAACTTCTAGTTCACATTGCCCTGATCGAGGATCTAAATGCATCAAGGATGACGCATTCCAATTAAGTTCCTTTTCAAGAAGCTTATTCTCTCCCCCTAATGTTAGAAATTTTGATTCATCAAAATGACAATCCGCAAACCGGGCTTTAAATACATCTTCAATTTGTATCTCAAGATATCTCACTATAGACGAAGAATTATATCCAACATATATCCCTAATTTTCTTTGGGGTCTCATTTTGGTGCGATTAGGTGGTGTAATGGGAACATATATCGCACACCCAAATATTCTTAAATGGGAAATATTTGGATACTGGCCAAAAGCTAATTGCATAGGAGAGAACTGATGGTAACTCGTTGGCCTCAAACGAATAAGTGCTGCGGCATGTAAAATAGCATGCCCCCAAACCGAGGTTGGGAGATTTGTTCTCATAAGTAAGGGTCTAACAATTAATTGGAGGCGTTTAATAAGTGATTCTGCTAGCCCATTTTGTGTGTGAACATAAGCTACTGGATGTTCAACACTTATTCCATTAGCCATACAATAAGTATCAAAAGTTTGGGAAGTAAATTCACCAGCATTATCAAGACGAATTGCTTTGATTGGATTTTCTGGAAATTGTGCTTTTAATTGAATAATTTGAGCCAATAATCTCGCAAACGCCAGGTTGCAAGAGAACAATAAGCACACATGTGACCATCTCGAAGATGTGTCTATTAGGACCATAAAATATCTAAAAGATCCACATGGTGGATGAATAGGTCCACATATATCACCTTGAATCCTTTCTAGGAATTCAGGGGACTTAAATCCAACATTTACTGGTGATGGCCTTAAAATTAACTTTTCTTGAGAACATGAAGCACAACAAAATTTACTAGTTTTAAGAATCTTCTGGTTCTTTAGTGAATGTCCATGGGAGTTTTCAATAATTCTCCTCATCATGGTTGTTCCCGGATGACCCAATCGGTCGTGCCAAATTATGAATTTATTTGGGCTAGTAAACTTCTGGTTTACAATGGCATGTGATTCAATTGCACTAATCTTGATATAATACAACCCAGATGAAAGTGAGGCTAACTTTTTCTAATATAACATTTTTATTTAAATCATGAGTTGTGATACATAAATACTCGTGATTTTTCTCATTCATTGTTTCAATATGATATCCATTTCGGTGAATATCTTTGAAACTCAACAAGTTTCTCAGAGACTTGGTAGATAATATTGCATTATTTATTATAAATTTTGTTCCTCTGAAAAAAAATTATAGCTCTTCCGGAGCCTTCTATCACATTGCTTGAGCCAATAATAGTATTAACATATTATTCTTTTGGCACAAGATGGGTAAAATATATATCACGTTTGAGAATAGTGTGCGAACTTGCACTATCCGTAAGGCATACATCTTCATTACATATCCTTGTCATTTTCTTCAAAGACAAATAATAATAAAATGAGTAGTATGCACAGTTAAATTGAATACTTGATCAGAATTATTTTTCTAAGAAATACTGCACATAAAAATAATGTCATATACTAAAATTTCATTTTAAAACATGACATATTTAATGCTTTCAAGATTCATAACCATTAATATTTCATTATTTATATACATCATATTTGAACCTTAAATACATAGAAAATAAAGTTTAACAATAAGTTCTTTACATTATTTATTTATATGAATACTTAACAATCTCACACATTAAACTATTCCATCATTTATCAAATGACCAATATTTCCTTCAGGATCCTCAAAGAAATCAGATACATCATAATGAGTGGTGGAATTTTCAGCATCATTTGAAACGAAATTCGATTCTTTTCCCTTGTCGTCCTTTTTTAAAAATGCCTGGTAAAGATCGACTAGGTGCCTTGGGGTACGGCAGGTACGTGATCAATGGCCATTTCCACCACAACGGAAATACTTATCCTCTGTTAATTTATTCTGCCCGATATTTCTTTCTTTATCCCACTTCTGGCGAGATCCTCTCTTTTGAATATAATTTTTTTCCTTTCATAATTTTTCTTGTTATCAAAATCTTGTCATTTACCTCTTTTAGGGTTATAATTTGCCACATTTGCTTCAGAAAATGGGGCAGCGCCAGCTAGGCGCGCTTCATGATTTCTTAAGAGCAACTCATTGTTTCGTTCAGCAACAAGAAAGTAAGAAATTAGCTCAAAAAAATTTTTAAATCCTTTTTCTCGATACTACTACTGCAGGAGCACATTCAAGGCATGGAACGTCGAGAAAGTTTTCTCTAACATATCGGGCTTGAGGAGGTATCGCTGTCTTTTGATGATTGACCTTTCTTCAAGGTCTTTCCACAGATTTGCAAGATCTTTTAATGTGGGATATTGATTTTTCAATTATACGTCAAGATGACAATGAAGAAAAATCATAGCCTTAACTATATCTTTCTGGGATGTATTATTTTCAACTTTAATGATATATTCAAGATCCATTGAATCAAGATGTATTTTAGCATCTAGTATCTATGATAAATAATTTTTTCCACATATATTAAGAGCATTAAATTTAAGATGAAAGAGTTTTGACATAATAAAAATTTGTTACCTGGAGTCTTCCTAAAATTTTGTTAGAACTTCGTGCTGATAACGTGTTGTGAAATAAATAAAGGAAAATATAATAAATATAAAAGTAGAAATAGAAAATCTAGTATTAATATTAGCTAATGTAATAATTTCAATATAATAGGAATAATTTATATATTTATAATAAAAGAGAGAGAAGTGTTAGCAATGTATAAGAAGGAGGAGAGAGAAATACTTTATTGTTTGTATCATGTACGTAAGGTTATGAAGTCTTATTTATAGTTTTACAAATTCAACTTTCATTAAAGTTGGTCTACATAATAATTTCAACTCTCTCTCTTAAAAATTTCAGCTGCCCATATCATTAATGGGTATCTATCTGTTATTCTTATCACAACACCAAATACTAATTTTTTACATTTTTTAATTTTTTCCGACCACTTTCATTTTTTTTAACATAAGCATTTTGTTTTTTTTTTTTTTTTGAAAGGATATACATTTTCTAAACCACTCAACCTTCTTTTCTTGCAAGGTAAGAAATTTCACCACTAAACTAAGCACATGCAAGATTAATTTTAATCAAACTCTAATAATTTCGGGATATTTTTTAGGTGGGTACTCTAACAAAAATTTTATAATTGTCTTTATATAAATTTTTACTCTTGGATAATAAATTATAGAGTTAGATTTTGATATATTATAAAAGTGTTATTTTTGTTTAAAATATGGTCAAATAAATAAATCACACTTTCTTTTATTTCTCACGGTATCTCTCAACCCGACAGGCCAAGGACTAATATGCCGCTGTACTGAACTCCATTTAAGGGTTAATGTGTTGCTGCATGCACAAGACGAAATTTAAATTCTAACACTTATTTAAGCGGACTAGTAAATTAACTACTAGACTAACCCAATCTGATTAAATCACACTTTTATACAAAACATTTTCATGAAATATGTTTTGGGCATTTTTATTTAAGTAGTTGTTTATTTTTTTATATTTCTTTTTTTATGCCCAATTTTTTCAGTTTAGAGAAGAGGGCCAAATAAATATACGCTTTTTTGGTCAACAATAAATACACATCGATATATTACAATAGGTTTGCTGTAGATCCACATGAGGTTTTGGCCCAATATGATAGACAATGACATTGGCACATTGTTATATCAGTCCCGTCAATAACCAATACATTTTTTTTAAATACCAAAAAAAAAATCAGATTTTTTCTTTTTTTTTTGTTAATTAAAAAATAATTTTAAATGCTATTTTATCAGTATTAGTATATTATTGTTGCATTATGGTGGAATGTGGCTAAAATGAGCGTTTATAGTGTCCTGATTGTGACTTGTGAGTGACCTAATGAATGTGTGTCACGTATGATAAAAAATCATTAAAATCCTGATATTTTTAAAATTTTTTGTTTCTGGCAAAACAAAAATTATATTTATATTTGATTTTAATATACTAACAATAAAAATAATTTTATATGACAATCAATTCATATATTTAAATAACTTTTTAAATAATAAATTTAAAAATAAAATATTTTTGTTACCATCACAATACACGATTAACTTTGTAAAACTCTTTCACATTTTTGCTAATATGACAATATTCTTCAAAGTTGTAACTTTATTTATGTATCATTATTTTACAATGTTTTTACTTAAAAAATTTGATACGTTTATAAATTAATATATTCTAATTAATAATGTATTTAAATATATTTATTATTTATGAGTTTTCCAAAATTTTAAAATGGCAATTACTAATTAGTATTTTGTATTTCGCTAAAGTTAGTTACCTTAAATAATGTCGTAGAAAATGTCAGATTTTAATTCATGCACAATTTGTATTTTTTTTATATTATTCAAATGAAACAAATTATTTTATTTCTTTGAACTATAAATTATGAGCAATTTAGTTCCATGATTATAATTTTTAAAAGGGGATAAATTGATTTTGTAAATTAATTATTTTATTTTCATTTTTTAATGAAACAATGCATATTCAAAACAATTTAGGGATATTTGGTTATACATAATTAGAAACAACTATATTAGTTTTATATTAAAATCATCTATTAAAATTAGTCATTAAGATAAAATATTTGTTATAATACAAAATAAATTTATTATATTAAAATTAAATTAGACAACATATGTATTTATATCCAAATACCATCATAATAGTTGATTTTAGTATACAAATAATATTTTTAAATTAAAAAATTGTAAGAGTGGATTCACATGTATATATCGAATAATTAAGAGTATAGCATATTAGCATTCCTATTTATTTATTTGTTTATTTATTTATAAAGATGCACGTTTAAGAAGATTAAATTTCAAAAAATAGATTTACATTTTTCTTAAATATAAAATATAAAATGCATAAATATGACTTGTATTTTATTTTAGTAAAAAGTGAGTTAATTTTTTAGGAAGAGAATTTATCTTTTATTTTTACATTTGTATGAAATAGTACTGTTTTCAATACAAAAATTTTATCAAACGTGATGAGAATTTTTACGTGAGAGTTATACAGGAATAAAATTTAGGAAGTTTCATATTTACAATGAGCCCGGACACTTGTGTCCGACGTATTTTAGACACGATATTTATCGATATTTGTTTGATATGCGTATCTTAATAAAAAAATAAAAATATTTTTTTCGGTCACATTTGGATATACATAATACTATTTATTTATCAGTGTGTCTAACCTTATTTTTAACATATATTTTTAAAATAAATTTAGAAATCGTATATATTATTATTTATTAAAATAAAAAATATTTTAAATATTTTATATACTTAAATAAAATATTAAAAATAATTTAAAATATCATTATGATCTATCTAAAAATACTTTATATTTTATATATAGATGCATATCCCGTATCTTATAAGATTTTAAAATAATTTTCATATTAGAGACGGAATGGTATTTTCCACCGACATTGGATAGGGGTTGTAACAGCCCAGACCATCCGCTAGCACGATATTATTCGCTTTGGCACACAAGGCCTCACGGTTTTGCCTTTGACGATAGGGATGATAGCCAAAACCCCCACACTCACTCGTCAAAACGCGTCATGTTAGGGAGAGGTATCCACACCCTTATAAGGCATGCTTCGTTCCCCTCCCCAACCGATGTGGGACCTTACAATCCATCCCCTAAGGGAGTCCAGCACCCTTGCTGGCACATCGATCCGGGCTCTGGCTTTGATACCATCTGTAACAGCCAGACCACCCGTTAGCACGATATTGTCCGCTTTGGCACACAAGACCTCACGGTTTTGCCTTTGACGATAGGGATGATAGCCGAAGCCCCCTACACTCACTCGTCAAAACGCGTCATGCTAGGGAGAGGTATCCACACCCTTATAAGGCATGCTTCGTTCCCCTCCCCAACCGATGTGGGACCTTACAATCCACCCTCTAAGGGAGTCCAGCGCCCTCGCTGGCACATCGATATGGGCTCCGGCTTTGATACCATCTGTAATAGCCCAGACCACCCGCTAACACGATATTGTCCGCTTTGGCACACAAGGCCTTACGGTTTTACCTTTGACGATAGGGATGATAGCCGAAGCCCCCCACACTCATTCGTCAAAACGCGTCATGCTAGGGAGAGGTATCCACACCCTTATAAGGTATGCTTCGTTCTCCTCCCCAACCGATGTGGGACCTTACAGGGGTGGCAAACGGGTATAAACCTTATTGGGTCGGCCCGTGTAACTCGCCAAAATGGCAAGTCGGGCTGAAAAATTGAGACCGCCGCACATCAAAAGTCCGCCTAACCACACCGCTTAAACCATAGACTTTGACGGGATTTGGCGGGGTAGGGCAGGGTTCCTGCCAGGCTTAGGGTTTTTTGTGAAAATGTTCTAATTTAGTATTCTAGATTATGTTTTGTGTTTAATTGATTATGTTCTAAATTTGTAGATGCTTAATTATATATTTTAGAAAATATTTATTTTACTTTAGATAATGTTGATTTTATTATTTTGTTTCAAAAACCTTGGTTTATGATTACGTTTATTACATATTTATAATTATAAAGACTTTAATGTTTATTAATTTAGAAATTATAATTTTTTTATGTCTTTAGAAATTATAAATTTATTAAAATAGTTGTGGTATTATATATATTATTTAATATATTTTTGGTAATTTACATTATTTAATAATTAATAGTAAAAAAAAAACAAGAGATTTGGCGGGAAGCCCACTAACCCGTTGTTAGACGGGACATGTGAAATTTTAGGACTGCCTCATTAGGCGGGGTCTGACAGACTTCTCTACTTACCACTCCTAATATTGAAACTATTATTCTTAGGTGTGAAAGATGACGACAAACAGATCAAAAGGTCAAAATTTAAAAAATCACAAATCAAATCCTCATATTTGAGTTTTCTAGATTTTTAAAAAATTTTTTACAAATTTTTCTTAGATTTGAATTTTTTGAATTTTTAAAATTTTTCACAAAACTTATCTTCAGATTTGGATTTTTAAATTTTATATTTTTTTAAAAAACCTACCTACTGATTTATTTTTCCTTTAAAATAAAACAAATTTATCTAGAATAAATCGGAGACTCAATTTTGTTTTTTCTTAAATTTAAAATTCACTTTATTACATATCGGACACTCAATTTTTTCATATTAACAAAATCTGAGCGTCCGATTTACAATTTAAAATTAAAAAAAATAATCTTCATACTAACAAGAAACACATCACTAATCCATAATTGAGTATAGTATATGCTCATTTTTCATTATTAAAAAAATGAGCCTATTTATAAAGAATTATATTAACATTGTTAAAAAAGTCACATATTTATTTTAAAAAGTCATACAATTTTTATTTTATTATTAATTATTCATATAAAATTTACAAAATCGAATTTATTTTTAGAAGATATATCAACTTGGGTCGTCATCATAATTTTTCAGTTGCCGGTCTCAATTTGCAACACCACGCGAATGCGCCGTCAAAACTGAAGAACAAAAGCTTTCATAAATAAACTGCTTATATTATTAGTCAAAAACAGAAAATCAAAAGCATGCTTCTATGGTATCCTTACATTGAAAAACGATATGATTGAAGAAACAATACATCATATCATTGGAGATTAATATAGCATCTGTTTTTAGGCAGTTTCAAAATCCATAACCATACTTTTCTAAACACACACTGTCCTAGTCAAACTAGTTGAAACTTATTATGATGATTCCACCATGTCTTTGAACGAATGAAATTTCATATTATGGTTGCTAAGCTAGAATATTTGGTCCTCATACCAATTTTCAGAGGGCATAGCGAAAATGTAAATTAATTCATTATATATCAGTATTAGATTCGTTATTATTTTTTATATTTTAAAATGTTTTTCTATTACTTCCTTCTGTCATTAAAATAGGACTAACATATCGCGAATTAATTTCCATTTTTTAACAATTTAAATTTTTTGGATAAGTGATATCATAATATGATATTAAAATTTTATGTCAAAAAGATTTAGAATCTAATTCTTGGTGAATCTTAAAAATAAAAAAAAAAATAACATAAGATAAATAAAAAAATTATACAAAATTCAAACAAATAGATTTAGAATCTAATTCTTGGTGAATCTTAAAAATAAAAAAAAAATAACATAAGATAAATAAAAAAATTATACAAAATTCAAACAAATTAAAAAAAAAGATTTTTGCTTAAAGAAGAATATAAAGATATAATCATTCATGTTACTTCTTTATATCAATTTAAATTTTTGAAATAAGTAATATGATGAAAGTAAGTCACAACAATTATAACTCAAGAACACACCGATTATATCACCCCAAAATAGTTGTATTAGGAGAAACTGAAACTAACTGGATTAACCTAACTAACTTTTTAACCACCTAACTAAACTCTATCACCAAATTACGCTACATGGTTAAATAACATATCACCTAAATATCTTATTATGCCCCCCTCAAGTTGATATTTGTTACAAATTCAACTTACAATGAGTTAATCAAGAATTGCAATAAAAGAAAACAAAACAGAACTAAACAAAAATGAATGAAATCTGTTAAGGGAGTTAAGCTAAAAGAAGTTAGTTAGGTTCAACAACCATTTTTAAGCTTTCTGTATGTATAGTGTAC
Source organism: Arachis hypogaea (assembly GCF_003086295.3). Lineage (NCBI taxonomy): Eukaryota > Viridiplantae > Streptophyta > Magnoliopsida > Fabales > Fabaceae > Arachis > Arachis hypogaea. The sequence continues at coordinate 146,393,310 of NC_092051.1, read as the reverse complement.
ATAGCTAAATAAATAAACCGTTATGCAGGGTGTCATTATTGTATTCAGAATATTAATTACTCACAATTCCATCCATTCATTCAGTCTCATGTAACTCTTGTTCTCATAATGCTTCACAGCACTAATCACAACAAAACCAAACAAGATGAATTAAAACAAGCTAATCCTAATAACCTGTTGTAATACACGCTAAAATAGCGTTGGAGCTGATAACTTAGTGAAAATGTTTACTGTTTGTTCTTTGGTCAAAATTGATAGAAGCTTCACTTATACACAAATTATTCTCTTTCCATTATGTCTTGGTAATTTTTTTCTATTATGCTATTTTATTGGGAAATTTCAACACATTAAATTTTGATACATATATATATAAAGGTCATTTAATTGAAATTCTTTTGAATTTTCACTTCTTATGCATTTAATTATGTTTGAAACTATGAGATACATATTGGATTATATTCTAAATAATGAGCTAATTTAATTTACTAGCTTCAAATAATTTCATTAATAATATTCATATATATCTACTAAAATTATTGACAATGATTAAAAAGAATTTATGGCCATTAGAGGAATCATACACTCAATATTTGGTAGTCAACCTGTTCTCATATTTAGAGTTGCTGAACCAACCATCATCATGTATACTTATTTGTACAACTTTATTAAAGATAGAGATAATTTTGAACAACAACTCTTTTTTGGCTTGCTGCATTATGTATAATTTTTGGCCTCCAATACTTTATTAAGTTATATAAAGAAGGGTTATTGAACACTTTCTTGTTTAGAATTGGTTGTTACTGTGAATTATGTGAATTATGGGAATAATAGTGGTATTTGCAATTATCATGATATAAAATACTCACTTAGTTTTGATCATTAGCTATGTGCTAATCATTGATGTAACATAAATTTGTAATATTTGTGTTGTTTAAATTTGTATTATGCTTTATTACTTTTCCAGAGAAGTATTTGTGTTGTTTAAATTTGTATTATGCTTTATTATTTTTTTAAAAAAATTTGTGTATAAATATTTTAAATTTAATAAAATATTTTATTTTGTAATAATTAATTTTAGTATATTCATATTATGTACAATAATAATAATTATTGTTAAAAATAATTTGAAATTAAAAAAAAGGATAGGTTGTTAATTCTAAAAGAGTGAGTATAATTAAAAAAGTCTTAAGATTTTAGCGGCAATAGTAATGGCAACCAAAAGTGAATAATATTATAATTTTAGAATTATTTTTAGTGGCCATATAAATTGCCGGTAAAATGGGTTTTGGCAGCAATAGTAATGGCCACTAAAAGTGAATGATATTGTAATCTTAGAATTATTTTTGGTGGCCATATAAATTGCCAAGAAAATGGCCGCCGAATGTTATATACTTTTTGCAGCCATTAAAAAGGTCTTTATCGGCAATTATAATATTGTCGTTAAAACCTTTTAGCGACAAAGCATAAGACGGCTAATGTCTATTTGCCAATAAATGTATTAGTGACTATTTTTATTGCCGCTAAAAGCGAAATAAATGGCTGCTAAAAGTGATTTTCTTGTAGTGATACCCAAGTATTGAAACAGATAATCTTTCCAATCCAAAACTCTTTAATTAACATTCTACAATGAATGATATCTAAATTATAAAATAGTCGCAGGATGATAAATATAAAAGAAGCAGTGAAAAATTTACTTGAATGAAGTAATGAAGCAGCCGAGGCAGAAAAACTAGAGGTAGACTTGAATGGTGGTTTAAAAAAGGGGTTAGGGCAAAAAGGGGTTAGGATTTTTATTAGAAAAATGAAAACAGGATGAAATAGGGAGAGGGATGAGAACTATCTACCTGGACGATGAAAGAGAGACACAGCTCTGGCGACAGAAGGAGCAGTAGCGACAGCTCTTCTAATGGTGGTAGAGATAGATGGAGCAACTCCGTTTGAAGCAACGAAACACGATCCAGAGTCCAGATAACTTGACACAGACTTTAGAAGAGAGTGGAGGTGGGCAGTACTAGCGAAGAGTGGTTGAAGATGGTAACTTTTTTATCCGACGAATTTATTGTCAAATTCGCTTATAAACTCGCCATTAACATTCGACGCTAAATTTAACGGTAAATTCGACAATATTCAGCGTTTTCTTTTTTAGTATTTATGGAAGGAAAAATGGCAATTGATTGATACTATGAGTTGAGACATGTATATTATTGTATGCAAATGAAGGAAGATCTTAAACATATTGTGTGATTCAATGATTTTGAAAAATCGATGTGGCCTAAAATTGATGCAACAATGATTTAATTATTGCCTAGCCTAACTCTAAGTAGCTAGTTTGATTTCATTACTGTTAAGCTCTTGATAAGCATGTATGTTGTTATTATACTACAACGATTTATGTGATTTTTGGATATAGTATAATGAATTTTATAAAGAAATAATGAAGAAACTCATAAGCTATATAAGAATTTGTATGTTTATTTTACTCTCTCAAAGATCGTTGTAACCTACAAAAATTTAAGATGAATACATTAGTAAAATTCAATAGGCTACAAGGGAATCAAAGAGGGTACCGACTAAAAACCAGCCAAATGTCTCTGGGTAAATTCAAAATCTCTACGTAGATGGTACTTATGTTAGGCATTAGGATGTTTCTTCTACTAAGTATCAGAATGTTTCTTTTTCATACTAAATGAATGTTCTTTTATATATTTTTTGAATTTTTTTTGTATGAGCGTAACACCCAAAAAACTTCGAGTGTTAAGTGTGAAGAAACAAGCTTATTCTGCACCGTAATCCTAGGAACAGTTTTAGAAAGATATTACTCAAAAGTTGATTTTAATTAAACAGTAATTAATAACAAATATCGTAAATTAAAAAAATAAATTAATTAAGAATGAAATATAAATTAACGTAGTTTTGTTTAGTTTTTTTACTGATATCTCTTGGTTCATATACTTTTCCTTAAACAAAACTGTAAGCAACTTGTAATAGTAATATAATCCAGGTTCTTCTCAGAATTTTCCTTAACGTGTTCTCGAATAAGCAAACGAACAAAGATGAATTAAATTAGTTTTTGGACTTGTTCAAGGGTTGTTGCATTATTATTAGGTCGAGAGCAAAATATTTGTTTTCTCAAGGCACGTGACTCTCTATCAATGGTTTTGGTCATGATTTTATGCAATCATATATAAAAATATTATATTAACAATGACTACTAATTAGTGTGCATATGACATAAGTGTGAACATTAATCCAAATAATTCAAATAACATGCATGTTTTCTTCTATTATCAACCAACAGTGTGAAGTGTTAGATTTTGTTCTATATATATATCTAGCCACGATGTGCTTGTACGTACTTAGATATTCGCATATATGTTCTAACAAAGGGAAGATGGACCAGCTGGCTTAGGGGTTAGTTCTTCTAATAAACAGTTAATCATTTTGTTGACAAGAGAAAATGGAAATGTTTCATGACTTTTGGTTTGGGTAGATTTTTCTTATTGATTATCTACATATTGGGCAGGAAAAAAGAAAGGCTTCAATTAATGACTATGATCTCTATATGATTCAAACGAGAAATTTAAAAAAATGCAACCATTTGGTATCAGCTAATATGATTTTTTTGTGGTGACTCGTATGCGTGTGGTGAAGTGAGGTTTTCTTAATTGTTTTCGGAGTAAATAATTGGATTCACTCTCTCTCATCGATTTATGCTATGAGGAGGAGTATTAAGAGGTCAGTAAATTTTGTGATTTATAATTATTAATTAATTATTTTTAGTATTTTTAATGATGTAAAATTATATCTAATGATGTGAGATTATTCATTTTTTTTGTTAGTTAAATACAGGTCAAATTTTAATAAAAGTATTTACCTCTAAACTTTTTCTTATGGCATATTGCATAGCCAAACTTATTTATTTTATTCAACATTTAAAAATTACCAAAAAAAAGAAAATTAATAGTCATTTTAACTATTCTAATTATCTTTTGGTACTCAAGGATGACAATGGAGAATAAGAGGTTGAGGTTAATGTTGGATTTAGAAATTTAGAGTTAAATTAGAGAAGGCTAAAATTAGAAAAAAGAAAATATGATTAATTGTTGACTGTTAAATTAAATATTAAAAATAATTTTAAAAATATTAGAGATAAAAGTTTATTTCATTTTATAAATAAAAGGGTTTTGGTTATAAAATTATTGATTTATCATATTTATTATCACAAAATGAATAATATATCATTTTAAATAAGAGTCAAAAATTTAAAATTTACATTGTGGCATACACAATATATTAATGAATCATAAATTTTTAAATAGAACGAAAATTCATTCTGACTTCAAAGAATGCGCCTTTTTTTTATGAATAAATGGAGATACTATCTCATTTATTTTTGATAATATTATTTTGATATTTGGTCTCAATCCTAAATGATCCATATAAACGAATTATTTGAGAATTTATTTAATTTTTTTTGGAGGTTTATATAAAAAAATTAATTGATATTTTTTATTTAATCTTATAAAATTTAAAAAATTATTGTTTTTTTATTTTATCAAAACAAGGAATCTTAAAAAAAAAGAAGAGAAAAATTGGATTATTTTTTGTTTACAAATATTTAAACTTTAAAAAATTTATTCCAAGAACAAGAGATAAGAAAATAACAAAAAATAAAAAAAATTATTATGATTTGCTTGTTCTTAACAGATTAATTTTTAGTTTGTTGAATTGATAAATACGGTAAAAAGCTAAAATAGTAAATGATATACTAAACTTTTCAAGTTCTCATTTGAGGAATAATATTTCGTGAAATTTTCATTTGTAAACTGTGTGTGTTGACCTTGACCTGTACAACTCGGCATATATGAAGATGCATCCGAAAGCCTGATGTGAACGTAAATTATATTATTCAAACTAGCTAGTCTTTTATTCTAACTAATTATAGAATTAAAATATAAAAAGATACCATCTATTTCTTGTTAATACTGTATATTTTATTTTATAGGAGACCAAAGCAATCATGAAACATGACACATATATATGATGATCATATTGATGAAGATTAAGTATAATTAACTTGACTTTGTAGATAGTCAACGAGGTTTATTATTATTAATTATTATTATTATTATTATTATTATTATTATTATTATTATTATTATTATTATTATTATTATATGTTTGTTGGTTGCTTTATTTTTTTTCTCCTATAATTACATGATGTTTGACTCTCAAAAGAGAGAAGCAAAACATCTTGTTAAATATATAATAATTTATATATGTACTTTATATAGTTAATAATTTAAATTTTTGGAAAAAAATAATTTTATAATATAATATTAAAATTTGTATGAACAAAACTTAGTTGGTCCTTGTTGCTCATATTTTACTAAATAAAATAAAGAATTTTAGCATAAATAAAAAAAGTCTATAATTAAATTTTAAGATAAGTAATTTCAGATTTAACAAAATTTATATTTTTTTTAAAGACTAACTAAACCTAGAAACTCAAAACTTAATAACTTCCCACGTAAGTTTGAATTTAACTAAAGTTACCAACACATTTTAGAGTGAGTTAAGCTTTATTTTAGTATATGAGATTGGCGAGTTGCAATGATCTATTCATTGACTTCTCAATTACTACAATTTAGTCTTTCAGATTTAAAAAAGTGCACTAATGTAGTTTTTCGTATATTTTTCATCATCAAAATTTAATACCGTTAGTGGCGTGGCTCAAATTTTATCACGCTGAACATATTAAAATGACGTCTATGCATTTTGGCACTAAAAAAAATACTAAACGACGTCATTTGAGAGTTTGAACGATTAGTATTGTTTAAAAGAGAGGGACATAACATTTTAGTATTATTTAAACTCTCAAACAATGTTGTTTAGTGTATAATTTTTAGCGCCAAAATGCGTACGACGTCATTTTAATATGTCCAACATGATAAGACTTAAATTACGTCACTAACGACATTAAATTTTTAATAACAAAAAATACATAAAAACTACATTGATACGCTTTTTTAAATTTAAAAGCTAATTATAACAATTAAAAAATTAAAAACTAAATCAATACAATTTACTAATCTCAAGAACTCTTTTTGAGTAGTAGTACGTTATCAAAACTATAAAACTTGGCAAAACTACAAGCTAGGCCAATCTCTCGCATTCAAATTCCCATAATTTGTTATACTTTTTTAAATGCATAATCATTAGATTAAGAGTAGTATAAAGTATAAACAATGCCGGTAAACAACCCTTAAAAGAGAGAATATATAGTAGAAACTAACATTTTCAACAATCATATAAATTTTTTATTTATTTTATAATTCAATAATAAAGTTTGCCTGTAAAAATGAAAAAAGTTGGTATTATCATAACATTATTTATTTCAAAACTTAAACTGATGATAGATAAAAATATATGAATAATTATATTTTTAACATAATTTTTTATTAAATAATTTTTTTGCATGAATGTTGCATGTCTTTCTTCTTCTTTTTTTTTTTTTTGCCTTATATGCTAAAATTTTGTTTTCTTTTTGTCATAATAAAGATAAAAGTATATAAATAGTTATCTATATAATTAAAAAAATATCAAAAAAAATATATAAGTAATAACTTAAGAAATTAGGCATAGAAATATGAAAAGTTATATATATAACAACACGGCTCCTCACAAAAAAGGAAACACTTTTTACTTTTTAGACTTGAAGTAAATATGAAGTTTAAACTTTTTCTTTTTTTAACTTTATGTTAACAAACATAAAATCATTTCTTTTGAGTGTAAAAATAGTTGAAATTTAGGACTTTTGATTATAACCATTCATGTTTATGACATTACTTACCCAAGAAAAAAAAAAACTATTAACTATATATAGCATATAGTTTGTTTTCAGTAAGGACCACTTTTAGACGAAAATAAAGCTTTGTAAAATGGCACCGTCAAATTAAAATTAGGTTTGCAATTTCTATGGTAAGGTTTCATACAAAAGTAAAAAATAAAAAATTCTTTGCTAAAGTTGATAGTAATAAGTGTGTTAACTGAAAAGGGCAAAACAAACTTATTAAAATGTTAGAGACGAAATAAAAATAATAATTAAAACATTAAAGAATTATAATATATATATATATATTAAAAATATTTAATAATACAAAAATTAATAAAAAATAGTCAAAATTTTCTATTTAATATTTATTAAATAATTAATAAATATTAAATAAGATAAATATTAAATAATAATAAGTGGGACTAATAACCTTATAAACCTAGAGTCAAAAACCGTACCACTGCGATTTGTCAAATAGTAATAAATGAGTTTTATTTATTTATTTTGATAAGGATACCATACCTCTTTCACTGTATTTGAATAATTCGTCTACTCATAAATTTTATTATATTTTAATTTTATTTATTAAATTTGAAAAATAATAAGAATAAATAACAATATTGATAATATGAAAAAATTATATATAGAATAAATATTTTTTTCAAAAAAATATTTTCAAATAATAATGAAAATTTAGCTAAGAAAATATGTCCTTCAAATATATATTATTAAACTTTTTTAGTTAATAAACAATTTCAGCTAGTTGAGATTGAAAAACAGAGAGAATAGTCAAACTAATGAATGAAGAGTCGCAATGATGATCATATGACATGAGATGACTTGTTGACCTTCAATCTGAAGTTTCGTACGTCATGCCATTTTTGGTCAACGCCTGAGTGTAATATACTAATAATTAATGTACAAATTAAGAAAATTTTAATTAAAAATATAAAAATTTAAATTTTTTATTAATAATTAGCTTATACATGTTAGATAAATCCACATAAAGATAGAGAGATAGAATAAGTTCAATAAAAAAATAGTTCATGTAAACACAAATTTAAGGATAAATTACAAGGACCCTCATAATGAATTTAAACAACATTATTGTACACGTATATGTTACTTTATGAAATTTTTTTTTAATTAAACGATAATACACTTCATAATATGTTATGTTTTACAAGATATAGTATTCATCTTTATATATATTTTGCACTATATATGTACGACTAATATTTTTACCATAGATATAACATTAAAAAATATTAATAAACAACAAATAATAACGAAATCTTGTCCCACTAAATGAGGTCAGTTATATGGATTAAACGATGTCATTGAACTCTATTATGTATCATGTCTATAGAGAGACTGTTTGTATGTAGATCTTGTTTAACCACTTTATGAATAGTATCTTTTTCTACCTTTTATCCTTTATTCATCTCTCATTTTATCCACATACCCTCCTAATAATAAATAAAAAATAGCATGTACAAATACCAATATTTATTAATTATAATATTTTAGTCTCCCTAAGTAAATTAATTAGCATAGTTATGTTAATCTGTGTTTCTAATTTGTTGAATTGAAGGAGCTGGAGGACAACCTTGCACAATGGTGATAAGGACTTTACATTGGACAGTTCCATCATACTGGATTTGGGGATTACCATTCTTCTTGTTTTATTCAACAAGATCCTCTCAGTTCCTCCATGAAAGACCAAACCAAACATTGTTAAGGGCTCTGCTCTGCCTTCTTTCATCTCCAATGGTAAACCTCAACTTTAATTATAAGCTACAAATACTCCACATTTCCTTCTATTCAATTATTTTTTAATAAAAAATAAAAAATATTTTTTTCACACATTTAAAAATATTTAAATATGATTTTGTACTATCGTGTCGAATTTTAATCGATTCTTGACTGATATTCTTAAAATACAATTAAAAAATAATATTTATTGTTAATTATTATTAGTATAAAAATTTATTCAAAATTCGTCATATAATTAATAAAATTATTATAATGTACGTTTTTTTATGACTATTACTATAATGTATGTAAAAAATTCTTCATACTTCATAAATTAAATATAATGATAAAAAAATGTTGTCCTTTTTCCAAAATTTTGAAAAATAAAAAGTAAAATAAAGTAATATATTATTAAAAAAATTAATGAGGTTAATTAATTCACATTACACAATATTTTTCCACTTATACTTGACAATTATATTACAAAAAAAAATTATCTTATTAAAAAAGTTTTATTTAACTTAAAATTCCTGTGTCTCTAAACTGAAACAGAGAAAAGCAATTTCCAAGTTCATAGAATCATACTTGGTTTGGAAGCTTCCATTGGAAAAGTATGGTCTGAAACCAGAGCACCAATTTGTGGAGGACTATGCTTCTTGCCAAATGGCTATCTTACCTGATAATTTCTTCTCAGAGGCAGAGAAGGGGATGATACAATTCAAGAAGGTTTCTTCTTCCAAATGGTGGTTTTGGAAAAATGGAATTGAGTTTGAAGACAAGACCAAGTTGGAGGCTGATGTTGTTGTTCTTGCCACTGGCTTTGATGGCAAGAAAAAACTTCAATCTCTCTTGCCTGAGCCATTTAGAAGCTTGGTTGTGGACCAATCTGGGATCATGCCCTTGTATAGGTCAGTATTCACCATTAACCAAACCAATAACTATAATCAAATAACCAACTTGGTTGGTCGAGTGATCAGCTCACTCGTCCGCTTAAGCAAGTGTTGGAGGTTCGAATCCCGCCTTGTGCATGCAATAATCCATTGGCTAGCGGCAGACCCTTAAATGAAACTTAGATCCATAACGAATTAGTTCTTGACTTGTCGGATTGGGAGATACCGTAGGAAAAAAAAATTATAATCAAATCTTAACAAAATAGTCATGTTTGTTATTTATATTTGAAAACTAAGATACTAATAATTGAACATATGTAACAGGGGAACAATTCATCCACTAATCCCAAACATGGCATTTGTGGGTTACATCGAAAGCATTTCAAACCTACAAACAGCTGAATTAAGGTGCAAATGGCTAGCTAGACTTGCTGATGAACAATTCAAGCTTCCAAGTGTGACAAAAATGATTGAACAAACAACACAAGAGATTCAAATCATGAAAAGGACCACAAGGTTTTACAAGAGGCTTTGCATTTCAACATTCAGCATTAACCATAATGATGTCATTTGCCAAGAAATGGGCTTGAATCCTTGGCGGAAGACCAATTTGTTCTCTGAAGCTTTTAGCCCTTATACCAGCCAAGACTACTATTTTTGAAAACAAAGAAATTCAAGATAAATAATAATGCCAAATCATATAGAGATACAAGAAAATAAGATTTTTTTTAACCAAAAATAAGGAGAATCGAACTCGCAATCTCTTAAGTAAGTATAAAGAGATTATGTCATTTAAATTATAATTTATTGGCCAATAAAATAAGATCTTTTATTATTCAATTGTAATTAAAGTGCATTTTTGGCACTTTAATATAATTTTAGTGTGTCATTGTTGGAGGCTTTTTAAATTGGAAAAACTTAATAAAAGATGATTATCTAAAATATCAATTGCTAAAGTTCAGGAGTGTTTATCTTTTTCTTTTCCCATTTTAATTTTTCCTTTTTTTTTTAACCGGTGACTCTTTATTATACAATTTTTGGCTCTTATTCTTAACATTTGTACGTGAGAGTTCATCATACTTGATATTGTCAAATGAAAAGTAAAAATAATCCGAAGAACTCAGAGGATTCATTTTTCTAAGATTCAATTCGATAGTTATGATTATGTTTTTTATTTAAAAAACGGAAACTTACAATAATTATTTTTAAAAAAAAATTGGTTGGTATAACATTTTACTAAATTTATTGCGAGAGCGCGCACGCGCGCACATATATAGTATCTTTTTATTGAGGCTTGCTACACATACAAGTCTTTTTGACTTACAAGTTTTACAAGTTGCTACACATTAGAGTCTTTTAATGCGTTATTTAGTTTCCAAAGCGCTACACTCACCGTGAATTATAAACGACTCCTCTTCCTCTTCCTCTTCCTCTTCTTCACTCACCGTGAATTATGAAAAACCCATCTTCCTCTTCCTCTTCCTCTTCCTCTTCCTCTTCTTCTTCACTCACCGTGGATTATGAACAACTCATCTTCCTCTTCCTCTTCCTCTTCCTCTTCTTCTTCTTCTTCTTCTTCACTCACCGTGGATTATGAACAACTCATCTTCCTCTTCCTCTTCCTCTTCCTCTTCCTCTTCTTCTCCTTCTTCTTCTTCTTCCTCCTCCTCCATGTATTTCTTCGTTATTCTCTTTGCCTTTTCATTAGTTGTTTTATTTGCGTTTATTACTGGTATTCTTGCTTCGTTTTTTTTCGATTTTCATGGTTTCTGAAATCAAGCTTTGAAATCGTTTTGAAGATAATGGAACTTCAGAAATACACCCAAACGATTATAGAAAATACACCCAAACGATTATAGAAAATACACCCAAACGATATTTCTTCGTTATTCTCTTTGCCTTTTCATTAGTTGTTTTACTTGCATTTATTACTGGTATTCTTGCTTCTTTTTTTTCGATTTTCATGGTTTCTGAAATCAAACTTTGAAATCGTTTTGAAAATAATAGAACTTCAGAAATACACCCAAACGATTATAGAAAATACACCCAAACGATTATAGAAAATACACCCAAACGATATTTCTTCGTTATTCTCTTTGCCTTTTCATTAGTTGTTTTACTCGTTTATTACTGGTATTCTTACTTCTTTTTTTTCGATTTTCATGATTTCTGAAATCAAGCTTTGAAATCGTTTTGAAAATAATGAAACTTCAGAAATACACCCAAACGATTATAGAAAATACACCCAAACGATTATAGAAAATACACCCAAAGGACACTTTATGCATAATTCAGAACTCTTTCTCTTTCTTCTCCTTATATTCTGCTGCTTCTTCTTCTTCAAAAATGATTTCAGAGCTTGATATCAAAAAATAATGGAAATCAAGAATAACGAAAAAAGAAAACAAAGAGAAAAGCACGTAAATGAAGAAGGAGAAAGAGAAGGCAAAAAACGAAAGAAAATAAGAAGAAGAAGAGGAGGAAGAGGAAGAAGAATGTGCAGCAAGAAGAAGAAGACGGTGCAGTGAAATTGTGCAGTAACGGTTGAAGAAGGAGAAAGAGAAAGTAAGAAACGAAAGAAAAGAAGAAGAAGAGGAAGAAGAAGAGGAACGTGCAGTAACGTTCAAACGCGCTAATATAATAACTTGTAAAGACTTGTATAAAAAAATGCTTGTATATGGAGAATTTCTCCTTTTTATTATCTTTAGCCCCCTCCCACCCTAAAAGAAAAAAATAGTAAGAATTAATTCAATTATATTATATGTATATTAAAAATCAATAAAAATATTATATACACATAAAAAATATTTATTAAATTAGTTAATATATATTTATATAAATATATATTTTATTTAATTTATTTTTAATATGTATTTTATATTTTAATATATTTTTTATATATACAAATGACTAATTTAATAGTTAATTATAATATATATATATATATTTATATATATACCAAATCAACCATATGTATATAAAAAAGAAAAGTCACCAAAAAAAACCATATGTATAAAAAAATATGTTAAAAATATACGATACAATGTGTATATAATATTTTTTGTAATTATTAATTTGGTAACTGAACTTTACTATGCGTATTCTATTTTTAAAATTAATTTATGAGAGCTGAGTGGGCTGAGTCCTATATTACGCTTTAAGTTTTATTAATTAATTAATTAATCTTTTACTTAGCTTAATATATTAGGGATATATAATCCATATATGTGACTATACCATTTTATATGATTGGTTAGGAACTTAGGATATATATATATAGTCCAAAATTAAAGTCTCAAAATTGAGCCAAATGAATCGAGTTCATTCTTTGTATTTCATAGAATTCAAATATTAGTGTTCTATCAAACTAGATATTAGGATTAGTTATAGCAGGTTCTATTACGTTCGATCTTCCTTAGGTTCTATCAAAATCTTATGAATTTAATGTACCTAGCGGTAAGATTAAATTGTCTTTTATAAATTAAATGCAGCATCTTGCAGTGGTTCGATTCACACCATCTTTGCCTCCCCAAATTGTAAGGTCACTTTCAGTTATAATAACGGCATGGCTAGGGACCACTAATTTTCATGTTTTAAATTGCTACCAACACCACCAACTTTTATTCTCTTATACAGTATCCTTATTGTGTGCATGCATGCATGCCCTTATATGGGAGAGATATTTGATTTGATTTGATAAGATAAATAATAAAAATGGTGAATTAGATAATTTAATAAATTTAATTAAATTACCATCTAATAACTCTTAATTATCAATTTTTAAGAAGCCAACACAGTTTTCACCAATAAAAACACAAGCAAGTGGAAGTTTATAAGAGATGTATATACACAGGATGCATTATATATAGTTACGCCAAGAAATAACATATTTTACTGTTTGTAATTCTTGATCTCAATTATGTATATATATTATGATTAATACTAATAATTAAAAATACTAAAATATTTTAACTTCGACATATCTAAAATGTTTTCATCTATATGTATATATATTGTCTCTATAATTTGATAGTAGCTAAGCAATGATAAAATTGAACTTTTTATCCACGGATATGATATTGATAAGATCGCTCGCTAAAGATATTTATGTGAAAAAAATATTTTTTTTTTATCCTCTAAACTGTCTAGAGTAAACATACAGTAGTAAATCAATAAAGACTAGCAAATGAAATCAAGTTGGGTTGGTCTAGTAATTAGCTCACTAGTCTGCTTAAATAAGTGTCGGGGGTTTGAATCTCGCCTTGTGCATGCAGCAACCCATTGGCCAGCAGCAAATCCTTAAATGGAGCTCAGTACTGCGACGGATTAGTCTTTGACCTGCCGGGTTGGGGGATACCGTGGAAAACCAAAAAAAAAAAAAGACTAGCAAATGCAGAGGCACATAAATGTTAGCACATGATAATTTTTGCGATAAAAATATTTAAAATATGATAGAAAATTAATTTAAAATTTATATTAAATTATTTTATTTTATATTTATTAATTACTATTGAAATAATTAAAAAATATTAAATATAATAAATATATAATTATAAATATTATATATATGAAATTATAAATATATATTAAGTTAAATAAGATAATTATTATTGTATCTCTGACATTATTACTATTTAACGATGTGCTATATATATACGAAGATGACAAATTAAAACATTTATGTATATTTATACATATCTTAAATAATTTTTCAGTTAATTAATTACGAAATTTTGAATATATTATTTAATTTATAAAATATAATTATTATTATTAATATAAAAATAATTATTTTTTATTTATATTTTTATAAAAATAATTGATTAATATTGAGATATAAATGCCTATTTAATGATATATGATTTTTTTTTATAATATGGGCGGCTCACTCACTACAACAATTTCGGCAGATAGCGGTAAAAATTTTATGGCAGTTTTACAAAATCGCCACCAAATGACATATTGCGGTGCATATCGCACCGGTTAGGGGCGAGGCTGCAATCAGAATTGTATTTAGCGGCGGTTAGCAGCGATACTTCAATCAGGATTGTAATTAGCGGCGGTTTTTATTCATTGGTTTCCTTCAAACCGCCGCAAAATGCGTATAACGACATATTTCATTGGTTTCTTTTAATAACAACCATCTGAATATAATCTAATTAATTTAAGACTATTATATTTTAGCTTACATATGGTTTAATCATTGTTACCTAATTTCGTAACACTTTTTTTTAAATCCGTTTTACGTAAAAAATTTCACAAATTAAATAAGTTATATACGTTAACTCATGTGAACAAATTTACCAATAAGATTTTCTCGTTTACTTTATTGTCATTTAAATTTGTATTCAAACATAAATGTAAAATAAAAAATATAGTTATAGGCTGATTTTATAAAATTAAAATAAAGTTCTAACGAGCATATATTAAAGTTACTCCTCTTTGAAGTTATACCTTAGTAAACATAAATTAGAAAACTCTGAGAGTAGATAAAGTTATAAAACTGTGACCCAAATCATTAAATAAAGAGCAATGCTAGGGAACCAAAAGGGTATTAGCCAAAAATTAGCCAAATACCTTTGGGTGAATCTAAAATCTCTACAAGTTAATATATATAGATGTTTCTTTTGCTAAGTATAAGAATGTTTCTTTTTCATACTAAATGGATGTTCTTTTACATATTTTTCGAATTTTTTTATATTGCAAATATGAATGTCTCTATTTCTTTAAGAATTTCATATTTTTTTTAATTTTATAGATTTTTAATTATTTTTGCTAAAATATAATTGGTTGTTTTTTTTGTTAAGTATTATGATGTTTTTTGTTCATATTAAATGAATATTTTTTTTATAATTCATGGCATTCACATTAACAAATAGGATCATCAATGGAGAGTTAACAAGTGTGAACCCACTATCAAATCCTAAATATTTTGATCCGGTTCGTATATCATCACAATTAAAAAAGTCAGCGAAATACAAATTTGCCACCCCACATGTCCTGTCCAAGGCATGCAGTCCATACCCTTATAAAGATAACACAACAACCGAAGGCATTGATGTTTATCAATGGGAAATATTCTGTGAAATCCTTGAAGAAATTACCAGAGAGCAGTCTCTAAATGTCGTGCCGAATTGGAGATGCAACGGCTCTGATGATTTCTGCAGTAAATTAGGTCCCTTTTTATCTGATAAGGTAATCAAAACAACAGATGGAGGGTTTCAAGATGTTAAACTTTATATGCGCTTGTTGAGGGCGTCGCGGAGAGCATGGAAGTCGCTGGCGCTTCCAGCAGTATTGCTTAAAGAGAGAGGTCTGTGTGTGATTGTTGGAGGTGGGTAGGTTAATGTGAGAGAGAATATGAAGGTTTTTATAGGTTTTAATTAGGTTTACTTAATCAATTTTAAATTTTTTAAATTTTGAATTTAAAAAATTTAAAATTAATAATTAATATAAATTAATGTGGTTTTGTTTAGTTTTTGGCCGATAACTTTTGGTTCCATATACTTTTCCTTAAATTAAAGGAATCAACGTAACTCTTATAATAAAAGATCAAAATTTCTCTCCAACATCATATTGACCTGACAAAAAATTAATAATTACAAATATTTTCTACAAGTCGTTAAAAATTCAAAACTTTCTAATTTTACCAAAATTATAATTTTAAATTTTAAACTTTTTATTTTAATGATTTGTTGAGCATTTATTAAAATAAAAAATTTAAAATTTTTTTAATTACAATCTTAACTTATATTCTTAGATATATGAATTCATAATAACTAAATTCAAAATTAATTAATATTTTATCAAAATTAAATACTAAATAGAATAAAAATATTTTTATATGAAAACCAATCAATCATCTGCATATTATCGTGGTTAATAAATTCAATAATGCTAGTTGACCAACAAAATATAATGTTTTTGGCAAATATTTTACTAATTTTAAATATTAAAGACTAAATTCTAAATCTTAAAATTTTTTTAGAAAATATTTAATTTTTAATAATTTATAAAAAATAATAATAATTATTATTTTTTATTTATTATTGAATGTACTCTTTATTGAATTCATTATGGATATTATTAGATGTGCTCTTACCGACGATGGACCTCAGCTATGGCAGCGTCGCTTTCCGGCGGCAAAACTCGGCAACCCACCTCCAACAGTGGCGACGGAGCTTGCGACGGTGGCGGCTGAGTTTGACCACAACAGCGACACCATTTGCGACGATGACAGCGATGGGACTCACGGCTCCTTCATCCTCTTTCATTCGTGACAACCTTGACGGTGGTGGAAGCTGGTGGCGATAGCGACAGATCCGGCGGCGACAAGAGTCACAGTGGCGGCACGAAACGGGCTCTGGGCACAACGGTGCGCCTTCCTCCTGTTCGCGAACCTCCATGGACCGCGGCTCGGTGACGGCGTCTTTTTCCTCAACTCTTTAACGCGGCTCGCTCCCTCTCTCTCCGGCGATTGTGGTGCGGCGGCAGCACGCAGCACGTCCCCTCCTCTCTGCCCAATCTCCCAACTCCTCTTTCTTTGATGGGTGAGGGACTTTGAGGGTGAATGACTGTTAGGATTAAATTAGGGTTAGGGTTTCAATTTAGAGATTTTTGGGTAATGTAATAATTTTAATAAAATTAAGGGTAATAAAATAATTAAAAATCTATTTTAATCTAACACTAATATTTATTAAAAAAATACTATTTAATTATCAATTTAAAAATTATTCTTAAATAAATAATTCTAATTCGATAATTATAGATTGTATAATTAATTTTCTTTATTCATAAAATTTAAAGTATTAATTTCTAAAATCATAATTATTTACATCAAATCATGTAAATTCTTATTATTTTACAATTCTTAAACTTTATAATTTAAATATAAAAATTATCCAATAATTATAAAATTAGATAAAAAATTTTATTTAATTATCAAAATTTGATTTAGCTAGTTTTAATAAAATAGTTTTTGAAATTAAAATCTTTAATGAATAAATAAATTGAAATTAACTCATAATAAAATTTTTGGGTATTACACCAACTTTCCTCCACCGTTTCTCCTTGAACTGTCATCAATCAAGGTGGTACAACTTCTCAATTCATATCCTAAATGACCACAGTTGTGCAGAATATCCTATATGCCCATACTTTAGGTTAATCTCGATAGTTCTACTATTTGGCCATGCAATCTTCATGGTCTTCCTCAGTTTTTGGGTGACATCAAGGTTGATCTGAACTTTCACAATCCTTGATTCCCTCTTTTTCATCGCAAACACCCCGGCATCTAGTACCACCAATTTTCCTTTCTATTTCAGTTGTTTTTGCAGTACTCTGGGAGACCCAAAGTTAAACCCATATCGGGACAAAGGAAAATTCTTCAGTAGCAATGCTCATCTCTTTATTCTATTTTCGTATGTTGACAATATAATTCTTGAGGAGCTATGGAATCTCCTTCTCCACAGAATCAGGTCTTGTTCTCTATCAAAGAAAAAATAAAGTGTTGTCTCCATGATTAGTAACGTGAGAACATAGCAGGTTTAATTGTACCAATAGAGAATGATTTATCTGCCACAATGCGACCCATAAGCCTCTTCCTACATATCTCCAATCTTTCATGAATATCACTATCATAAAAAAAACCACCACTCTGTTCTTCTTCCGCTTCTCGCGATCATCCCCTCCTCCACCATTCCCCGATCTCCTTCCTTCCATTACTCACAATCACACCGATCCAAGTGAATAAAACACACGGAGGTGCAAAATTTGGATTTTTCACTCAACCCCTAGAAGCACCAAAACTCTAGCAGAGCAAACCTTTTCTTCAAATGTAAGTAAAAAAAATTCTAGCAAGAATGACTCAAAATTAATCTTAAATAGATAATAATGTATCTGATATTATTATTTTATGATTCTACTGTATGTCATTTTACATTTATATTAACTTTATTTGTTTGCATTATATGTTTTTAGTAATAAATAAATATAAATTTATTCATGGTTACAATTTCTTACATTTTCATCAATAAAGTAAGTTAGAAAACAAAAAGTGTTATCAAAGGTTAACACATCCATGATATTAAAATAAAAAATATTATCTTTATAGAAATCTGTCAATAATATTATTTAATTTGCATATTTATATGGGGACTCCTCAAGAGTTGCTAATATTATTTAATATTATCAATAATCACATGTAACTTTGGCAAAAATTGTTGAATTTTATTTATATGGGATTCACTAGCAAAATTTTATGGTCGTCCTTGATCCTCTTTAAAATTGATTACCAATTGTTGAGCCATAATAATTAATATTCTAACTAGTAGTGAATCTATAAATATGTATTAAACATTGATAAACTTAAGAATACTAAAGAATAAGAATGTTTTCATAGCCTAATTAAAGGTGCTGTAAATTAGAGTTTGGATAAGAGACAACTTAAATCATGCATCTACCACTAATAATTTTATAGCACATTTAAAGAAACTTAAACAATAAGTATCAGAGTTTAATTCATTACAAAGAGCTCATAATTCACACTTTATACATTTATTGTTTCGGAATTAAAAAGCATGAACTTTAGTTAAATTTAGTTATTTCATGAATGTTTGTACATTTCTTATCCACGTCCTACTGTTCATTCGCATTGTCTTGTTCAGAAATGTGCATGCATATCCATTCTTGTTTCGCTCTGCTGAAAGATGTTGTAAGAATTCATTAAATTCTTATATTATAAAAATAGAAGACAATATTATTATACATCATAAATTAATGTAATAATATAAATTTATATTATAGTAGATGTTACTATTTTAAAAATTAATTTTTTTTTGTTAAAATACACAACTTTCAGTACACCCTAAATATGAGGAAATTCACAAAGATGGTCAAGAGAGTACCTATGAGTACAAAAGTAAAAAAACATAAAAAGTTTAAAACAATGCATAATGCCCATGCACTATATTCTACGGAAATAATAGAACATCAAGTTGAATTAGGTGCATAATGCATCAAATAATGGTATAAATTTGAACAATTAGAGAGAAGCTACACTCTTATAATTTAAATTTAACTTACAATTAAGTTAATATTTAATATATTAAATTGAATTAACAATTAGGTATATCATACACAAGTAATCTAATTCCATACTTTTGAATAAGTTAATTATTGGATTACCTTAATGTATGATACACTAAATTGAACCGGGTGCATCCAAAATGATCAAGAATTTTGTTCTTCCCATGCACCATTATTTTCCATGTTCTTCAAGAATTCGAGCCACGAAATTGACGTGATTAAATCCACAGCGTCATCCCATTCTTTTTGATATTGTTCCCCAACTAGTCTGATCTCTTCCATAGCTTCGTCATCCATAGCTGTATGCAAAGCTCCACCACCAATTTGGGTTTTAGCCGTGACTCCAACACTCGCTGCCATTGAATTAGAAGAAAATCTACTACCAACTTCGAATTTAGTCATGGGTTCAACAACCATTGAATTAGAAAAAACATCGTAATCCTCTTTTACAACTAAAGGAACGTCTTGATCAACCATAGCAGAAAGTGGCATAGAAGATGATGATGATGATGAAGATGAATAATTAAACAAAGGTGAATTTACTGAAATATTGTTATCAAGAAAAAGGATATCATCCGAATAGTTGAAATCATGAAAATTTTGGTTTAATCCTAAAGTATGATCTGGAATGGCATAACTAAAATTTTCAACCATAGAAGGTAGTGCAGGAGGAGAATGAGAATGATGAAGAGGAGGAGAAATTGGAGAATGAAGAGGAACAGTACAGGAATTTGGAACTAAGGGGAGAAGAGGAGGAGAAGAAGAAATTGATGAATAAAAAGGAAAGGTACATGAATTTGGAACTAAGGGAAGAAGACGAGGAGAAGGAGAACTTGTAGAATGAAAAAAATTAACATGAGATAATAAGGTACTTGAATTTAATATCATCTGCTTAAATTCTTCTTGTTGTTGCTCATAACCTGTTTTATTAAATGATTTTGATTCTGATCTTTGTTGCTGTTGTTGTTGTTGCTGCTTTTGTTGTTTGGAGACTTCTTTAGTAGCAGCTTTATGTAATTTCAAGGCAATAGCAATCTCTTTTCTTGCCTGAGCTAGATTCAGAAACTTTTCTTGATAAGGCTTAGTTGTGGGAAGCCTTCTTCTTCTCCTCCGAAGAGGTTTTATGTAGTGTTGTTGCGCAGCAAGACCTCTATCATGGTTATTATTTCTCATAATATAGCTGCTTGTGAAAACAGTATTCATTTCGTTAAAAACAAAGTTGTTATTATTCATCATGATAATTGTATCGGTTGGTTTTGAGGTGATGGTTAGTTGTCTAGTAAGACTTCTGATGTAATCTTATACTACTTTGGTTCTATCGTTACACAGAGTTATATCGATTCTGGTGTGAAAGGAAATTCAAATAGGTAATGATAAGTTGGTACTTGGTACAATCAAAGGTTTTAATACTGAGTGTATAATGCAGAGGCAGATATATACTGCCAATGAGCGAGCAAAAAATATTTGTTGTTTATAGATACTAACTAATATTATCTAAGAATAAAAATGAAAATATAGCATTAGAGAGAAAAATATGACAAAATTTAACATTAATATTGGTAACGAATTAGTGACAAATGTTTTAATTTCTGGTGAGAATATTTTAATAATTATAAAAAAGTGCATCTATATCTGATCTACAAAATTTAATTTTTATTTTTTTTAATTTTTTATTATACACCTACAAATAAAATCACTAGAAACATCCGTCTAAAGTCATCAAATTCTAAAAATAGAATGATGTTTTCAACAAAAATATCAAAATAAAAATATATTTATTTTTTATCAAATTAATACTGAAATTTAGAACATACACTCTTTTTTAGATAAATGCGGAGTACTTACTATGAATACCACAATAGCATCTTAAAAAGTTATTACAGTAAGGAAAAGTATAGGGTACCAATATATTATCTGCCAACTTCTGCCAACTCTTATTTATATTTGTATTTCATGAAAGTGTGTTCGTAGATGTGTCTAATAATTAATATATTTTAAATACATATATAAAGAGACACATCCAGAAAATATATCTATAAAGACACTTCTATTAAACACAGTTATAAAAAAGACATTTTTATTAGACACATCCATGAATACACTTTCATAAAACACAATTATATAAGAGTTGGCAGAAGTTGGCAGATATGATGTTGGTAACGTAGCAGAACCGTTACAGTAAAAAGTGTGTCAATTTAATAGAGTCTTGCTAACTATTGTCTTATTTCTATATTTAAATAAAAAATTTATTAAATTTTAATTTCTCCCTAGTAATTAAGGATTATGTATTCTGTATTATTATTTGAATTTGCAGAGTTATTTTGCATCAAAATTAAGGAGTAGCATATTTTACATGATGTATCAATAAATAAAAAAATATTTGATAACAAAAAATTTTATTATAAAATACAATACTTTCATCAATTATTTAATATTTTTTAATATTCTAATGATAAAAAATATTAAACAATGGATGAAAGTAATTTTATTGTATTATGAATTTTTTTATTAAGATTATATATTTTATTATGAAAATTTTTTATGACTAATATTCTTATATTAAGATTTCAATAATGATAAAATACAACAATTAAGTTTTAAACATATTTAGATATATCTTTTAAGAAAAGCACTTTTAATAAAAAATAAATTATTTACTTTTTTTAAGTTAACAATATCTTACTTTAAAAAAAAAAGAAATAAAAGATGTTTTAAATATTTGAAATTTTTTTAAAAAAATTTTTATCTAAATATGAAATAGTTTTTGTCCATTAAAATTCTTTTAAAAAAATATATAAATAAATAATTTTTTTTTTTCAAAAATCAATCCAAACCTATGAAGTACTGACACTTCGCTAAGTTGTCGTGTTTGCTTGTCGGACACATTTCGAACACGACACTCATAAACACTCGTCCGACACACATGTTTACCGTGTCCAACCATGTCATAATAAAAGATAAGAAATTCTTCGTCGGACACGCTTGGACACACCTAATTACCATCACATTTCAGCGTGTTCAACTTTATTCTTAACATGTATATTGTTGAAATAAATTAAGAAATAATATATAGTATTATTTATTAAAATAAAACAATATTTTAAATACTTTATATAATTAAAATAAAATATTAAAATCATTAAAAATTTAATTTATATTTTAATATTAATAAAATATCAAAATATTATTATTATTTTTTTAAAAATACTTCACATTATATATATATACGTGTCCCTGTGTCCTATAAAAATTTGAAATTCGTATATTGATGTGTTCCGTATTGTCTCGTATCAATATCCGTGCATTATAAATCCAAACTGAGCCTTAATCACTAAAAAAATATAATGATTTTCAAAAATCAATTCAAATTGATTCTTAGTCATTTAAGAAAATACGTTGTGTCACCATAATATTGAGTAAATAATTTAAAAAGAGTGAAAATTGGATAATAATTTTTTTTAAAACAAATGACATATTAAAGAAAAAAAAACCAAAACAAGAAATGCAAAATAATTAGCTGCAGAGAAGAAACTGTGTATAACTGATTTGCTTATTTTTTTTCAGTAGTAGTACTAGTGAAATGAAATTACAATTTTATTTTTTACTTATTTTGTTAGTGCAACTTGCAAAATATATATGTTTTTTTCTTTAATTTTGTAATATACTTGCAAAATTAGCTAATAATACAGAAAAACGTAGATCTTCTGGTCTTTACACAAATTAAAAAAGAATTATATTTTATCTAAATTAAAAAGACACTAATGCCAACATTTTTTGGTATCATATTTATAATACATTTGTTAAAAATTAAAATTTTTACCAATAATAGTTGCATTTGTTTATAAAAACAGGTATAAGATATGAATATAAAAAGACAAACTTGTATTTAAAAATAAAATATAAATAAAAATATTGTATCTTGTATTTTATATTTTTTCTGTTAAAAAAGACACAAAATTATTAGACGAAGTCACAACTAATTTTATTATTATTATTATTAAATTTTTATAATAATATTTTTTATCATTTTATTTTTTATTCTAAATTTTATGTAAAAATAAATAGAAGTAAATTAAAATTTTTTATTTTTTATTGTATTTTTTATTTAGTTTATTATTAAACAGAATATAAAAATATTAACTTTTGTGTTAATGTTTTTACTGTCTTATTTTTTAGTAAAAATCAAAGGCCGCCTAAAGAATATCTATCCTAACTCATAGCAAGAGTAGTGAATACTGAGTAGTCAAAATCTAATATAAAGACAAAAATAAATATTACAAGATCCAATTTGGGCACAACATACACAGGGCTTTTAATAATGTTTGGACTTCAGGGCTTTTAATAATGTTGGACTTTTGCTTGTTTTAGTGAATTAATTTGTCTCGATTTTATGACTTCACTTTAAATGGAGGTGATTCCCCTTCTGTGCAAATTGTGGTCTCTTTTGATCTCAGTTGTCACCTAGCTTCTCACTATGAGAAAGTCAATGCCTCATTATTGGGATAAGATGATATCTTCTACTCAAGAAGAAAATCATTTTCCGCTCATTCATTCCAATAAAACATAAGTGTTTTTTTTTTTCACTCATTAATCTCTATCACATTAGTTACAATACAGAAAGTTTCTTCCATCACCTATTTGTATGATAGATTGATAGTCAATCAAATTACATTCAGCATGTTGATTTTACGGTCTAATAATTTATCTCTTTGTATATTTATTTTTTTTATTTTTATATTATTTTTTAATTTGATAAATTAAATACTAATTTATAATAAATCAATGTTTTACTAAAAATTTATCATATATAAGATAAAACTTAAACTTTTAATATTTATTTAAATTAATAAATAAGCTGATTAGTCGACAAATTAAATTGATTTTTTTGCATATTTATTTGAGGAGAATAAACTTTGCTGTTTCTAATTGATAATGCCATTTATAAATTGATATATATATATATATATATATTATTTTTGATATATATTATAGTTATATCAAAATTTTATCAAATCATAGTGACGTGATCAATTTTAAAATAACATTACCTTTTTTCTTTAGATTCTAATGTTGTGTTTGACTGTTGTTCTTATTTTTACAAAACTAGAATGGAATGAGTAGTTTACTATGACAATGTGATAGTTAAGTAAATTAACACTTGCAAAACTACGTATATAAGATTAAGAATAAAGTACTACAATAGTTATATACAATAAAGTAAATTATCATTTCTGTCGAAAATTGAAAAGGTTAATACATTTATTCATAGAAAAAGAAAATTATTTGTATCTATGAAATATAAGTTTCAGGCAATAAAATTATTCAAATTCTAAAAAATTATTTAAAAATCTTAAATTACCCATATCTTCACCATTAATACCATTATTCCCCTCTCTCTTCGCATTTTTTTTTATTTCCACCCTTATTCACAATAGATTTTTGGATTACACTTTCTCTTCCACCTCCCAAGACCTCCAATACCCTCCCATTCTTGGTGTATTTCGCCAAGAAGCAAATCCTATCTCTACCTCCAAAAAAGATTACTAGCGAATTTCCTGTAGGATACAATGAAGAACACTTGATTTGTTTATGCACTCATATAATCAAGTCTTACACTAAATGATAATTTACAGAATAATATTCTTCATTATTTCTTTTGCGCGTAAAGAAAGTGTTGAAATGGATGGATCAGCAATAATGAAATGAGGGAAATTTATAGATATGGAGTACATGCAACATGCAGCTACGTACTCAATAGACACAACTTTTCAAATAGTTATAACCTTTCATCAGACATAACTTTTCAAATAGTTGCAACCTTTTAAAAGGCATAACTTTTGAATAAGGCACAACTCTATGAAGAGATATAACTCTTCAAAATAGCTTTTCACATATTTTGAAAATGGTAGAAACTCAGGTGCAGTCTACTTTAGATGATTTGACTGATTTGACTAAATGTTCATCTAATAGCTTTCAGCTATCAACTTTATGTGAAATCGACTGCACCTGAGTTTTCACCTTTGAAAATATATCTCACAATCCCTAAAGCACTGTCACGTGACCTCCATCAGACTTCAATTCACCAACCATCAGCACCGTCGCACAATTTTCATCAACCACAATGAGCAGACGTTGCAGAGCGCGAGGACGCAGTCTCCGATGAGGATTAGACTCCATTGCTTTGCAAGAAGATTGGAGGAGAATTTCATGTGGTTGCTGTCGCCGGAAAACCAGAAAATGGAGAGTTTGCTGAGGACCATCGCCAATGACTTCAACGCCTAGTTTTGCAATGTTACCCGTCAAACTCTTCATCTCTTCTCTCATTTTCTATTACCCCTTCATCATTGTTGCTGGTGCTGTTGTTGTTGGAGAAGGTAGAAAGGAGCAGAGATGAAATGGTGGACTTTCAACTTGCGGATTGAATTTGTTGCGTTGGATCTATTTCTTTTGCGATGATGTGGTTGCGTTGGCTCAGTTGGTTTCTAGTTATTCTCTATTTGATGTGTTCGGTTACTGTTGTTGTTGGTGTCTCTGTTGTAACAACACGTATGTTTCAGAGAGAGAATAATGTGATGATGATACAGACGATGATAAGGGTAATTTGGAATCTTCAGGTAATTTTTTAGTGTTTGGGTAATTTTGTTGTACAAAATTCATATTTTATGAGTACTAATAATAATTTCCTTCTTCTATAGGTAGATGTTTCAACGTTTTCAACTCTCGTGGATAAAAATAATAGTTTACTCTGTATGATAACTTAAAGAACTCCGCTAGGGAGACAATGAAGAATCTTTAGCAGATTTAGCCTAATACATATAAAAAAATAAAAAACACTCCACAAATTACCTAAATAAAAATTTCACTTAATTATTCCAAAAAAATAACCATCCCAAATCCTAATTTACCAAAATCTTTCACTCCAATATCTTCTTATTTTCCAACCGGCTGCCACCCCACCTTCATCAATAATCATCCCACTTCACCGTCGTTGTTTGGCTTGCCACACTCGCCACTGGCGTCGCTCACCCAGGGACGGACAGAAGGGTGGACGAGTGGAGGCCTCGGCCCCCAACTTTTTTTAAAAAAATTAATAGTAATAAGTTATTATGTATAATTTAATTTAAAAAAATATTTAGTATTTAGTCTAGTATAAATAAAAGTCTAGTCTAATTTAAATATTAATAATTTTTAATATCTAAAAACTAAGTAACAATATTAAAAAATATATTATGACTAATATTGTTTAATTAAATAAAAAATTTTAAATCTCATAAATTAATTCTTTTTCTTTTTGTGACTATCTTTTTTTTTTCATTTGGTATTAATTCTCTCTATCTCAACTGCTACAATTAAGAGATCTTTTTTAACTATGAATATTGTGAAAAGTAACTTAGAAACAAAATAAAAGATGAATTTCTTACTAATTGTCTTTTAATTATATTGAAAAAAATTGTTGAAAAATTTGACACAAATTCTATTATTGATGAATTTTATGATACGAAGAATCGACCACTTCGTTAGTAAAAAGTATACACATATTTTTTGTACTTTAAAATATATTCTCTATCGGTATATTTTTGTAATACATCTTATATTATATCATTTTTGTTTACATAATTTTTAATATTATATGTGTTATTGGCCCCCATGATATCATTTCTGGATCCGTCCCTGCGCTCACCCCTAGTGAAAATAACTATCCACTTGAGGATAAAAATAAATCATCCACATACCTAATAAATCATCCACATACCTAATAACTATCCACTTGAGGATAAAACATATTTTAATTATATATATTATATAACTAAATCCAATTCAATCAAAATAATCACTCACATAAGAATTAAAATAACCATCCGCATCCACATACTTATTAAAATGATCATCTTAAACTGGCCATTGAAGTAGCTTCATTGAAAGGTCGTGTTAAAAACAACGCAATGACTAACTCTGCTGCTCCTTCTTCAATGGTTTGACAACTAATCGGATGCCGGCCAAAAATCAATGTTTTGTCGTCCAGTGCCTTAGCCAGGCGGGGAGATTTACCTTTGTTATGGAGGGATAGCGATTTCGGGTGGTGTCAGCACGAGGCTGCGGTGATATAACGGGGATGCAACAGCACGAAGTGAGACCGAAAAATAATGACGGCACATTTTAGACATGTATGGGAGATTATTGTGAGATTAGCAATAAGCCAATAATAGTACATAATATGAATGCATTTAAATGCTAATCTTAATTTTTAAAATTTTAAAATTTGAAATTAAATCATTAATTAATAAATTAATTTTTAATTTTATTTTTATTTTTTTTAATTCATTATACACATTATATATTAAAATGATTCACTCCCAATACTTTTTCTAACTTAAAACACTTACAGGCCCGAGGGATATATAATAGGCTTTCGCCACACATATCTCATCTTATGTAATTTGACCCATATAAAATTGTGGTAGTGTGATAATTGCTTTTGGGTCTAACATCTCAATTTAGTGTGTTAGTTTTTATTTGTTGCACATCAAAAAAGATAAACACGATATAATCAATATCATTTAATCGTTTTTTGTGGTACTGGTTTGTAAATAATTAATTTACCGATAATTTAACCTTTAAAAGGTCAATAATTCAATAAGCTGGTCGCTACAAAATTATCATGCTAAGAAATTAGTCTCTATCGTTATTAATACTAAGTAAATGATAAATTATTTGATATAATAATTAATATATAACAGAAGGCCAGAAGCCATCATTAAGATGCATTATATTTAACTAATAAAATATATGTAAGATATATCGATGAATTATATCTCAAATGATATAGTCTCTTCATATTCATCTAAGAGGTTGCGACTTCGAGTTTTCCAATATTTGATAAAATAAATAAATAAATAAATAAATATGTGAGATATATTTGCTAGCATTTTAGGGGGATTATTGATTTGACAATTTTTATTTTCACTAAAAACAGAAAATAAACTTGAAAATATGTTTGGTGGTATATTAATGAAAATATTTTTACAAAATAAACACACATGTAATTACGTTTTGAGAATTTTCATAAAAATAATGCAGCATAATATATATAAACTCTTTCGGTTTTCTCTTACGGTATCAAAATATTCAATGTCAATTATTATTCATAATTTTAACCTATATTATTGCTATTATTAATTTTTTTTATCTTTTTTATCCAAATTTTAATTAATTTATCTAAATAGAAATATCATTGTATATAAATATCAAAGTTTATCGAGCAACAAAATTTGTCTTTCTAAAAATTTAATGGAATTTATTTGTATAAATTGTATTCTTGCAATCTTAGCCTTGTGCATATTATAGTGTGACAAATGGGTAACATTTTTATATGCCCTCAAGACAGCAACCTTTTCACTGCAGCTACGTACTTTACATGGATCCTGTTTACAAATTCTATTCTTCTAATAAAACTATAAATTGTAGTAAGAGAGTTTCTCATTCAACAATCTGCCCAACTGCAACCGGGAGTTTTTTGAACATGCATCTCTCTCATCAATTCTCTTACTTGTCCTGATCCTTCCCAGTCCTCAGAAGTTGCAAGTATGTTGGATAATTGTATGTAAGCACTTGAATTCTCAGGATCAAACTGAATAATTCGCTCTGCGGCCTTCTTGCCAAGATTCTTGTTTCCATGGGATATGCAACCTCTAAGCACTGACAACCACATGTTTGCATCAGCCTGGAAAGGGATTTCTTCAATTATATCCATTGCTTCTGCGAAACAACCGGCACGAGCGAAAAGGTCTACCATGCAAGAGTAATGTTCAATTCCTGGACTTATGTTATAGTTATGCTTCATAGCATGGAACAGATTCCTTCCTTCTTCAACCAAACCACAGTGATCACAGGCTGAAAGAACCCCAGTAAAAGTAACGGCAGAAGGCCTCACACTGGCATACCCCATTTCGGTAAAGAGGGTCAGTGCCTCAGTTCCATATCCATTTGTGGCATATCCTATCAACATTGTGTTCCATGAAACTTCATCAGTTTTGATCATGCCATCAAAAACTTTACGTCCTAACTCAACAAATCCACACTTACAATAAAAGTCAACGAGGGAGGTTGAAATGATCTGGTTGGATTCAAGCCCAATGGTGATGACTTTAGCAAATACCTGCTCCCCAAGTTCAAGTGATGATTTACTGGCACAGGCACTGAGAACACTGGAAAAGCTAAACTCGTCCATTTTTAAGTCGAGCTTGTTCATCTGACAAAAGATATCCAACGCTTCGCCTGGACATGCATTCTGAGTGAGTCCAACTAAGATTGAATTCCAAGAAATCAATGTCTTACTAGGCATATTGTTAAAAATACTTTTAGCATCTTCAATTCTTCCACAGTTTGAATATAAAGTGATCATAGTATTAAGCATGATTGTATCATAAGCTTTTAGCTCACTAAACAACTTGCAAGCATCATAAGGGCTTTGACACTTGGAATATGCATCAAGCAAAGCACTAGCCACTACAATATCATCAATCACCCCAAATTTACAACCATGAGCATGCATTTGCTTAACAAGCTCAATCATAAGTAAGGTGCTGGTAGCACTCAAAATGTTTGCAAGTGTGGAGATGTCGGCTCTGACTCCATTCCTGCGCATTTTATTGAAGAGAGCCAGTGCTTCCAATTCCTCACTGTTGGATACATAACCTGAAATAACTGAATTCCACAGAACACTACATGGTCCAACAACCCCATCAAAAACCCTCCTTGCCTCTCTCATTCTGCCAGCATTTGCGTAACCAGATACCAAAGCACACACTGAGAACTCATCCACATCCTTAACAATACCCACAATTCGAGAAGCACTATCCAAATCACCACACTTCCCATAAAAATTAACCAGTGAGCTGCACATCACCTTGTCAAGCTCCACACCATCAACCAAAACTCGAGCATGCACCTGCTTCCCACAATTCAGCGCCACCAACTCGGCACACGCACCAAGGACAGTTGCCAACACAAAAGAATCCCTGTGCACAACCTCCAAAGGATCCAAATTCATATCCCTGAATAACAACAATGCCTTCCCCGGATAACCATTTCGAGAATAACCATGAATCATGGAATTCCACACGAGCTCACTCCTCTGGGGCATGGCACTGAACAAGGAGTGAGCCACATCAAGGTCCCCGGCTTTTGCAAACGTGGAAACTAGCATGGTCCAGGAATAATGATTCTTGTGAGGCATGGTAAAGAACAAGTTCAAGGACGTGTCCCTTTGGCCAGAGTTGATGTAAGCCTGCATGAGTGTACTCCATGAGAAGGCATTTGTTTGAGGCATTTCGTCGAACAAGCGGCGTGCCTCATTGATGGAGCCCAATCTGGAATACAGTTGGAGGAGGCGATTGGCGACAGTTATGGAGGAGCTGAGGATGCCAGCTTTGAGGAATACGAGGTGGAGTTGTCTACCTTGGTGGATGTTGATGTGGATGTTGCCGGAGTGAAGCGTCCGGACCAAGGCATGCAAATCCATACCCATAATACTTTGCACTGCACCTATAAAGTGAATTCATAGTGTCCTCAACATTTGCTTTATATCAAACTAATGCATTAATCCACTTTTTTGTAAAGTAAATATAAATAATAAATTTGAGATTAGTCAAGATAGTAAGTATATTACATTAAAAGTAAAACCGCTCATAGAAATTAATGGATTTGTTTGAGATTTGGTTGAAAAGAGGCTTATGCTGTTAAAAAATTGACAGGTACTATTTATACTATTGCTACATTATCTTAATGGCAAAATTAACAATTTCTTATTCACCCGTCTTTGTTCCATATTGTTACACCAATAAGGGTTATAGAAGACACATAATAATAGAGTTTAGTAATTAAATATCATATTTAAAATAAACATTGACTCTCATATTATAACTAATTTATTTAAAAAATAAAAAAGTAATAACACTTAAATTTAATTAAAAAGATTGTTGCTATAATTGATGATTATACGATGCTTACACTTTAGGGTCTTCCATGCAGGTTTTGCTTTGAAGTTTTGTTTGAGTCCTGTAATTGCATACAAACTTGGATGAAAAAGGATGCAAAAGTAATTAAAGAAAGGCACGCCTTAAACCTTTTCCTTAATTCTAAATCGTGGATTCCAGTCTTATTTCTAATTTAACTATTTTATATAAATAAATATTTGTTTTTTTGTATAATTTGTTTGAATAGTTAAATTTTTGACACTTGATAGTGAATATAAAAATTTCGCTTTAGATGCGTATTAATGATTAATTCTAAAATATGAATTTAATTAGTATAACATTTTAAAAGTTGGTTGCGACAAGAAAACACATTTATTCATTGGTATTTTTTCTGTTAAAATTAGTTTTGATTTTGCTTGTGAAAATAATATCAATCGAAAGAACATTTTTTACTACAAATATAATAAAAAGTCAACTTCATAATCAGATGGAAGATGAGTGGCTAAATGGTTCTTTTTGCTTCCATAACAAATTTTCTTGGTCCGTGGATGCTATTCAAACAAGATTATTTCTCATAAAAAAATCATCTGGTTATGGACCGTTCCCAATCATGCTCATAAGAAGTTAAGACTTATTCCAAACCCTTAGAATGCATTGAGCAAGATCATGCATAACTTTGATAGAAAATCACCAACTTGAAAATGTGCATCAATTCTAATAAATGACAAACTACTAGAGAGTGTAGAGGTTTCAGCAATAATCATCTTTAAACATAAAGACCAATTATTAATTAATTATATGTAATTATGCATCCAATTAATGCAAGTCTCCCCTTTTGCACTTCAATTCTCAAATCTTCTGAACCAGCTGCTAATGGTTCTTGCAAGGGTTCTAGTATCTTTCAAAGTCAGTGATATAAACATTTGTCCAACAGCATCTGCTGGAGTATACAGTTCACCAACTTCCCATCTCGGTTCCTGATCGACGAGACCGGCCGGCAATGGAAAAAAAACAAAGCAAGTAAATACATTAAGTCAACTAAAAATGAAAAAGCAAGGTGATATTCACCTTCTACATTCCAGAAAGTTATAAATCTTCATGCTTCAATATCTTATTTTTAGTACATGTGCCATAAGAAAAACTAAAATGTTCTTTCTTGATAGAAAAGAATCTTGAAATTTTCTTGGAAAGTTATTCGGATAAAAATAGGGTGGAGATTTTTACCCAAACTAAACATACCCTTAGAAGTGTTAACCACACAATCTGCTAGTTGTGCAAGAATGATAACTACAAATATAAAATCTAACAACTTGAAGAGTAAATATCAATTTGTATGAGAATGAAGTCAACCACCATGATAACTCAGTTGCAAATCCTGCCGAAGAGTATGGCGACGAAGAAGGATGCCAAAGAGTTTTATTTTACCTGAATGCATGGTGTGACGTGGTTACCATTCAATTGTACTTTCTCTAGTGTTCCACCGAAAGAATCGACGCGAGGCTTTAACGTTTCTTCAAGAATATCTGTCTCATCAATTGTGTCAAGATTGAACTTAACCTACAGAATCATATAAACACACATCAGAGATACCATCCAACATTTCAACACAAGTTCTAAGAAAAAAAAAGAGAGCATCATACAAACCAGCAATGTGTGCTCAACATTATAGGAACTTTTAAAGCAATCACGGTTTTCAGATGGTGTCGGTTTGAACTCCGATACTCCTTCGGTAACCTGACAAAAATACATGCACACATAAACACATTGGCATACGCAAACATCTGATGCTTCAGCATACTATCAACATTTCAGCTATTCTATCATAGTACCACATCAGCTTTTTTCTTTCGGTCTCTTTTTAACTCAAACTTATTGAAATTTCTATTCTTATATGTATAAATTAAACATCCATGACCTTGAATATAGCTTGCACCTTTTTAACCTTTAATCACTTACATTAAATTTATAAAGTGAATGTATTCCTTTTGCCAACTTTATTTCTCAACACAACTACTCTTTTACTCGCTTATACATTTATAGCACAAGATTTTATGACTTGAGTTGCATCATATACTCATCATCAATAGATAATATGATTCATTATGACAGAATGACAGGAGCCTTTATTCATTGGGTTATAGTCTTTGCTATTTTTCTCGTGCATTGCGCAGGTCTAAACCTAGTTAAGGTGTAAAATGATGAAATGAAGAAGTTTTAAGCATCAGTCGCATTCGACTTGCAAGACAAAAGGATTCACCCATGTTCAAGTTTACTTCTAAATTGCAGTTAATCATTATAGACCAATCAACAAAGATTCTCCCGAAAACTAAAGGAATCATAGGCATTTACTAGAAGCAAATGTAACTAGACAAGAAATGATTCACGCAAATGGTAGGTACATAAACCACAAATGTACAAACGAAATCAACAATTAAGCTCAATCTCTGAAGCTTTACCTTCTTGTATTGAAATAAATTATAAAAAAAGAAGAAGCTAAAAGCGCACAGCATAAACAAAAAAAATCAAAACATAAAACATACCTCATTCATTACTGATGGCAATTGATCAATAAATTTAGTTAAGGAATTAAGAACATCCTGCTCACTTTCCGGTAAAATTGATCGGACAGCATCCAAAATGACCTTCCATGCATCTCCTACAAATGGGTTCCAGTTGAGAAACATAATCATCATATTTACATAAATTCTTATTTCTCACAGTTAATCTAAAAAAATGAAATTGCAGCCATTGATTTCAAGAGCAGAAGTAGACCATTAGTGAACCAGTGACGATCGAGAGTTTTGGTGCAGGATTTATATGTAGAACAAAGTCACTATGTCATATTTAAACATAATTTGTGATGTATTTTGCTTGATCTTAGATCTGTGATGAGTAAGATATAGTAGTCTTAGTCTGCACCGAAACTACACAAAATTCAAAGAAAAAATCAGCAAAAGTAAGGTAAGTAGATACCTGATGCATTTCTAGCAATTGAATAACCTGGAGTTGCTTCCACAACTGGCATCATCTGGCTGACTGCAGGTCCCAACTGCAGAACACCAAAATATTTTAGAGCACAAACAAGATCAACCCAAAACCTTGATTAGTTTGTGTAAATCATCCAGCTAAAATTCAAAATATAAAGAAATTATGTCCAAAGTCCAAACAGTGAATGTTGCTTAAGAAAGCATAGTCATCTGTAAAATGAGCAGTTTTTATAACAACGATCCTTCGCGCTGTTTTAAATCTGCATTTTTATACTAAAAGTTCTATTTTGGCTAAGAAATCGATCATCCTATTGAAGTAGATTATGAAGATAAATAGTATCATTAGAAGAATAGGATTCAACAAGTATTATTAGTGTTCATACCTGCTCAAAGTAAGGAACTGCCACTGTTGCTGGCTTGTTGTTGTATGAGATTATGATATTAGCCTTCCAAAAGAGTATATACCTTTTCGTCACACTCCTTGAGTTACAAATTTTATTGAGGTAAATAAAACCTCATAATCTGCATTATGCTTGCACAAACTAGCATATACTTATGAAGATGGAATTAACATCTACTTTTTGGTTAAAACTTTAAATTTCAAAATCAGTTTCTGCATAAATAAACACAAACTTATTCTGCCAGTGAAATGAAAGATATGCCAGACCTTTGGTATTTTCTCGGAAAAATAGCTTCCTGTAAGAAGTTGAAGAAGCGCACCATTGCTACAAATTCAAGAAACAATAGACACATTACTCCGATGCCATACTCTAGTAAGGCTAAAGCCTTGTTTGGTAACTATCTAAAGACAGAAATATAAAGACATTGGGATTTGGGAGATACAAACGTGTTTAGGAAAGGAGACAAGAAGCAGAAACAGACAAAACATTTCTATTCTAAGACAAAAATTCCATACTTTTTGTCTCGAGGCAGTTATCAAACACAAGCCAATGGATGTATTCAACAATCCACTTACCTATGGCCAACGGAGAAAAGTGGAAGGTCTTGAACCTGAGCAGGCGACAAATTCGCTTGAGATAAACCAGATGATAGGAGTGTATCCAAACAAGTGTTGAACCTCTCATACACTAGTTTGGCAGCTTGAGAATGGTCAAATGTCACATAGTAAGGCACCACCACCACAAGAAAACCTTCTCTTGCCAAAAACTCTATTAGGTACCTGCAATTTCCGAACAGAAAAGAACTAAATTCATGACAATGCCCTCGACATCGCTACCATGAAAATAGCAGCTACTGATGATAAAGAATCAAACTTTCAACTGAAAAACCAAAAGGGTATAATGAGAAGTGATCATATGAAACTTCAGAAGAAAATTCATCACAACCTGAATATTACCTACCTATGCATGATGAAGAATAAAAATTCAACGAAAACCATCAAGCCTTTATACCTCTAACATGGTAATTAGCAACTATTACTGAAAAAGAATGAAAATTTGCAATTTTGCATTGAAAAATCAAAAGAATATAACATGAAATACTCATATGTAACTTCAGCAGAAAATTCAACACACCCTAAATACCACTAACATGAAAATTAGTATCTATAAATGAAAAATAGTCAAAATTTGCACTGAGAAACAGAGTAAACATGAAATATGCATAATCACATATTTAGCTTCAGAAGAAAAATCCATCACAACCTCAATAACGCAAAATCAGAATTGACTGAAAAACCAACAGGGCATAACATGAAATAATCGTATGTAACTTTCAGCAGAAAATTCATCACATCCTGAACACCGCTAGCAATGGAACTTAGCAGCTACTGGTGAAAAAATAAATAAAAATCTGCACATAATTCATCACACTCAACCACTACCACCTAAATTAGCAGCTATCAAATGTTAAAAAACCAAACTTTGCACTGAACAACCAAAAGGGAATAACATGAAATTATCCATATGTAAATTTCCCAGGAAAAATTCAGCACAACCTCAATATAACCAACACGAGAATATCAGCTATAATTCTATCTATCAATGATAAAGAAACAAAATTTGCAAGAAAAATCAAAAGGGTATAACGCAATCTTACCCATATGTAACTTCAGGAATAGCACCAATGAAAGCACCCCCCAAAAACTTGATTATAGCTCTAGGCTTGGAACGATATGGGGTAGGTGCTACCACTAGACATGAATCTAGCTTAGTGAAATTCTTGCTATTGAATCCGATAGTTGTGGTGGTGGTGGTGCTTCCAACATAAGCATCAGAAACCATCCTTGTAGGACCAACCACCATTTTAGAACTTCTCTGTGTTGGAAAGTGTAAGCATTTTTGGAATGAACCATGTGTGTGTTTGAATCCACGAAAATCAGAGAGGGTCTTAGTATTCTTCAAAGAAGAAGAAGAAGAGTACATGCATTTGAAACCTGAGCCTAAGATGGAGGAGCATGAGTTTGCCATTTCCATTGCCATTGCCGGGAACAGAAAATACCAGAGTATGCAGATTGCAGAGTGTGGTTTCTTTTCTTTTAAATATTAAATATTTAAATCAACTTAATATATATAGCCCATTTGTTCATATATATAGCCCAGGGATAATAAGCTAATAATAGTTTATTAGAGATGACTAATTTGTAGATTAAAGCAGTTAGATTTTTTTAAAACTGTTAGAATAGCTAATAAAGTGGAGATATTTTTGACCACTTAACAAGTTTGTTAGAAATTAATTAATTTTCTCGGCTATATATATTAGTTTGGTAACCACATTTTTTTAGGTTATAGCGAAATTTTCTTGAAATTAGTTTCTCAGTATAATCTGTAACAAAAGGTAGCGAAATACGTGTATTTAGAATTTGCGTTTCTCAATCTTATATTTACGTAAAGATTTTTTAATTTATTTTATTTATGTGAATTGTTCAATTTTTTATTATATAATATTTTTTTTATAGAATTTTTTTAGGATAAAAAACAGAAATAAGCTAAGAGAGAAAATAATTTACGTGAATCAGTTAAAATAAAAACTGCTTCATGAATCCACCAATAGTTCGAACCAGCTTGGTTCGAATTACACACAGTAATTCATGGTATAATTCGAATTATGCTGTTAAAAAATTAATAATTTATTAAAAAAATTTATTAAAAATTTTATTAAAAAAAATTAATAATTTAAAAATTAAAAAATATATTTTTTATTTCATACGTTAAAAAAAAGCTAACAAAATATTTAATTACGAGACTTCTTTAAAATATTAATGAGCTATCAATTCGAATTCCATATAATACTTTTCTGTCCATTTTTAATAGCTCATGAACATTTTTTAATAAATTTTTTTAATAATTTTTTTTTAAATTATACTAAAAAAATATTTTATGCTATGAAAAATAATTTAAAAAAATGGCTTAAAAAATGTTAAGAGTACTATAAAAATTTATAATGTTATAATAACTTAGGTAAATATATGCATGTACTCAAATTTTAAATAAAATATTCTACATAGTCAATAATAATTTAGAAATGAAAGAAAATATTTTATTTCATATAAAATAATTAAAAAATATATTTTATTCTATACAAAATAATTTTAAAAAATGACTTAAAAGATGTTATGAGTACTATAAAAATTTATAATATTCTAGTGATTTAGGTAAATACATGATAAAAGTATTTTTCTTTAATTTCTAAATTATTAGTGACTATGTAGAGTATTTCTTTAATGTCCTACGTTATTAGGACATTACAAATTTTTATAGTACTTCTAATATTTTTTAAGCCATTTTGTAAATTATTTTGCATAGAATAAGATATTTTTTGTGGTATAATTTAAATAAATTTATTAAAAAATATTCATGAACTATCAAGAATGGGCAGAAGAGTATTGTATAGAATTCCAATTGCTCACCATATAATTTGAATCAGTGATTCGAACTTTTCCATGTGTAATTCGAATCATATAATATCTCACCATATAATTTAAATAATTTTATTAAAAAATTATCATGAATATTTTTTAATAAATTTATTTAAATTATACCATAAAAAATATTTTATTCTATGCAAAATAATTAAAAAAATGGTTTAAAAGATGTTAGAAGTACTATAAAAATTTGTAATGTCCTAATGACTTGGGACATTAAAGAAATACTCCACATAGTCACTAATAATTTAGAAATTAAAGAAAAAATATTTTTATCATGTATTTACCTAAATCACTAGAATATTACAAACTTTTATAGTACTCATAACATCTTTTAAGCCGTTTTTTAAAATTATTTTGTATAGAATAAAATATATTTTTTAATTTTTAAATTATTATTTTTTTAATAAATTATTAATTTTTTAACAGCATAATTCGAATTATACCATGTAATTCGAACCAAGCTGGTTCGAATTAGTATGTGCGTGTGTTTGTGTGATTGGTTCGAATTAATGTGTGCGTGTGTTTGTGTATAATTCGAACAAAGCTGGTTCGAATTATGTAAAAATGGAGTTCGAATCAAGCTGGTTCGAACTACATATAAATATGCATTGATAAATTCATAAAGCAGTTTTCGTTTTAGCTGATTCACGTAAATTATTTTTTCTCTTTGGCTTATTTCTATTTTTTTGTCCTTTTTTTAATTCCAAGACTTTCTGAAATCATATTCATATACCCAACCAGCAACCACCATTCCAATACTGTGGGAAAGTGTATGCATTTTTTGAGTAAATAATAAACCATTTGTAATAAATAATAATACGAAAATAACAAAACTTTCATCAAACGCTCTTAAGTCTATTTTAAAAAATAATAATAAATTATGAAAGTAAATCAGTGCTAACATATATTAATAAGAATTTAATTTTGATATACTAACTATTATATAATTATATTCGTTTTTTATAATTATTTTTATTAATGTAATATTACATAATTAAATACATATATAAAGTTAATATTTATATTATATTAAAATTAAATTCATATTAATAATTATAATAAACTTTTTTTTCCCTGAAAAAACTTATTCAATTAATTTTGCATATATAAAATGAATGCGGGTAATAATTGGCACATATATATGTTGAAGATTTTGCCACGATTTGGAGGTCTCACCCTGTTATTGGGTGGAAGTTGCTGGGCCCAATTTCTAACCACATTGACTTGACTAGTTGACTTCATATCATCATTCATGACCAATTCATTTTAGGGCTCATGACTAAGACAAAAATAAAAATTAAAAACTAAGGAATTAGCTAAAATAAGGGTATATCTTAATAATATTGTTGGTAAAAATTTTATTTTTTTATTTAATATATCAATGAGTAATAGTTCAAATGGCATAATCTCTCCATACTTAATTAAGAAGTTGCGGGTTCGAGTCTCTTATTCTTTAGTAAAAAAAAAGGTATAATAAATATATTAAAAATTAAAATTTTGAAGTACTTTTATTAATAATTTTAATATATATTCTAAAAATACATATCGGCTAAATCTAAAAATAAAAAACAAACAAATGAAAATTGAACACATGCCCCAACCACACACCAAACAAATGTGTCTTCTCATAAAAGTATGTCTATTACTATTACCACATTGTTATAAAATTATTTAATTCGGTCACTTATATTATATTAAAATACTTATAAACTTAAGTAGCTAATCAAATGACTGTTAAAATTCTTATGTTGTATATTTTTATATGATGACTTGTTAAAGACTATAACTTTAAAATTTGTTCCAGCCTTTTAGATTAAAGTGATACTACAATTTATACTCTGGATACATATTATATTTTAAAGTGTTGTTATATATACGAATATTTTTATTATTAAGTGTAATTAAATTGGTATAAAATTTAAAAAAAAATATGCACATATGTTGTTATTTCTTTTTTTATGTATATTTTTTACAATATATGTTGTTTAAATTAAAAATAATTTATTGAATAAAATTGGTAGTCTAAAAACGGACAGCATAATAAAAATAAAAGTGGAATGATCCAACTTAAGTAATAATACCATAATTCAATAGAAAGAAAAGGGAATGAAAAGGTAAAATAATTAAAAGGTGAACAGAATCTCAAAGAAAAGAGTGTTTAGTGAGGATGTCGATCTTCTTCCATGGCGTGGCGAGCAGCATTAACAATTTGAAGAGGATGACATCTCTAGTTTTTTAATAGAGTCTTATTTCAGACCTTTCAAATTTGTCATACTACGTTTGCTGCAAGTTCCTTTTTTTTCGTTGAGTTGTTGCCAAACTTCTTATTTTTGTCAAGTTCATTTCACTAAATTCATGGTTAAAACTGGAGAGTACAAAATCTTATTAATACAACACACAAATTTTTAAACTATAACACAAAAAACTTTGCATATAATACAAACTTATTGATATGATACACAAATTTTTGCAAATAGCACACAAATTTTTGCTGCAAATATATTTTGTTAGTTAGATGAGTCAATATTTTGGGTATACATCAAAATTTCTATGTTATACACCAAATTTTTTTATTGTACACCAAAATTTATATGTTGTGTGTATTTCGTTAGTATAATACACAAATTTTTATATATAGCACACAAACTTTTATTACGAATGTATTTTGTTAATTGGGTGAGTCAATATTTTAGGTATGTAATTCTTCAAAAATTTATATGTTATGCACCAAAATTTATGTGTTATGCGTATTTCATTGGTACAGTATACAAATTTTTGTATATAGCACACAAATTTGTATGCATACATACGAATTTTGCTGCGAATATATTTTATTATTTAGGTGCTATACATATTTCACTAGTTAGAAGAAGAAAAAGAAGACAATGGTGGCAACAACAACGATAATAACATCGATGACAACAACGTTAAAAAAAGAAACACATAAAAGGAGAAAAAGATAATGACAATTGTTACAATATAGTTAGGATCAATTAGCATTATTTAACATATCTGAATAGTTAGGTTTAATTACTCTATTGGTCCCTATAGTTTCGCAAAATTTTCAATTAAGTCCCTATACTTTTTTTTCTTTTAATTGGTCCCTACACCAAATTTTTTTTCAATTATAAGATATTAAGTTTTTTTTATTTCGATTCTCTTAGCACCTATAAATACCCTTCTATATTGTATCATTCTAGACAACTTGAACACACAACCTGAATAATACACAAAACACTTTCTCCAGTTTAGTATCTTGTTTCTAACATGGTATCGAAGCCATGGTATCCTTCTTGAGGATGATAAGTTGATTTCCGTCTGGTGAAATCACCATACTTTTCATACTTTTTTTCCGTGTCATTTTTTCTCTTTTTTTTTTTGTAATGCTTTGATACTTTTTTGACCTCACTGATTAGCTCATCCACTACTTACTTATTTGGAGAAACCATATGTTTTTCGTCACGGTTCGATAGTTTGCCATCTCTTTGCCCTTTGTCAATTTTCAACAATTTTCTATCAGTTCGCCATCTTTTCCACAGTCTGTGTTCTCTTCCAGTAGTTTCATCTGCGTTCCCTTCCGGCAGTTTTATCTGCACTTCCTTCGCGTAGTTCCGTCTGCGCTTCCTTGTGACAGTTCCGTATGCGCTTTTTTCTGACAGTTTTATCTG
Source organism: Arachis hypogaea (assembly GCF_003086295.3). Classification (NCBI taxonomy): domain Eukaryota; kingdom Viridiplantae; phylum Streptophyta; class Magnoliopsida; order Fabales; family Fabaceae; genus Arachis; species Arachis hypogaea. The sequence continues at coordinate 146,351,228 of NC_092051.1, read as the reverse complement.
CCGTTCTTTTCGGCAATTTCGTCTGCGCTTTTTCAGACAGCAGCAGATCCATCTACGCTTCCTTCAGAGCCTTTCTCCAGTTTAATCTCTTGTTTCTAATAACGACGACGATAATAATAATAATAACGATAACGGTAGAATAGTTTGCCCATTTATATCTGAAAGAAAAAAGTGTGAAATTTTAGTTGAAAATTTAATTCAAAATAGATTTAAATGCCTAATTTTTTTATTTTATTCAATTGTGATAATTATTTGAACTGGTACAAAGCATATCAGAGATTTAGGGGTAATTTACTAAATTAAATAAACTGGCCCTCAAATTTACATAATACGCATTTTGGAAAGTGGATACTGAAATGCATTTTTTTCATAAACTATGTAAACTGCAATAACTGCGACACGAATATCGCGGTTTACAAATGCATGTAATCTGCTACAGGGGCGTCGTGGATTACATTCGAAGAAAATCATCACATAATCCGCGGTAGGGGTGTCGCAGTTTATACTTTAGTGTGGACTTAGTTCATTTTTCATGGAAGTTTTTGGATGAAAGTTTGGTTTGCATTTTTTATGTATAGCGCAACATAGGTTGGTGCTTTGATGTAATTGAAATTAGTCTCGTGAACTCATAGAATTACCAACAAAATTAGAACACCTTTACTCAAGAGAATCACAACTATGTAGAAAATCGCTAACAATAACGTCACCGTAAAACAAACAACAGGTACAACTTTACTTAACAGTAAGTACAACTAAAACAGGACAAGAATACAAATAAGGAAAGAAAAATAAAAGCTAATCATGACGACCTAATGACACCTATGCCTCGGCACTGGGGGCGAATCCTCGCTGAGGGCAAGTCCTGCGAGTGTGTCTTGTCTGTCTGCATAGCCCACATCGCTTCGGCCGACTAGTATCGGCCTCATCCATGGTGTTATGGATTCTTGTTGACCTCGGTTTCCCTTCTCTGACACGTCTCATGTTAGGATCAGGAACGATAGTAAGTCCGGCGTACGGTGGCCACAGACCCTCTAAAATAGGGGGCAAAAACCCCATCTGGTAAACACTAAACACCTTACTGATGGTATAAACCTCATGGACGTACGTAGTCTAGTCTAACTGGGACTGAGCACAGCATGTAATCGCATGGCAGCACGGGTAATGGAGAGTTTGAAAATACCCGCAATCACAAGTGCGATTGATGAGCGGATAATTTGTATGCTTTTTTGGCATTGTTTTTAGTATGTTTTTGGTATGATATAGTTAGTTTTTAGTATATTTTTATTAGTTTTTAGTTAAAATTCACTTTTCTGGACTTTACTATGAGTTTGTGTGTTTTTCTGTGATTTCAGGTATTTTCTGGCTGAAATTGAGGGACCTGAGCAAAAATCTGATTCAGAGACTAAAAAGGACTGCAGATGCTGTTGGATTCTGACCTCCCTGCACTCGAAGTGGATTTTCTGGAGCTACAGAAGCCCAATTGGCGCGCTCTCAACGGCGTTGGAAAGTAGACATCCTGGGCTTTCCAGCAATATATGATAGTCCATACTTTGCCCAAGATTTGATGGCCCAAACTGGCGTACAAAGTCACCCTCAGAAATCCCAGCGTTAAACGCCGGAACTGGCACCCAAATGGGAGTTAAACGCCCAAACTGGCATAAAAGCTGGCGTTTAACTCCAAGAAGAGTCTCTGCACGAAAAAGCTTCATTGCTCAGCCCAAGCACACACCAAGTGGGTCCGGAAGTGGATTTTTATGTCATTTACTCATCTATGTACACCTTAGGCTAGTTTTCTATATATAGGACCTTTTACTATTGTATTGAGGAGAATCTTTTGATCTTTGGAACCCTTTTCTTTAGATCTTTTGATCACTTTGGGAGGCTGGCCATTCGGCCATGCCTAGACCTTGTTCTTATGTATTTTCAACGGTGGAGCTTCTACACACCATAGATTAAGGTGTGGAGCTCTGCTGTACCTCGAGTATTAATGCAATTACTATTGTTCTTCCATTCAATTCCGCTTGTTCTTTATCCAAGATATCACTTGTTCTTCAACTTGATGAATGTGGTGATCCGTGACACTCATCATCATTCTCACCCATGAACAAGGTGACTGACAACCACTTTTGTTCTACAAGCAACCAAGGCTCTAGTGAATATCTCTTGGGTTCTTTAACCGGAATCTTCGTGGTATAGGCGAGAACTGATGGCAGCATTCAAGAGAATCCGGAAGGTCTAACCTTGTCTGTGGTATTCTGAGTAGGATTCAATGATTGAATGACTGTGACGTGCTTCAAACTCCTGAGGGCGGGGCGTTAGTGACAGACGCAAAAGAATCACTGGATTCTATTCCGGCCTGATTGAGAACCGACAGATGAATTCCGCTATGCTGTGACAGAGCATATGCAATCGCTTTCACTGAGAGGATGGGAGGTAGCCACTGACAACGGTGAAACCCTTGCTTAAGCTTGCCATGGAAAGGAGTAAGAAGGATTGGATGAAGACAGTAGGAAAGCAGATAGACGGAAGGGAAGGCATCTTCATGCGCTTATCTGAAGTTCCTACCAATGAATTACATAAGTATCTCTATCTTTACCTTTGTGTTATTTTCGTTCATCACCATTACCATTTGAGTTTGCCTGACTAAGATTTACAAGATGACCATAGCTTGCTTCAATACTAACAATCTCCGTGGGATCGACCCTTACTCGCGTAAGGTTTATTACTTGGACGACCCAGTGCACTTGCTGGTTAGTTGTGCAAAGTTGTGTAATGCCATGGTATTGAGCCACCAAGTTTTTGGGGTTCATGACCGAGGATTATGAGAGTTGTGAAAAAGTATTGTTCACAATTTCGCGCACCAAGTTTTTGGCGCCGTTGCCGGGGATTGTTCAAGTTTTGAGCAAGCTTTTGGTAACATCAGTGCCAAGATCCGGCAACAACACCATATTTTTGGCGTTATTGCCAGGGATTGTTCAGTTTGGACAACTGAAGGTTCATCTTGTTGCTTAGATTAGGTATTTATTTTTTTTTCGAAATTCTTAAAGATGAGTTCTAGAGTTTCATGATGATTTGTTGAAGTCTGGCTGGCTGAGAAGCCATGTCTAATCTCATTGGACCGAGGTTTCAACTTATCACCACAAGAGCTTGTTGATTTTCATCAATCTTGCTTTTGGAGCAGTGATCTGCTAAGGCTTGGCTGGCCTTTGGCCATGTCTAGTGTTTTGGACCGAAGCTTTCTTTGAAAGCTTGGCTGGCTGTGAAGCCATGTCTAATTCCTGGACCGGAGTCTTAGACTAGCATTGCACTGATTCCTGGAATTCTCATTAAGAATTTTGATATCTTTTTCCACTTAATTTTCGAAAAACACAAAAAAATTAAAAAAAAATCATAAAATCCAAAAATAATTCTTGTTTGAGTCTAGTGTCTCATGTTAAGTTTGGTGTCAATTGCATGTTTCTGTTCTTATTGCATTCATGCATGTGTCTTAAGAATCTTCAAGTAATTCTTGATGATTTTCGTGCTCTGATCTTTGAATTCTATTGACTTGAGTGTCTTGTGTGTCTCATATGCATTCTCATTTTGTTAGTGTCAGTAGTATACAAACTGCTAAGTTTGGTGTCTTGCATGCATTGTTATTTGATTCTTGTTGCATTTTGATTTTTCCCTACTATTAAAAATCCAAAAATATTTTTAATTTGTGTCTTTTCAAGTCAATAATACAGAGAATTGAAGATTCAGAACATACAGCAGAGGAATTGCACAGAAAAAGCTGGACGTTCAAAACGCCCAGTGAAGAAGGACAGACTGGCATTTAAACGCCAGCCAGGGTACCTGGTTGGGCGTTTAACGCCCAAAAGGGTAGCATTTTGGGCGTTAAACGCCAGAATGTGCACCATTCTGGGCGTTTAACGCCAGGATGGCTAGAAGGGAAGATTTTGTTTTCAAATCAAATTTTTTCTAAGTTTTCAAAATCTTTTCAAAATCAAATCTTTTTCAAATCAATTTTTCAATCAAATCTTTTTCAAAAATCAATTTCTTTCCATTTTTTAAAGATACTTACTATCAATTAATGATTTGATTCAACATTTCAAGTATGTTACCTTTTCTGTTGAGAAAGGTTTAATGTTTGAATCATATCTTTTCTTGTTAGTCAAGTTTTTAATTTTCAAAATCAAATCTTTTTAAAAAATGTTTTTCAAATCATATTTTCTCAATCACATCTTTTTTAAAAACTAATCATATCTTCTTAACCACATCTTTTTCAAAATAGTTTTCAATCAAATCTTTTTGATTTCTAATTTCAAAATCTTTTTCAAAAATCAATTGATTTCTTTTCCCTTTTCATTTTCGAAAATTAAGTAATGTTTTTCAAAAATGTTTTCAAATTTCCTACTTAATTTTCGAAAATCACTTCCCTCCTTCTCACATCCTTCTATTTATGGACTAACACTATCCCTTAATGCAAAATTTGAACTCCATTTTCTCTGATAAGTTCGAATTTTCTACTTCTGTCTTCTACTCTTCTTTTCCTCTGACACCTAAAGGAATCTCTATACTGTGACATAGAGGATTCCACATTTTCTTGTTCTCTTCTCTTTCTTATGAGCAGGAGCAAAGACAAAGGCATTCTTGTTGAGGCTGATCCTGAACCTGAAAGGACCTTGAAGAGAAAGCTAAGAGAAGCCAAAGCACAACTCTCTTTAGAGCACCTGAACGAATTCTTCAAGGAAGAAGAACTCATGGCAGCCGAAAACAACAACAATGCCAACAATGCAAGGAAGGTGCTGGGTGACTTTACTGCACCTACTCCCGACTTCTATGGGAGAAGCATCTCTATCCCTGCCATTGGAGCAAACAACTTTGAGCTTAAGCCTCAATTAGTTTCTCTAATGCAACAGAATTGCAAGTTCCATGGACTTCCATTGGAAGATCCTCATCAGTTTTTAGCTGAGTTCTTGCAAATCTGTGACACAGTCAAGACTAATGGGGTTGACCCTGAGGTCTACAGACTGATGCTATTCCCTTTTGCTGTAAGAGACAGAGCTAGAACATGGTTGGACTCTCAACCTAAAGAAAGCCTGGACTCTTGGGAAAAGCTAGTCAATGCCTTCTTGGCAAAGTTCTTTCCACCTCAAAAATTGAGTAAGCTTAGAGTGGAAGTCCAAACCTTCAGACAGAAGGAAGGAGAATCCCTCTATGAAGCCTGGGAAAGATACAAACAATTGATCAGAAAGTGTCCCACAGATATGCTTTCTGAATGGAGCATCATAGGTATTTTCTATGATGGTCTCTCAGAACTATCCAAGATGTCTTTGGATAGCTCTTCTGGAGGATCTCTTCATCTGAAGAAGACGCCTACTGAAGCTCAAGAACTGATTGAAATGGTTGCAAATAACCAATTCATGTACACTTCTGAAAGAAATCCTGTGAACAATGGGACTAGTCAGAAGAAAGGAGTTCTTGAGGTTGACACTCTGAATGCCATTTTGGCTCAGAATAAAATATTGACCCAACAAGTCAATATGATTTCTCAAAGTCTGTCTGGAATGCAAAATGCACCAAGCAGCACTAAGGAAGCTTCATCTGAGGAAGAAGCTTATGATCCTGAGAACCCTTCAATGGAAGAGGTGAATTACATGGGAGAACCCTATGGAAACACCTACAATCCTTCATGGAGGAATCATCCAAATCTCTCATGGAAGGATCAACAGAGACCTCAACAAGGTTTCAATAACAATAATGGTGGAAGAAACAGGTTTAGCAATAGCAAGCCTTTTCCATCATCTTCTCAGCAACAGACAGAGAGCTCTAAGCAGAATACCTCTGACTTAGCAACAATGGTCTCTGATCTAATCAAAACCACTCAAAGTTTTATGACTGAAACTAGGTCCTCCATTAGGAATTTGGAAGGACAAGTGGGACAGCTGAGCAAGAAAATTACTGAACTCCCACCTAGTACTCTCCCAAACAATACAGAAGAAAATCCAAAAGGAGAGTGCAAGGCCATCAGCTTGGCCGAATCCTGGGAGGAAGAAGAGGCAGTGAACGCCACTGAGGAAGACCTCACTGGACGTCCACTGGCCTCCAATGAGTTCCCCAATGAGGAACCATGGGAATCTAAGGCTCAAAATGAGACCATAGAGATTCCATTGGACTTACTTCTGCCATTCATGAGCTCTGATGAGTATTCCTCCTCTGAAGAGGATGAGTATGTCACTGAAGAGCAAGTTGCTAAATACCTTGGAGCAATCATGAAGCTAAATGACAAGTTATTTGGAAATGAGACTTTGGAGGATGAACCCCCTTTGCTCACCAAAGAACTGGATGACTTGTCTAGGCAGAAACTGCCTCAAAAGAGGCAGGATCCTGGGAAGTTTTCTATACCTTGTACCATAGGCACCATGACCTTCAAGAAGGCCTTGTGTGACTTAGGGTCAAGTGTAAACCTCATGCCCCTATCTGTAATGGAGAAATTAGGGATCTTTGAGGTGCAAGCTGCAAAAATCTCACTAGAGATGGCAGACAACTCAAGAAAACAAGCCCATGGACTTGTAGAGGATGTTCTGGTTAAAGTTGAAGACCATTACATCCTTACTGATTTCATAGTCCTAGAGACTGGGAAGTGCATGGATGAATCCATCATCCTTGGCAGACCCTTCCTAGCCACAGCAAGGGCTGTGATTGATGTTGATAGAGGAGAGTTGATCATTCAAGTGAATGAATAATCCTTGGTGTTTAATGCCCAAGGATATCCCTCTGTCATCATGGAGAGGAAGCATGAAGAGCTTCTCTCAAAACAGAGCCAAATTGAGCCCCCACAGTCAAACTCTAAGTTTGGTATTGGGAGGCCACAGCCAAACTCTAAGTTTGGTGTGAACCCCCACATTCAAACTCTAAGTTTGGTGTTGGGAGGTTCAAACACGGTTCTGAGCATTTCTGAGGCTCCATGAGAGTACTCTGTCAAGCTAATGACATTAAAGAAGCGCTTGTTGGGAGGCAACCCAATGTTTTATAATTAACTATTTTCTTTTGTTATTTTATGTCTTTTGTAGGTTGATGATCATAAGAAGTCACAAAATCCATGAAAAAAGCAAAAACAGAATGAAAAACAGGAAGAAAAACAGCACACCCTGGAGGACGCACCCACTGGCGTTTAAACGCCAGTGAGGTTAGCTGGTGGGCGTTTAACGCCCAGTCTGGCACCATTCTGGGCGTTTAACGCCAGAAAGGGGCACCAGACTGGCGTTAAACTCCAGAAAGGGGCAAGATGCTGGCGTTAAACGCCAGAAATGGGCACCAGCCCGGCGTTTAACGCCAGAAATGGCTCAAAACGTGATTTTGAATGCCATTTGGTGCAGGGATGACTTTTCCTTGACACCTCAGGATCTGTGGACCCCACAGGATCCCCACCTACCCTACCACTCTCTCTCTTCTTCACCAATCACCTCCACACCTCTTCCCCAAAAACCCCTCACCATTCAAATTCAAACCACTTTCCCACCCAATCCCACCCTCAAATGGCCGAACCTCTCTCTCCCCCTCTCCTATATAAACCCTCCTTCACTCCTTCATTTTCACACACCTTAAACACTACTTCTTCTCCCTTTTGGCCGAACACAAAGCCCTCTCCATCTCCTCCATTTCTTCTTCTTCTACTCTCTTCTTTCTTCTTTTGCTCGAGGACGAGCAAACATTTTAAGTTTGGTGTGGTAAAAGCATTGCTTTTAGTTTTTCCATAACCATTTATGGCATCTAAGGCCGGAGAAACCTCTAGAAAGAGGAAAGGGAAGGCAAAGGCTTCCACCTCCGAGTCATGGGAGATGGAGAGATTCATCTCAAGGGTGCATCAAGACCACTTATATGAAGTTGTGGCCTTGAAGAAGGTAATCCCCGAGGTCCCTTTTTCACTCAAAAAGGGTGAATATCCGGAGATCCGACATGAGATCCGAAGAAGAGGTTGGGAAGTTCTTACCAACCCCATTCAACAAGTCGGAATCTTGATGGTTTAAGAGTTCTATGCCAATGCATGGATCACCAAGAACCATGACCAAAATGTGAACCCGAAACCCAAGAATTATCTTACTATGGTTCGGGGGAAATACTTGGATTTTAGTCCGGAGAGTGTGAGGGTGGCGTTCAACTTGCCTATGATGCAAGGAGATGAGCATCCTTACACTAGAAGGGTCAACTTTGATCAAAGGTTGGACCAAGTCCTCACAGCCATATGTGAAGAGGGCGCCCAATGGAAGAGAGATTCAAGAGGAAAGCCGGTTCAACTAAGAAGGCATGACCTCAAGCCCGTGGCTAGAGGATGGTTAGAGTTCATACAACGCTCAATCATTCCCACTAGCAACCGGTCCGAAGTTACCATAGACCGGGCTATCATGATCCATAGCATCATGATTGGAGAAGAAATAGAGGTTCATGAGGTTATAGCCCAAGAACTCTATAAGGTGGCGGACAAGTCCTCTACCTTGGCAAGGTTAGCCTTTCCTCGTCTCATTTGTCACCTCTGTTATTCAGTTGGAGTTGACATAGAGGGAGACACCCCCATTGAGGAGGACAAGCCCATCACTAAGAAAAGGATGGAGCACACAAGAGATCCCACTCATCATGAGATCCCTGAGATTCCTCAAGGGATGCACTTTCCTCCACAAAACTATTGGGAGCAATTAAATACCTCCCTAGGAGAGTTGAGTTCCAACATGGGACAACTAAGGGTGGAGCATCAAGAACACTCCATCATCCTTCATGAGATTAGAGAAGATCAAAGAATCATGAGGGAGGAGCAACAAAGACAAGGAAGAGACATTGAGGAGCTCAAGCACTCCATAGGATCTTCAAGAGCAAGAAAGAGCCGCCATCACTAAAGTGGACCCGTTCTTTGATTTCCTTGTTCTTTATTCTTCTGTTTTTCGAATTTTATGCTTATGTTTATCCATGTTTGTGTCTTGTGATCATTAGTGTCTTAGTGTCTATGCCTTAAAGTTATGAATGTCCTATGAATCCATCACCTTTCTTGAATAAAAATGTGCTTAATTGAAAAAGAAAAAGAATTGCATGAATTTTGAATTTTATAACAGTTTAATTATTTTGATGTGGTGGCAATATTTTTGTTCTCTGAATGTATGCTTAAACAGTGCATATGTATCTTGAATTTGTGGTTCATGAATGTTGGCTCTTGAAAGAATGATGAAAAAGGAGACATGTTACTGAGGATCTGAAAAATCATCAAAATGATTCTTGAAGCAAGAAAAAGGCATTTCTATTCAAAAAAAAATTGAAAAAAAAAAGAGAAAAGAAAACGAAAAAATAGAGAAATAAGAGTTGTGATCCAAGGCAAATAAGAGTGTGCTTAAGAACCCTGGACACCTCTAATTGGGGACTTTAGCAAAGCTGAGTCACAATCTGAAAAGGTTCACCCAATTATGTGTCTGTGGCATGTATGTATCCGGTGGTAATACTGGAAGACAGAGTGCTTTGGGCCACAGCCAAGACTCAATAAGTAGCTTTGTTCAAGAATCATCATACTTTACTAGGAGAATCATTAACACTATCTGGATTCTAAGTTCCTAAAGAAGCCAACCATTCTGAATTTCAAAGGATAGATTGAGATGCCAAAACTATTCAGAGGCAAAAAGCTAAAAGCCCCGCTCATCTAATTAATACTGATCTTCACAGATGTTTTTGAGATTCATTGCATATTCTCTTCTTTTTATCTTATTTGATTTTCAGTTGCTTGAGGACAAGCAACAATTTAAGTTTGGTGTTGTGATGAGCGGATAATTTGTATGCTTTTTTGGCATTATTTTTAGTATGTTTTTGGTATGATATAGTTAGTTTTTAGTATATTTTTATTAGTTTTTAGTTAAAATTCACTTTTCTGGACTTTACTATGAGTTTGTGTGTTTTTCTGTGATTTCAGGTATTTTCTGGCTGAAATTGAGGGACCTGAGCAAAAATCTGATTCAGAGACTAAAAAGGACTGCAGATGCTGTTGGATTCTGACCTCCCTACACTCGAAGTGGATTTTCTGGAGCTACAGAAGCCCAATTGGCGCGCTCTCAACGGCGTTGGAAAGTAGACATCCTGGGCTTTCCAGCAATATATGATAGTCCATACTTTGCCCAAGATTTGATGGCCCAAACCGGCGTACAAAGTCACCCTCAGAAATCCCAGCGTTAAACGCCGGAACTGGCACCCAAATGGGAGTTAAACGCCCAAACTGGCATAAAAGCTGGCGTTTAACTCCAAGAAGAGTCTCTGCACGAAAAAGCTTCATTGCTCAGCCCAAGCACACACCAAGTGGGCCCGGAAGTGGATTTTTATGTCATTTACTCATCTCTGTACACCTTAGGTTACTAGTTTTCTATATATAGGACCTTTTACTATTGTATTGAGGAGAATCTTTTGATCTTTGGAACCCTTTTCTTTAGATCTTTTGATCACTTTGGGAGGCTGGCCATTCGGCCATGCCTAGACCTTGTTCTTATGTATTTTCAACGGTGGAGCTTCTACACACCATAGATTAAGGTGTGGAGCTCTGCTGTACCTCGAGTATTAATGCAATTACTATTGTTCTTCCATTCAATTCCGCTTGTTCTTTATCCAAGATATCACTTGTTCTTCAACTTGATGAATGTGGTGATCCGTGACACTCATCATCATTCTCACCCATGAACAAGGTGACTGACAACCACTTTTGTTCTACAAGCAACCAAGGCTCTAGTGAATATCTCTTGGGTTCTTTAACCGGAATCTTCGTGGTATAGGCGAGAACTGATGGCAGCATTCAAGAGAATCCGGAAGGTCTAACCTTGTCTGTGGTATTCTGAGTAGGATTTAATGATTGAATGACTGTGACGTGCTTCAAACTCCTGAGGGCGGGGCGTTAGTGACAGACGCAAAAGAATCACTGGATTCTATTCCGGCCTGATTGAGAACCGACAGATGAATTCCGCTATGCTGTGACAGAGCATATGCAATCACTTTCACTGAGAGGATGGGAGGTAGCCACTGACAACGGTGAAACCCTTGCTTAAGCTTGCCATGGAAAGGAGTAAGAAGGATTGGATGAAGACAGTAGGAAAGCAGAGAGACGGAAGGGAAGGCATCTTCATGCGCTTACCTGAAGTTCCTACCAATGAATTACATAAGTATCTCTATCTTTACCTTTGTGTTATTTTCGTTCATCACCATTACCATTTGAGTTTGCCTGACTAAGATTTACAAGATGACCATAGCTTGCTTCAATACTAACAATCTCCGTGGGATCGACCCTTACTCGCGTAAGGTTTATTACTTGGACGACCCAGTGCACTTGCTGGTTAGTTGTGCGAAGTTGTGTAATGCCATGGTATTGAGCCACCAAGTTTTTGGGGTTCATGACCGGGGATTATGAGAGTTGTGAAAAAGTATTGTTCACAATTTCGCGCAACTGGAAGCACCTGGAATCTTTCAAGTTGCGTTCTATCGCCTTGACCAATGCCTGATAAAACCGTTGGCCTGATCCCAACTGCGCTTTTGCTGTCTGCCCTTGGACGACAAAAAGCTTGCTAACCTCTCATATGTGGATTTGACAAGTACAGTAACCGAAAGATTCTGTGTCCCCTTCAGTACAGAGTTAATACACTCGGATATGTTCGTCGTCATGTGGCCAAATCGTCTGCCTCCATCCTGGTGTTGGGTCCACTTATCGTACTCTAGTCGGTTGGCCCAATCACACATGACCTGATTCTCAGTTCTCATAATATCAAACTAGTAGTCAAACTCGGCCTCAGTCTTGGCATACATTGCATTTCCGAGCATCTGCTTTGCATCCTGACCCTTGAAACTGAGAGCAAAATTAGTTGCAACTTGTCGAATGCAATACGCTCGATATGCATGAGGCAGTTTCCAACCACTGTCTGGTACCTCCAATGCAGCCTTAATGTCGTTGTGTCTGTCGGAGATCACCAGAATCCCTTCCTATGGGGTCACATGTTGACACAATTGGGATAAGAAAAAAGCCCACGACTCATCATTCTTCCCTTCAACAAGTGCAAACGCAACTGGCAGTATATTCGAGTTTTCATCTTGCGCAATAGCCAGAAGCAAAGTCCCGCCATACTTCCCATATAGATGCATGCTATCAATGCTGATTAGTGGCATGCAATGTTTAAAAGCCTCAACGCATGGAGGGAATGTCCAGAAAAGTCGATAAAAGTACTCTGTAGACTCATCAACCTTATCACCTACACACACTGGAGAAGTCTTCAACAAGGCTACGGTTTCGTCCATCGTTGCTTGCATCCCAAGGATCCACTGGGGCAACTCCGCATACGACTCTTTTCAATCCCCGTAAATCTGTGCGACTGCCTTCTGCTTTGCCTTTCACACCTTCCTATAACTAAGCCTGATCCGTAGGTTGACTTAATAGCTTCTTGCAACACCTTTATGGTAATCGCTGCATCCGCCCTAACCAGCAGATAGATCCTCTCACAAATTACGTGGTAATCGAGCTGTCGGTGGTCGCTCGAAATCGAAGTGGCCAGGCAAGTGTGGACTCCGTTGTACCTTCTAACCTCCTAGTTACCCTTGCGCTGTCGAAGTGCCACACGGATCATCCACGTGCAGCCGCTTCTAAACTCTTTGCATCTCCCAATATACTTCAGATGATCTGATTCCATAACCCGATACTGAATTCCACGATGAATGTTATAATCCTTAACACTCATCACAGCTTCCTCCTTAGTCTGGAAAGATTGGCCAATCTGAAATTTTCCAGAAGTATTGCCCTCGTGTAATCCTTGGTAACCAAAGGTGTGTGCATCATCTGGTTGTTGACTCACTGCTTCCATGTTCAGCGTTGAGAAATGCGGCAGTTGTTGATGGGACCTAGAACTGGATGGCCCTTGAGGTGCAGGTGGGGCACTGGAGTCTCTAAAGGTTGTAGTAGACTTAAAGAAGGGGGTTGAATCTATGCCTCTCTTTTAACTTACTGAAATGAACCCTTTAAAGCAAACTTTCAATTCTGATTCTATTTGAACTCAGCAGCGGACAATTTATGAGACAATTTTATTTTGTCTCATGAATATCAGAAAACAGAACATAGCAGAGAAGATAGAAGCTAACACCAGCATGTATCTTGGTTCGGTTGCCTTGTGTAACGCAACCTACATCCAGTCTCCTCCACAATAATAGAGGAATTTCCACTATAGTTAAAAGTATTACATACACCAATTTCACAGGATTGACACAATTCTTTCACACTCAAGTTCTAACCTAACTTGACATTGGCTATGTTAATACCTAACTCTTCACTCTTAGTGCTAATCCAACTAAGAAAGGGATACCTCACATGTACAAGATACAAGACACAGATATACCTAAAGAAATCTGAGAATAACTCTAGGCTTTTCTCTCAAGTGTATGACTCAGCCTCTTTCCACTCTTGGCTTTTATTTGAGCTCTCTCATTATGCCTTTTCACTCAAGAAATTACAAAAAGATAAACATTGAAAAGTAAATTACAATCTGTAAAACATGAAGGAGAATGACTTCATCAACAGCCTCTTTACTATATGATAAACCAGATTTGCAAGCCTCTGATTTAGCTCTTCAATGTTGGCTGAATGCTTCTTTGAAAGAAAGCATTATCCAAGTAGAGGAACTTCTTCAAGGAAACCTTCACAGAACACAACTCACCAAACTCTGGTTTTCTCTCCTTAACTTCTGAATGAACAGCAAAACTCTTTTATCACCTTGCATGTTACTGGGCTGCTCTCCCTAAGTCAACTTCTTGAGCTCTGTGCTTCACCAACCCAACAATTCACTTTCTTCCATTATTCCTCAAATTAGGAACTTTGGTTCTGACCATCTTTTTCACCAAAAGCCTCAATACAACAACCACAACAAGTTTTTCAATGGTAAACCAGATCTGAGCTATTGAAAAACAACTTGGTCCCCAAGACATCATTTTCAACCGTAGATACACAGCAGAGTTGAACAGAAATAAACTTTTCTATAAATTCCATTTTCAGACTAGCAGAGAGTTGGAAAGAGGAGAAGAAAATGAAATGCATGTAGAAAGAAATAAAATCACCGTTAACTTATAACCTCTTATTGATACAAATTGATGTTGGTGATTGGACTTCTACCATTTGATTAACCTTCTCTTTCTTGCTTCTTTGGTGAATAACTTAGGGAATAAGCTCTCTCTCTCTCTCTCTCTCTCTCTCTCTCTCTCTCTCTCTCTCTCTCTCTCTCTCTCTCTCTCTCTCTCTCTCACTTTTCTGATTTTCTGACCAACACACAAAATTGAACGTTGCTTGTGATGTGAGATCAAATTGGAGGGATTTGTTGCTAATGGACTTGGATCGGATTTGATTTGCTTGGCCCGTCTGATCCCTTGCTTTGATTTTTTCTTTGGGCTTTTATTTGCTTTGTAGCCCTTCAGCCTTGTCTTTGATTTCTTTTAGTTTGGGCTACCTTGGTGTATTGATTTTGGCCTGCATCAATAAATAATTAGCCACATATAATCATAAAACAATCAACACTAATTATTTACTTTGTCCAATAAAATAATGTTTGTCATCATCAATTATATTAGTTAATTTCTTAACTCAACATTCTCCTCCTCACTATCCCCCGATATGTGATCGGGCTCATTGTCCAAATCATCTTCCCGCATCGCATCCTCAACGTGATCCGGCTCACCACCAACAACAAGACCAGTAATCAAACCAGATGACCTAGCTACCGGTGCTAGAACAAGTGAAGGTGCAGCTAAAAGACAACTAGGTGCAACTACAGGCATCGAAGTATAAGCACCCCACCATCGTCGACTGAGGATTTAGCGCTGAAGTCCCAGAAGTGTCCACACGGTCTTCTAACTTAGCAAACAACTAGTGTATTCTCACCTCCGGAAAACTCCGTCGACAATGAAACAAGACCCCCATGTCTTCATCCGACCCTGTGACAAATGTTTCATACTATATACCACTTGACACAATTGCCATCAGAATCTTGTAGAACACCTTCTTTACCAACTTGGCCACACACAACTCTGCCTTCTGTAATATGTTCCTCTTCAGATCCGACAAAGTATCAATCGAGCGGATAAAAGCACTCAACGGTTCTTTATTAGTGAACTTAATACCATGCCTATTACTTTTTTTTATTTTACCAGAGCAGTGGACTAGAACCAACAAGCTCTCCTCACTCTCCATTTGTGAAAGTGTGAAAATAACTCTTCTCAAATGTCCCACTCTCTATCTTGAATGGTATATATAGGCGAATTTGACAAAGCATAAACTGCTAGACTCCTGTAGCAGTTTATGCACGTCTGCAAACACACACATAAACCGCGACACCCCTACCGCGAATTATGTGATAATTTTCTTCGAACGTAATCTGCGACATTCCTATAACAAATTACGTACATTTGTAAACCACAATATTCCTATTGCAGTTTACATCATTTATGAAAAAATATATTTTAATATTTATTTTATAAAATATGTATTATAATAAATTTGAGAGTCAGTTTATTTAATTCAGTACATTGCCCGAAATTTAGCTATGTGTATATAAGTTAATAAAAGAAAATCTTTTACGAGTTTAAAGACGAAGTAGGTATTTTGTGAAGACAAAGTGAGATATCCTTAGGTACAATATTACGCGGCTAAATTTTTTAGTATACCCATGTTACGATGCCTTTGTTTTGAATATGGATGTGTATTGTTAAATTAAATGAATATAGTTATTAAAACAAATTATGACGACCGGTTTAATTTTTAAAAGAATTAAAAAAATTATCCATTAATTTCAAACCTCCTTCTCAATTTAGTCAAAACAAAAGTCTCCTCCTCAACCTAGCTGTTATTACTTATTAGTAATAATAACTAATCATGATTTACGATTTTTCTTTAACCAATTTACTAGGCCTATACGTGTGTAGTACACCACTCTAATTAAATATTTTGGTATAACACTAAGTTTACACTTTACACTATACACTCATATTAAAATTAATTCAGTATCTCGCTGGAGTATGTTAGGATACAAAATTAATTAACAGTATCCCTGCTAATAGTAATAGAAAGTACACCACACTTTCGGGATGATACTTTCATAAATGTACAAGAATTGAATTCTAATATGGATTTTCCATTTCTCTTCTATTTTCAAACTGAAATACTACATTTTGATAATTATCTTCTTGTTGAATTTATAGATAGTTCATCGTATTGTGTGTACCAATATTAGGTTGGTCAAGCAAACTTATTTCTTTTACGATGATAATAAATTTGAGTTAAATGGTTAATTGTTGTTTTATTTTGTTTTTGTAGGCAATATCATATAGATAAATTTTTAATATGAAAATAAAAATAGTATAAGTTGAATATTAATATTTAAAGTGTATTATAATATTATAAAAATTATTTAATATATTTTTTATGTGTTAACTTTTTAATTAAAAAATTATTCACTGTAATTATATTAAATAATTCTATTTTTAACAAAAATATTAAAAATATTTTTTTTATATAAAAAAAATCAGCCGGATGTCAATTGGTCTTGACAAAAAAAATCGAATCTGTTAAAATAATATAACTTAATTTCCAATAATAACATTGTAATAATAATCTAAACTTGATAGATATTATTCAAATTTTAAATTTAACCCAATTCCAAATTGATGTAAAAGATATAAATAAATATACATAGAATAGATATAAAAGATATATAAAAAAAATCACCATCTGAATTTTCGATAAGCAACAAAAACAACAAGAGTTAACTATCAAAAGATATGAAAGATAAATAAATCTTTAAAAGGTTTAACAATATGATAAAAAAACTATTTTTTAATATATATTTAATTATTCTTATCATATCTTTTAAATTCTTAGAAAAATATTATTTTTCAAAAAATTGATATCGAATCATTATTCTAAATAATTAGATTAGATATGATTTTATTTAATTTTGAAGCTCATCTTACCTCTTAACTTGACATACAAGTAGTCACCAAAAACTTGAAATACAAGTAAATATTTATTTATATATATTTGATTCTGTGTATATAAATAAACAGCAAACTCAAAAGGAAAATTGTAAACGCAGCAAAAAGGGGCATAGCATCTTTTCAGTTCTGCTCTCAACTCTTCTTCTTCTTCTTCTTCTCTCTCTCTCTTCTCTCGCTTCTGGTTCTACCATCCGAGTCGACTCACTGAGTCTTCGCCATGGACGAACAACAACAACGGCAACGACCTCATCAATCTCACGCATCCAAAGACCCTTTCCTTCTCAATTACCAACCTTCGGAGCTTCGAATTGCTTCTGAGTTCTTCACGAATTGGCTCCCTTTCCTCTCCAAAGATCTCTGCAACCACTGCACCCAATCGCTCTCCGATCGAATCCGCTCCATCGACCCAGGTCAGTTCCGTCCCCAAAACCATCGAATCCCGTCCAAGTTTCTCTTTTTTCAACTGGTTTTTGCTTCGTTTTCGATTTTCCGCAGTGAATTTTGTTGTTTCTTTCTAATTTTACCTTGTTTTCATTGATTTCTTGACCTAGTACGTACGAACATTCCAATAAGTTTTATGTATTCCAAACCCTTAAATATTTTAGACAAAGTTTAATTTTTTACTTTTGAATTGTTATAATAATTAATTTATGAGAATAATTTAAGTGAACTAATATAGTGTCATCTAATATATGTATATGAAACTGGAATGTTATCTAAAGTTTATGTAACTGCCGACTATGATATATGTTTAATGGAAAAGTATAGAGTACCAACATATCATCTGCCAACTTCTGCCAATTCTTATTTATATTTGTGTTTCATGGAAGTGTGTTCATAGATGTGTCTAATAATTAATATATTTTAAATACATATATAAAGAGACACATCCAGAAAATATATCTATAAAGACACTTCTATTAAACACAGTTATAAAAAATACATTTTTATTAGACACATCCACGAACACACTTTCATGAAACACAATTATAAACAAGAGTTGGCAGAAGTTGGCAGATATGCTGTTGGTAACGTAGCGGAGCCGATGTTTAATTTATACTGAATGACTATGTAAAGTAATTATAAATGCATGGAAATTTTGCTTGTAATTGAACAAGAATATGATTCCAGCACAATGTCAGGGCAACGATTCTTTCACATAAAGATTCGAAATTCTCACCCATAATAGAATGAGTTTAATTTTGATACTGACTGGGTAAATATCTTGCCATTGGGTAGTAAAATAAATTATTTTTGTATATATAATGATTTAGGGTTACTTAAATCTTGAATATGTGTTCCTATTGTTTCGTGCTTCATTGGTTCTTTTGTATGTGCAGAACTCTCCCATTGTGGTGGTCAAAAGGAAGTTTCCAATGGTTCAGAGGTTTGCAATGGCCAATCCAATGAGAACAGCGACAATCATGATGATAATTGTGACACTCACTCAATTGGGAGTTGGAAAGATGGTGCTGAGGCTAATTCACCAATTGAGACACCGAGTCCGCGCATGTCATGGGCTGATATGGCTCAAGAAGATGAGTTTGGTGAAGAAGAGCATGAAACCATCAATGGCAGTACAGCCGTGCCAGCTTCTAATTCAAACCTTGAAGAAGTGGCTAAAGCTACCCCGGAGAAGCCTACTTTGCCTAGGGAGCAAAGAGAATACATTAGGTTCATGAATGTGAGGCGTAAGAAGGATTTCATGTGCTTTGAGAGAGTTAATGGAAAGCTTGTTAACATCCTTGAAGGGATCGAACTCCACACGGGTATTTTTAGTGCTGCTGAACAGAAAAGGATAGTCAATTATGTTGCTTCCCTGCAGGAGATGGGAAGGAAAGGAGAACTGAAAGGTTTGTGTTCTAACCCTAATTCTATATCTATCTTTTCTATGTTATGATGAGTGTTTAAATTTGTTCCATTGTTAAGGTGTGTATGGTATTACTGTTTTGTAATAATCTGATAATACTAGAATTGAGAGATCCTTCCCTAGTTTACATGTTTGACAGAGAAGTACCGAAACCTAATAAAATTAACTCAATTCCAAAATTGTGATCACATTGCATGCCTGCTTAGGACACAGTTAAAGTTTGTCTAAACTAACTAGAGAACTAAATGCTTTGGATAACATAGAAAAGTGGCTGATATCTAGAACAGTAATACCATGAATTTGATTATCTATAATTTCACCTCAAAGTTTAGATTTATGCCTCTGATGATTACAAATTATTAATATCACTTTCACTTTGTTGTCTCTTTATTCTATTAAGATGTTTTTCCAGCAATTGCTAATTAGTCCAATATCCACCTTTCTTCTTTATTGTATTGCTGATTTTATTTTTCATAATTCTATATTTCCTTTTTCTTCAAAGAATGTCTAGTTAATTCAATTTGAGATGGAAATTCAGACTTCAGAGTATTAAAATGTGTGCTGAAAGTAAAAAAGGGGTGAGATGGGCGTGAACATATATTTTATATGCTATAGAATATAGAATATATATTATTTATTATCATATAACCATGGACGAAGTAGTCAAATGACAAGATTTATGTTGCTAGACATTGAGGAAAGCGTGCCTAATATAAGAAAGGAGTGGAAGAGGAACTTTATATAATGTTCATTCTTAAGTTCTGTTGAAAATTTGTGTTGATTACTATTATTTCTTGGGAACATATGATGCTTATTCTTAAACTTTTTCAGATCGGACATTTTCGGCTCCTCAAAAGTGGATGAGGGGGAAGGGACGTCAAACTATCCAATTTGGATGCTGTTACAACTATGCAGTGGTTAGTATTTCTCTCATGCTGAATTTTGATTTCTCATTAAATAAGCTTTAAAGCAATACTAATGCATAATGGTGCAGTATTATTTCTGCTGATTTTGATAAAATGATGTAATGTATATTAATTTATGCTTACAGGATAGAGATGGTAACCCACCTGGTATTCTTCAAAGTGAAATGGTAGATCCTATACCTGATCTTTTTAAGGTCATCATTCGAAGGCTGATCAAGTGGCATGTACTCCCTCCGACTTGCGTGCCAGACAGCTGCATCGTAAATATCTATGAAGAAGGGGATTGTATACCTCCGCACATAGATAATCATGATTTTGTTCGGCCATTCTGCACGGTTTCTTTTCTCAGTGAGTGCAACATACTCTTTGGATCAAACCTGAAGGTTATAGGCCCTGGTGAATTTGATGGCTCACTTGCTATTCCCCTGCCCGTTGGGTACGTATTAATGCAAATTCATCTACTGCACATGTATTAGTTTCTGATCAATTGATACATGCTTTTAGGTATAGTTATTTTGGATTCTTTATCAGTTTGCTATTATTATGGAGGAATCAGAATCTTATAGTGGGTCTTTGTCCTTCAGGTCTGTACTTGTCCTAAATGGAAATGGAGCTGATGTAGCTAAGCACTGTGTTCCTGCAGTTCCTACTAAAAGGTATATATACTATATAGTATGTAATGATATAATATTTTCTCTGTTCCTTTTTACACTAATGGCTAATTAATTGATTTCTGGTCTTTTTCTCAAAATTTCCACTAGGATTTCAATCACATTTAGAAGAATGGATCCTGCGAAGCGGCCTATGGGGTATGTTCCAGAACCTGATCTTCAGGGTATCCAGCCATTGGCCTATGATAATGACAAGGAAAAGAAATCAACCGGATTGAGATCTAATCGTAATCCTAGAAGAAATAGAGACAGGAGAGGTGGCAGAAATGAAGGAATGGGATCTGCGACTAGAGGCGATAGATATTCAGATCCCCGCGAGTCGAATCATAGTTCACAAAGATCATATTCAGAGCCCCGTGAGTCAAATCATAGTTCACAAAGATCTTCAAATCGGTGGAGTAGGGGAAGGCCTAGCAGTTGAAAGAAACCGGTATCATCATGATCCAAGGTTCATGTATCCAAGAAACCTTCACACATCTGCAATTTTTCAATTTTATTCGGGTTCCAGCTTATCATTGAGTGACTTTGAAATCAAGAAGGATTGTGATTTAGTGAAAGTAGTGCTTTGAGTCCTTTAGCATGATGCATTATACGGTACTGATTGTTTATAGGTAAACATTTAGCTAATAATGGGATATGGTGATTTGAGATTTTAAAGTTGGATCAGTTTAAAAGATGAGTTAAGTAATGTTTTCAAGTTCATCAATTGATTGTATTTTTTTTCTTTATCCCTTTGATGTCAGAGGTTCCACATCATTTGTAATTTTACTTGAAGAAACTTAGGTGAATGTTCACCTCACTGATTATTTTAGTATGGTATTGGTGTAGTCTATATCGATTTTTTATTCTTGTTTTTTTCGAGTTTGACATTGTACCTGAAAATCTTGAGACCATCTCTAAAGTGTGTTCTACCGGTGTTAATCTCTATTAAAATTGTTGTGTATCTAAAAAATTAATTATTATACATTTGTACATAAATATATTTTTTATATTTTAATTTATATTTTGTATTTTTATTTATTTTATAAAAATAATTATTTTAATAATTTATTTTTTTATGTATATATAATATGGTTGATTTCTATTAAAAGACTGTGGCAAAGCAATCTTAGCGTGGATTGTTCTTTGCTAAAAAATACGCCAAAAGAATTTATTAAAGATAACAACAAATATAAACAAATTTAAAGTAGAAATTATAAAGGCCTGATTAGTTTCTAATTTTTTTTTTTGAAAAATGAAAATTATTTTTAATTTTTTGTATTTTAGAGAATGAAATGGGTTTGTAAAAAGAAGATTTATTTCTAAGTATCAAAAATAATAAAAATATGTTATATGTTTGGTTGGTTTATTTTTAAAATATATTTTTAATAGTTTAAAATGACAAAATTATATTTTTATTAAATGTACGATTTTAGTTATCTAATTTTTTATTAAATTAATAATTAATTTTTATATGGTATCAATATGAAATAAATTACTATCTTATTATACTATTTTAGAAAAATTCGATATCTCTTATATATATAGTTGGTTATATATTTTTTAGGACAATTTACCAATTTAAAATAATTGATTGAATCCTTTACCAGATTACAACATTTGAAAATTGCATACCATTTTGTCTTGTTTAATTTAATATAGAAACCGTGGGAGGCAACCACGTTTTCAAAATCAACATAAACCGTGACTGGTAGCCAGGTTTTATGAGGAAAGCAATTTGAGTGTAAACCGTGGTAGGCAGCCACGGTTTACGTGAAGAAAGAGATAAGCATAAACCGTGGTAGGCAGCCACGGTTTATGAAGAAATGGTTTCGTACATAAAACTCTAGAGGCAGCCACGGTTTATACATGAGCGACTATGTAAAGTAGGGTGACTGATAGAGAATTCGAGGAGCTTTGTGGTTTATAGAGTCAGCAAATTTATTTATGTTTTAATACGATTTGAATTGTATTAGTATATTTTTATTTTTTAATTAATTTAATTTTATATAAATAATTAGAATTTTAAATTATAAAATTTGTATTAGTTTGTAATTTAAAATTTAAATAGACATAATTTAAATCAATAATTTATAAAATTGTATGTATTTGTATTATTGTACTCATATGATTTATTTTTACTATTGTATTCATATGAATATTTGTAACTAACTATAACTAACTATAAATTTACAAATATGATACTATAAATTTACAAATATGATACTATATAAATCAATGATATGTGTAAACTTATAGTTAGTTATTGTAATTGTGTAAAGTAACGTACTTTATAAGGATATTTATTGAAACTAATATGTTAATTATTTATATACTTAATCTGGACACTATAATTTTGCATTAAGATAAAAAAAACTATTAAAATTATCATGGCTTATTATAATCAACTACTATTAATATTATTGCACATCATTCAGCCACTGTATTTATAATTCAATGATTATATTGTAATTTGAAGTATTCCAAAGTCAAAATATATGATATAAGACATCCAACATAATTACATTGTGAACTTTACATATATATGTACTAATATCTCAAAAACTCAGTCAAAGATCAATAGGCATATTTAACGATTGTCACTGAAGTTATTAAATATAATTCAAAAATTAAATTATACGACTCAATGGTATTATTATATGATAATTTAAAATGTTGAGGATAAATAAAAATAAAAGATGAAATTAGATGATAATTAAATACATTCATATTATTTTCAAATTAAAAGAATATACTTATTTAAAATAATATGATTAAGTTTATTTAAATTTAAAAAATTTTAATAAGAATATGTTTATTTAAAATATTAAAATTTTAAATTTTAAATAAACCTGTTTATATTAATTTTAAATTTTATTTAAAATAATACGAATATATTTATTTAAGTTAAAAATTTAAAATAATAAGAGTACATTTATTTAAAAAATTTTAATTTAAAAATAATATAAGTATATTTATTTGTTAGTTAAAAATTAGCAACTGTTAATTTTTTTAAATAGAATAAATATAATTAATCATATGAATACAATAGTAAAATAAATCATATGAGTACAATAATACGAATACATACAATTTTATAAATTATTAATTTAAATTATGTCTATTTAAATTTTAAATTACAAACTAATACAAATTTTATAATTTGAAATTCTAATTATTTATAAACCGTGGATTTTATGGACGAATTACATCCTTCATAAACCGTGGCTGCCTACCACGGTTTATGCTTTAAATTCTCTTCACGTAAACCGTGGCTGCCTACCACGGTTTACATACAACATGATTTGATCATAAAACCTGGCTACCTGCCACGGTTTATGTGGATTTGGAATCCGTGGTTGCCTCCCACGGTTTCTATATAAAGTGATTCAATGCAAAATGGTATCCAATTTCCAAATGTTGTAATTTGATAAAGCTTTCAACCAATTGTTTTAAATTGGTAAATTGCCCTATTTTTTATGGTAGTATATAACAATAAAAAACATCAATCGAAACAAAAAAATCGAAATTAAAATTAGTTTTACACCAAACGAATCAATTAATTAATATCAAAATTTATTGATTTAAATAATTTATTAATAAAATAATGAATAAATAAATATTAAAGTTAAAAAAATTTAAAACAAAAAGCCAACTTTTTTGTCAATATTTTTAAGTTTTTATGTATTCTTTTAATTTTTATGATTGATTGTCGATTTAAAAAATTATTTTCATAACAAAATTATATTTTTAAACGAAAAAATGAATGTCAAAAATAAAGAAATTTAACAAATACACATCAATTCGAAGAGTCCGTACTTAATACTAAATAAAATAAAAAAACTCAATAAATACGTATTTTAATTTTAATTAAAACTCTATTTTATCTTTAATTACTTTGTCTATATACTCAAAGATACAAAAATCAAGCCTAAAATAAAAAATCGAAAGAGTCAAATGAAATAAAAAAATAAAAAAAAAACTTTATCTTTTCAAGAGATGTATATATAAATTGGAAGTAAATAATTAGATATCCTAATAACCACTGACGGATCCAAAAAATTTTATTAATGGGGACAATATATGTATAAGATGATAATAATTTTATAATTATATTTTATTATTATAAAATATAATTAATCTTCTAGCTGTTTAACTAATAAATTAAACCACTTATATAGTAATTTAAATAATAACATATAACTTAGAATTTTATTCTTTTAAATTGATATTTTAAAAAGATAGAATAATTCTTTCATTATTAATACAATTAAATATTATATATATATATATATTACTAAATAAATATTTAAAAATTCATGTCTTATAAGATTACAAAATTGACTCTTTATAATATTCATAATTAATTTTTTTTAATTGATGTCGTTATTACTAAAAAAACTAGAACTAACTTCAAAAGAAAAAACATTAATAGATGTCCATATATTTAGATGTTACTTTTCATTTTAACTATTATTTGTTGTTAGTTAATATTACTAAATTTCAAAATTTAAATTACTAATAGATCTTATTATTCAAGAATATTTAATCATGTAATAAAAAAATATACAATAATATAATTACAAAATGAAATGTAAAATAATTGAATGAATTAAAAATATAAAAAAAATAAAAATAAATCTTTAATTGAATAAAAAAATCAAAGAATGAAGTTAATGAGTCTTATTAAGAGATAAAGAGTCAAAAAATAACAACAAAAGAAGAAAATTAAAATTTTAGAGAACATACAAAAATTATGCTTTTAGTACTTAAATTTAAATTACTGACTTAATTTTTAATTTTTTTTATTATTATTTAATTATTTTTATAATCAATATGATATTATTATAAAATAGTGAGATTTTTTTCTATACATTATGAAATCAGAGATAGATAAAAAAATTTTATAGTAGAGTCAAATTTATTTATTGAGTGGGGGACAAATAAATTTTTATCCCATATACTACATATAACTCTATAAAATTTTAATCTCCAAACTAACAATGCCAATAAATTATAGTTCAAATGACACTATCTCTCTATCATAACCTAAAAATCTCGATTTCGAACTTTTTATTTTTATTTTCATCGAAAATGGAAATAAAAATGCTTATCAACCCCTAAATTTTATAAGCTACCTACTTAACTAAATATCACCTAAAAATCTCCAATTTGAACTTTTTATTTTCATCGAAAATGGAAATAAAAATGCTTATCAACCCCTAAATTTTATAAGCTACCTACTTAACTAAGTATCCCACTACGTATATTCGTAAATCGGTTTTCTATGTCTTTCAATTTAATATGCTAAGATCTGAATTCTATATAAGAATTTAATCTCTCTCTCTCTCTCTCTCTCTCTCTCTAATATAAAATTTGAAAGTTAAATCAATTTGATAAATTACATTTTAAATATGGATATAATTACGAATTAGTTAAGAAAGTAAAAATTAACATTTATTTTGTAATTTCTATAAAAGCTTTTTTTGTAGTATTTTTAATTAACCTCTTTAGAACGTTTGCTAACGAAATCTTTTAAATATTATTGAATAAAATAAAAAGGCGGCCGATAAACGAAATTTAGTACAACAATCTTTGCTCAATAACAATGCAAACTTGAGATATGAACAACACTTCAAGGGACAACCATGATAAGAGAACCTCCAAAAAGCTTAAGGCTTAGCAGGAAACATAAATCTATTGCTTGATATGACAAAGAATACACCTGATATTATACTTTTCACCAATTGAAACCTTATAAATTATAACAGTTTTGCACCACCATGTTATTATGTATATTAACCCTACACTGAATAGCCATCTAGACATACATATATTCACCACCTCTAACGGCATTTTCAGCACCTTTCCTCTCCTCCTCAGCTTCCTTTTCCCGTTCCTTCCAGCTCTCATAGGCATGATCATCAGTTTGCAGCTCATACCGGCATATCGGACAAGAATTGTGTTCATCCTACCACATCAATGATCAAATTGATCATACCATATATCTAATCGTCTCATTCAATTATGGAATGCCACATTATCAGAAACATAAATTTGCTT
This sequence comes from Arachis hypogaea, assembly GCF_003086295.3. Lineage (NCBI taxonomy): Eukaryota > Viridiplantae > Streptophyta > Magnoliopsida > Fabales > Fabaceae > Arachis > Arachis hypogaea. The sequence continues at coordinate 146,324,706 of NC_092051.1, read as the reverse complement.
CAAGAATAAAAGAGTAAACCCTAATCTTGTTCCCAAAATGAAACACAGATGACAAAAGGGTGACAAAATTGTCATTCCATAAAAATCCATATATGATGATTTAAGTATCTTCTCAGCGAGGAACAAATTTGTTACTCTGAAATTTTGAGTTGCAACTTTGTCCCTTGTGTTTTTGTCAGGGAAAAGATTGACGGTTTATTAATCAAATCAAATAAATAATCAAATCATAGAACACGAATGAATCTGGGATGTTACGAATAATACCAGCCATGGTTTTAGACACGGTGGATGGAAAGTGTGCCTGCAAGGTAACTCTTGCATTTTGTCATCTACAGCCAGGTTCTCCCTGCAAATTGCACACTCTGCATCTTTCCCCAGCTTAGCCAGTATTTCCTCTGTGAGAGTAATGACAGGAAGTCTCGCCACGACTTCTTTACTGGCAGGAGGGGCCCTTGGAGCCATAGGACCATCTTCAATCATCTAACCATAATAAATTACAGCAAATTGTCGTTAATAAAGCAATGCAAAGTGTAGCAATGGAACTTTTGATCATACCAGAAAACATGCACACAATAAAAAAAGCATGCAAGAAAATAAAATAAAATAAAATAATAATCCAACCAAGCACTAAACAATATGAGTTCAATTGAATGGTAGGTTATTTATATCTAGTTACTGTCTTATTGATGTACCAATATTGATGACAGATCCACCAAAGCAGAAAGTGAAAAAGAACATCATTTATAGAGAGGTAAAATGAGCCTTGCTTATATTTATGAGGTCTCTTTTGGTTCCTTATCTTATGTGTGACATGAATAAGTACTCAAATATAACTTAAAGGAATGCTTGCTCAAATTTAACTAGGTGCACTCAAGTTAGGCCTAAATAATTTGTTAACAAACCCCAAATACTGGGCTTACTTATGTTTCCAAGTACAACTAAACCACATTGTTAACAAACCCCAAATACTGGGCTTACTTATGTTTCCAAGTACAACTAAACCACATTGTAATTCTGTCTTTAAACTTACCTAAATGGGAAGTATTATAATCTAAATAACGAGAGTTTAGAAGAAACATATGAAAGGATTTTCAATGAATACCAGGGGCATGACTTCTTCCAATCTATCTATAAGCTCTTGAAGCACATTAGCTGCATTCTCTGGTGTGGTATCAGTCGCTGCCGAACCTTGAGACGATTCAGCAGCAAACAAAGTAGCAGCAGTTGACAAGAGGTTTGACTGCACCAACCATTGAGGCTGAGGAGGTTCAGGATCTACAGTAAGATGCCCCTCGAAAAGATATCCTGAAACAACACAGTACGCGATAAATGAACACATACAAAAATAAATAGCACCTCAAGAAAACAGAAAAAAAAAACAACATATATTTGTTTAAAGAAAATCACCTCCATTCGTATAATTCTGCGCTGCAGGCTGCGAGGTTTGTGATGGGTTATCTTCTAAATGCAAGTGTTCCCTGGCCTGAGCAATGCAAGTCTTCAAGTGCTCCTTCTCAGAAGGCTCAGTAACAAGTAATTGAGCCTGCTCAAACAGGCCTAGGCCAGCATTCCAGAAACCCGGTGCCGTATATCTAGTCTTCAACACGGTAGCAACTCGGCATATAACCGAATAAAACTGCCACCAACAGTCCAACATCACCACAGTCAAAACTGGTTTTTAATTCTTCACCAAAGACTAGCAACATTTCTTTTGTATATCAAATTTCAAGGATAAGGGAAGTTACACATCATAAGCCAAATCAAGGTTTATAGTAGTCATAGTCACTTTGTTACATATAATCTAACAACAAATCATTATTAGCAAAAGTTAAAAATTAAAAGAAAACATCAATCAGAAAAATCAGTAATCAGAACCAATTCATGAACATTTTATATATTTTGTTTATTTATTATTATATTCAACCATCCATACTTATCAACCCTAGCACATTAAAAAAAATCTCCTCTTTCCAAGAATAAAGAATAACAACCAACTCATAACACTTCTAACTAGTCGGAAAAACAGAATTGGGAAATTGAATATGAATTAACAAAAATAAAATAAAATAAATAAATAAAAAGAGAAGAAGAAAAGAAGCATACAGATTTACGAAGAGATGGAGAAGCTGATAGATATTTGCTCTGAAGCATGGATTTGAGAGAGGAAACAGCGCTCTCGAATCTTTGCTTCTTCCCCAATTGCTTCTGCAATTCTTCCAATTCTAGTCTCACCGAATCCTCCGATTCCATTTTATATATGAAATTGAAATGATTTCTTTTTCCTATTAGATTCAGATCGAATTATCAAAATTCAGAAACCCTTCTTCTTCTTCTTCTTTTCTGTTTGGCTGTTCCTTCTGAAATAGCTTTGTTTCTTCCGAAGGGGGAAACCAGCGGAACGATCCTCTACGAGCGCGTCTACTGATGTCTCAGAAACTCAGCCAATAGTTCTATGCCACGTGTAACTAAAGTCTAATGCTCAAAAGGAGAGAAAAACCAAGAGACAGAAATTGACCGGTTGGCTGTTGCCAAGCAACGGCGTAGGCAGAATTTGTTTGGAAGGTTAGGAATTAAGAATTTGGATCTATAAATTTATATTTTTTTAGAAGATAAATTAAAATTTTTTATTATTAAATATTTTTTTATATTTTTTTTGTCCTACACATGAAATAAATAGTGATAGATTATATTTTATTTTTTAAAGTAAAATTCAAAATTTAGTCAAATCCAGGAATTAGAAGTTACTCAAGGATTGAATTTTTTTTGTTTTAAAATAATTTAAACTAAATTATTTAAATTTTTTGAGAATTTTAATTTTATTTTTTTTTATTTGTAAATTAAACCAAAAAAATCTGATTTTTAAATCCATTCACAAACTCTTTAAATTTGAATTCTTTTCTATTAGTATATTATAGCTATTTTAAATAATAAAAATTAAGTTTCAAATAGAAATAAATTCTATTCTTAAAGAAAATAGATTTTTTTTTTCATATTAAATAATTTTCAAATAAATATTTAGATTTCCTTTTTTTAACAAAAAAAAACTCTTATAAAGATTGAATTTGAATGTAACGTTAAACTTTTTTATATAAACAGTAAATAATGAATCAATTATATGAGCATATACGGTATTGGAAGAATTATATTCCAATATTAGATCAGTGGTACTGTGTTAGAGAGTCTAAAATTTTACAATTTTTTATTTTAAAGTGATTTTTTTTAATATTTAATTTATTATATACATATTTATCAATTTATGAAACAATTATCACTGCCATAGCTGTATTCAGCAATATTTTATTCAATGACATTTTATTAAACTAACTTAGATTGATTGGGTAGTTAACTCACTCGTCCATTTAACTAAGTATTGGAGATTCGAATCATGTCCATTTAAATGAAACTCAGATTCACAAGGATTAGTCCTTCTTTAAATCTAAAGACATGTCTTGAACTTGGTAGAATAATCCATGTTGAACTCACTTGAATTTAACACCTATTATATATAAATAAACGTATAAACCTGCTTCACAATCAATGCAAACTTTAATACCACAAAACATGTATCAGATATTCAGATCTATTTTTCCATCTCAACACCCTCAATTATGATGGCTTGGAGTCAAGTTTAGCTCTGAAAATAATTAGTTGTTAACCAGCTCAAAAAGTTTACTATGATTGAAAGTTTGCTTCACAATTGGCAGCATAACTACACATCATTAAAAGAATCATCAACAAGGACATTAATTGATAATACTAGTCACTGGATACAAATGTAAAAAATGAATTAAAAAATGTGCTAACAGAAGACAACAAAGTATGATAATCAAATTCATACAGAAGCCTCTATCCTAGGCTCAAATGAAAATGCAGACATGAATTCCATGACTTCACCATTAATGCAACATTTTGGCAATTCAACCCAAGTGTTGGTCACCAAATCACAGACTATATAAGTGCAAATCTCAGGAGAGTTCAAGCATATAAATATCCGATCGCCTGCTCCGACGCAGTTAATATCCACCTTCCTTCCATACCACTCATGAGACATAGCTGCTGGCATCACTACAATCTGTTGCCAGCGCCGGTTAGCCTCGTCGTATTTCCACACCCTAAGACTAGCACTCTCCAAGAATTCTGATAGCAGAACAACTACCAATTCACCATTACACACTGCAATATCGATAGAATACTCGCTGAAAACAGGCAACAACCTGGGATACTCAAAGAAGGACTTGTCTGCCAAATTACAAGCTACTACTGTTCCGGACGAGCTAAGGAAGTAGACTGTCTCCCGGCCGTCTTTGTTAGTAATAACTGATGAATATTGCTTTGATGGGCTTCTCTGCATGTTACTAGCAACCACAGTTCCTGTTGTGCTAAGGAAGTAAACAACATTGGCATCGGTCGAATCACAATCCATTGAACTATCATCAACATTCTTCTTCAGTGCAGACTCATCTTCCCAACAACCAGAGGTTGAATTGTAGAGTTTAAGGAAAAGATTTGGAATTTCACCAAGAACCAACACAATCTTGTAGGATTGTTGGCCATTTGAAGTTGTACTACTCATCACAACTGCATTGAGAGATTGATGATTTTCTGAGGCAAAATGCAATGGAGGGAGTTCCCTACAAGACCCTGTCACCGGATTGCACACGATGAAATTTCCGGACGATTTCCGGTAGCAAACTAGGCCACCAGAGGCTGCAACTGGCATGCAACCTTGGTCGGAATCTTCGCGAAGATGGCACGGATAATTGAGCCTTTTCCAACTGTTTTCAGCAGAGTTAAACACAACAGATTGCTTGAGGTTTGGAGCAACCATCAAGAACCAAGGATCCCGGGAAGGAATTTGCGAGCAGGCAAGCTTGAAACTCACAGAATTAGCAGCAGATTTCCATCTTTTGCTGACAGAATTGAGGCGAAAGAATGCTGAAGTTGGGAGCCATGAAAGTATCCTTTCCAAGAGATCTTCATTGAGTTCATCCATAGAAAAGTCATTTTGTGGTAACTTTCTCTTCAAACCAAGTTCCATTAACCCGAAATCTCGAAAACAAACTGCAACCAACAACAAATTGTCCAAAATGTCATCAAGAAATCAACATTTCCAAGAAAAAATGAATAAAAACTTGCAAAAAATGAACCAGAAATATATCACTAACAATCTAGAAGATAATTAACAAACATGCAAAAGATCAAAACTTTTCTCCTAGGATTTGCAATAGTTGTTGAACTCTGATAACCAATCTACACACTTCAAAAAAAAACTCACAAAAAGACTCCAAAAACAGAGAAAAAGGAAAAATGAACACTTAGCTTAACAACATATGCTATAGATTTTAGAAGCAAAACATGAAAAGAACTGAAACTATAGGAAAAGAACCCAAAAATTTCAAATAATGGAGTCTCATTTTCTTTTGGAAGAGAAAATGCCATCCAAAACACTCTCATTAGAGGGGTTTCCAGTCCAATAACAAATGAGAAATGAGTGAAAAAAAAAAAAAGGGAAGAAATGAATGTACCTGATGATAGAAGTGAAACTGTTGAGTGAGAAGCAGCAGCAAGAACAATAAGCAGAGAAGGTGGTGAATAGAACAGAACACAAGTGAAGTGAAGTGATAGATTGTGTTCTTAAAAAGAGTGTGTTTGTGTTTGGTGAATAGCAAGAAAATCCGAGAAAAAGTGGAAAAGAGAAAAAGGGTAACTCAACTCAGTGATGTAGGAAGCTTCCTGTGTTAATGTAATGTACTCTTTTCTTAAATAAATCAAAAATAAAATAGTTTTTTATTTTTTATTTTTTGGATGGTTGACAATTGAGACACAACACACGAGTGGGTGGATTTTAATGTCAAATAATGTTGGGTGCAAAATCATATGATATTGAAGTGCTATTATATATAAGAGAACTTGGCTATGCATTTTCCCTTTGTAAACTTTGGATACTTATTACTTTTGGTAAAGTAGTGTCTCTTACATGTTACATCTCTTTGTCTATACTAAGTTCCTAACCACAATTTAGGTTTACAAAACATGAAGATTACGTTTTAATTTGTTGGCATACAACATAAGTTGTTGTTGTTATTTTTAGGAATATTATATGCAATGTTATAAGTCTAGGTTATATTGCCTACAATTAATTAAGTATTTTCTTTCTTTTTTCACTTCTTTGATTTTAGGTTTTGAAGATTTTTAATTTTTTATATATGCACAAAAGATGTTTTGCTTTCAAAATAAATGATTAGTTTCTAGAATTCAGTTTCCTTTTTCTAAGCTCTTAATAAGAAAATCAAAGCTTCAACTTTTTTTTTTTATCAAAGATAAAGAAATTCGAACCGTGACTTCTTAAGTGAGTATAGAAAGATTATGTCATTTGAGTTATAATTCATTGACCAAAGTTTCAACTATAAGACTTTATGATGATAAAATATTTTATAAAGACCAAAGCTAAAATTTGATTATTATTTTATTATTATTATGGTATTAATTATATCTTTTTACTTTATTAATATTCATGTAATTCAATGGAAAATTTTATTCAAATTAACTAGTAAGAGCTAAAAAAAATGATGAGATGATGTTAGTATAAAAAAATTTTTAAATATATCTAGAACATCAGTATTTTAGTAATCTTAATGATTAATTTTAATTAATATATATTATATATATTTTATATAATTAAGATTAACGATTAAAATTATTGAAATACCGATATACTTGGTACACTTGAAATTCTTGTGTTAGTATAAACATTTTGCAACATTGATGAGGTATAACATAACATAAATCGTTGACTCTACTTATAATCCTTAGTACACTTTGCTTTGGATTCGAGTTGAAAAATGAGAAAAGCAAATACACTACACACGAACAAGAAAACACTTCATACTTCATAGCAACACTTCTTTATTTATATAATCACTTTAATAATCTCTAACCCTACCAACTTTGCATATTATAAAAGAGAATAAAGACAATTAGGTTTCAAAGTGGATCATTGGCTATGTCAATTGTCAAAGAAGAAATTGGATGTGATGACTTTTTTTTTTTCCAGCTGACCATAACCAAAGTAAAACTAAAAGGAAGAAAAACACTCATTTTTGTTCCTTTTTTTTTCTCCTCGTTAAGGCATCTAATGTTTTTGTTTTTCCTTTTTCTCTTTTTTATATACTATATACATAAGTCAATGCTGAAAGCCCCATCCACAAGAAAAGCATTTTATTTTTCTTTTTAAATTCCTAAAACAGATAACTAGATTAGGTTAAGATTAGTGGGAAGGGTTATAGATAAAGTAAAAGCTGTTAAATGATATTGGTTTCTTTTTTTTTTTTTTTTTCTGCTTCTCCTCGTGTGCTTTCACCTTAAGCAGATTCTCACACGCCCTAAAGCTACAAAGGTTCCTATGCCCAATGAAAAAAAGAAACATAGGAAGGCTCTAATAAACTTCTTATGAAGAATCTAGTTATATTAAAGTTAATGAAATTAAATGGCTCCTTCTGTTACTGTTAATAAAGACATTCTGAGTATTATATACATAGAATTTATCAAAGTAGGGTAACTTACTAAGTTACACAAACACTATCACTCTCAAAAATTAGATCATATAAGCAATACCTTTTAATTTGTTCTATTGACACTAGTCTCTCTTCTAATTAGTGTTATATTTATAATTCTAGTACTATATATAATGAAAATATGAAAAAAAAGTTGTGTCTAATTTTTTTTCCTAAAATACTCTTTATTATATATAATTCATAAAAAAATATTTTGTTATTTTCATAATTAGAACTTAAGATTTTTTCGCTGATTTATAAACAAGTTATCATTTCAACTATTTCTATTTTTATTATTTTAACACATCTATAATATATAAAAAGTGGATCAATTGATACACTAGTTAATAAATAAAAAGAATTTGTATCGCAATAAATTGAATTATCAATTTTCAGTCATATGACAAAAGTAAACATTAAAAATATTCCGAAACAGATTTAGCCCGTCTAATTCTGATTTTGTAAAATTTGAATATTTAAAGAATGAGTCAATTTTTCAAATTTTGATACGAATTTAAGAGTTAATCTAAATTTATATTGAGAGAAACTGTTTAAGATATTTTGAGATAACGATTTAATTTAAGAATATTAATCAAAGTTCAGAGATAAAATAAATAGAATCTTATAAAATTCAATTGATGATCATGAAAGATCTTCTTTAAGGCATAAATGATAATTGTGACTATCAACAATATATTGCACTTTGCATTGATTTTTTATATTGTCTTCTAATTTCTCAAGTTGTTATTGCACAACATTAAACTCATCACACAATCTATTCACACAAGCATCTATTTGTTTAGATTCCACAATCAATCTCTCTATCTGTATGCTTAATTTCTCTATCTTTTTTGTTTGTGCATCTAATTTTCTTATTTCAGCTTCTAACTTACCATAATTTTGTGTTCCTACAACTCCAACCGCAGCAGATACTTTTTCTCTTGTTGCATCACTTTCATCAACTCATTTAAAAAATTTACATCTTTTGTTAGAGCAAGAAATAAATCTTCTATTTAAATTTCTTTTTGTTCTAGAAATTCGAAGCATTTGTCACCACAAAAATAGTGAACCCTCCCATCCTATTTTTTTTGCCACCCATTTTTCGAACCATCATCATCATCATCATCAATCCACTCAAAAAAATTGTATTTTGACATCCTCCCATAAGCAACATACTTCTTATCATAATTAGACACAACTAATAAAGAGAGAAAGTAGAAGAAAAAAATAAAATAGGAAAAAATTTCATTTCATATGAACCTATTATACGTGAAAGATACGAGTAGATAAATAAATTCACGATATTCACTAGCATTTTTTAGACATTTAATGTTAATAAAGACTAAATTACAAAAAAATATGATATAGGAATCAAATTAAAAAGAAAAAATATATAAAGACCTAATTGAAAATTTAATGAACCTATAGAGATCTACGAAATAATTAAACCTTAAATAAATAAGAAAGCCACCATAAGCATGACACGTGCACTCAAATTATTATCTTGATGAAGCAAGAAGAAATTTTTATTTATGAAATTAGATTAGGTAGTACAATCCTCAGCAATAAGCAGAAATCTAGAATTATTTTGCTCCTCTTATTTAAAAGGTGTAAAAGGATTAGTGAAACAAGGGGCTGTAAAATTTTATTCTATCAATATTAATAAATTAGAGTATCCATATAACACTGTTACAATAAGATATAAAGTTCCTGCAAATAATGTTAACCTGAGACAAAAATTTCCCAACTCACCACCTCTTTTAGGTGATGGGATAATCAAATAATATTAAGAAAAAAAAAAGAAGCCCAGAAAAATAAAGAAGCACCTACATTATTAACTTGTCCCCTTTTATTCCTACTTTGTTAGCTTCATTTCCTTGGTCAGTTTCAGCATCCTCAACTGCAGTAATGGATTTGTTAGCACTGGCATAGCCGTTGCCGTTGCCATTGCCATTGGCACAGTATGCATTATCTTTTGTTGTTGACAACTTGCATTTAACCACTTCTGTATTATGTTCCAAGTTCTCTCCCATGTTTTGACGACCCATTGAAACAGCAAAATTGGTTGGCGAAACTGCAGAGGGGCCAGACCTAACTGTATGAGTGTCGTCTTTCTTTTCTGTGCAGCTAGATGTCTTCGCTTGGGATTGGTCCATGTCTACGTTCCGTGAATCTTTGTCGGCTGGAGAAATGGGTATGTCGGATGATTCAACTTTACTACTGGAAATATTTGTAACATCCGTTGGCTCAGCATCACTAATATCGACATCCTCAGAATGCTCTCCTTTGGCATCAGCGTTCATTCCAGACAGAGGCTCATATTTGTTGCCAGAGACCTTCGGTTCTGGACTACTATAAGATGGAGAAACCTCGCGAGCTCCATTGCAAGTCGCAGCCTGAGCATTCATATTTGAGAGGCATTCAACTAGTTCATTTGGACCTTGCTCTCGTTCCACCTTAACCGTTTGCGCCAGTGCTGGTTCTGATGATTCCGTTGCTTGAATTTGAAGGCTGGATGGTTGAGCACTAGACCTGTTCAGGATCAAATCAAGCAATACTAGCCACCTCAATCATAAAGTAATAGTAGGAAAAGTTAATGAAAGCTGCATGCATTGGCTCCGAATTTTGATTATTGGAACTAGTTGTTAGCACAAACCTATTTAAGCAAAATAACTAAAATAAGCTTTTAAAGATGAAAAATTCATTTCATATCCGTATAAGAAAAATCGAATTATCCAACAAAAATTCAAGGTTCAACATTAATTAAGGCTGAAGAGATATTATACTACATATGAACATTCAAATCACATTTCAATCAAACACAAGTAACATTGGCACGGAGCAGTGAGAAAGAAGAAATAAGACAGAGAGAGTATGTCAGAGTCTCAGAGAGCAAAAGATTGAGATCATTAGCCTCTCTAAAACAGTCACAACAATTACCTGTTATACAATAGCATGTATGCACCTTGAGAAAGTACCTCCTCCATGTCCACCTTCGTGACCTAATAAATGTAACACAACCCATACGAGGATACTTAGGGCTCAAGCACCGTATATGCAAAAATTGATGACCATAAAGAAAAAATTCATAATTCAATGGGTTGAAAAAAGTTTACCTTCCAATCATCAATCCTATACCAGTTTCCGTTGAAATCCTTGATGTAGCAGATATAGTGGCCGAAGAATGAAGCATTTAGCATATCAATATGGACTACAACAGCATATAGCTTGTAAATGTCAGATCCATCTCCAGCTTCACTCATATAGGGGCTAAGATTTAAAGTCTCAGGGAATGATATTCTCTTGTTAAGCTTTCCAAACCTGCCACTCTGCAAGTATAATACCCCAAAAAGAACATGAGAAAATCTGACAAGGAAGTCCAAAACACAACACTTTACAGAAATGTGCCCCAAGTATGGTGTACAATTATGGTAAATTAATAAACATACACATACAAATTACAACAATTAACATCTATTTTCATGCATTTGTTGTCAGTGAATGTACTACACAGACCTGAAATCTTTTTAAGGCAATTGTAAGAATATTCGGGGCACGATTCACAGTGAGACGCTTCCACGCCTTAACATAGTCTTTGCACCTGCCAAACAGCAGCAGAACATATGTTTAAAACAGGGTTTGCACATGGCAAATGTGGATAGCATGGCAAAAGAGGGAGGGATGGTTAGCTCTCAGGACAAAAATGATTCTTAGCAAATAGTCGCATAATCTTCATATAAAATGGCATGAAATTTTCGAAGCCACAATATTTTCCTCATTAAAATTGAAGCCTGTGAAAACTTCCCTTGAAACAATCCTCATGTCCTTTACATTCAATAAATCAAACATTCCAAGTTCAAAAGAAGTTATTGTTAACTACATAGAATTCTTAAAGGATGCTCATATCAATGACATGGGGTTGGGGATAAAGACAAAAAATTGATAATAAAATTATTGCTAGTATCTTTTGATATACAGGGTATCCTTACCCATCACATTTATACATATTTTCTCCATGGAGCCACTCCTTGGCTGTAAACTGGTCTAGACATTCTTCTAAGGAGGCAGCATCTCCATGAATTTCAACAGTCAAGTCCATCATATTTTCATACTGTTTTGAAATATTTTCACATTTTGTGCAAAACACCTATATTTCACAAGAAAAAAAATTAACAGAATGAAATAGCCATATCCATTTAGAATCAATATAACACAAAAGACAAAAACTGATATTTGGCCACAAAACCTATTAAGATTTAATCTCTTATAAGGAAAAGACTACTCCACGAAGAAACTATAACCAAAAAAGCTATACATGACACGCAGCTTTGAATCTTATCCATATAACAACAAAGCCAAAAGGGAGAATATAATTCGCTTTCAGATACAGAGTGTTGCAGGTTCCAAGTCATCATTATGAGCTAAATTATAGATCAGTGAAAACTGTTTTCTAACACAGAAATTGAACAGGATATCATGCTATTTTCCAAAGTCCAATCTCAAATGGAGTGTCTACCATGTAGCCTAAACTCTTGAGGCTAGACTAACTTCTTCAGTTCAAACTTTAAAAAGAAAAAGAAGCCATAGCAAGAAGCATATAATCATAGCATATAACTTTCCGTCTTATTTGATGTCTAACCTCGGATTGAAGCCGGCCACCAAAAATGTGTTGAATAAGAGTTGTTTCCTGAAGCTTAGGAGGGACGGACTTCTCTCCACCAAATTCATCAAGGCAAACAGATTGCATAGCATCAATGCATAATCTAAAAAAATAAGTTCGAGAAAAAATATATTAAAGAAAGACCTTCATATATTGCCAAACAATATATAAGATATACACCCTTTCAAAGCAGTCCAATGTACATGAAAAGTGAAATAACAATGTGAGAATAAAATACAAACCTCATGAACTCATGAGCATCTTCTTGACTTCCACAACCCAAAGTACCACTAATATTAGACAAACGGGAAAGAATACTGGTCGGAGAAAATGCCTGAGAACTTGACCTTGTTCTTTCAACATGAGCTTCAAATTCACAAAGAAAGCACCAATCACTATTGCAACTGCCTGAAAAACCACACTAACAAAATAAGGCATCATGGATAATTGAGATCCAGCAAGAATCAAAAGGTCTGAGTTATGACATTACATTCTCTGTGGTGGCCCTTTTCCAGCAAGTACGCAACAAGTGGCCTTGTGAATGAGAGACACTGAAGAACCACATTTCCAAAGCAACTGCAAAGACTCATAATGAATGTTAATTTCACTCTGATCCTCTAATGCAATTTATTGATGATAGCATAATGATTTGTGTTATTTGTACATATGGGGTGCGTAACAGCATGTCAATCACACCGATCCACTACTGAATTTGATGTGGACCTGTTTAAGTGGAATCCACACCCAATCCACATATGTACAAGTAACATTTTTCCAGCATTATTAAGCCAAATCTTGTGAGCGACAAGGACATGCCTGTTTCCACAATTCAGGAGTCCACAAGGAGGAAATCCTGGCTTTTCCGAGTTAAAGAATTTAATGAATTCATCGTAAGGAAAAAGAACCTGAAAAAAATGAGACAAGTATGGGTTAGGAGTGCAAGAGAGAAAATACATAAGATTTAACTACAGAATAAGACAGTATATCAAAGGTTCCAACACCAATTTCCAAAAGGGTCAGCATCTTTTGCTGGTTGAGGCAATGCCCTAGTCACTGAGGGTGTGCCTTTGCTTCCCAGGGATGGTATAAGGTTTTAGTGACAAATTGACGACATTATGGAAAATCTGTGAAATACCAACCATCTAACTTGCTAATTCTGATGCTACACAGGGTAAATGGTGAGACTGTTAAAAAGAAAATCAAGTGGTTGGTGCTTAGCTACAAGTGGCCCAAGAGTTTTGTAAATTGCAAAGAAAAATGTTCGTTGATGTTTGTTGTACTCATTTTACATAGGACATTGTTGACTCATCCATCATCTACCATTAGATGATGGCTAAGTTAGCTTGGTGTTCTATATTAAAAGAATTACACTTAACATAACCAAACTGAAAAGTCATAATATTAATCTTATCGCATCTCTGGCCTCAAGGCATTAGTCTTCTATCATCTCAGAGTGGCAGTATGCCTTAGGCAAACTAGGTCCTATGGTAAGCAAAGCAAAGAAAAAAGTAAATTTGTCAATAAAGATTATGATAGAAAATTACATCCTTAGGCTTCTTGATAGGCCTCGAAGTTTTGGAACTTGGTATCAGTGCAATTGAAGATGAACTTTTCTCCCCAGCTGCCGAAGGCTTTGACACACAATTAGTAGTCCCATTTTGTTTCGAATTTACTGTACACTTCGCCTTATGTCCGGACTTCCAATGTGACTGTTGGCATTCTTGCGAGCTGAAAATTTGATTGACACACGTAAAAACAAAAACCCAAATTTTCAGCTTTTGCCCCTATTTATCTAGTACTTACAGTCAATTATATTATATCAGAAAAAACCATGCAGATTTTCATTGATGTCAAGCTAAATTAAACAAAATGTAAATAAATAAACACAACCATTGCTACTAGAAAATAAAAGATGAAATTGAAAAATGTCAATCTAAATTGTCAGCTTCATATGTAACCGGGAAATAATTATGTTATATCAATTTGAAGCATAAAAGTTAAGCGAACTCTAAAAACTCAAAAGTAAAGCAATTGCAAATGCCATATAGTTTTACCAAATACAACCCCACAAATTATAATAACCAATAGTGGTAATTTAACAAAAGTAAATACTGATACTCAAATTAGTCCTCCAAAGATACATACATGTCAAGTTTATTCATGTATTGATTAAAAAGTTTTAAACCTCAATTTGATCCTTCTATATTGAAAATAGACATCAATATATTCCTTAAATTGATTATTACTTTATGGATTTAATTTCAGTACTCATAGAAATTTAAAAAAAAAAAGTACCAGACTATGCTAAAAAACAACCAAATAACTAAAACTGCTTACCCCGTACATTGAAAATTGTTTTCTTGTTTTGTACTAGGATTTGATTTATATGCATGGTCAATGATCATTGGTCGATACACAAACATATACTCATTCTTAAAACATCATCAAAAGCATGTGAATTTGATTCAACTATATCGTTAGGGCATCAAAATTAAACTCCAAAAGATGGCAATAACCAATCTGAATATTTATTCTAATTCTAATCGTAATAATAATAAATAATTAATAATAAATAATGAAAAGGAAAAGAGAAAATTAACCAGTATCGAACAGCTTTGCATCGCGAGCACTTCTTGGTGGCGCGTGCTCCACACGCGGCGCAGGAAGGGTCGTCGAGAACGCCAGGCATTGGTTGTTGGAGGTGGTTATCGAAACGGTTATTGCTGTTCCGTTGAAAGTACTTAGAGGCTGTGTCCTTAACGAAAGTGTGCAAGGCAAGGGCGATAACAAGTGCGGAGAGCCACTGAAGGAACCACTTCAGATCCCACTCTGTTCCTTCCGCCACCAGCATCTACCACTCCTCCTCCTCCTCCTCCTCCTCCTTCTTCTTCTTCTTCTTCTTCGTTCTTCCTTATCTTAGGGTTTTTCTTCATCGATTCCAAGGTCCTTCATCTTCGGATTCTATTTTTCTATCTCAATTAAATATTTATATTATTATTAATTATTACTGTAATTAGTTACTATACCCTCCTCAACCCAAACCCACAACCCCGATCTCCCTTTCGAGCTTCTGGTTTCTACTCTCTTCTCAAGGATTCCTAACCTTTCGGGATCACTGGTAATTGTTTCTTGAGAAAGAATTAATGTTTTTTAATATAAACTAAAAATATAATGGTTATTAATTGAATTTTTTTATACAAATAAAAAATTAAAGCTTTAAATATATTTATTATGTGTTTATTAAAATAAAAACTATGAATTTAATTTTGATGCGGTATAAAATATTTTATAAGTACATAATCACATTCGATTTCTTAAATGATGGTTTGTGTAATTAATGTAAAAAGTAGGATTTTTTTAATTTAATTTTGATGCAAATGTAAGTATTTTTTTTTAAATGACTATTAAAAGATAATTATTTTTATTATGTGCAATCACATCCTATTTCATTCTCTGTATTCTTCATAATAATAAAATATATTTTTTAATTTTTTTAATAATTATTGAAAATTTTTTATTTAATTTTATTTATAAATTAATCCTTTGCCTATATTTAATTTTAAAATTTATTTTTTATTTTATAAATTATTATTTTATTATTTATCAATCTTATTTTTAGAATTCTATCTTTAATTTTTTTTCAATTTTATTTTAATTTAGATACCCTAATCTTATCTTTTCTAATACTAAGATTAATAATTAGTGTATAATGTATCGTCAATTTATTTTTCAATTATCCAATTAATTATTTATCAATTTCCTTAGTTATCTTGTTCATCGTGATGCGATCTTCACAGTTACAAAAATCACAATCTGTAGAAATTTAATTGATTTTTCATTGTAGTAATTGATTGGTTCGTGAAAGCATCTTTTTCATCTTAAATCGTTTAGGAAACAATCGATTATTTTGATTCGAATTCGATTGACTAGTAAATAGAATCTTTTATTTTGCAATTCCTCTCGTAGGGGGTGTTCAAATTTAAACCGATCCAAATTAAACCGCTTATTCGATCCAATTCAAATCAAAAACTGATTAAAACCGCATTAATTCGGATTTGATTGGATTTTATTTTTTGCAAACCGCTGGATTGGATCGGATTTTAGATATATTTTTCATAACCGATCAAATCCAATCCAAACCGCACACTGTGCTATAATATTATTATTTTATTATTATATTTACAATTATACTTATAACATATTCAATTTGTTATACATTTTTCTATTATTTATATATTATTATTATTTAATAAATATTTTATGTTCAAAATATTATTTATTTATTTATTTTAACTAATCTATAATTTTATTTCTATTGTTATGTTATCGTTGCCTTTTTAAGATATTGTTAAGACTTGCTTTGTCATTGTTGGTTATTTAAAATTTGATGTTGAGACTTGTTATATGTATTTAATTTTTTTTATTTAAAAAACCGCAAATTCAAACCGATCCAAACCGCTTCTAATCGGATCGTATCGGATCGGATCGGATCGGATGTCCAAAAAAATTCATCCAATCCAAACCGTATCGCACATAAATTAAACGTTCGAATTGGATGACTTTTCCCCTTAAAATCGAACCAAACCGTATCGCAAACACTCATAATTTCTCGTAAGACAATCTTTTTGTTATTCATAAAATTGATTAAGTAGTGAAAAAATATGTTTTTTTTTAAACCAATATATTGATCAATCAAAAAATATATTTTGTCTTAGAAAAATCTATTGTTTAATGATAGAAAAAAAAAGTAAGTTTTGTACCTGTCAATCTATTTTATTACCTATTCAATTAATTGGTTGAAGAAATTAATTGATTTGTTCAGTTATCCAATTGATTGGTTGAGAAAAATAATTGATTGATTAAATTATCTAATTGATTGGTTGAAGAAAATAATTATATATATTCATAATTTTTTTTATTATACAAACAACAACCAATTATTTGAAAAGATTTATCTAAACTCTAAAACTTCATTTATTGTATGAGCTTTATTTTTTTAGTGTTATATGATCTAGTTTACTGAATAAGTCTTTTTATTGGACAGTTTTAGCATATCAGATATATTTACAGAACACGGAGATAGATGAGGGATACTCAGGGACGGATCTATGTGGGTGGTTGTGGGGGCAAGCGTCTCCACTACAATTTGAAAATTTTTGAGTAGTATATGATAATAATATTTATTTGTTTCTATTAAATTATTAAATTTGACCCCATAATATTTTTTTATTCAATTTTTAGTACTTTATAATCAATTTAAAAATTTCATATTAGATGTCATTAAAATGATCAATTCTCAATTTAAATAAAATTTATATTTTTTTAGAAATCTACTTAAAAGAGTATTATTTAACTTTTTTATATTAATTTTTATTTTTTTAGTAACAACCGCATTAATTTAAAGAACTTTCTCAACTATAAATCTCAATAAGAATTGACTTCTAATTATATGAGAAGTAAATTTTTAAATACTGATATATATATATATATATATATATATATATATATATATATATATATATATATAGTAATACTACACATTCAAGTCTTTTTATGAATTAAGTCTAACCAAGTTAAACAATAAGACATAGAATAATGCTAGTCATAACTGATTTTTGTTATCTTAGATTAATTTGGTTGGGTTTGTTTAACAAAAAAAACTTGAAGTGTAGCATTATTCTATATAAAAAGAGAGATATTTTAATTGTATTGTTAAGAAAAAGATTACTCAATTTTTTTTTAAATATAAAACCTAAATAATAAAATTTTAAATTATGTGTTATTATTTAAATTATTATTTTAGTATTTTAATTTGTAAATTAGATATTTTAAAGACTAATCATGTTATATGTATATAAAAAATAACTATCTGTATACATATTGAAATAAAAAAATACATTAAAAATAAATTAAATAATACATATATTTATATACAAATATATAATAATTAATAAATATTTTGATAGCTGATTTATATATACATATAATATTTTTATTATAAAAATTATTATTATATTATATATATTTTGTCCCTACTATCAAAATTTTCTGACCCGTTACTAACGATACCAGGATAACAATGACATTAACCAATAAGATGAGCTAATAATAGTATATGATCAAGATATGATGGATGAACAACATAAATTTAAACAAATTTTGGAAAATAAATTTACCAAAAGATAATATTTTTTTAAAAATTGATTCGTTAAAAAATACTATTAAAGCTACATATACGGATAATTTCGTGCAAGAATGCAAGACATTACAATTATATTTTATTTTTTAGTATTTTATGCAACTTATAATAATTAACCATTATTGCACGTTTATATTTTATCCATGATGTACGGCACGGGCACAGGCACAAACACGACACTAGGGATGTCAAAAATTTCTAGGAGGCGGGATATCTGCGGGATCGCTCCGAATGGGACCTGATGTTAGAGAATTTTTTCCGTGAGAATGGGGATAGGAAGTAGAATTCTCTCGAGACAGGCGCGGGGATCCGAGCGGGAATCTCCGTCCCATCTCCGATAATTCCTCGAATGTTTGAAATTTCTTAAATAACCTTACTTTATTTCTAACATAGGGGTTTTTTAGTAATTTCACCAATTAAAAAACCATAACCCTATTATTCAGTCTTCCCTACTCACTGTGTTGTTTGCTCGCCATCTACTCTCTATTCTCAGTCCCAACTCTCTTCCATCTCTCCACTTTGTTCAAATTCTAAAACTCTCACAGCACCATACGTTGTTCTCTCCCACAGCCTCAACTCTCTCTAGTTTCCACTTGATGTTAAATACTATATCTTATTGTTTTTTTTAGAATGGAAATTGTATTTTAAGATTTTATTTTATGGACTATAATTTACTATGTTGTATTTGTGGACTTATAATCTTGGATAAGATATGCTTGTGTGTATGTAATAGTATTTTCTAGTTTATTTTTTATTTTTTTGATATTTTTTACTATAATTTTCATATGAATGTTAAACATAAGGGGATGTGGAATGGGGCTCCGCGGAGAATACGGGGAACGTGAGAAATGGGGATGGGGACAATTATCCCCCACGGCGGGGATGGAAATTAATTTGCCCCCGCCCCCGCCCCCGCCCCGCCTCGCCCCGCCCCGCCCAACCCTATTGACATCCCTACACAACACTAACACGAGACATGCGAACACACGAATTTTAAAATCTTATAAGACACATGGACATGACATATATAGAATATAAAGTATTTTTTAGATAAATTATAATGAATTTTTGATATTTTATTGTTATTAAAATATAAAATATTTTTTAATTATTTTTAATGTCTTTTTTAATTATATAAGAGTATCTAAAATATTATTTGTTTTAATAAATAATAATATATATTATTTCTAAACTCATTTTAACAATACATGTTAAGAATAAAGTTAGACACGCTGACACGTGATGGTATTTAGGTGTGTTCAAATATATCTGAAGAAAATTTTTTTATTTTATATTAAAACACAGTTGAATACGACAGACATACATATCAGACGAATGTCGATGAGTATTCGTATCCGTGTTTCGTAGTATTTTTCTATCATTTTTATTTAACTACTAATCTATTTTATATATTTCTTATGATTGAGAAAGGATAGTTAACACAATATATATAATTATCGGATGTAAATCAAACTTATATTTTATACATAATATATATTAAAAACACGTACACAATAATTTTACTCCTTAAAATTTTTTATGTCAGAAAATCTAATTTTAGAGACATTTAAATAGTGACTAAAAAAATTAAAGTAGACACTATTTTACTGAATAGCATGCATTATGCATCTTCACTCCTTTTTTTTTCTATTTACTAAAAATAGTGTATAATTAATATATAGTTCTAGTAGCTTTGTTTCTGAAATACAATATTTGTGCATAATTTACTAAAAAGATTAGAAGGAAAAATTAATAAATGCAAACCACATCTATTGCATGTATTAAATAAATTAAAGATATATATACTTTGCCCTATCATACAATATGCATTAGATTTATATTCGCAGAAAACATATGAGATGAAATAAAAAAATTCTACCTAAAGTATTAATAAATATCAATTTATATGGCAAACATCTAAAGAACAGAAATAATATTAATGTATACAAATATATAAATACAATGCAAACAAATAAAAATAGAAATTTTTTAAATAAATTATTTATTTTAAATAAAATATAATTAATAAAACATAATATTTATATGATATAATTGTTGATATAATAAATAGAAATGACATTACTTCATAATAAAAATATGAGTTTTTTAAAACTAAGATATTTATATAATGCATAAAATTAGAGAAAATTATAAAGCTAAAAACAGAAAACATATATTTAAAAAGTCATCGAAAAATAGCTGAAGAAGTACACCTATATTTATGTGCAAAATTTAATACGATCTCGACTAAATACGAAAAAAATTCATATTCTAGAACGTAATTCAATTGATTGAATAAAAAAAATTTATATTGTCAGTGAAAAATTCAATCAATTATGTTGTATTTTCAATCAATTGAATAGGAAAAAACTCATATTCAAATGTGTAATTTAATCGATTGGTATACTTCAATCGATTTTTTGATGCTACCCGTTTTTTACCAATGGATTAGTGTCAAATAAATCAATTGAATTAACAACAAATATAATTTTTCTAATTATTAATAAAAGATCTATTTTGTAGTTATTTTTAATTATTAATGACCATAAATAATAAATTAATAATTAAAAAGTAGAAAAGTAATTTTTAAAATTAAATAATAAATAAAAAATTAATTTATAAATAAAATTAAATAAGAACTCTTTAATTATTATTTAAAAAATTAAAAAAATATATTTTGTTACCACCACTCTTATTCATTAAGAAACCCAAGAAGGCACTCCAGTATACGGCGGCGGTGCAGCTCTAGAAGCATGGAGCGCTACAAGTGTCTTTAGTGTTTCAATGCCGTTTTTACGGAGAAAAAAGAAATATAGAAGTGTTCTAATACTATATTATAAAATTACTTATTTTAAAATATGATATTTATTTAACCATCAAATGTATAAAGATATAACGCTCATCTAACTATTAAATTTTTTCAAGATGAGTGACATTATTAAAATATGTGACGTTATTCTAATGTAAATTCAAACAAAATATGATGCAAAAAAATCATAGTAATTTAAATAAGTGGTAAATAGATGATAGACATACTAACTGAAATGATCATTTAAAAATAATAGATGGTGGATATATTATTTAATTAATCATTGCACTTATTATTTTTACTTTTCTTTTTTTACATGAACTTAGAATTAAAAAATTTAAAATTAAATATTAAAATATAGATTTAACTACTAAAAATATCTTCAAATTACTTCAATGTTGATAAAAATATACTCGAATTCCATTATCGATAAAAATATCTTCAAATAATTTAAAAACACAACAAAAATACCTAATAATAAATATATATTTTTAAAAAATATCTCAAAAAAATTGAATTTTAATGCAATTTTTTATAAAAATAATTATAAAAATAAAATATTATTATACTTAAAATTTGGTAATTTTTTATTAAGTATATATTTTTTTATAAGTTTTTTGTTAACAACAAATAATACTTTTAAAAAATCACAAAATAATATATATTTAACAAAAAATTACCAAATTTTAAGAATAATAATATCTCATTTTTCTAATCATATTTGGAAAAAATTGTATCAAAATTCAATCTCTAATATATTTTTGAGAAATACATATTTAATGTTAGTTTTTTTTTACAAGATTATCTAACATTAAATATGTATTTCTCAAAAAATACATTAGAAAATGAATTTTGATATAACTTTTTGCAAGCATGATTAAAAAAAAGATATTATTATCCTTAAAATTTGGTGATTTTTCGTTAAATATATTTTTTTGTAATTTTTTGTTAACAACTAATAATACTTTTAAAAAATTACAAAAAATATATACCTAGAAAAAAATCACCAAATTATAAGAATAATAATAATATCTCATTTTTTTAATTATACTTACAAAAAATCACATTAAGAATTCAATATCTAAGGCATATTTTGAAAATATATATTTGCTGTTTGATATTTTTATCGTGTTTTTAAATTATTTAAAGATATTTTTGTTAATAGTAAAATTTTAGTGTATTTTTGTAAGCATTTAAATAATGTGAGAACATTTTTAGTAGTTAATCCTAAAAAATAAGATGTTATTTTTTATTTTTTTAAATTAAATTTTAAAAATAGAAGACTTGAAATAAAAGTAAAATAATAAAAATCCACCCGATATATATATATATATATATATATATATATATATATATATATTGGAGGGGAGCAAGAGACTTGCACGTAGAAGGAATGGTTACAATGTTTTTAAAAAATTGCTCTCATATTAAGGAATGGTTACAATAATTTGATAAATCTAAAGGGGTATTAAAAAAATGAGTGGAACATTAAAAAGCGCCATAATTTCCCACTTCAACTAAAGCCTAAGTTGCAGACACCCAAAAAAAAAAAAAACCTAAATTGCAATCGCACTTTTCTTTTTCCTTGTTTTGCCATAAATCTCTCGTTTGCCAAGAGCGGCGAGAAAAATACTTTAGGCCGAAAGGCTGAAGAATTGAACATTCCTTGTCATTTGGGACTGGACTTTTTTGTTTTCTGTTTTATTTTTTGTCATGGACATATAGGGGCATAATTATCAGAATTAAATCGGTGATTAAACCGGTCAAGCTATTAAGTTACTACTAGATTATTAGTTTAATCGGTAAATTACTGATTGAACCGATTAATCCGGTCATATATAAATAAAAAATAAAAATAATAAAATTTTTAAAACTAAAATTTAAAATACATATTTTTTATTAATATTTTAAGAATATCTAACTATTCTAAAACAATATATAACAGGAACTATAAGTATTTTGTTAATTTTATTCTATCATAAATATTTTTATTTTGTTTTTATATTAAAATAACTATTATTTTTAAATTTTAATAATTTATTAATTAGTTTATATCTATTATATATTACAAATATTTATTAAAAAATAATATTAATATATTATATAATTATGAAAAGAAAAAATAAGTGAATTTATAATTATTGTTAAATAAAAATATAATTAATTTAAGAATTAGTGAGTTTATAACTAAAATTAAAATAAATTAAATAAAAGTAAACTATTTGATGAAAGATGTCTATATATATTATAATTTGCATACATATTATTGGAAAGCAAGACAGCTCTCGGTAGCAAGGAAAGGTTTTTATCTCCTGCGACTGCGAGTATCCGTTTTGTCCCTATCCGCACTTATAATTATTAAATTCAACAAATAAAATTAAATTTTAAAATTTATATAATCATCATTACATATATAACATAAATTAAAGTAAAAATTTAAATATGATACAATATTATTAATCATTTCACTAATTATTATATAGAATAAATGACCATTTGTACCTATAAAAGATAAAAACGTTGACATATGTACCTATACTAAATCGAAACTAAATTTGTATCCACGCAAGATGTCCTTCATGTTTAAAAACAGGGTATTTTTGTCACACGAAAAACAACTTACGTAAATACAAATTTAGTTTTGATTTAATATGGATACATATATCAGTATTTTTTTATCTTTTATAAATACAAATAGTCATTTATTCTTATTTTATATATATATATATATATATATATATATATATATATATATATATATATATATCAGAACGGGTAAAGGTGAGTTTACTATAAACCGACCCGTCCAAAAACCTGCTCCAATATAAAAATGGATAATTACCCGTCTTGAACAAATAAAAATGAAGTGAATACCTATAAATTTGAGTAGTGTTGCCACCTATGTACATGGTTATTATGTTACTTCTTTCTTTCTTTTCTTGGATGGGGAATCATGTATTTCTTTGACCATGCGAATTGCCATTATCTGACCAAAAAGAAACAGAATACTACCCCGATTTATCTCTGTTTCCCAGTTTTTGGGCTTTTAAGCCCGTTGAAATACCAAAAACGTTTGTCAAACAAATAAGAAGTAAATAATTTTATTTATAATTTACAAGAATTTTAAACTTCCATCAAAATTTCCATCACTACTATCATAATTTCCATGTCCATTATTTTTATTGTATCACCATACCTCACTACTATCACTATATTTTCTACTAACACTAATATCATTACCATCACTATACCTCATCACCATCACGATGTTTTCTACAATCGCCAAAAAAATTATGTGGATAAAATTTAAAATTTA
This sequence comes from Arachis hypogaea, assembly GCF_003086295.3. NCBI lineage: Eukaryota > Viridiplantae > Streptophyta > Magnoliopsida > Fabales > Fabaceae > Arachis > Arachis hypogaea. The sequence continues at coordinate 146,300,169 of NC_092051.1, read as the reverse complement.
AAAACATTTATAATAATATTTGCATTCAAAAAATAATAAAAAAATAATACAATTAAAAGATATTTAAAATTTTGAATTTACTAAAAGAATGAAAAAAATTAGTATAGAGTTAATTTAGTTTACGATGTTCAATTTAAAACTAAAATAAATTACTTAAAATAAAATTAGAAATCAATTTAATGTATCTGTAATAAACTAATAATGACATGTTAAATGACATATAAACAAATTATGCTATCACACATTATATCAAACTAATATATAGATAAATAATTGAAGGTTCGTAAATAGTTTAGAGAAGATGTTGAATCTATTGCTTCTTTTTGATAAATTTTTTTGCTTATGTTTCTGACTGAAATAAGAACTTAATTACTCTAGTTTGTCAAGTAAAAATTTAGGAGACAATTTTATTTTATCTTTTTACGATGAGTTTAAAACCAAAACAATTTCGTTGTTTGAAAATAGTTGTGACTTTAGAGATATAGATAATGCAGAAGATATTTTTGTTTTGTCTTTTATCACAAAAAATCAAAAGAGAGTAGAGAAGAGAAAATTACACAGCCATATATCCTAGTTCGGTCACCATATGCAATATGACTTACATTCAGTCTCCTCTATAACAGTAGTGAAATTTTTTACTATCTTTCAAATATTACAAACACCAATTTTTATAGAATTCAACCCAATCATATATGGGACAAATCCAACTTCTATCCAAGCTAGATTTGGCTAGGTTCACTCCCTAGACTTGCAACCATTAAGTGCTTACCCAACTTAGTAAGAGAATCTCCTCACTAATTGTCTGACTTTTATCTGATAACTCTCTCTGCCTTTTCTCTCAATGACTTTTACTGATTCATCACTTAATGCCTTTTTTCATTAAAAAGAAACAAAGAAAAGATGAACACTAAAGAACAAATAATTCAATATAAAACTCTGAAGGAGAAAAAGGGTTAACTTGAAAGCTATGAGAACCCAAACTATGTGCTCACTCTTTGAACCAATCTTTGGCTATTTATCCCTTTAATAGAGGAGTAAAGCTTCTAAAACTTAAAACTTGGATTAAACAGTTAACTTCTTATTCCCCAAAATTAGCAGCAACAGCGGCGCAAAAGAGAGATGGAACTGTAGCAGCGGTTATAGCAAACATGCATCCAAACCTACTATCTTCTTTTTATCATTTTTCAAATTTCTTCAAAGATCTTAACCATTGATTTGTGCTTTGACTCCAAGTTTCATTCTTGACCTTTGATTTGTAGCAGAGCTCCATAACTTCCAATTTCTTCAACTTTTCAGTTCGATGCTTATGGAAAGAGAGCATTCTCATCAAGTTAACAATGAAGCACAAATAAAGAAAGAATTTTCTAATTCATCTCTTGATTTGATCTTAACTTTTGAACCATAATTTTTTACTTACTTGAATTCGGTAATTCACTTTTTGTTATTTGTTTTGAACCCTAATTGTACTTTATTTTTTTCTTGTTTTTGTGATTTCACGTGAATAAGAGAGAAGAGAAGAGATAAGAAAAAAAACCTGGTTCGATAGCTTTAATTTGGTTCAGATGGAAGTGAATTTTTTTTCTTTCAATTTAGTTAGTGACTAGCAACCATATTTTGGACTATTTGTGAGTGAGTGATTTGAATGGACTTGAGCCTGAGGCTTAGTTTTGGTCTATATGGATTTCGGCACACTAACCACATAAAATTGTCTCTTTTTTGGGTTGTGTTAACTTGTTTATTAGATCAGATTTGCTTTTTTTAATTTTCTGTACTATGAATGATTTAATTGCACACCTAATTGAATTTTTAACCCAATAATAATATTTAGTTATCGTCAATTAATTTGTTATTAATTTTTTTAATTCAACAACAATATTATGATATGCGTCATTATTGTCTTATGTTAACACATTTGTTGCTTGTTTTTCACATGCAAATTTGAGACATGTGCATAATTCAAACTTCACCAAAAATATCTTAATACGATTTTTATTCTTAGTTCCTTTCTAAACTTAAAGAAGGTGAGGATGTTAGAAGGACTTGCTTTAGAAATGTAGGAAACATAGTTGGAAAGTCTCACTCTGCTCAATATAGCTAGCAAGTATTGATTTGATTGTTAATAAATAAATAGGACTCGCAACAAGTAGAATAGGATAAGTTTAGACTCCACTTTTAATTTTAATTGTGAATTTAAACTTTCTCTAAAATTCACTTCTATTCTATTAGTGGGTTGTAAATCTCTCAATTTTAATTCTATTTGCACTTTAAACTTTAAACTTCTACACCTGATCTTAATCGATCCGACTCACAACAAATCAATTTTTTTAATCAAACATAATATTTAATCATCCCGTTCATAAAATACTAATAAAACAGAAATAAAAATTAAGCCCATGTTAAAATTAAAAATAATAAAATCATAATAAAATGGATAAAGTATATTTTTTGTTTTTAAGGTTTATAATTTTTTTTAAATATTTCTAATGTTTAATTTTATTCAATTTTGTCCCTAACATTTTCGATTTATTCAATTTTGTCATTAACATTTTCAATTTGTTTCAAAACTATTCCTAAATGTTTTCAATTTTGTTCCCAATATTTCAGATAGAGTTACATCTAGAGGTAATTTTGATACACATTGAAAATGTTAGAGACAAATTGAATACAATTAAACGTTAGGGATATTTTTGAAGAAAATTATAAATATTACGGATAAAAATTATACTTTATTTTAATAAAATGTATTTTAAAATTATAAAAATGAGAGAATGTGGATTTGATCTCTATCAATTTTATTATGTATGTATAATAATTTTTAATTACATATTATAAAATAGCATTTGGAAGAGAGATTAAGACTGAAAGACTGAGAGTGAGAGATGGAGACTGAAATAAGTCTCAATATTATATTTGATATAAAGTATATAAAACTGAATTGTGTCTCAATATCCAATTTAGTTTGAGATAAAAACAAAAACTAAAATTCCCTTATTAATTAAAAAAATAAAAAATCCTAAACCCACCATTCTGCCGTCACCGTCCTCTCTCTTTGCCATTAATTACTCTCATTTATTCTGCCGTCACCGTCGCCGATCTTGCACTTGGGGTCGAATTCATTGCGCCTCTGTTCTTTGTGCTCGCCGTGCCGCCTCTATTCCCTATGCTCGCTGATAGACTGCCGTACCATCTTTATTTTCTGTGTTCGTCACGCCGTCTCTATATCTCACTATTTTTTTCTTTTCTATTCTGAGATTGTTATTTTTTTATGAGATGGTTCTTATTTTTTGTATTATTGTTGTTATTGTTGAGTTTGATTTATGAAATTATTGTTGTTGATGTTGAATCTGATTTATGAAATTGTTGTTGTTGTTGAATTTGATTGATGAGAGTGTTGTTATTGTTGTCGACACTGTTGTTATTGGTAGCAGAGATGTGATGGTGGAGTGAGAGGTAGAGATGAAGTTGGGGTGAAGGATAAACTTGAAATATGAAATTTTAAATGAGGGCATTTGATGAAAACAAATTATTAAAGTTTCAATCTCTATTACCGAAATTTCAATCTCCTGTGTATTTATTTTCTAGAGATACTGAAGAGACTAAAATTTTGAAAATGGAACCATCAAACACAATACTGAATCATAGTCTCCTAGTCTCAGTTCCAATCTTCACTATCAAACACAGCCTAATATATTAGGCAGATTGCGTTAAGTTTAAATTCGCATTCAACTTAACCAACAACTCAATCTACTCTCAATTTGACTCGCTATAAATTGAGTTGTCAATCCTACTTAAATAGATTGGATCAAATTAAATACTCGACCACTGACCACTGATAGAATTAGTATTATCAGCCCTATAAATAATTGAAAATAAGTTACTTTCAGTTATAGAGCTTTATAATAGCCGAATGAATTTACCTAAGGTCATCAATATTCATAGCTGTGAATCTTGAGATTCTTGCTTGCTTTATTTTTTCAAAAAATTTTTACCTATTAATAATAATTTACTGAAAAGATTTTACAGATTTTGAATTTTTGGTGCATCTTGAATTTTTTTTAATTTTTTTTATTTTTTTTTTGAGATTTTGTTTGTGATTGAAACTAATGATTAATAGATGTATAATTTTTTTAAAAAAATTATAAAATAAGATTTTTTAATAATTTTTATAAATTATAAAACAAATATATCATAATTAATTAGTTAAATGATCAAATTTTAAGTTAAATTAAGAATTAATTATAATAAATAATTTATTTTATTCAATAATTATTAGACATATACATATCATAAAGAATAATTTATCTTTTATTTTTTAAAAAAATTGGATAGAATTTTATAATATTAAAATAATGTATGTTATCGTCAATTGCATGTCTGTTTTAGGAAAGGAAGCATTGCGTTGCAACTTGGCTTATGGGATGCTAATCATTCTATCCAGAATGGATGGTCGAATGTTATATTAACTGGCATTTCTATTTTAGTATTTATTAAAGAGGGATAAGAAACAGAAAACAACGTAACACATACATACATACATACATCAAAATACGTAGAAAACATCAAACTAATTCTCACATTGTCTGCATGAATGATTGAACTATGCTAACCGGCATATATTAGCAAACTATACATACATATAATATGATGTACTGACCACAATATGTGTATATATCATGGTTCTGAAAATTGAACCAGACCGACCGGTTTAATCAGATTAATTAGAAACCGATCATCTAATCGATCCGAAGTCAAAAACTGCAGGTAAAAAATCGATCGAATCGACGGTTAACCGACGAACCGGTCAAACTGTCCGGTTTTTTAACAGATTTTTGGTTTGAAGGTAAAATTCTTAAACGGCGTCGTTTTGTCTATTTTTTTTTTTAAAGAAAGGCTAAACGCCTAAACAACGAAGCCCTAATCAATCTTCAATTCTTCACAGCCATAATCTTCACTCTTTAGTAACACCCAGAAGCCAGAAGAGGAATCACGACGTCGCCACCACCATCAATCGAGCAGCCCATCGCTGTCGCCACCGCATCCCGCAGCCACAGCAACGACGGCGTTGACCACCGCAACCACCACCGCCTCCTCTTTCGTCGTCGCCGATCTCGCTTCCTTTTTCGTCGCCGTTACTTGCCGCCAGTAAGTAATACTCATTACTCTGTTATTCACTTATTCGGTTATTCCTCTTCTCTGCCTTCTGATTTCATGTGCTTGATTTTCTGATTTATTTGTTTGCGATTTTGATTTGCTTGTTTGCTGCCTCATGATTTTGAAGAATTATTTATTTGTTCATGGTTTTTGATTTTCTGAATTATGTGTTTGTGATTTTGATTTGTTTATGTCCCCCAGCTCTCGTCACTGCCACAGAGAGAAGCTGAATCTCTCTACCATGCATCGTTTCGCCGCGAGCTTAGCCGGTCACCACCAACTCTGGGTAACACTACTTCTGCTCTTCTTCCCCTTTCCATTTTTCAGTCTGTCTCTGTTACATTCCAGGTCCCCTACCTCATCCCTGCTTCCTGCTCTATTTCTTTACTTTCTTTTATTAATTCTGCTGTTAATTTTAGTTAGATTGCTGATTAATTCTGTTTGTTAGGATAGATAGATATATATGCTGTTAGGTAGCTAGGTTGTGGTTAGAGGATTCTAGGCCTGATAATTGTTCCGTTCTTGATTATCCAACATGGCTTAATACTGCTCGTTTGCTAAATGATGTTGGTGTGATCATTGCTGTGCTGTTTCTATTTCATGTGACCTGATTCTACCTGCTGCCCTACTGAACTGTACTTGTAAAATTAAGTTTGATGCTGCCTCTGTACATGCAATCCATGCTTTTCTCATGTTAATTATAATTTTTAGATTCATGTGCTTATATTTTGCTGCTATTTGCTGCCCAAATTTCTAAAAATTACTTTGTTTTTAAACTTGTTACTTAAGAGTTGAACGTGGCACTTTTCAAATTCTTAGTATCACTATATTTCTCTTCTTTAATGATCTATGAAGTTGTTTAGTTATAAACTTTGATGTTTGAAGTTGTTTGTGAACCTCTAATATTAAGTTATGGATAATTTATTATGTAAAATTTTAAATTTTATTAAGTTAGAAATTATTGAATTTATATATTTAAAATTATTTTTAAATTTTTTAATAAATTTATTTAATATTTAATTAAACCGATTAAATTTCGATTAAACCCTAATCAAACTAATGAACCATTGAACTAGTAATTTTACCGATTTATTAATCGGTCCGGTTCAACCTTGGTATATATTAGTAAAAGAAATCTACTTTTAATCGTTATATATGAATAAGATGATTTTGGTTGTCTATCTCCTCACATAGCAAAAATAATTGTTAACAATGTAACGATATATAATTTGATATATCTATGTAAAATTTGTTGTATTAATAAATACTAATAATATATACAAATTGATCCCTCAAAAAAAAAATGAAAGATGTTTGACAAAAGTCAACAAGCCACGTGGCAGTTGTTGAGTTGACGTAGTTACTAGTGCAAATTAAATTAGGAGCCTATCACATGCAAATGGCTAATCTGACAGAGTTTAAGGAGCAGACACAACAAAGGAGAGAGAATATGGCTTAGTTGTTCATATTCATAAACAAACAGGAGGTATATCACAATGTGTTTTAGTGCTTATTATATCCTACACAAACCAATTTAATTTCATTTCATTTAATTTATAACACACTACCCATGTCTCTCCAACTAATAGGACGTGATTTTATTATTATTGTGGGGTTACTTGTGTTTTATATGTGTCTCTTTATAATTAGTTTAAGTCTATTGCTTTATGGAACAAATTATTTTACTATTCTCAATTAACAAGTTTGATATTACTTGATTAATAAATCACTTATGTATGCGGACAGCATTAACACGTTGTTTAATGTTATCTTAAGATTTCTATTTTAGTAATTAAGTAGATGAAAATTCAAGTCATTAATTTTTATTTATTTCCCCTATGAAGCATTTTGCATGAAGTAGAGTACTTTTGGAAAAAAAAAAAAAAAACCTACTAGTCATTTACTAATTAATGACATGATGCCAATCACGGGTTTATTTTAACAATTTTTTTAATCTAGGGTTTATTAAACTTCGAAACAATCAATCATTGACGTGTTAGATTTGTTTAACCAATCAAAAGCAACTTATAAAACCAAACACATGCATTGATGCATATATCATATTAACACACAAAAATCTATTTGTGGCTGAAACCCATCATTAAAATTAATCACTATATTTATAAATAAATATATGTATATAGTTTAATTTATTTTTAATATATATTTTATTTTAATGATAAATTTAATAGTTAATTTTAATGTATATTTAATATAATTGATTAACATATATAAAAAAATAATCAAATTAAAAATTAGAATAAAATAATAATTCGGTTCCAAAAATTTTAATTTTGAATTAATTAATTTAAAAAAAATAATTTGATCTTTTAAAATAGCAAATAATAAACATATCTAACTATTTGAAAAAAAAAAGACACTTTGGGATTACTGAAGAACAGACGAAATAATAAAGCAACGGAACCATCATAGTATTTTATAAATACTTCAAACAAAAAAAGAAGGATGGTTATTGGATCATTTACTGATGCTGATCTGGGTCTGATAGACCTAGTATATGTTCTATTTCTTTGATGGAAGGTCTAAACCAATTCCATAGTAGAGCCGTATGCAATCCGCAAATATGATATCTTTTTATTAATTTATTATGTAAAATTTACAGGTGATATTTATACGTATCGTTAAATACTGTGTTATGTTTATTTTAAAAAGATCGTCATGTAAATAATAATTTTTGGAGCGAAATTTTACCTGTTTTAATAAGATTTATGATAAACAAAAAGTAGTTGATAGACATTATATGCAAATTCAGATAATAAATATTTTATTGTCTAAATCTACACTGTGTCTATATTCATATGACAACATATAACAAAATACTGTAAATAATAAAATATATAAATAACTTTATTTATTTTGTACTATCTATTAATAGACGTAGAAGATACATGTCTATTATTTATTATTATAAAAAATTTAATTAATATTTTTTTATAAAAATTAATTAATTTAAAATCAAAATTTTAAAAATATAATTATGACTGTACTCTATAAACTACCATGATAAGCATTAACTTCAGAACTCAATTAATCTAAAACGGGTGATCAGAGATAATCTTATTTATATAATTAAGAATCTGTGCAACCGCCCTATTGAGTCTCAAATACATGCATCGCATCACAAAGTAAAATAGTAAACTATGCATTTAAGCATAGATCCATCATGTGACTTGTTTTCTCTATAATGATAATAATAAAAAATAAGTTTAATTAAATTTCACTCGCGACAAATGGCGCGTGAGTGCACGCTCTCAGCCACCACATCCCGCGTACGTCACCTTGGAAATGGCGGGGAACATCAATGGCTTCCTTCGGATTTAAAAAATCCATCTCCCCATTAATATATAATTAAATAAAAGATAAACCACAAAAAATACACTGTATTTAAATATTGTTATCGAGAAAATTTCTTTTAAATAATTTAAAAACACGGAAAAATACACAGTATTAAATACATATTTTTAAAAGATATTTTAGAGATTAAATTTTGATGCAATCTTTTACAAATATAATTAGAAAAATGAGATATTTTTATTTTTAAAATACAATAAATTTTTGAAAAATAAAAAATATAGAGATAAAATTTTTATCTAATTTTTTGTATGTATTTTTTAAATAGTTATCTAAATATTCTTATAAAATTCTGGATCAAATGCTAAACAGTTTGTCAAATACAAAAGTCGTTTGCCCCTTACAAAAAAAAAATTATTTTCGAACATTTTTATCGCATTTTTACATTATTTACAGTTATTTTTATCGATAACAAAATTTAAGTGCATTTTTATCGACGACAAAATTATTCGAGTATATTTTTGGTAATTTATTCATAAATAAAAATAAAAATGAAATAGGTTCATTTTTAATCCTTTTCTCTAGCCGAATATTTTCTAATTTTCATAACTAATTGAATCTACGGTTAATATTTTTCAGATAAGTAATAAGAGACCTAATAAAATAAGATATTTTTTAAATACTCTTAAAATATTAGTATTCAAGTAATTTTAATTGCTAATTTTAGTTAATATATTATATATATTTTTTATAACTAAAATTAAATATTAAAATTATTAAAATATTAATATGATTTAAAAACATTTAAAATTCTTTCAATAATATATATGATTGTTTGATTCAAATATTTATTATTATTGTGCAATATGCTACTACTATACATGTATGTCTATATATAAATATTGGCTTATTATTATTAATAAGTTTTTCATATATAAGATTCAAGTGGGTTGCCTTATTTTAATTTTCCACTAAATTGATTTAATTAGAGTGACGTTTATTCATGCATGTAGATTTAATTAGTCTTGTCTTAGCTTCCACTACATTTAAATATAGTATTCTTTATCTAATTATATTTTGCTTACTTGTTTAATATGTTTTTTACAAGTGTCCTCTCTTATTCATGGAGACTTCCTGCATCAACATTCAACCACCTAAAGTGAAAATTTTCTATGCTCCATATATTCTTCTATATATATAATATGCTATTCACATCTTCTTTCTTTCGCTTTTTTTTTTTAAATATCTTTTATATACTTGGTGGTGTAAAGTATTAGAAAAACATAATATGTTCTATGTAGCTCGTGTATGTACGGACATATAATTATGCAGTGTAATATTAACAAAAATAATTATTTTTAATTTATTATTTAAATTATCATCTATACATATAAATATGATTGAATAATAATAATAATAATAATATATCAATATATCAAATTAATTCTTTTAAAAAATGGTAAATGTTGATTTTTGGTTTTGATTTCTAAAAAAAAAATTGTATATTTTAATTTTTAAACTTCGTTGTTTATTTAATTTGTTCCTTTAAATGTGATTAAAATATTTTATAGAAAGGTATTATTCTATGGGAAAAAAATTATTTAAGAAAAAAAAGTAATTTTCTAATAATATAGCTTTTGGTTTCATGTGGTGCATGCAACAATGATAAAAGAAAAAAGAGCTCTGAAACTGTGAAGGGTAACATTGCTGCCTCATAATATGACACAGCAAAGACAACTAAGAAGAAGAAAAAAAAAGAATAGTATATTGCCAAAGAACCATTTCTATTTTATCATATTTGACCTCCTTAATGCACATGGCTGCTTGGATTTCTGTTCTCTTACATTTTTGTTTGGAATTTTTTCATTTTAAAGATTTTTTTAAGAAAAAATTATATTTTTCTTTTACCCTTTGAAGTTTAGAATCACATGGTGTCCTTCCTGAATCTTTTCTTTTCTTTTCATTTTTTAAAAATTATTTCTTTCTCTTCTCTCTGTCTCTCTCTCTCTTTCTCTCTCTTTCTGCTCTCTTTCATTGAATGGTTTTGACTCCATAGTTGAAGAGATTCCTCAGATCTACAGGGAAAGCTTTTTGGACATTGTCAACTTCAGTTTTTCATATGTTTCTGATGATCCTTTCTTTGGTGACATACTAAATGGTTTTAATTCAGTTAATGCAGTAAGGTTAGAACTCTCTTAATTCATGTCATTGTAATGATGGTTTTGTTTTTTTTATCACTAATTATAGGATTGGTTTCAAGGAACCCAATTTTCAATTCTTATATCATTTTTCAATTTTCCTTTTTTTTTAAAAAAATTTGATTTCATTTGTTGGTCATAATGATCTTATTTGTTTCATCCTTCATGTTTGTAATTGAGACCATTCATCATTTATTATCTTTGATTTGCAATTGTAAGTGTTTATTGAAATTTGAGTGTTATTTTGTTATGTTTTTCTTCTCTTCCTTTCTTCTTCTTGTGAATGTTCACGTCCACTTCAACTTTTGATCAAAATGTTCAAGTTTCTTCCCCTCTTTTGTTTTTATTTTTTATTTTCTTAATTCTTTATATTAAAAAAATCTTATATAGTTTCATGCCCACCACTTATAATTTTCTTCTACTGTTTGTCTTTTGATCATGGTGCAGCACATGAATTTTGCCATTTGTTTGATTAAAATCTAACCAGTAACCACTAATTGTCGTCTCATATGATGACTTTTTCCCCTTATTCTTCTTTAGTTGGTGACTTTTGTCTAAAGTTCTTGATCTTGACTACTTTCAATGTTCCACTTCTTTTTTTTTTTTTGAGTTTAATTTCAGTTCCACTTTCTGTCTTGGAAATTGAGTTCTAATATTATATATATGCATTCCAATTTTCAAGTTTAATGCTGAAAACTTATGTGTAACCTTTTTTATTTATTTATTTTTATTACCAGATTATTGCTGCTAGCAAAAATCAGTGTTCTGGAATTTGGACTTTGATTATGAATCTGATGGTTGAAGTTGAAACTGAAATTGAAATCACAAGTTGTGAATTGTAAGGTGAAATAAAGAAAGAAAATTGGATGCAATTATTGTGGTTGCAATCATGGGTTGTGAGATGGAATTGGAGAGTGAATGTATTGAGGACATGGAAGTTGAAGTCCTGCCTTCAATGTGGCCGGAAGATATCGGAACAGACGCAGGAAAGCAGTTCAATATAGAGAAGCCTGGCAGAGATCAAGACATGTTGGAAGATGTTACAATCATGGAGGAACCAACCATAGCTGATTTCCAGCGATTAATGGAGCTAACTAACTATACAGATAGAGGTTCTTCACAATTGGCCTACTTAATGAAACATTGGGAGTATAAGCAGGCCAACGCCGTTCGCCTTCTTAGAGAAGAACTCGACAACTTGAGCAGGCAAAGGCAGGAAGTTGAGCAAAGGAGGCTGGAGATATTGCAAGAGAATCGGTTTGAGGAAGACTATGGAGATGATAAGAGGCCAGTTTCTATATTGGATGAAGTTTATTACACTTGGCAGGATCTGCCAAGCCGGAAAAGTGATGTTGTTGTGCAGAACAAGAGGATTGAGATTGATGCAGAGTATGATACTGTTGTATACTGGAAGCAGCGCGCGCTGCAGCTGGAAAAACAGTTGGAGGCGAGTATGCAGCGCGAGCAGACGCTTATGGATAAGTTGCAAGAAAGCATTAAGACTATTGAGAGGCAGTCCTCGCCGGTTGAAGAGTTGTCGCAGATTCTGAAGAGAGCTGATAATTTCTTGCATTTTATACTTCAAAATGCACCTGTTGTCATTGGTCACCAGGTACAATTCAGTGAGTAATTTTGGTTCTTATATTTTAAGAATTCTGGAATTTGATATCAAAATTAGTCTAAAACTTATAGAGTTGGAGCCAGCAAGCATTTTAATATACCAATTTTGTTAATCTGACAGTTGTTGTTTTCTTGAATATGAAAGAAAATTATGCATTTATGTAGTAGTATTTATATTCTTTTAATGCAATATGTTTCAGCAAAACTTCATAGAAGCGGTAGTAAACTATATCACAAATCACATGCATATTTTATGAAGTTCTTTAACCTTCTTAGTTCAAATATTAATTCGCCTTATACTATGCTGCATAGAATAAGTGATGTGAGCAACCAAATTCTTCTTTTATATTTGTATTAATTATGATGGGGCGATCAAATTGGTGCAGAAAACATGAATAAATATAGAAACTTGTTACAAAATTCAGAATTAGTATCAAATTACTTGTTTGCTTGTTTCAATTTGTGCATCATTAATTTCATTATGAATGTTAAATAGTTATTTGCAATTATGAGTGATCTCTTAGTCTGGAGAATTCTGATTCTCTGATGTATTTTTCTTGCAGGACAAAGAGTTGCGCTATCGCTTTATCTATAATCACTATCCAAGATTGCAAGAGGAGGTAAAGATTGCTGTTGAAGCTGAATTTCGCCTGTTCAAATCATTTATGTTGCATTAAATAGTTTTTACCATAATCTGTTGAATCCTCTTTACTCTTCATAACTTAGTTTATTTCTTTTGCTAACAGAGTTTAACTATGCCTTAAATGGCTCATTATGTTTTGCTTTATCAGGACATCATAGGAAAAACAGATGTCGAAATTTTCACAGGTTCTGGCGTGAAAGAATCTCAAGATTTTAAGAGAGAAGTTATGGAGAAAGGATTACCTGCAAAAAAGGAAATCACATTCGAGACAGATCTATTCGGGTCAAAAACATTCTTGATATATGTAGAACCTGTGTTTAGCAAGGCAGGTGAAACAATAGGAATAAATTACATGGGAATGGAAATAACAGATCAGGTAAATTGTTAAAAATTTTGGTTTTAAATTGTTACTTCAATTCTTGTATTTTGGATATGTTATTTACATTGGATTCTTCACAAAACTATTTAGGTGAGAAAAAGAGAAAGGATGGCGAAGCTTCGTGAAGAGATTGCGGTTCAGAAAGCAAAGGAGACTGAACTGAATAAAACCATTCATATTACAGGTTTGAGTTTTGATAAACTTGTTTGTGGATTTTTCTTTGTTTTAATTTGCTTCGGATGCAAGAAAGGTTAATTTTATTCCTTCCCTTTTAACAGAGGAGACTATGAGAGCAAAACAAATGCTGGCAACAATGTCTCATGAGATAAGATCACCTTTGTCCGGGGTTGTGAGCATGGCTGAGATTCTTTCTACGACAAAACTTGATCGCGAGCAGAGACAACTCTTGGATGTCATGATATCTTCAGGAGATTTGGTTCTTCAACTCATAAATGACATTCTTGATCTTTCCAAGGTTGAGTCAGGTTAGAAATCTTAATCCTTTCGCGCCTTTCCTTGTCATCAAAGGTATCTATCTGCACATGAAAGTTGTATAAAGACTAATTTAGATTATTCAAATATTTGTACTGAATTCATAAAATAATCAGAATATTAATTGTATATGGAGCGGATCATTTGAATCCGTTTCGTGTGCATAAAGTCGCTTGTTCTCTGTGCAGGAGCTATGAAATTGGAAGCAACGAAATTCCGGCCGAGAGAGGTAGTAAAGCATGTACTTCAAACAGCAGCAGCATCATTGCAGAAAATGCTAACCTTAGAAGGGAATGTGGCAGATGACATACCTATTGAGGTAAGAACATTATGCAACATTTTCTGCCAAACTTTTGCATTGTTTGATATTGAAGTGATTAACTAAAAAGATTCACAGAATGGTTCATGCATAATTTCAGGTCATTGGAGATGTGTTAAGAATTCGTCAGATTCTCACAAATTTAGTCAGGTATAAACCCTAAAAAATATGCTAATGTTGCTACTTGCTCCATATCTAAAATAATTTACGAGTATGATTGAAGTTATAAATTCAATAACAAATGTATTTCTTTTAGTTTACATTTTGATGCTTTATATTATATGATTGCAGCAATGCTGTGAAGTTTACACATGAAGGCAAAGTAGGAATAAACCTTTATGTTGTGACAGAGCCACCATTTGCCAAAACAGAAGAATGCAATCAAAAGATGAACTCAGAACAATCAACAACTTGTTCAAATGGAGTGAAGGATCATAGATATCAATCAACACTAGCTAAGAGTGGCAGTGATCAAAATCATCATGGCAGTGATCACGCGTTTAACAACGAATTTCGATCTTCAGTTAAGAGTGATTACTCAATGAATGGTGGTGACACTGAGGAGGAAAATCACTCAACTGAAACAACAGTGTGGATTCGTTGCGATGTGTATGACACTGGAATTGGAATACCAGGTAGCTATGATTCAAATAAGATTGACTTATTTTTACAGACAAGTATTTAATATCTTGAATGTCATAATGTGACAGAAAAGGCCATACCTACTTTATTCAAAAGATACATGCAAGTGAGTGCAGATCACGCTCGAAAATATGGAGGCACGGGACTCGGATTAGCAATATGCAAACAACTGGTATACAAATTTGTAAGATTTAGGGTTTAGAATTCAAGAAGCAAATTTGAATCGCTAAAATGAAATGTTTCAGGTTGAGTTAATGGGAGGTCGTCTAACAGTATCAAGCAAAGAACACGTTGGATCTACCTTCACATTCATACTTCCGTACAAAGTTTCAATAGCTTCTGATGAAAACTCCGACGACACCGACGAACTCTCCGATGTGGACAACAATGACGCCGTTTCCGACGATTTAACAGAAGGCTTCTTCCAATTCCAACCCCGCACTTTAGGATCTCTCTTCTCTTCCAATGGATCCACAAGGCGAACCTCGCACAAGTTCAACGGATTTCCGCCCAATCCTTTCTCATTGCCATCTCCAAACGCCATCGCTTCCAAAGCGATAACGAATTCCGTTGAAGATTCATCTTCCGTTGTTGTTGATGCTTCGGATCTGACAGAATCAACGAGTTCATCGACGACCGAAGAAAAAGATCATCGTGAACATTCCGCGAAATCGCGGCACGAGCCTTCGTCACATAGTAACGGTTGTGATGATTCTTCGAAACAAATGAATGAATCAAGAAAGTCATCGTGTGAGGGTTTGATGAAGAAGGAAGATGCGAATTCGCAATGTGTTACTAGCAGCACTGCATCGCCGACGGAAGAGACTAAAGATTCTTCTAAAGTGAAGCCTAAGATTCTTCTTGTTGAAGATAACAAGATCAATGTGATGGTGACACAGTCAATGATGAAGAGGTTAGGGTATAGCATGGATGTTGTTAACAATGGAGTGGAAGCCGTTCGTGCCGTTCAGCGTCACACTTATGACATCATTCTCATGGTAATTTTCTTGAAGTTGATAGATAACAGTTTGAATTCAATTTTGATGCATAGTAAGTATAAAGCAGTTTTATGGTGACTAAGTGTTATGGTTGGAGTTCATACTTTGCTTATGGTTTATCTCACAAGTATGATTGCTGGAAATAATGCTGCTTATTAATTTGTATGTTCATAATTTTAGGTCAATTTCTGCTTAGAAATTTTTAGTTTCTGCTAATAGTTTGGAACTTTGCACTTTCACAGGACGTTTTCATGCCAGTTATGAACGGTCTTCAGACGACGAAACTGATTCGATCTTATGAGGAAACCGGAAACTGGGATGCTGCAAAAAATTCTGGAATTGAACAAATACAACAAATTTCAGATTATGAATGTTGTGTACCACCTAGAAAGCGGATCCACATTATTGCGGTGAGTAATTAGACAAATTTGATATATTCGTACTCAATCTATTTAGACAAATTTGTAGCAGATATAATGAGTTATGAACATATTGAATTTCGAAATTGATAAATATTATGGAGTGAAAGGAGTAATCTAAAATATTAGACTGGATTAAAAGGAATAGGTGATTAACTAGCACTATAGACTAAGTTACCAATTAAGAACTTCTAAAGAATATAAGAACTTAAGTGAAAAACATACTGAATTGAACTACAGGGACAGCAGATTAACTGAACTTTCAAACTCATGTTAATTGGTTGATATAAATTTGCAAGGTCAAAAAGTTTAAGAAGTGATTTTAGTATTGAAAAGACTTGCATCTTCCATGAGCAAAATCTTATTTGTTATAAATGACTAAATGAGCCTTTATTAATTTATCTTATTATTGATGTAGATGACAGCAAACACAGTAACAGAGAGTGCAGAGGAATGTTATGCAAATGGTATGGATTCATTTGTGTCAAAACCTGTGACGTTCCAAAAATTGAAAGAATGTCTTGAACAGTACCTAAGGTGATGAAATCCATGTAAATTTTCTACTTGTGTATAAAAAAGAAAAGATAAAAGAATAAGCCTAGGAAAGTTTTGTAAGGTAATGCATCATGTTCTTCTCCTCTCCACCGGTGTCTACATTAATTTGTATAGATCTACAATATTCTTCTTCTCTTCCTTTTTTTTTTCATTTTTTTTTAGTTTAACAAACCACAAAAAAAATGTAGTTCTGAAAAGTGTGCAGGAAATTAACTATGCAAAATAGCTCTTAGCTATAGGATTAGGAGTAATTGGATACTTGATGTAAAAGGTACAGAACCATTTGGTAGTAGATTATGTGCATGCAACTCTAGTACTACAAAAGGAACATTTAAAAATGGAAATTATACTAGTCACCAGTGATCTCTTCAAAAGGTAAGTGCTACATTTACATGGAAATTGGAAAGTTAGGGTTTATATAGTTAAATCCGTCCATAAAAGATTATTTATTATTCAAATTGATTTTAAAAGAATAAATTAGTTATTTTAGTCTTCGAAAAATAACATATAAGTCAAATTGATTTTTTCATTAATTAGATAATGACATGTCATATTAAGTACTATATAACACGATAACGTAATAGGTTAATGCCATGTATCACAAGATGATTGGTTATGTATCAGGTCAGTAACATGTGTCATGTCAGATATCATCTGACATGTCATAAATTTAGTTAAAGTCAAATTAATCTTTAAAAGTATATACATAAATCATTTTCATCTCTAAAATTTTAAAAATTAATCAAATTAATTTTTTATATAAATCTTTCTTATTTTTAATATAAAGTTTTAATATTTTTTAATACTACTAATTTTAATATCATCTTTTAGATCTTAATAAACAAAATTTTTTTTACATAAAATAATAAAAATAATTAAATTATTACAAAAATTATTTTGTTATTTGTATTTTAACATTTTACATTTTCAAATTCTTTTTTTAGTAATTTTATCAAACTATCATTAATTATATACTTAAAAATTTATTTTTTTGAATCTCACTAAATAAATATAGTAATTATTTTTAAAATTTAATTATTTCTATTATTTTATGTAAAAAAATTTATTTATTAAGGTCTAAAAAATCAT
Source organism: Arachis hypogaea (assembly GCF_003086295.3). Lineage (NCBI taxonomy): Eukaryota > Viridiplantae > Streptophyta > Magnoliopsida > Fabales > Fabaceae > Arachis > Arachis hypogaea. Next base: position 146,282,352 of record NC_092051.1, on the reverse strand, counting down.
GTTAAAATCCGTAGTATTAAAAATATTAACAATTTAATATTATGAAGAAAAAACAAGAGAGATTTATATAATATAAGGACCAATTTGATTAATTTTTAAAATTTTAAAAATAAAAATGATTAATGTGTATATTTTTAGAATTAATTTGACTCTTAATAAATTTATAACATGTAAGATGACATGTGGTATAATACGTATTATTGCTTTGACATATCAATCAATCATTTTATAATAGATGACATTAACTATCATGTCATCATGACATGACATTATGTCATGTGGTATTTAACATGATACGTTATTATTCAACTGATGAAAGAACTAATTTAACTTATACTTTATTTTCTGAAAATTAATATGACTAATTTAATCTCTTAGAAACTAATTTAAAAAATAAGTAATTTTAGAGATAACAAAATTAGTATTATATTTTATAAAACATGAGTGCGTTGATTGTTATATAATTTTACAAATAGAGAGAGATGAAATGAAATATCACCTAATTTAGTTTGGGTTTAAAATCTGAACAAAGTACATGTGTTTTGAACATCCATTATTTATATTGGTGTAAATATTTTTGTTGCTTGAATTTACAGCTTGAACTATGATGGTGAACCAGATGTAAGAAATGAAACAAGGTGACACCGTGCAATTCATTATGAAACGTACAAATTAAAAAAGGAGAATTATTTTAAGTTTCTCAAAGAGAATTGTACTTTATGTCATATAGGTGAATACTTGCTAATCTGTGATTTCTGGATATTCATAAAAGAGTGGACTAGTTATAAAAAATAATTGAACTAAAAAAAACAAAAATTCACAATAACTTAAATACACACCCATTGATAGTTTAATACTCTCTTTTTCATCAAAAGAAATTCGAACCTATATGGCACTCTTAAGCGGCAAATATATTTGCCATTGGGACAAGCCTCAGGCCCAAAATGCATAACATAAGCTTTTTGGCAGTCCATGATGCAACATTTCTTATAGCATTCTTTGAACTTCTCACGACTTCGTCTATATTTTCTACGACATTGTTTCCGACAATCTGCCAACATTTTGAAAGGCCCTTCAATAACAATGGAATTGTCTTCATACGTAGCGGCACAAATTATCACTCCAAACATCAACATTACAATGTGGCGGATTTATGGAGTCTAAGGTGGCCATGGTTAGTTGGTTACCATAATTTTTTTAAAAAAAAAATAGTAATAATATTATATATATTAGATAAAAACAGTATATTGCTGAAATTTATTAAGTATAATTTGTATTGGATTATTAGTAACTGTAATATGTTAATAGTAGTTGTAATTACTAATTAACAAGTAGTCCATTATAATTAAAATAATGCTAGTCTATTATTATAGATTAACATGATTTATTTCCAAACTAAAATTTTAAAATATATGCTATAAATTGTATTTTATTAATTTATTTTATATTTTATTTTATTTTATATTTAATTTAGTCCTCCTCTTATAAAATTTTTGGTTGTGCCGATTACGATATTTTTACTTGCTATAGCTTCCTCTATTGCAATGCAATGGCAACTTTAAGATAGATAATGTATTATATAGACTTAAAATAGTCCTTAATATTATTTGAAACGACTCCAGAACTATTATAGTAATCTCTTAGTTCATCATGTCTCCTCTTTATTCTAAGAGTTGTAAGTTACTAGTATAAACAAAACAAAAATTCCTACTTAGTATTAGAAAGTTTTCTTTTATTATTATTAAATTATTCTTCTATCTTAATCCATGATAATAATAAAGAAATCTCGTGACTTTAAACTGCTTTTCTACCTTAACCAATAACAACAATAAAAAAAAGTTTCATGATCTACAAATTTAACACAACAAAATATATATAAATTTAGTTTTAATTTTACTTTTTTATTATTTTATTTTTATATTATCTTTACTTTTATGTTTCGTAAGCAATATTATATATATATTTACTTTTACTTTTATAATTCAATACAATCAATTAATACAACACCTGTCAATGACAAGAAAAACAGGTTTGATTTCTGGTAAAGATATCAGAGAAGAGATTGACCAAAAGAAGAAGGATGATTTGATGAGATTTAAAGTAATGGATCCTTTAATCAGTGGGCGTGGTGCTGAACCAGTATATCGTGATAAAATAAAAGAAGTACATATTTCCAAGAAAAAATACTCGAAGTCAAAACAAAAAATAGAAGAAAAGCCAAGAGAAAAGGAAATAGAATGGGGCAAGGGCTTGGCTCAGAAGAGGGAAGCTGAGGCTAGGATGAAGGAACTAGAAACCGAGAAGGACAAGCCTTTTGCACGCAGCAGGGACGATCCAGAACTTGACAACATGCTCAAGGATAGATTAAGATGGGGTGATCCTATGGCACATTTGGTAAAGAAAAAATATCCAGAGCCTGTTCTTCCAGATTTGGGAGAAGGTGAGAAGATGAAAGAATCAGGTTTTGTTGTTCCGCAAGATATTTCAGATCACAGCTGGTTGAAAAGAGGTTTAGATGCTGCACCAAATCGCTATGGGATAAGGCCGGGACGACATTGGGATGGAGTTGATCGTAGTAATGGTTTTGAGAAGGAAATGTTCAAGAGAACAAATGAGAGGCAAGTTCGGGATAGAGAAGCTTATCTTTGGTCTGTCTCTGATATGTGAAAAATGATAGTGTATGTGTGATTGAAGATGCAAAAGTCCAAATATTCAGTTAAAAATTGGGTTCAAATCTTCCTAGGCTTGCCATGGTGGATATGTTTGTAAACCACGAAACTTTTTTATTGTTGTCATGGGTTAAGATAGAAGAATAGTTTAATAATTATTTTAATTGAACTTATTACCTCTCGAAAAATTGGACAAAACCTAAAAAAAAATGACCATTTTATATTTTATGACGATAAATTGGGGCTAATTTTTTTTATATGAAAAAAATAGTGTGTAATTCATCATTATAGATAATTAGTGTGTTTTTCTTTAATATGGATTAATTTTTTTAATTTTAAGTAACAAATCAAATTTAAAGAAGTATAAAAATTTGAAGATCAGATTTCATAATCTTACAAATCTGAGAGTCAAATTTGTATATTCAAAGAAAAGTTAAAATAAAAATCTCAAACTTAACTCTCAGATTTGTATTTTTTTTTTAAAAAGTTAAACCACAAATTTGACCTCAAATTTGTAGTATAAAAAAAATTAAAATTCACAAAATTGTCTTTTAGATTTGTGATCATCTAAAAAAAAAAACCACCAACTCTTTACATTATTTAAAAATACCACCACAATCTCAATAATAAAAATAAAAAAGTTCATGAATCGATTCTTAGATAATACTAAATATTAAAAATATAGGCTATAAATTAAAGAAGTGAAAGTTACATGGCTTGATAAAATCATGAAAATGCAATATGAATGCATACCCTGTTTAATGGTATACATGAAATGAAAAAAGAGTGATAATAATTTATAAAAATAAACGACTATATTTTTATACAAGATATATGTCTGAAAAAAAAATCTTATGTAGTGTAGCGATTTTATATGTGATTATTTTTTATTATATAATAAATTTAAGTCACAATTATTTTATTTATTAATATTTCCAATTAATCAATTGCACATCATACACTTGAGTTTTGTACATTTTTAAATTAGTTTATGTATACTTATCTCTATATTTAGATTTTAAAAATGCATTTGACTTTTTAATAATAGTAAAATATTAATATACTTAATATTTATATTATTATATAAAAAATAAAAAATGACTTGCATCTTTATATTTTGATAATCACATTTTATACTTTAAATATATTTTTTTGTTAAAAATATTAATTTTTTTCTGTAACTTCCATATAAAAATAAAATTATTAAAAACTTTCTAAGCTTTTTTTATATGTTGATAAATATATATTTTTTAAAATTCAATAACTATATATATCATGCGTAAATTATGTTTATACAGTAAAAATATATAACACAAAAGAATGTATAAATTAGAGTGCAGCCCATTTATATTAAAATTTTCTAGATCCTTCCATGTGGTTCTAATTTGATAAGAAAGGTTGTTTCTAACTTTATGTCATATAAGTAAATATTTGTTAATCCATGATTTATGGATATTCATAAAAAAGTGCACTAATTATTGGTGAATTCTATTCAATTTATTAATACCCTTATGATTAATATTAATTCTTAATTTAATATAAATTTTTGGTAACTTAACCAATTAGTTATGATAAAAAAATTTTAAATTATACAAGAGTTATTAGAGAAATTTCCTTGTGTGAATTTTTAATTTTACAAATTACTTATTTATTAATGATTAATCATAAAATAGTGAATTTATTTACCTTTACTGTATTTTGGAAAAAAAATTTCATTAATCAAAATTTTTAAGTCTAATTGAAGAACCCAACTTAAAAGAATAAGCAATAATGTATTGACTGAAATTAATTTAATGGCAGGGATAAAAAAATGAATTAAACTCAGAAGGTAGCAGCAATGAATGGCAAATTGGCAACATTCACCCATTCTTTCTTCTTTTTTCGTTTTCCTCCTGGAATCACTAAGATAAAACACCTCTTTTTTTAAAGATATTTTTTAATAATTAAAATTTAATATATATAATTAATTAAATTATATTATTTTTTATTAAAATTAGGTTAAAAAAATTGATTTAACCAAAAAAATAATAAATTAAATGTTGAATTGATCTAAATTAATATTATTTTTTATTAAAAATAACTACAATACTCTTATTATAAAAAATAATTAAAATACTTCTATTATATATATATATATATATTAGTTATTTTTAATAAAAAAATAATATTAATTTAGACTAATTTAAAATTTGATTCACCATTTTTTCATTCAAATCAATTTTGTTTAGCCTAATTTTAACAAAAATAACATAATTTAATCGATTATATGTTTAATTATTAAAAAAATCTAAAAAAAAAGACATTTTAAGCATCTTTATCTAAATGATTTTCCTCTTTTAAATGTGTTTCATCCTTACTTAATTTCCTGCATTTTTTTTTCAAAGGCGTAGCACCCACAAAAATGAGGACTTAATTCACTAACCACGTGTGAGTTCATTTTTTGGGTTTTAGGATTTGGACTTAATAAATGAGTAGTTTGAAAAAAAGAAACTTCAAAATAATAACTCTTGTAATTTGAAAAAAAATAGTTTATTATACATGATTATTTATAATTTATTTCATTTAATAATTATTATATATGTCATATGAAATAACTAATTTTTTATTTAAGAAATAATTGGATAAAGTTCACCTTAATTATTACATCAAATATTCTTAGAAGATAATTTAAATTAAAAAAAGAAAAATTACAATTAACTTTTTTTTATAAGAAAAAATATTTCGGTTCAAAAAGTCAATGACTAATTTATTGTTGATGATTATAATTTTATTTAAAAATTTGTTATTAACTAATAAATTATTATATAAGACAAAAAATTCCAACAGTTATTTAAATAGATTAATACACTTATTACTAAACTAATACAAGTTGGTTAATTCACAATAACACTAATCCTTACCATTAGTACTTGGCCAAACATAAGCTCTTGCATATATTGAACTTATCATGTTGACCTGAATAGTGTTTTTGGCAGCCCATGATACAACATTTCTTGTAGCATTCTTCGAACTTCTCACGACTTTGTATATATTTTCTCCGACATTGATTATGACAATCTGCGAACATTTTCAAAGGCCCCTCATCAATAACAATTGAATTATATTCATACATAGCAGAACAAATTATCACTCCAGACATCAACATTGCAATTGCGACATTGTTCCTAGCCATAGCTTCTTCTCTTAGCAATCCCAACTTTAAAATAGAGCAGGTATTACATACATTTAAAATAGTCTTTAATATTATATTATTATTTGAAGCGGCTCATCAAATTCATCTTAGTTCATGTCTCCTCCTTATTCTAAGAGTTGCAAGTTACTAATATAAGCAGAACAAAAATTCCTCCTTAATTAATTAGTATAAGAAAGTGATTTTTAAAGTAGTTTATTATATTGGTTGAACTTGATCACCTCTTAAATTCGACAAACATTAAAAAGATAATGATAGGTCATTTAATATTACATGACTATCGTAAATCGGTTGTTAGAGCATCTTCAATTAGTTTTTATTTTATTTTATTTTAAATCTTATAAGAATATTTATGAGATTATATATATCATAAATAGTATTTTAAAGTTAAAAAGTGAGAATTATTTTTCATTATTTCATCAATACAATTATACGAGTTTGTAGTAACTTTATTTGTTTTTTATTAAGGTGATATTGTATTTCTAAGATGATATCGGTTTTATGTCATCGAGTCCAATGTAAATTTTAATTTTAAATCAATTCACTTTTTAAAAGTTTTAAAAATGATATTTTAAAAACACTCTATTAGAGATGTTATTAAATAATATTAAATATTAAATATAGGCTACAAATTAAAGAAGTGAAAGCTACATACTTGATAAAATCATGAAAACACAATATGAATGCATACCCTGTATATAATGCCTAATGGTATACATGAGGATGAGGTAAAAAAAAAGGAATGATATTATAATAATTTGGGTTAAATACGGTTTTTGGTCTATATCAAAAAAATTTTTTGTTCTTACCTTTTTTTTTTCATACAAAATCTTCTCTAAAATTTAACTTAATTTTAAAATCGTCTTTTTTACTTAAATTTTAAATTTTATTATTAAATTATTCCTAACTAAAAAATAATAAAATAAAAAGGAAAATAAACGAATGAAGGGGAGAAGGGAATGGAATCGAGTAATCGACGCCATTCTTCTTTTCCTTTACCTACCATAGCGCCACCTCACGTCTCCTTATCCTCCTCCTTCTTCTCCCCTCTATCGTGACGAGCTTTCTATTCCCCTCTCCGCGAACCCAAAACTTCCCTATCCCTAGCGCCGCCCAACTTAGCTGTCTACCCTTCTCCGTCACGAGAAGCTAAGCTCTCTGTCTCCCTCCTTTGTCCCTCTCCAACCTAGCCGTTCACCCCTGCAAACCCGTCCTCAATACTCTCACTGAACAGAGATCATTGAAGACGGCCTTTTTTTTCAATAAGCTGCCAGCGACGTCACCATCTTCATCAGCTTCTCTCTCGCTGAAGCCAGACACAGAGGACAGTCCTTGTTCCACCTCCACCAGCAGTAGCCAACCCTACCACTGCAATTTCACCTATTTTGCTTCCGTTTCTTTTATTAATTACATTGTTAGATTTGTTGATTTTGTTAATCACATTATTGTTGTTGACTCTAATTCTATTCTGATTGATTTTATTGTTTTTCTGCTTCTGTTTTTTCTTGATTCCATTCTTTTGCTTCTGGTTGAAATTCCTAATTCCATTCTTCTGCTTCTGTTTCTTCTTGATTCCATTCTTTTTCTGGTTGAAATTCTGTTTTTGGTTTTTTGATATTTGTTAGTTGAAATTTTGTTGTTGTTCTTGAAATTCTGTTGTTATTGTTGAAATTTTAGTTGAAATTTTGTTGAAATTTTAGTTGAAGAAGAAAAAGAAGAACAGATGTTGCTGTGATAGATGGAAAAAAAAAAGAAAAAGAAAAATAGAAACTGAGTATTTTGGTGAAAAAGAAGAAGGGTATTTTAGTTTAAAGGACGATTTTAAAATCAAGTTAAATCTTAAAGAGATTTTGCATTGTATGCAAAAAGATTGGGGACAAAAAAGAATTTCAACTTATATCTTAGAGACAAAAATCGTAGTTAACCCTAATAATGTATAAAAATGATACGAGAGATCGACAACAATAACATAATTTCTTACTTTAATCGTATTAGCGTGATCATCATTTCTTTATCATATGTAAGTGGAGAAACTAAAACCCTTCAATATGATATTTTTCCTTTCATGGTTGATATAGAATTTATATTTTCTACTCTCTCTAGAGAACTATTAACTAATTTTAGTTATACTGAAATAAATTGTATATAATAAAGAGTTACAAGACAGAATTCGCATTTGTCAATAATAATTTTATTTAGTAATTCATTAATTTATTCTAACAATATAAAAAAATTAATTAAAATATATCAATATATAATTTAAATCTAAAAATTGAAATTATATAATAATAAAAAATACTAATATGAATAATGTATTATTTATATTTAATAATTTAAATATAAATTGAAATTATATAAAATGACTATCTTATGCATAATCAGTGATTATATTTCTAAGGGTTCTCATTTATTTTCTAAGTGGTATTGTATGGATCTAACGTTATTATATATAGTCAATGAAGAATTTAAGGATTTACACTATATTGTAGAATATTCAGGAAGCCATAAAACTATTATTAGAAGTGTTGTACTATTGAAGGAGCTGAGGAAGCTTCATGCAAAAGAATGAATTTAGTTAAAGCAAAAGCATATATATGTAATAATATTATTCTTACAAGTCATTTGTGTTTTCCACTTTGATGAGAAAGGTCGTTTCCAACTTTTTATGCTTTAATAATTTGAGCCTAACTGCTTAATTCTAAGAGCATATATATGTGGCTCTGAATTATTTTCAACATGAAGAGATTCACATACAGATACTTTATTATACGTAACATTGGTTGTGGCCAGAAGTTATTATATATATTATAAGAAATTAAATTAATTTATATTCACTCTCTCTAACTTGCAATATTAGATTTGCGGATCTATACCTTGCATGATAAATATTTGGGCCCCGAAAATAGATGAAACATTATTTATTGATGATATGATTGGTCATCTTGAGCCAGGCATGAGATGCCAAATTAAAGCAACTACGAGTGTTTATTAATTTTTGTTTAATTTATTTTTATATTTTTAAAATTAAATATTAATTTTTTTAAACTTTTTTATAGCAATTACTTGCACTTACACTACTAACTCAAACAAAATAAATAAATTAAAATTGTCAAACAATGATGTCATGACGAATTGACAATCTCTTTTAAATTATTACTAAGCTATTAAATAGAAATTAATTATGATGGAAATGATTTTATATCTTAAAAATAATAATAACACTTGTTGACATGAGTATATTTTGAAGTCTGATCATATAACATTAACATTTAATTTTTATATATTTATTTCAATGAGTATTATTTTAAATATATAAGATAAAAAAGTACTACATCTTAAGATAATAAATTAACGAGTCTCTTATCTTATAAATTCTCTATTCTTCTTTACTTTTTTTTTAATGTGAGACTAATTCTTATACTCTCAAACTCACTTATTACGTAATAATCTTTTCATAAAAAAAATAAATGACGAAAAATTAAAGAAAATTTGACATATGCAAAACCACCATGAGGTGGAAATTTTCAAAAAAGAGAAAAATAATTGGTTTGACAGCAATAGTTCAGGTGGAATTATAGAGAATAAGAGGGAGACAAGAAGAATTTAAGATCCTTAATTGGTTGATCATTTAAGTGTATGCATGAAAACGACTACACCATGCATGCAGCTTGTTTTGCAGCCAAAAGATTCATCAAGGGGAATAAAATAAATATATGAGGATGCTATAAACTAGGTTCAAACACCATATATACAAGTGCCAGGTACTAGTTTTTAAAAAGGTTCTATATCAGAAACTTAGAGATGAAGAAAAGAGGGAAAAAAGCATAAAAAATAGAGGAGGAGTTTTGTTTACAACAATAACTTGTTAAACAAGAAATCAGTGAAAAAGCATTCTATTGAACGAGAGTGTGTAATGCTAGAAAGACTTTACTCTAATAATATATACTAACTGTCAAAGGTGTAAAACAGTTATGTAAGCTACCAAATTCTATTACATTAGTCATAACCAACTCTTGAACTATTCTTTATTTTCATTCTCAATTTTGGAGCTGACTTCTACCTTAATACCCCACTCAAGCTCAAATTAAATTAGGTTTAGGAATAATTCTGAACTTGAGTTGTAATTTAATCAAATGCTAAAGAATCAATTATACTTTTGATCTTTGTAATGTAATCAGATGCTATTAATTCATGCTTCTTGATCGTTTTAATTTGATTTGTACCTTGAGTTGCTTCACCCGATATTTAGTTGATTCTGCAAAATATTCCTCTATCTTACTCTAGATTTCATTCCTAAAGAAAATGCCTACTGTTTTGTTCTTAAAATATGTGTCCATATAGATGTCGAGAACCATGATTGTAAATTATAATATCATCATGTAGCCACTGTTTGTAGTATTGAGATTCTTGAATATTGAGTTGATCTTAAAGACTCAAGAATTTTAGAGGAATTCGATCTTTGTAGAGATGATCTTTCAAATCTTGACCTCGAATGGATGCAAATTTTTGTTGTTGCCGTGTTTTATGGTTTCATTCATCAAGTTTGTCAGCAATTGGATTGAAAGGGCGAGAGTTGAAGAATTGTGGTAAAAAAAAATTCAAAATAATTACAACATTCTGATTTACTTACTCTTAAATTTTTAGAATTGGCAGAATTCGTAGAATTGTCAAAATTTGTGTCTTTTATAAAATCATTCATATGATTGAGATAACCATGAGCTTTTTGATATCATATAGAGGTTCTATATCCGAACCTTATAGATAAAGAAAAAAAGAGAAAGAACCAGAAAAAAAAAAGAGATAATTTTGTTTACAACGGTAACTTACTAAACAAAAAGTCAATGAAAGAGCATTCTAGTGAATGAATATTACTTGAAACCATCTCAATTACAATTCAATGAAAGTGTAACACCAAAAAGACTTTAATATATATTACCTGTCAAAAGTATAAAACAGTTATGCAAGCCATCAAAATCTGTTACACTTAGATAACTAACTCTAAACTATTTTTTAGAAGAGTGTTAGGAGCCAATAAATTTTATGATTTATAACTATCAATTAGTTATTATTAGTGTTTTTAATAATATAAAATTATTCATTTCTTTTATAGTTAAGTGCTGGTCAAATTTTAATAAAATTATTGTTCCTAAACTTTCTCTCATTCTTAATTTTGGAAGCTGATATCTGGCTTAATAGTTTTATTGTTAACATAAATAAATCCCTAATCTCTTCAATGTTTGATAGTGCTATAATTTATTACCTTTTATATGGATGGTTTTGATTTATAAAAGTAATTTGTTATTCTAATTGACCTATTTTTTTTTATAATATCGTATTCGCAATAATACAAATTTAAATAATATCACGTATTAAAATTTAAATATTTAATTAAATAACAACTCCAACCAATTTCATCTTATTTGGTTTAAATTTCTTCATTCACTCCTTGAGGTTTTCGCCTTTGTAAATAATTCTAGCTTATATTCAATTTTTTTTTTCCCGTAGTTGAGGTAATATGATTTCATTTAGTTTTCTTTAATTTTTGGGAAAAGGTTCTACTTTAATGATTTTTACTAAAAATTGAGCGCAACAATCTTATTATCTAAAATAATGAAGATTTTTGCCGAGTTAGGGTTGACTTAGTTACTTGATGAGCTTTTTCTATTATTATTATTATTATTATTATTATTATTATTATTATTATTATTATTATTATTATTATTATTATTATTATTATTTAAATTAATTGTTTAAAATAGATAAATAATGGCACCACTTAATTAAAGCTGAAGTTGTATTTGAAGTGCTATATATATAGCTTCTTTATATCTATATATAATGGGAGAAGCATATATGTCCAAGAATACCATTATATTTTGGGTACAAAGAGGAATATATATGATCATTTATATTAGTGAAACTTTACCTCAGAAATCCACCCAAATGTACTTAACTCTATCTATATCTATTTCTCTTTCATTTTCTTCATTTGCAACGACATAATAAGATTCCAACACCAAATAAATCTAATCTCTCAGAAATTATAATAAATAGATTACTTTGTACGCTAACTCATTGTTAAAACAAAATATAAATATATTACTCAACTATATTAGTGCTCTATCCACTTTTAATTGATGCCGCCGAATATATATATACACGCAGTTATAAATATCTATACATTATTATAAATAATTATTAGTACTATAGATGGTGATTCAATGAGGTCATGAACCATTTCTTATGCTCCAAATTGAATTTCAGGCATTCTATAAGTCACTATCCTTTTTAATTTGTTCATAATTGAGAGAATGAATAGAAAGGACAATGACGATAGAGCCACTAATTAAAAACAATAGCTTTTGTTAAATTATAAAATCAATTCAATGTGAAATTTTCAAAAGTATTATCATCATAATTTATTTACGGTTACAATATGGTTTTAGTTGTTATAGCTGTATAAATCATTTTAATTTTAGTCGCTCTAGCTAAATTTTTTATTTCGTTTTTGGGTCATCTTTTTCTTATTAATTATTAGGTTTTAATTCTTATCATTAGTTATATTTAATGTTGAATAATAATAAAGATAAAAGAAAAATTCATATAAATATTATTTTTTATATATATATGGACTAAAAATAAAAAATAAATAATTTATAGAAAAAAAATATTCATAGTTAATTATAGGAACTAATAACCCATATTAAATTATATATTTAGGTGTTTAGACGTTGAAAATTGGATTTGCACTATATTTCTTAGCTTTGAGCTTGGTATAGTTGTGGAATAATGTTTAATTTCTTTTTCTTTCGGATATATATAAATATATAATAACTATATATACGAGGCTTTTTGTTCCTTGTTAGTTATTATTAATAAATAAATGGGTTAGTGGCTGATGCATGATTAAGAGCATAATCTTAAGAAAGAAAAAAAAAGCTAGTAGAAGAATATAGATATAATTGAGATCCTTTATCCAATTTGGCTTAGGATTAAACATATATAATAATTAATTGGTCGAGTACAAATCAAAATTAGATATAAAGAATCTAAATTATAGTTTACTAGTGATGATCTAGTAGCTAGGACTATAAAAGATTAAAAGCAACCCTATGAGAAATTAGAAGAATCAATGTTAGTTAGAGAGAATTTCAACTCTTTTAGCTAGGGGAATTAATGGGTACAGAATATAATATATTTTGACGTAACAAACTAACAAAGCTGGGGGAAAATAAAATAAATAAATAAATAATGAAGAATCAAGAAATTAAAATGATGCCTATTAAAGGCAAAAGGTTTTCCTATTTTGATCCGAAACTCTTAATTTCCAACTCTATCTTCGCCAAATGAAGGAAACTAATTAAACGATGAAAAGGAAGACAAAATATAGAATCAATTGCGTCACAATTGAGATAAAGAATAATTAGCTAGCTTTGCAATCCTATTATGAAAAGAAAAAAAACACAAATATATATATATATATATATATATATATATATATATAGAGAGAGAGAGAGAGAGAGGTTGGTTATTATATGGTCAAAACTTAGGTGAAATCGACTTCACGTGAAGTTGATATCTGAAAGTCGTTAGATAAAAATTTAGTCAAATCAGTCAAATCATTTAACGGCTCTTAAATATCAACTTCACGTAAAGTCAACTGCACTACCTGAGTTTCCATCTTATTATATATATAGAGCTTGCATGAACATATATATAGATTAATTTTTTGTATATATATGTTAAATGAAAAAGGACTAGGTGCCAATATGCTGAAAAGACACAACTCAATTGAAATCCATGCATGATGAATTTAAGAAAGATTATATTCCATAGAGATAAGGAAATGAAATTGAAGGAGTCTAAGGGAGATAGATCAAGTAGTTAATTAAGGAACCACACCAAAGATCCAATTGCTACCATCACTATATATAAGATTTTAATGATCTGTTAGTTTGGTATGAGAATATTATATATAAAGTGGGTTTTTTTTTTTTTTTTTGTGTGTGATGAAAATAATATTATATATATGTATCCAGATTCACATGAATCCTATATATTTTTACATGACACTATATTATTCAATTCATTGAAAAGATTTTATAACTAAGAATATATAAACACATGGAGTTCATATATATATTAGTATCATTAGATTGTTATTATTTTTTATATTTTATTTACAAAATTATAAATAAAAATTAAAATAAAACAAACTAATAAATATGCCTTTATAATTAGTTTGTTGATGTCACTAATATATTGTTATATATAGTAGTTACTTTGATGAGACATGAAGCATTTTTGGCTTTGAGCAAGATTGAGATTGAAGCAAGTACCTGCTAGCCAAAAAAAAGGAGCATCTAACATGACATTATATAATAAGGTTAAAGTGGTGGTCACTCTTAGGAATAATTGAAACATCATTTTCAAGTTCATCCTAACTTTGGATTCAATATGGAATTTGATATTGCTGCAGGAATCATATAATTAAACCAATTCTGATGAAATATTTGTTAGCCATATTTGATTGATATATGAGAGTTCCAGAGAAAATCTTCTAAGAGTAAAAATAACAAAACCACGTCAAATAATCAATAATTATCATTAAATCATTTGTAACAAAAAAATTAATTATTTTGCCCACTATAGATAATCAAATTATTTAGAGATTTTTTCCTAGAATTAAGATTACTCATGAGGAATAACTCATTTATAAATAATTTAGGTTATATGTAGAGAAGAGAATTGTAATGGAAAGATAAAGATTAAAAAACAAAGATAGAGAGATAAAAATTAAATTAAGTCTAAGTATTATATTTATTATAAAATGTATCAAATTAAATTATATCTCAGTATTTTAATTATTTAATTTAAAATAAATATAAAAACTAAAATAAATAAAATTATTTAAATAATTTTATTAATTAAAAAAAGTATATCATTATTAAAGTTGATAGGTGTGAATCGTTAAATGATTCGATATATTTAATTAAATTGTTATATAATAAATTATTTCAGTTATCAACTTCACATGAAGTTACTACATTTGAATTTTCACATTTTTTTAATTGTACATTTTTTAAAAAATACTACTACTACACATACAAGTCTTTTTTTAATACAAGTCATACAAGCCACTTACATAACGCGCACGTAAAATCATGTTTTTCATCTTTGTATCCCGCGTTCCTTCTCCTCTTCCTTCTTTTTCTCCTTCTTTTTTGCGCTTCTCCTCCTTTTTCTTCGCGTGTTTCATCTTCATTATTGTTTTTTATTACTATTGTTGTTACTGCATTTCCCCCTCCTCTTTCTATTGATTTTGCAACATTATGTATTTTTTTCTTTTTTGTTTGATTTTTTTTCTCCCAATAAGAATTATGAGAATATGAAATAAGAAGATGAAGAAGAAGAAGCAACAGAAGATGAGAAAGAGAAAGAGTTTCGAATTATGCAGAACTTATCAGCACACATATACTGAAAATTCTTAAATAATACACTCGAATATCTTCGTGTTACATCCAAATTTGCTGCAAATACAGAAAAATATTTCCTCTAATACTGTATTTTTTTCTTCTTTTTTTCTTTATTTATTTCTTTCTTTTAGTTGAATGAATATAAGTTCATCATCTTTTAATTAATTTTGTAGTATTATGTGTTTATTCTTTTTCTTTGTTTGATTTATTTTATTTTTATTCTTATTAAAAGAGTAAAATAAGAAAAAACTTGAGAAGGTAAAATAAAAAAGAAAAGATGAATAAGAAAAAAAGAAGAAGAAGATGGTGATGATAATAAAAAAAAGGAAGCAGAAGAGGATTCGAAGGAGAAAGAGAAAAAGTTTTGAATTATGCAGAATTTATCAGTACACGTACACCGAAAATTCTTAAACAATACACTCGAATATCTTCTTGTTACACCCAAATATCTGTGTTACATCCAAATTTGCTGCAAATGTAGAAAAATATTTTTTCTAATATTGCATTTTTTTCTTCTTCTTATTTTTTCTTATTTCTTTCTTTCTTTTAGTTGAATGAATGTAAGTTCATCATCTTAATAATTTTGTTGGATTATGTGTTTCTTCTTTTTCTTTGTTTGATTTGTTTTGTTTTTATTCTTGTTAAAAGAGTAAAACAAGAAGAAATTTGAGAAGATAAAACAAGAAAAAAAGATGAATAAAAAAAAGGATGACGATGATGATGATGAAAAAGAAGAAAAAGCAGCAAAAGATGAGGAGGATGAAGAAGAAGAGTTTTGAATAATGCAGAACTTATCAACACATATACACCGAAAATTCTTAAACAATACACTCAAATATTTTCGTCTTACACCCAAATTTGCTACAAATACAAAAAATATTTTCTTTAATACAGAACTTTTACATTATATTCAATTCAAATCATCAACGATGAAATATTATTCACCTATAAAATTATAAACTACTAACAAAAAAATCAACTAGATTGGAACTACACCTCAGCCACTTGATTGGATTAAAAACAATAATCAATTTTGTTCTAGTTCAATTGATAATCTAAATTTGAATTATTCATTATTTTCAACAACGAGATAATTGATGATGGAGGAGAAGGGGGAGAAGGAAGGAGAAGAAGAAATTCCAATTAAAAAAAAGGAGAAAGATGAGATGGAGAAAGAGGTGGTGTTGGTGACGATGATAATGAAAGAAAAAAATAACAAAGAAAAAAAATGTGCAATAACAGCATGAAAAAGAATGCATGCGTGAATATAAATAATTTATATCAAAAAATAACTTGTATACAGAGAATAATTATTTTTTTTAAATATTATTAAAATTTTAGCTTCCAATTTAAAAATTTTAATCCCATATATCTTATTTTTTTAAATACTGAAAACACTAAAATTTTATATTTTCAGATTAAAATTTTAGTTTAAATACAATACTCGGTCACAGTTTAATTTCAATCTCTTAAAATAAATATTATCTTAAAAATTTTATTCTTGAGCGATTTAAAACTTGTAAATTGTAATATACCCCCTTTATTTACGCTGAAGACGATCATCATCATAACTCCTCAACTGAATTACTTTACCCAAAATTAAAAAAACAGACACAAACACATGTATCATTTATGAACGATGTTGTGAACCCTAATTTGGCAATGGATAACTATAGTTTGAACTTTGAACAGTAATTGAGATCAAATGCAATGCAGCACCCAAATGATGAGAAAACAAGTGGAAAACGAAAACCCCGCAAATAGCTTTGTTTCCACTTTGCCCACATTGTTTATTCTATTTTATCCTTATTCGATGGTTGTGGTTACTTTCATTATACAAAATATCAAATCGTGCTTTCATTGTGCGCATTCACTATGCCATTGGATAGGGACCCAAACAACCCAGGTGGCTCTCCTGAAATCAAATTATTTTTCTTTATTTTACTAAAATTCAAAAAAATATTACATCATCCCACAAAAAACATTCCTTTATATGTGCATGATTATTCTTGTTATTAATAGTGGACTAGATTGGAAAATATTTCCATGACCTCACACTTGAATTGTAAATTATTTTCTAAGAAAGAATGGTTACAATGAATTGATTTTATAAATTTTTTTTTGGAAACTCCATTTTAAAATTTAAAATGTATAAATTTTACGTGTCTAACTCCCAATGATATCACAATGAATCAATAATGCCTTCCACCCAATGAATTTGGTATTGTACTGTTGTTGCTTTTCAAAAGTTGGTTTTCTTTTCTTTGTGATGATTATATATATTAATTAAAAGCACTCCTAACCTTTAATATCCAAAATCACAAATAATATAGGTATATATATCAACTTTTTAATTTATCAAACAGTTACTAGTATTTTTTAAAAGAAAAAACAATGTTCTGTGGTGGTCGAGGCGGCGGTTCGCCAAAGATTGGTGGAGGCAATACTAATTGGTACTCAAATCTCTTTTATAACAATTAAAAACTAAATATTGATATTATAATAAAAAATATAATTAAAAAATTGAGTTTTATAATTAACTTTTGCATATTAATTATTATTCTAATAAAAATTATATGTATATAAATATATATATTGTTTAATTTATTTTTAATATATATTTTATATTAAATTAATTTTGATAAAAGTGTAAACAATCATGTAATTATATTTGTTATTTTAGATGATCATTTATGCGATCAATAAAATAATAGTTATTTTTTATGACATAATATTCTGCAATTAGATGTACATATAAAATTATTTTATACTATTAATACATTAAAATTAAATTTTATTTTATATTTTAATATATATTTTATATTAGTGAATATATATATATATAACAATTTATAAAGGGGATAAAAAAGTTTGTTGTCCAATTTCTACTTTTTCATTTTAACCCTATTAATAAAGAGTAACTAATATATCCTTTTATTTTGAAAAAGATCAAAAAAATAAATTATTAATTAACTTTTTTTCATTTATATTGCATTTATTTTTTCATTCCACCTATAATTTCCAATCACTTCATCTTCTTTCTTATTCTTTTCTTTCAGCTATTTGTCTACTTTTATTAATTTTTTTATTTCTTTGCATTTTTTTCATTTATTAAATTAATTATGTATTACTTTTATTTTTTTCTCTAAAAAATTGCAAGAAAAAAATTACTCATAATTAACCATACCAAAAATTCTTCCATTATTATAACTATAAAAAAAATGGTTATAACTTTTTTAATAATTTGTGGTAGTATAAAAGATGTTTATTTATACTGAATTAAAGTACAATCAAAGAAAGATTGAGAGTAAATGGAATATATATTTTTTTGCATTCATATAATTTACATAAAAAAAATAAGAATGAAGCGATTTAAAAAAATATATACTTTAGAAGGGATGAAGAGAAAAAACATAGTCTTAACTTATATGGTTTAGTACTCACTACGTACTCTGTGATATACTGTATACTAATTCGGTCTCAACTTTTAACAAACATAAATAAAGAATTCATTATATACATACATGCATTTTTTTAAAAATGATATTATAAAATAATAAATTAAATTTTTTATTTATAATATTATTTAATTGATATATATCTAACTTTTTCTTCTTCATTCTTTTTACTATTTCTACTCTTAGAATTTATAATTATTTTTTATTTTTTTATTCTTCGATAATTACTTATTGACTATCCTAATGTTTATACTTGTCTTGACATAATATTTTATGTACATGTTGATTCACATAAGATTTTTTAATTTTTTTAATTATTTTAAAGTATTATTCATTTTTAAGTGTAACTAAAATTAATAATTTAATATAAGTATTATTCATTCACATAAGATTTTCATGGTGTATATATAGAATTTTCTTTCTCATAAACCATTGTAAGTTACTACGATTTATGTATATTTTATTAAAACATGGTAGATTACCACGAATTATATAAAATAGTAACAAGACATCAAGGTAAACCATTCTCAATTGTTATATTTGCGTAAATATTTATTCCATTCATTTTATTTAGGTAAATTGTCCTAAAATTCAATAACATATATCATTTACTTTATTTAAATATATATTCTTAAATTTTTAATAATAATAATAATTTTAAAATATAAAAAATTTAAAAAATAAACTTACATAATCAAAATAAAAAAAATAATTTATAATATAAAATTTAGGACCGTTAATATTTTTATATTTTTGTTTTTTTATATTGTATTTTTTTATAGAAATAGAAGAAGGAGTTGTTAAGCGACGGAAGAAAAAGAAGAGAGAAAGGTGCTACTAGAGTACTAGGTGGGTTCAAAGTGAAAGTAATCTCGGAGGGAAGGAATAGGTACAGAAGAGGCATATGGTATAAGTGGCACCGCTATGAGGAGAAAGGCATGCACGACACGTGGTGATCAAAAGCACACAACGATTCAATTTGTACCCTTTCTCCTCCCAGTCTCTCACACAGACACACACACAAGTGGTCAGTCCCCTAACCACCTCCGCGACCGGCCTTCTCGACACCCAAGCAACCACTACGCCACCGCCCAAGATTTTACAGTAAACGGTCTAACTCTAACAGACCCACTCGCAACTCAAAAGTCATCATCAGCTCCGAAACCGTTAGTATGCCTAACCACTCATTTTTGTTTGACGATTGACTAGCATTCATTCATTTGAGAATGTACAGTTATTTAATCGAGTCGTATTACTCTCATACTCTACAGGTGACAGGTTTTTAATAAAAAACAAATCCAACAGAGTCAATTCATTCATTAGTTTGTTCGTTTTCATTTTGATTTTTCAGTAGTGTCGACAATGAGGAAACGAAAATCAAGAAAATCAGGAAAGAAATCAACAAGAACAGCAACCCCAAAAATAGACCTAATAAGTAACTTATCGGATTTCTTGTTTTTTTCCATATTTTAAATTTTCTATTTTTCACGAAGACTTCTTCGAATTTAGATTTATATTTTGGCCTACTACTTAAAAAAAATAAAAAAATATAAATATTCATTACATTTAAGTAAAATTATTTTTTGTAAATAACTAATATATATTTTGATTTATATATATTCTTTTTTAATCAGAATATTATTATTATTATTATTATTATTATTATTATTATTATTATTATTATTATTTTAACTATATTTTTTTTTATAATATTTATATTTTTTATTATGTATTTTTATAATTTAATATTTTAAAAATGTATAATAATTTTAAAGTAAAAAAAATATAATATAAATAAAATCACATTAATATTAAAATAATAAACTATTTATCTAATAATTTTAAAAAATAAATAATATAAAAAAATCAATTTTTTAAAATATAATAAAAAAATGGCTGAACACCCTTGCCTTAAAAAGACAGGACCCTTACCTTAAGAATAATCAAACTTAAGTTATTGACTTAAACAAGTCAATTCATGTAGTAAGGGTACCATGGCCATTTTCCGTACTTAATTAAGGATTCATATTAAACCACTATTTTATTTTAGTCTATGGCTATTATAAAGAAATCTCACACCCATAAATTTAGCCTAAAAGAATATGTAAATTTAGTTATAATTTTAATTTTTATTTATTTTTATTTTATCTTTTTTTGCTTTTATTTTTTATAAATCAATGCTCTATATATATTTAATTTTACCTTCATAATTTATAATTTCAATTAATCAGCAATCAATAAATTTTTTTTTCCTTATTCTTTCACAATTTTATTATCTTTGTGTACTTTTTATGTACTCTTTCCGTTTTTTTAATTCATGAAGAAAATATGATTCTTCTAACTTAGTACGTTATTAATTCACAATTAATATTAAACTATTCTTTTACCTTAATTTATGACAACAATAAAAAAATCTCATGATTCACAAATTCATAAAAAAAATAGTAATATTATAATACTAGGCCGTTGGTTCTTTATTAACATGATGCAACCCATTGATGCCCATTGATAACTATCCATTAACGTAGAAGATGAAGTGTTTTTTTATTATCCTTCTTATCATTGCGACAGTGTATACGAAAGCAAGTACACCTAACATGCCAATTAATTTTTACAATCTTACAGTAGCAACTTCCATTACAATCTGTATAAACACACTCACAGAAATTGGTTCTCCTGATTGGATAATTTCTATTTGTACATTTTGAAGAATCACAATGACAATTTTAAGGAGGATGACGAACAACCCAAAAAGACAAAGAAAACACACTTCATCTCCTACGTTAATTATTATTTTTATCAATTAATATTTTTAATTATTTTTTTTTGTTATAAGTGGAATCCATATCATCGTCACCATTCCAAAAGGAAGCTATGAGAATATATTAATGATGTTGGAGTTTTTTCCTCCAATAATATATTATAATGATGACTTATGTTCTGTTAGAATTAAATACATTATTCACATCATAGAACATTTATCAGACCTCATTGCTACTAATTTATAACGAAAATGAAATATTATAAAAAAACACAAACATCTTTTATATAATACACGAAAAAAAATTGACAAAGTTACTTATATTTATTTTTTATTTTTTTATCATATATTATTTTACCATTATAATAAATAAATAATAACGAAATTCTAGACCAATTTGAATAAATATATGCGGCTCAAGGGTTGTTGGGAGTACAAAAATTCGTTGAGAGTACGACAAATTCTATGAAAATAACAATTTGCTAAAGATGTGACAAATTTAATCTAAATGTCAACAAAAAAAATTAGATCTCAAAAATTAAAATTTTAATATTTTTTATTTTATAATAAAAAAATCCCATAAAAATATTTATCTTTGAAGTTTTAATTAATTTGATTATCTATGTTTTTATAAACATTTAAAGATTCATCATTTCAGGAATATATATATATATATATATATATATAGGAACAAAAATATTTACACGGTAAAAACGATACATAAATTTAATACAAGACTTAACAATATATATCCATGATAAAATTTACATATTAATTAATTAAATTATTTAATAATTTTTAATTATTATTTTTATATGAACATAATTAAATATGCGTGTTTATTTTTATATTTATTTAAAAATAAAAAAATTATATATAATTATTTAGTTAAATATATCAAATTATTTAATTATTAAAAAAAATTTACATATTAAATTATTTATATTAATAGTTTGACAAACTAAAAAAAAAGAGTACAAATTAAAAAAATTAAAAGTAAGGGTCAATAGGACGAAGAAGATGAAGAAGAATAGGAAAAGGATCCGTGCCTTCTAAGCGTAGAAAAAAAAAAATTAAATGATAGAAAAATTCTACAACTTTCTCTTTCTTATCTTTCTTATATTCTTTCTCTTTATCCTTACTTTTGATTCTTTCTTCCTCTCTCAACTTTCACTTTTTTTTCTCTTTTGATTCGTCAAACCATTAACATTACAGTTTGAATATATTATAGCATAAAAAATTTTTTCATAGTGCGTAAGCGTGAAAAGTAATCAAATTGTCAATCGAATTAAAAAGTTGTAAATTGCCAATAATTACCAATAACGTCGTTTTCTTTCTTTCTCTTATTTTTCCTTCAACATTTTCTTTTTCCATTTTTCGTTTTTTTTCTTCAAACTCATCTAATAGAGTTTGATGAGAGGATATTTCTCAAAATTCATTGATTTCTCAAAATGATTCTCGAGTGGTGATTTTGACAACCACCAATCTCCTTCATTAACTCACGAATCTTCAATCACAAATTTCGAAAAATAATGTGATTCAAGATCAATCAAACCCTTATTTTTTTCACCTTAAGAAAAAATCTAAAGTAGTAAAAGTCGTAGAGCTACAATGACATGCTCTCATTATAACAAGTAAGACCACATAGAAGATGTGTGCTACAAAAAATATGGTATTTCTCCAATTTTCATCAACGGCAGCAATAACAGCAACATAACACCACAATCAATCACGTGATAACTTGAGAGTATGATGATACATTCAGTGACAAAACAATCACTGTAAAATAACATTGGAATATCAAGATTTGAGTTCAAAGATTTGCCTTGTTAGAATTGATCAAAAATAAAATTGTGCAACAACAACTTTATAATAGAAACTAAATTTTGACTAGTTTCATTTAGATCTCTACTTCAGATAAAATTATTGTATTATATTTTAATACGAAAATTATGAATATTATTGTTTCAAAATCTACATAAAAAATGTTATTGTAACTAATCTTATGTACTCCTATTATAATTAATTATCATCAACATTAAATTAATAAAAAATAATTTAAATAATAATTATTAATTTATTATTAACTATTAACTTTTTATAAAAATAAGTGTTAGCAAATTTTTAACTTAGAGATAACTCTTTTAATTTACTCTAAATTTTTCAACGGTTCCTGTTGCGGGCAGTGGAATAATTTACCTTGTTGCAACTTGCAAGTACAACAACAAAACAGGGCCAAGTACGTGACCCCGGTTCAAGTTAAAAGCAAAGAGATTAAGAGAAAATTAAACCACTTCTTTCTCTCCCTTCAATTCTTTTCTTTTTTTTTTTTTATTTCCTCTGCTCCTATCTTACTTGAACCATTATAAATACCCACCTCCACCATTCCCTCGTTTTCCAAGCTAACACACAAAATAATCCCACATCAAACACAAACCCAATTTTCCAAACAGAAACAAACAAACAACACAAAAGGAGAAAAAAAATGAGACCTATTTCCAAAACAAGCACCACCAGCACTACTACTACTACTAAATTAGCACCTATGGCAACACCAACAAAAATTGGTAACACTAGTAATTACTCATCACCATGGCACACACCAATTCCTTACCTCTTTGGAGGCCTTGCTGCCATGTTTGGCCTCATTTTCTTTGCTCTATTGGTGCTTGCTTGCTCTTATTATTGCAAACTCTTTGCTCAACAACAACAAAATGGTGACAACAATAACAACAATGTTGGAGATTTGGAGAAAGATTGTGATGAAACTCGCAGGAACGAAACCTTTAAGGCCTATGAGGAGAAGGTGTTGGTGATCATGGCTGGCAATGAAAAACCAACCTTCTTGGCCACCCCAGTTTTTCCAAACTATGGAAAACAACTTATTTGTCAGGATTGTGGCTCAAAGATTGAAGCTTTTGATGAGGTTTCTGATAATGTGTCTGAAAAAGACCACATCATCAACAAGGACAACCGTGTCGACAACGTTGTTGTCCATGTTGCTGCAGCTGCTACTACTACTCTGCCACAAGAGAATCAAGAACGTGAACAAGAAGAAAATCAGTGAGAAATTGAAATTGATATATAATTTGTTACCTTCTTTTTCCTTTTTATTTGATAGTAGAATTAAGAAAGAGGTGGTAGTGATGATGGGGAATAAGATTCTTCTCTGTTTCTCATCATATATTCACTCTTTCTTCTTGTTGGACCATTTTTTTTTTCAATTTTAATTTTCTGGGTTTTGGGGTTTTAGGCCTTATTATTATGGCACTTCTAAGTATTCCGGAACCAGAAGTGTAAATTTAAGGTGAGCGAAATTGAGAATTGAGGGAGTATAGTTAAAGTTTCATTTTGATCTAAGTGCCCAATTTTCTCATATCTTTTGTGTTAATCAATTGTAGTTTGTAGATTTTAGTTACTGTAACTTGGCCATTGCCACATTATTGAGTTTGCGAATCAAGAAATTATTCCCCACTAGTATTGGATTTGGAATTAAGTACATGTATAATAAGTAGGAAGGAGTATTTGGTACAACGATAAAAATGATTCTATGAACAATTTTGTAAATAACGCCATTCATGAAATCTTACTTCCAACTTTTGTTCTGTGCCTGACACGATGGTGGCTTGGGAATAAGGTTCATTATTGGAGGGGAGTTTGTGATTTTAAAACGGTGAAAACTCGTAACGGGAAATTAATAATTAAAAATCGTTAGAAAATATTTAGTTTTATCATAAGTTACCATTTTGCTTTTTAATTAATTAAAAGGCTTATACATTTATACTTTTAGCTTTAAAAATTTAAAGGAGCTAAATTTCTAATGTTTCTGAGATTTATAATTTTCTTCATTTTAATTGTTTTAGATTCAAAATTTATTATGCGAATTTTTTATATTCAACTCCAGTTATTATATTAATCTCTAAACTCTTTTTAGTATTGAATTAACGAATGAAATGTTGAATTAATTTTGATTTACACATATCTTTTATATTAATTTATAAATTTTAAAAAAAATTAATATAAATATATTCGTCATATTTGTATCTGCATAATTATTTTAAAATTCTAATTTTAATTCATTCCAATGATATTTTAAGTAGTGAGTTTGAAAACTAACACCTGTAATAATATAATAATATCCGATTAAATATTTATATAAAATATTTTCATCCTCTTAATGCATAAAAATAAAATTATTATGTTAACTATTAAAATTATTTTATCCACTAGTATTATTTTGAGATATTTGATAATTCTTAGAGTAGTTTGATGGTGGGGCAATCTAAGCCGGCATAATATTAATTTAAGTATATATACAAATAGATCTTTAAAAAAATTTATGTTAAATAATTTTGTCTTCAAACAAATCTTATTAAAGTAAAATTATTAAATTTTATAAAAGTAAGATATATAAATTTTTTTATTACATTTTTAAAAAATTATGTATCCAAATAAAATAACGAATCTACTGAATATATGAATTTATATATCTTATTTTTATAAAATTAAAAAATTTTGACATAATAATTTTTTTTAAAACAAAAATATTTAACATAAATTTTTTTAGAGATATATTTAAATATATACTCTATTCAATTTTCCAAAGCAAACTAAAGGATATGTGCAATGTTGTGTTGGCCAATTAGAGTAATAATATAATCTTCCAACCAATTATCTTAACAGGGGAAATGGAGATTGAACCTTGAAAGAAATAAAGTAAGAGAATTGGCCGACACTTATTCTCTCTCCTAAGTTAGTTAAAAGGTTAACTGCCTTTTCTTTTGTTTGTTTTCCTCTGTACTCTCTAAGGCTAAATATGGTCCCATCTTCCTTCCTAGGTCTATCTCCACAACTATAAAATAAAATTAGATCAAATTTTCTTAAAATAAAAAATTAATAAAATATAACAAATTATTTATTTTTAAATTAAAATAATAAAATACATATTTTATAAAAATTATAAATTTAATGATAACTAATTTTTTATTTTATCATTTTATCAATTTCTTTATGTTAAAGAATCTAAATTTAAAAGTTTTATATTAGTACATAACATTGGATATATAGATCAAAGATTGTTATTTGTATTATATTGTGTCACTTTTATGCTTAATTTTTTTAATCACTTTCATTTAAATTCGTTTCAGGTTTTCTTCTATTTTTAACAATCAAGTTATTTTAAATCTGATTTGTTTTTTTATCAGATAATCTTGCATTGTTCTTGTAGTTTCTTTCAACATGTTTAAGTGTATCCAAAAAGTACAAGAGTAAAAGATCAGAAGCTAAAAGAACTGGAATAATCAGGGTAGTAGATTGTAGCCCAAGTTATTAGCCAATTCGATTGTTTGTTATTTCTGTTAATCTAGTTATAATAGAATTCTAATATTTTCTTTTCACAAGCTTGCTTACTATTGTATATAAATACAGATTTATATAAAAGAATGTTGATTTAGTTGCATTATTAATTATTTTTGAGTAAATGTTGTTTTCGGTCCCTAACCATTAATTAGATGGATATTGCGTTCTCTAACAATTATAAAAACATAAATTATGAAAAAATGGTAAATACAGTTGGATTTAATGACAAATTTACTAAAACATCTGCCAGTAATATGTTTACTGAGGAATTTTTCGTCTACCGCTAATTATCGTCGAAAAATTTTCGTTAGTAATTTTTACAGTCAGATTTTTCTCCTGCTAAATCCTACGGTAATATATTATTAATTAATAATTACCGGCAGATTTATCCGATAATAAATCCAATGGTAAATTTAAATTTTAAATCTTTTAAAAAAATTGTAATCATCATGTATTAAAATATGTTCATTAGCTAAGAGCAGGGTAATGAACTCGTAATTTTTATTTCGACCCGAAAAGCTAGTTCAGAATCGTAAAGTTATTGAATCGTAAGACCGAAGGTAAACGTGACTCGTAAAATATAAACAATAAAAAATATAAGAAATTTGTAACAAAAAATTAATTTCATAAATAATGAAATAAATTCCAAATAAACCAAATTATCCATGGCTAATATAAATTATAATAAGTCAAAAATCACAATTCATTACACAAATTTACTGTTCAATTCACAAATCAAAACACAAATTCACAACTCACAAGTTTATATAACATTTAAATAAATTCAAGTAATAAATAAAATAATTAAACTACTGCAATGAACAACTAATTAACTAAAGTATGAACAAGTCATTTAATAATTATTATATTTTTCGTCTATCAAAAATCTTCACAAATTTCCACATCACCATCTTCATTATCAGGAACGAGAAAAGGAGATTTTTAGAGAAAGTTCATTAGATGTCATTTCTGTTAAAAAGAAGATATAACAACAAAATTTAACAATTAAATTCAATACAATAGAAAATTTTAAATATTGTAGTTCAGGAAAAAAAATCAAAATAACAAAAATTTAACCATTAAGCTTTAAGGCCACAACAATCGAAAAATTCAACAACAACAAAAATTCAATAATTCAAATCATATAACAAGCTTGATTGTTGTGGATTACTTAATTAAACAAATCTCCATATATACAAGTTTTTTGGCCACTGTTCTTGTTTGGTGAGAGTCACAAAAATGTATAACAATTATCACTAAGCTTATATATATTTATTTAACAGTGAATCAGTCACATTCAAAGATCAAGGATTTAAGCCTAACTTTGACAAAACAATTAAAAAAATATTCAACAACATTAATAACAAACATATTAAAATCAAAATAATAAAAATAAATAATCAAGCACCATGCATCATCAAACCACTAACAATTTTAATCGCATAAGCCATCCCTATTGATCATAGGGCACCTAATTGAATAATCATATTTATATCAAACTTTATTTCTCATGTCCCTAAATTATTGTATAAAAGAATGAAAATTCACATCTCTTTCATGTTTTCATATAACGGAGTAAAATTTAATCCGTCTAAAACAAAATATACAAGAGTAAAATTTAATTAAATTAATTCAATTCAATTTGACAAAAAAAATTCAATCATTATTATATTAAATTTTAATAATCCAGCACTCAGCGAAATCATCATTTTTATATTTATAAATCAAAGAACAAAATAAAGAAAAAAAGCGACATAGCACAAGTGTAAAATAGATTCATTGAACAATATTAAAAAATTTAATAGGGAAAATAAAATAAAAGAAAGGAACTGAAGTCACAATCAGAGAAAAAAAGATGAAGTCTTACTTAAACTGGAGACAAAAATAAGGCCTCACAGACTCACAGTCTCACCCAGTCACGTCCAGCCACCACAGTTTAGTTCGACAACATTCACAAAAAGTAATTCTCACAGGTCATAACAACACTCCAAACAAAAATAAAAAACAAACTAAAAATCATAATTAAAAAAATAGAAAAAAAAATAAATCAGAACAAAAATCATAAAAAAAATAATGAATTTAAAAATCACAAATTTTAAAATTAAAATAAAATAATGAACTCAGAATAAACAAAAAAAAAAATAACAAATTAAAACAAACTTTAAAATCTAAAAAAAATAGAACAAAATCAAAATAAATAAAAATATAGGCATACACCATAAATTAGGATTTAGGGTTAGGATTCAAAAAAAGATTACGGATTTTTTAATTAAAATGAAGTAAAGAGAGGGATGGAATAGCAAGAAGGATGAGGACAACCTACCTGGAGGAGGGAGGAGAGACACAAGTCAGCGATTAAAGGAGAAATGACGGCGGAAGTAGTGACGGAAGGACGAAAACGACGACGACATAGCAACCAACGTGTCGCAAGGAGCACCTAACAAAGTTTACGCAGTTTTTGGACACAGTTGGTGGTGGCCGACGCTGGTGGAGGAGCTGGCAGAGGTGGTTGAGAGAGAGAGAGAGAGAGAGAGAGAGAGAGAGAGAGAGAGAGAGAGAGAGTTCATGGTTCGAACTTATGGCAAGATTACCGTCGAATTTACTGGCAAAAAATTCGACGGTGACCAAAACGCAGCATTGCACTAATCAAGGATTACTAGCAGATAAATCCCACGGTAATCTCGGCATCAATTTTTTTGTTTTTTCTCCAATTATTACTGGCAAATTTACCGTCGGAAAATCAAATCCGACAGAAACTTTTTGATCCAATGAATTTATTGCCAATTCTGCCAGTATACCTGCCGCTAATCTCCGACGCTAAATTCGAAGGTATTCAGCGTTTTTCTTGTAGTGACAAATCAGTCCCCACCCACCTTCGTATTTGTTCAATACAGTCCCTGCAAGCCCATTAACAACAGGTCATGCGCTAACGTGTCAGGTAACCTATCCAAGTGGTTTTATCTTTTTCCTAATAGGACAAATCGACCCATGGGCCTTTAACTAAATGTCGTTCGCCCTTCTTCCTCTTACTATACCTCATCCCCTTCCGACAACATCCCCCTCTCTCTCTCTCTCTTTC
Source organism: Arachis hypogaea (assembly GCF_003086295.3). Classification (NCBI taxonomy): domain Eukaryota; kingdom Viridiplantae; phylum Streptophyta; class Magnoliopsida; order Fabales; family Fabaceae; genus Arachis; species Arachis hypogaea. Next base: position 146,252,361 of record NC_092051.1, on the reverse strand, counting down.
TCTCTCTCCCCCCTCGAAACCACCTCTGCCAGCTCTTCCGCCTGCGTCGGCCACCACCAACTGCGTCCAAAGATTGCGTAAACTTTGTTAGATGCTCCTTGCGACACGTTAGTTGCTATGTCGTCATCGTTTTCGTTCTTTCGTCACTACTTCCGCCGTCGTTTCTCTTTTAATCGCCGATCTGTGTTTCTTCCAGCTCTTCTGTTGCACCCTTTGATGTCGCCATTCTCTAGCGTAGCAAGTCCACTGCCACATAGAGAATACCACACTCTCTTCTCGATCCTGATGGCTTACTCATCCATGATTTCACTCTCAGGAAGAGGAATCATGACTCTGGTCCTTTCTCTATCATTCTTCCAAGTCCTCTTTGTCTTCCAAGAGCTTCAAGGAGCGTGGGTTGGTTTTGCTGTAATTGCAAGTTCAGCAAAGCAGCGATTTTTGTTGGCGATTAAAGCGTGAATTCGGAGGCGGCAATGGAATCGAGTTTGTGGCAGAACGGAAAAGGTGAATTTTGTTGGGAAGATTGAGAAATCGGAGGAATTGAGGAATTTCGCTACTGTGTGGAAGGATGTAGATGAGTCCATGATCTTGATAGCGAGGAGTTTCTCGACGAGGGAGACAGAGAAGACACGGCTGAAGCCTCCATGGCCGGGGGTAGTGGAGAAGTAGTTGGTGGCCCGCAGAAGATGGAGTTTTTTGGTTCTTCTTTCTTGTTGGGTTTCGAAGGCAGGAAAAGAAGATGAAGAAGAAAAAAAAAAGGCGAAGGATAAAACATGATTTTAGGATTACTTAGATAATGGTTTGTCTTTAGGAACTGAATTGAACATATATAAAAGTGAATGAAGATTGATTTGTATTTTTATAATTATTAAGGGGCACAATGTCGATCGAATAAATAATTAAGGACCAGAAAAGATATTTTCTCATAATTTTTTTATTTAGGTAAAAATCCCTAAAAATTGAACTTGGGATCTCCTTCATATTATTTGATTCCCCCACCATTAAATCACTCCTAATAGCATTATTTTATTATATATATTAAATAATTAAAAATAATAAAAAAAAGTTTATTAAGTTCTAAAATTTCTCTTTTACGAGAATCAAGCGTAACCTAATCATATATATATATATATATATATATATATATATATATATATAATTCTCCGCTAGAACCCTAATTTCACCAAAATACACCAAATCTTATCATAAATCTACTCTCTCTCTCTTTTTTTTTTTGTTCTAAAAAATTAAACAAAAGGCGTACATAAATGATCAAGAAAAACCTACTAATAAACCCCTGCTAGAAAATCAGCAAAAACAATAATAATATTGATAACATCTTCCAAATACTTGTTCTTATTAGGTAGATCCGATTGATCATTGCCTGGCTTCCAATCACAATCTTGAACATCTTTCAAAGCCGTTTGACCATTTGACTTCATGCCCTTGTAATCTCCACTGACAAAAGATTGTTGAGCTTGTGTTAGAGAAAGCAAGACATCATCATAGTCCATGGAACAAGCTTGGTAACGTTGTTTCAATTGTTTGTCATTAATACTCCTAGTGAGATTATGAACTAGGGTTATGGTATCAAAGGCATAAACATGTGCTGAGGTTATTACATATTTTGAAAGGCTATTAAGATCAGCACCTAATGAAGCACCTGGTACGGAATTCAAGATGTTGTTACAGTTATAAGGGTTTGGGTGTTTGGAACAAACGTCAGAGATTTTAACTGTTCTTGCTGAACATAGTAATGATGATGAAAACATAGTGAAAGAGAGAAATAATAGTGGAAGGGTAAGAATGGAATGTGCCATTTTTTTTCTCTCTGTAATTTTCCAATGGGTTGTGAAATTGTAATATCATGCACCTGTTTTTATAGACTATGATAATTGATATGCTTGTACACGCACGAATTCATATGTTGAGATTATTGCAAATCTTAAAAGATATTTTGTATAATAAGTTTCCTTATTTAGATAATGATTATGTATTATGGAGGCTGAAAAAAAAATGGAATATACAACAGATTCTCTTTTTTTTTTTTGGGTTCATTCTTATTGATCAATGAGATCTTTAGACTTTAATTTTTACATATATATCACCATGCAAATTAGGGAGAAAGATTTATATTGTATTGAACATAATAAAATTAATTACTAATAAAACTATCTTAATTGACCATGACCCTATTTTTTACTCATTACATGTGTTAGAATATTATTAGGATCAATTAGGATCAATTAGTATTATTTAGGATATCTTAATATTTATTATAGGAGATTACGTTTTTATTATTATGATTCTCTTAGTACCTATAATTACCCTTTATATTGTATCATTCTACATAACTTGAGTAGACAACTTGAACACACTTAATAATATACCATTATTTCTCCAGTTTAGTCACTTGTTTATAACATGGTATCAGAGCCATGGTATCTTCCTTGAAGAGGATATGTTGTTTTCCTTGCGGTGAAATCACCGTGGTTTTTGCACTTTTTTTCGATGTCATTATTCTTTCCCTTTTGTCACTCCTTTGATGCTCGTTCATCTCACCGACTAGCCTATTTTGAGTGCCACTGTCATCCGCTGCTTACCTATTCTCATGAAGAAATCATATAGTTTTTGCTCTCTTTCGGCAGTTTCGTTTGCGTTCTCTCATGTTTGCGTCCTCTCGTGGCAGTTCCGTGTGCGTTTTCTCGTGGTAGTTCCATCTGCGTTCTCTCGTAGCAGTTCCGTCTGCCTTCTCTCGTGGCAGTTCCGTCTGCCTTCTCTCGTGGCAGTTCCGTCTGCCTTCTCTCGTGGAAGTTCTCTCTGTGTTCTCTAGTGGCAGTTACATCTGCATTCTCTCGTGGCAGTCCCGTCAGCCTTTTCTCGTGACAGTTACGTCTGCCTTCTCTCGTGGCAGTTTCGGTGTTTTCTTGTGGCAATTCCGTCTGCGTTTCTTTTTGTCAGTTCAGACAAGCGGCAGTTCCGTCTGCGCTTCCTTCAGACTAGCGGCAGTTCCGTCTGCGCTTTCTTTCGGCAGTTCCGTCTGCATCCGTTCTATTAGTTTATGCATTTTTTTTTATTTCGTTATTTTAAATAAGTTTCAAACTCAAGTTGTCACTTGAGTTTGAGGGGGGATGTTAGAATATTATTAGGATCAATTAGGATCAATTAGTATTATTTAGGATATCTTAATATTTATTATAGGAGATTACGTCTTTATTATTATGATTCTCTTAGTACCTATAATTACCCTTTATATTGTATCATTCTACATAACTTGAGTAGACAACTTGAACACACTTAATAATATACCATTATTTCTCCAGTTTAGTCACTTGTTTCTAACAACATGCACCTAGTATCATGAACTTCAATGTAATAATCATAATAAATGATATTTTCAATTTTTCATATATATATATATATATATATATATATATATATATTCATGGATTGGAAAGAAAATTAAATAATCTTTCTTCTTGCTAGGTTGAAAAAGTAAATTTCTCATAAACAACTCAAATTTGTGATAACAAGAGGCAAACCACTTAAATAATATCGGTTTTCCGGAGAGGTGCTTCAACGTGATCCATGCATAGTTAGCAATTTAGCATTATGTTTTTTTTTTTTTTTTGGGGGGATCATATAATTAATTACATTAGTTTAATTTGTTCTTTTTTCTTATATCATACAAAATTAAAAACATTTTCCCTTACACACTGTCCAAAAATAATAAATTATAAGTAAACATTATTTTAGCATATAGTGACCCCATAACATACATGATTCTGTTCCCACTTCATCTTCTTGAATAACTGAATTGCACTAATATGGAAATGAACTTGAATATGGCTATGGCGTTGGTGGCTGACTACACTTTTGAATATTTTAAATTTGGATAAATTATACTTTTTATATTTTGAAATTTATCAAAATTACTCTTAAATTTTATTTTGTTTTAATTTTGTTCAAAAAATTTTCAATTTCATGAAATATACTCCTGGTAGATATAATTGTCATGTATTATTTTTTAATTAGTCCTAAACCTTTTGAAAATTTAGCTGTCAGGAGTATATTTAATATAAATTGAAAATTTTTGAGATAAAACTAAAACAACATAAACTTTAGAAGTATTTTTTAAAACTTTGATAAACTTTAACTACTTTACCCAAAAATTTAATAATTGATAGCCAACTAACCTTGCTTTGTTACATATATTCACTCAATTTTCAAGTTCATATGGGACCCATAACTTGGCAAGCAAGGCATGAAAGTTTTGTCTTTATGGGTCCAAGTTGGACTAATTAGAATTTAGTATATACATAATACACCTTGACCCTTTGGCAAGTAAAACTATTGTGTTCCAAATTAGAGTTAGAAGAGAGGAATTCTCCTATATAAAGGTCTAGCTTGCGTTGCCATTTTGTTCATCCACCTTCAATAATGCACTCAAAGTTCCACACCCCTCTCTCGCTCTTCCATGTCTTCAATCTTCATCCATCAGTGCCACCTTTTGCTTCCCCTTCTTTATATTTGTGGTATACTTTTTAGAATTCTATTTTTAGTTTTATTTACTTACAGTATAAATTTCTTTTACCTTGATAATTAGTCAAGTGTTATATAAATAAAAGTATTTTTTTTTCTCGAGAATACATATAAAAAATTAACTAATATTGCCAAAATGACAGTAGTAATTCAGTTTTTTTTTAGTTTAATAAATTAATTTATTATGTAAGCATAAGTGAAAATTAAAATTAAAAATTTTACTGATATGATAGCATGTAACTTTTTTTTAATATTTTGGGAATACAATGGACAATGAAGAAGAACAGATTGTTCGCTCGTCGTGCGTAAGAGCAATAGCTGCCTTGCCGACAATGATATCTTCTTTTCTGAGTCCATCACTCAACTTATTCCTTTTCAATTTTCATGGACATGCATACTTGATAACTGCTAGTACTTCATATGTTGTGTTCTAAAGAACAATAATACAAACCAGCGAGCTATAGCTCAAATGACATAGTTAACCGATCGAAAAGATTCTTAACATGATATTTTTCTTTATATGTTTGAGAATAAAGGGGATCAGCAGCAAGATCAGACACCAAATTTACATACAAGGCGTGTGTTTGTGTGTGCAATTAAAACTCTGTCCACACTTTTTACACAACAATCTCTCCTAGCTACAAATACGAATCAATTGTGGAAGTAAGAAATTCTGAAATAAAATATCTATGCTAGAGGACCATAGTAGGTGAGTCTTCAAATTAATTTTTCTAATTCTTGCATGGCACACAGCTAAAATGGAATATGCCTATGATCAAAATATGATAGAACAGATTTTGCCATTTGTCACATCTCCACTGCACCAACTACCAACTATGCACTACCCTTTGTGTCCAAGAGACGCTTTAGCCGGTGCTAGTACCAGAAGAAGCGCCTTGGTTCGTCAAGAAACGAACCACAACACAAGTAATGTTGTCGGAACTACCTCTCTGATATGCTTCTTGCATCAACTTCTTTGCCGCCTCCTCTGCATCATCTATTTTCTTTATCATTGCAACAGCTTCCTGGATCATGGGATTGAATTCTTGGTGTTATATCAAAGTCTTTATCAGATGCAATTGTGTTAATTGAACATGGTGGTTTAAACACCCATTTGAGACAAATTGAAAAAATAAAAATAAAAAACTGGTATTCAGTTATACAGATATGCAATGATCACAGTTCAACAGTTCAACAGTTCAAGTGCGAATTTCAGTTATGTAACGTTGCATGAACATATTGGCATCACTGTGTATCTGTTTTCAACTAAATCATGCTAACACATTTATAATAAAAATTTACACTTATTTATTCACACTTTATATTGTTCTTTACTCGAACTGACAACTAATTTTCCTGAACATTAGGTTTGGTAAGTCAGCCTACCTTTACAGCAAAGACAACGACTCAATACATATAGCAATAAAACCAAGAGTAGATAGAGATAGGTTCAGGCCTTTCTCTCCAATTTAAATAGTAGTTTTTAACATGAAATCATTTCTGGTAAGTTTGCATCTAATTGGTGTAGGTATTTGATTCTTTGGAAGAGAAGATATTAACCTTCCCCACAACATGGCACCAAAAACCAATATGTAGCTTCTTGATATAACTCATTCATATGTTTTGGAACATATGGAAATGCACTAGTAATCAAGAGAGTTAAGGTAGAAGAAATGAAAATCACTTCAAACCTCGTTGGAGACAACATCCCATAGCCCGTCACTGGCCAAGATAAGAAACTCAAGAGAGCTATCAACTTTTTCTTCCTGCAAGATCACAAACGAATTAGTAACCAGAATATAGAGAGGCAAACAGAGGTCAAGGTTTAAAAGCCAAGTAGCGATGATAAAGACCAGTCGGGAGACAAATTTTTTATGCAGAGATCTGTATCACACGATTCTTATGATTAGTAACACTTTTCCTTAAAGAACTATAAAAATGTTTGCATATTTACATTGATTGAAAGATTCACAACACTCTTTTCAGAAACATCAATCTTGTTCGAAACAGAATTTTCTTTATTCAATCTACTGGCAGGATGCTTTTCGATGTGAACCATATATATAATATATTACACTAAGTTATGCACTGTATATGGATACGAACAGAGATAAAACTATGAATATAAGAAATACTAGAATTCGAAGCACACCTGGATTTCTGGATCAGCAACAACATACTGTTTCAGAAGTCTATCACCGAAAGCACGAGAAACGGCAAGAACGCCACCAACTCTCCAGGTTCCTGTAAGTGAAGTTTTCAAAGATATAAACAATATGAATCTATAAATCAATTCATGAATGCTAACTATAATAAGACCTTACCAGCCCACATAACAAAGCCACCAGCATTTTCAATCCTTTGCCTCTCGTCCGTTTGGTCCGGCTTGTGATCTCGAGAAACAGCAATGGCTAAAGGGGGAAAAATGAGAGAAATAAAATAAGTAACATATTTTAATTAATCATTTAATATAGGAAGGTTGGAGTGATTCTATCTTGCACAAAAAATTACAACAAGCAAATGAAGAGCCCACACACCATACAAATGTTACCACAAAGGTGCACTATTTCATGTAATCTTGTAATCTAGTGTCTCAGGATAGAAATACAGAGAAGCTCAGACACATCAATTTGGAGAATGGTAGATACAAAAACACTAGAAAAATGTCTCTTTCCTAAGACATATTTTCTATCCATCCCAAAACTCGAGACAATAGAAAGGGCCATAGTATTTCTGTATCTTACATCTGAGACACTTACCAAACACATCCTAAAAGAACATATATACATGAATATGGAGCTAATACCTATTATTACTCTTACCATTTCCACCCCTGCATATAACAGCTCTAGAGTCTCCAACATTAGCAACGAGCAAACGGTCACCAACTAGAATGGCAGTGGAAGCAGTTGATCCAGCATCTCTGTTTTGGTTATTTTCTGATTTCAGAAATTCAGAGTCGGTGTGGTTATATGCATCAGCTGCAAACAAGAATAATTTTGCAAGTGAACACAACGGTTATTCTCAGGATTTAGCAAACTTTAAGAAAACACCAGAAAAAGGCTATGCTGATTTTTTCCCCCTGACCTATTGCAGATTTGGTGTCAGAAATGAATTTTGGATGTCTGAGCAAATTACTAAATAGGTGTTGTTTGACATACTCGGCAGCACGAGCACCACCGTGACCTGAAAGTTATAAACACCAGAGTTAAAGCTACCTTCTAAAGTTTTTAGTAGATAAAGAATGGTAGCATCATATGTTATAACTTGTATATTTAGTCTCTAGGAAATAAATGCTACATTCTTTAAATGTTAGAAAAGAAATAATATCCATCGTCAAAAAACGAAACATTTTGGACTCTATAATTGCTCCTATAACAAATAAATAAGTGTTCTACAGTCACAATAAAGAATACAAGAACAAGTATAAGACAACAGTGAAGGATCAAGAAATTATGCACAAAGACAGATAGAAGAGAAACTTTGATAGAGATTTCCATCAGCGGGTGTGATATCAGTAACTTATGTACAGAAGGACCCAAAAGATTAGACCAAAACCGAGAAATTAAATGCATAAAGATAAAGATGATATGGCTTAAAATAAAGGACAGAAAAACGACAAGAAACGGCTATGAATTTTGTACGAATGCACAAGCACAGAAGAATCTGTATAGTGCACCATTAAGTTACATGGAAAGGTTAATTTCCCAATATTTTGAAGAGGGAAAATCCAGGGACTTAGACACTAAACACAAAGCAAAATTAATTTCGACTGAAACAAACTTGAGGGGAAAAATAGTAATAGGAATGAAGACAGCAAGGTTAGAACTTAGAATGAAATGAATATGAGAGAACAAGGTTAAACATACCATCAAAAACTCCGAAAAGGCCAACAATTTCACCATCCACACCATCAATTCTAGTCTCATAAAAATCTTCCATTGAAGATCTCTTGCCCGGAGAGCTAGCATACCCGTAGCTGAATTTTCCATTCTGACTGCAGATACAAATCATAACAGATTACATCAAAATCATTGAAACCAACTATGACCATTGAGCTATAGTGATATAGTAAACATATACTCCATTATTATTGATTACTGTAACAGTAACAATCTCCACAGAACAACAACTGTAACATTATCCCCCTAAAAAATTCGTTGATGATAAGATACACAAAATCAAGTACAAGAACATGAACCAATAGTAATTATCAAAGCAAAAAAGCAAGAAGTGGACAATCAATATTCAAGAGAAACAAATACTGACCAGTACTTTATCAACTAAGGCTAATAAATTTGCTTAGTGAGACATGATTATAACAGTTACGAATCTTCATAGCACCACAAGGAGTACTAGAAAAACCAAGGACACACATAACATTAACCAAAAACAAAAAATTCATCAGACACTACCAAAATATCATTAAATACCAGTCAAGCAGCAACAACAACAACAAAAATTATAACTAAACATTAAAACCAACCAATGAAAAGTTACAAAAAAAAAAGAAAAGAAAAGTGACCTAATTCTTAAATTCTAGAAAGATCTAAACAAAAGATGAGGTATTCACCTGAGTCCTCCACCACTCACAGGTGAATCTTCTGCTGCATGAACCTGACTTGAAGATGTCAAAACTGAATTGAGGTACCCCATGTGTTCCAGGTTGAATTTTTCAGGGCCCTTAGAAACTAATCCCCTTTATGAAGCCGATACACAAACAAAAAATGGAAAACAAAAATAGAAATAGAAATAAAAATAATAATAATAATAATGAAGGAACAATAACAGTATAGCGTATGACAGCTTTTTTCTTGCGTGCCAAAGGTTCCAGATTATCATAACATTAGTGGGGTAGGGTCATTTTTTTTTTTTTGGGAATCACTGACTTCCAAGTTTAACCTGCACACAAAACCCCACATAGAAGAAATGTGAAATTAATTTCACATTTTTTTTAAATTGAAAAAAATATATATATATAATAAATAAGTGAATTTTCTAAAAAAGGCACAAACTTTGTTACCCATAAGACGGGGGAAAATGGAAAAGAGTTGAGAGTTTGTGTAGATAGATCTTGCGATTTTTGTTGGGTGAAGGTAGTGGAATGAAGCTAGTAATGAATCAAGAGTTGAAAAGAAGGGAGAAAGGTTGGGAATTTGGAGAAAATTATTGAAGATTGGAAAAGGAAGCAATAATTGATATTTAGAGAGAGAAAATAGCATTACCTGAGAGAGAGAGAGAGAGAGAAAACGACGAGAAAGGGAGGTAGAGTGGATTCTGTTTTATATTTAGTTGGAGCTACTTCATTTAACAAATTCAGTTACACTTATACTGGATAATTACTACGTCATAATTTTCTTTAAAATTCTTTAACTAAGTTAAACAATAAAATTTAAGTGAGTGAATAAATAAAAATGATAAAAATAATTTTTGTTGATAAAAATACGTAATTAATGTAAATTAATAGGGTTAAAAGAGTAAATTAATATTAAATTTACGAGAAAATTTCATTTTCCTCCTTTACGAGATAATAAAATGACACACTCCTCTCTTCTATTTTTATAAATGTACATTTCTCTCCATTCTAACTTTTAAAAAACTTCTCTTTAATTCATTTTAAATCTGTTGTATTAACTAATATTAACTTTATTTATTTTTTTTAAAAAATAAATTATTTTTTAAAAAATACTCATTAATAAAAAATTTATTTTTTATCATTAAATTTTACTTACCAAAATATTTTTTAATAAATTATTTTTTATTGATTAAATTATATTTTTATTAAAATACTTTTAAAAAATAATAATTAAATTATTTTTTCTAAGATACCTATCCTTCAATAATTTTTTAATTATTAAATTATGATTTTACCAAAATTTTTGTTAACAATTATTTTTATATTTTATTATTAATTTTTTGATATCAATATATATTATTTTAACATTAAATAAAAAAATCTTACCACTGTTAATATATATAACCATTAATATATATTGATATTGAAAAATAATCTTACTAAAATTTTTTATTTAATGTTAAAATAATATATATAGATATCCAAAAATTAATAGTAAAATATAAAAAAATTGTTAACAAAAATTTTGGTAAAATTATAATTTAATAATTAAAAAATTATTTAAGGGTATTTTAGAAAAAAAATAATATAATTATTAAATTTTTAAAAAAATACAATTTAATCAATAAGAAAATAATTTATTAAAGGATATTTTGATAAGCAAAATTTAATGATAAAAAATAAAATTTTTGCTAATGGGTATTTTTTTAAAAAAATAATTTTTTTTAAATAGATATAGTTAACATTAGTTAATACAAAAAAGTTTAAAATTGATTAAAGAGGAGGTTTTTTAAAAGTTAGAATGGAGGAGAATGTACATTTATAAAACAGAGGGGATGTGAGTGTCATTTTATTATTTTAGTATCTCGCAGGAGAGGGGAGTGGTATTTTCTCTAAATTTAATTAGTAACATTAAATTAGAGTGTAATATATTTTTATTTAATTGATGGTTGTTTATATTGTTTAAGATGATTATTATTTACCTAACACTTTCCATGTAGTATTTTTTATTTTTTATGTTACTATAAATTTTAAAATTTTATATTTAATCATATTCGTATAAAAATTAAATAAACTCTAGAATATTTGAGATGCTTTTATGTCTTAGAAGATTTTAAAATGTCACAAAATATTCTTTAAAGAAACGTATATATGTAAAAATATAAAGAGTGGTGTAAAATAATTTAAAAAAATTTAAATTAATGCCGCAGTTAGATAAGATATTTATAATAAATATTTTGGTTGATCGATCTAAAACGTTAATTAGATTAAATCATAATTATTTATTTAACAGACAAATTACTATAAATAAAAAATGAAAGTTTTGGGTTAGAATATATAAGTCATTTGTATAAATATTTATGTAGTGAAATGTTATTTTCAGCAAAACGCTCTTTAACTTGTATTTTTTATTTTTTATTTTTTCTAAATACTAAGAGTTAAACTCATTTAATTTTAACTCAAAAAATTGAGTGAATTCAAGCAGTGAGATTAAGGATGGCAAAATTCTTCGGAGATTTCTGTGAAAATTGTCTCGAATAGAGATTCGATTGTGGGAAATTTTTTCTGTGGAGATGGAGACGGGGACAAAATTTCTCCGAGGCACGCGCGGAAATCCGAGCGCGGATCCTCGTCCCATTCCCGCTAATTCCCGAAATTAATAAATTTATTTAATTGTTCTTAACAGTTTATTTCTCATATATTTTTTAGTCATTTCACACACAGACATACATATATATAAACCCAAAACTCCTAATCCTCATTTTTATAACCCTTCTTCAATTCAGAAATTCCTAACGTTATCCATACTCCATCCAACCTCTCTGCAGCCACCCTCTTGCCACTCTCCTTTCTCACCGTATCGTCACATCTCCTGTGCCATGATCCTCACTGCGTCGTGCTCTCTATTTGCGGCGTTCCTTTCCGTAACTCTGTCGTCGTGTCCATTCTCCTCTTTGTTGTCGCGTCTCCCACCTTGTCCACTTCTCTGTCCTCTGACTCGCCATTGCGTCCCTCCACTGTGTCATTTCGAAAGAAGTCATCATCTTATCGTTTAGACTTTTTGTATAAAATCTTATTATTTTTTATAGAATGGATACTTACACCTCTATTCATATAGAAATTAATAATTAGTTAGAACTATCAAATAGATGAGGAATAGGGTCCCCGCGAGGAATAGGACCCTATAAAGAATGGGGATGGAGAGCAATATTCTCTCATGACGGAAAACGGAGACGGAAGCAGGGAGTAAATCTAGGGGCGGGAATGGAGAGTAAGGAGGCATTCCCGCCCCCGCCCTACTCCATTAACATCCCTAAGTAAGATAGTAGCTCTACAAAGTCGCAGCATTTAACTGTCTTATGTATTTTGTTTTTCACTCATGATATATATATATATATATATATATAAATTATTTATGATCAATAACAGTCTATAAAATTACATATTTAATATTGTCTTATGTATTTTGTTTTTCACTCATGATATGTATATATAAAAATTATTTATGATCAATAACCGTCTATAAAATTACATATTTAGTATTGTATAAAACTTTTTAATATATGACTGTCAACAAATTTGATTATTGATCTATGACATCCATATTATGTTTGATAATTTTACTATAGCAAATTTAATTATTTGGTGACAGATTATTTAACTAATTAAAAATATATGAATCAACATATATAAATATATACATAAATAATATAAATAGTATTTTTGTTTATTTTTTGACATAAATATTGTTAAAATTTCTGGTATAAGAACAGAATAAAAAGATAATAATACATATAAAATTGTTGTGTTAAAATTTGTTGTTACATGATACAAAAGTCATTCTATTTATAGGGATATTATCAACTAACCTCATAAATATCTATCTACTAACTACTAGTCATTACTAACTTAACTCCTAACTACTAACAAACTACTAACAAACTCTAATATGTCTCTGCAAGCTAGTGAATGGAAGATGTCAATAATCTCCAACTTAGATGGATAAGTTTCGATGAGATAGTTGAGGAAGAGACATGCAGCGCAGAAGAAGAGGCGTGCGGTAAAATAGAGGAAGAGGCGTGTGATGCGAGACGCAGAGGAAAACAGAGGAACAGAAAGGTGCAGCATACAGAAAGGAGGAATAGGATGCTCTGGTTAGGGGAAGACGTGAGCGCATGCGGTGAGTGGTGACGCAGAGGAGGACACGTCCGGCCCGGTGATGGAAGACATGTGTATTGCGGGCCGGCGATTCTGGTCGTGACGGAAAGGAGGAACAAGTCTATTGCTCTGGTTCTGTGTTTGAGAGTGAGACAGGAGTGAGATAACCAGAAAAAGAAGAGAAGAAGAAAAGGGATGTCGGAGATGCCGTGACGACCAGGATGGCCGGCAGTGGGCTGAAGAGATAGATAAAGAGAGGGAGAAAAAATGTGAACAGAAAGTGGTTCTTGACAGAGAAAGAAGAAAAATAGAGATGAAGAAGAAGAGAAGAGAAAAGAAGAGAAGAGAAAAGAAGAAGATAAAAAGAAGAAGTGACGGTGACAACAAACTTTGAGAGGCAGGTGAAGGCACGTTTCAGCTCTCAATGACAATAATTTTAGGTAATAGAGAAAGAGAGAAAATGAAATAGCCAAGACAACATCAAGTTATTGCAACGCTCCTATATTATTAACAAGGTAAGAAGGAGTAGAGCAAGTGAGAAAATCATATTTATTTTTGGAGATGATGGCCATAAAAAAAAGATCGACACTAAAAATACTAGTTACTGCCAGTAAGGACAGGAGTGATAAGGACAGAGGTTAGATTTTTACTAGGATGAATATAGAAAAGGCCAGTGGATCTTGTGTTACGTTAGAAGATGATTTTGCCATTATAGAGGAAGAAAACAATGAAAACTGATTATTTGGATTTGAAGAAGAAGCATGGTATCGAAAAACTAATGGCATATCCTTTTTAAGGAGGATACGATGGTTCTGATGCTATGTTAAATTTTTGGAAGAAGAGCAGAATAAAAAAATAATAATATATGTGAAGTTATCGTGTTAAAGTTTGTTATTACATAATACAAGAGTCACCATTTTTATAGAGATATTACCAACTAACCTCATAAATATTTACCTACTAGTCATTACTAACTTAACTCCTAACTACTAATAATTCTAATAAATATGATGATATTAGGTTAGTAAGAATAATTATATTAATTCACATATGCAAAATAGTTTATATAGTTAACTCAAATGAAAGATGATTCACATTTATAAATATTTTAGAGTTCATATCATTTTGAAATGTACAACTTGTAATAATTCCCAATATTGACTTTAATTTATTAATAGAATTTTAATTAATTTGGTTAAAATAATTTATTTCAAATATTCTTGCTAAGAAACTTTTATCTTCTTCAAAGAGTTTTAGCTAGCTAACTAAGTCGAATTAATTAATTATATTTCTAATCATAAAATTTGAATGCCACAAAAACTACATATGATGGTTTAAGGTGTTCCTTCTCTTAGAAAGAATTGAAATGTTATTGCTGGTTTTTCGATGGTTATGAAAGGGTGTGATTGTTACTGGCTTCTCCATCACCTCCACCTTTCAATGAGTCTTTAGATTCTAATTATAGTAATTAATAAATTGTACTTATTTTTCATATCGAGCAAATTAAAAAGTTTCAGTTTTCTAGTCTAAGTCAAAAAAAAATATATTTTATACTAGTAAATTTAAAATAGTTAGTGTTGACATGTCATTTTCTTAGTATTTTAATTTTTTTAAAGTAAATTTTATTTTAAAAATTCAAAAATAAGTAATTTAGTGAGAATAGTCAAAAAGAGTTGGTAAAAATTTGCTCTTTACTTTATTCCTTTTTCTATTTCTATTACTTTCTTACCCTTTCTTTCTTCTTCTATTTTTATTTTTTTTATTGAAAAATTCAAATACCCTTCTTCGGATTTTGAATTTCTGCAAGAGAAATCAATCCATTCAAATGATAAATATGTTCATCAGCTGAAAAATCTGCACAAGTCAGCTACAACACCATCTCCTGCTTCTTTAACATTCTCTTCTACCTCCATCAAACTCCATCGCAACCAACTCCAATTCACTTCTCTAACTTTGGCAGCGCTAAACAAAAGAGAAAGAAATCCATCTGGGCAGCGCGATAGGAGAGAGGAGTCGAACCATCTTGGGCGGGACGTGATTGCAGTGAGGAATCAAACCCACCTTGGTGCGGCACAAAGGTAGAGGAATTGAACCCATCTTGGCTTGCTTATGATACCGCCAATTTCATACGTTATTCAACTTTAATTTGATTTCTTACTTCTCTGATCCTTGATTTTTTTTCAAACTTTTGTTATTTTGTTTATTCTTTTCATTGTGCCCCTCCAACTATGGCAAAGGTTAATTTCAGTGAATAGATTTTTCGATGATCAATATTTGTTAAAAGTATTAGTGATACTTGTGAGGGATTTCAATAACTGGGCCATAATCAAGAGTTTCAACTTATAGTTAAAAGGTATGATATTTTTGCTAATTCATGGTTTTTGATGTATTTTTTGTGGAAAAATGTGTTGTTTGCATAATTTTACTAGCTGGAAAAAGGAGCATGATACAAAAAGTACAATTATAATTTACAAGACAAAGCGATTTGGGTTGTCTGAGTTTGATGGAATTTAATCTTGTTTTTAGTTAGTTTTGGTTAGATACTGAACTAAGAATTAACATATGTGGTGCTCTTTTTTCTTTTATGCTTTTTCACTATATCATTGTTTATGTGGTAAAAACTTTTAATCTTCATAATGTGCACTTTTAGAGGACTTTTGTGCCTTTAGGTTCACTTGACTATATTAGTTGTATGTCCTAAATCAATAAAATTCATTGCGGGTGAATTTTAAGGAAATAGTGGTAATTTTTGTTATAGTTGTAATGTGAACATTGATGCTAGCCCATGAAAATGGTATAAAATATCTTTGCAGTTTTAGAGGGTTGTAACATAGAAATTTATTTATTGCAACAATCTCTTTTATGTTTTTTTTTCTTTGAGTTTGTTCAGATTTGTGGTATTTTTTTGTATTTTTTCATTCCTTTTGGACAGGAAGAATGGAAGCCATGGCAAAGTTTCTAGCTACCAAGAATTTTTGTTAAACCATTGTAATTTGTAAGTAGAAGAAGGTAACCTTTGAATTTTTATAGTTTTTGTGATTGTGCTTTATATCTGAGTATTGTTTGTTGTTGAAATTAATATGTTTTATCAAGAACTTAAAATATTACAAGAAAAAAAAAAGATGTATACGTATTAGTATGATTTAAAAAATATTGTGCTGTTTGATTTACAAAATCATCCCCATTTGGTGGGACAATTCTAAAGTAAGTGAGTATAAATATATTTTACTCAGACATTTTTTTATACAATATGGCTTTGGAAGATGACTTTGACAGGTGAGCAGCTGAGTATATTTGTAGATTAGTGGAAAACAATGTCATCTTCTAATGAGTCAATTTTTTCTGCCTCACCCAATTATTAATGTTACTTAATTTTGTAAGCTTTTCATCACCATCTTATGCTTAACTTGTGTTGGATATTATGCATCATTATTATTTTGCCTAAAGCTGACATAGTTAGTTATTTCTTATAGATGCGACATTGATTCTAATAGAAGTTAAATTTAAAAATTGTTAACTTGATGTCATTGGTTAGGTACATTGTTTGCTGAATTTTATTGTTGTTTATGTCATTGGTGTAAGAAAATATCAAAAAATTTTAGTCAAGGAGAGTAAGTGAGTCAATAAGTGCATATGAGTCAACGAAGTAGGTGATGCACTTATTTTACTTGTGGCTTACTCCACTTTCTCTTTCACTTTCTTTTTCACTCTTCTCTATACCAAAAATAGTTATCAATAATTACTAAGTTATTGGCAACTTTAATAAACAAGCATAAGAAAATGAAGTTAGATTTAGACAAGATACATAAAAATCAACTGTCAATATATAGATGTCAAATCAGTAATTTTCTACTTCTATACATTCAAAACTATAGATTCAGGTCAAAGCTTAAAATACCATGTTTTAAATAGTGACTAAATCGACAACTATGACATGAACTAAAAAGAAAAAAGGGAAAAAGATTACACTTTATGTAAAACGTGTAATACAAGTTTTGTTCTTTTATGTTTATGTTGTTGTTGATGTCGTCATCTCTTGCTTCATTTCATTTAGTGTGAGAATCATTTTATAGAAAGATTTTCAAGTGTACCGTTATACCGGTGTATTAGTGATTTTTAATCGTTGATCTTAATTATATATATTATATATTTTTTTATAATTAAGATTAACGGTTAAAAATCACTAATACACCGGTATGACGGCACACTTAAAAATTTTCCCATTTTATATAGCAGAAGAATATACACTCTGCATTTTTCACTTATACTTTTTTATTATGGTTCTATGCTCATGTTTATTTATGAATTTTTTTACTTTTACACACTCTGGTATTTCTATCCCTATTTGATGAATATTTAAATTTGCATGATAACAGTAATAAATCTGCTCTTATTTGTATGGTTCTATACTCAAATTAATGATTATAGTCATTCAGATTAGTTGTTCATATGGCTTATCTTATAGTGTTCATTCTTATTTTCATAATTGATTTAGAATATAGAGTCTTATGTCTTTAATATAATTAAAATTTATCTTTGTTAATCTAATAGTGATAAATATCATTGCTATTATAATATAGTTTTAAATTTTAATATTGAGATTACATGATTAAGAAAAGGTGGCAGTAAAAGACATCATCGTGAAATTGGTGAATGGTGATGATAGCAATGGTAGAAGAACCATTGTGATATTGATAGTGATGGAGCTATGATAGGTTATATGTTCCTATTAAATTAGAAAAATTTCCTTCTACTTTTGATCTTTTTAATCAATATATCAAGCTGAAAACTAAGAATATTGGGTCTCAATGTATCAAGTGTAATTTTTTTGAATTATTGAATGTGCACATTATGTTCATCCATTTTTACCTTTCTTTTGAAGAGTGTTGTTCGTTTGTGTAAACTTACTCAGTAAAGATGCAAAATCACTAGAATCACAAGTTCACGTCCAAAGAAGCAGTTTAAGCCAAAACCTAACTGGAAACAAAATCATAATCCGTTTTGAGGATTAGGAAATAGGAACCCTAGGTTTTGTTGCAATGCAGCGGTGATTACAGCATTTTTAGTTAGAAAGAAAAATCTGTTTTTTAAGAGATGACCCAAGATATAAATATGTGAAACACAAGAATAGGAAGATTTTGTTCAATAAGTATATATCTGAATTAAAAGCTGTTGAACATGCTGCAAAAAGAGAGAACAAAACCAAAAGGGAGGACCGGCCGGTATAGATGTGTTTTTCTAGTACTTTTGTGATATATCTCCGAGATGACTTTTTTTTTTTAATAATGTAGTTGATTCTCTACATTTATTATTTGTGTTGATTTATTGATTTAGTTGTATCCTAGCGTTCACTCAGCAGTTTATTTTGAATAGCTTTTTTGACATGTTAATTATATTCAAAATATTTACAAGATACGTTGAGGGAGAGAGAACGGGAGCTTCGGACAAGGAAGGAAAGAGAGGAGTTGGAAATGGAAATGGTGCAAGTGAAAATTTGAAGAAAGGAGGCAATCACTTCTTTTCAAGTTTTACTTGTGGAGACAATCAAAAACTCTTTGGTATAATTTTCATTCTATATGTAGTACCATTAATCTTATTACTATCTTTAGAATGAGTTTGGTATGTGATTAAATGAAGAGAAAAATTATCTAGATTTATGTGCACAAAGATCTTGAATCCATACATAGCTCACCCCTAGAGGATGTACGGACTCTTCTCTAACACTTGATGGTTGAAATTCGAAAGGTTCTATACTTTTATTGTTTGCGGGTAGTTTCAATTATTTTATGGGAGGATGTCTCCTAACAACAATAATAACATGATATTTAGGGAGAAAAATATAAAATTTGAGGAGCTGATATGAAAAATAAAATAGTGGAGCCAAATATGGAAAAAGGAGAGACAAACACAAAATAAAGATGCAATGGCTTGAGGATGGATACTTAGTAAAAAAGAGAGTAGAGAGAAATTCGAATGATCTAAGGGAAGAGATGGAGAACATGCATCGCTTTTTCTTTTCTTGCAGGTTAGCGTGGAATTTATGGACTGCATTATTGGAGTTTAGAGACAAATTTAAATATGACCAGGAACAACTAAACAATACTTTGAAATTTGGCCAGTGGCGGGTATAGCAAAGAGAGAAAAAGGTATGAGAGTCTCTATTTTTGTAACAATATGGACTATATCAAGAACAAGAAATAGCATTATTTTTCAAAATAAGATTTTAAACTTTGATGAGATGAAGAATGAGGTGTTATATTGGCGAGATGCATGAAAAAAGGAAAGAGAAATCCAAGCAAATGGAGTGGAAGAGATAGGTAGAATCTTATAATATAGCTGATTTGTTATTGATTTTATTGTTACTTATGTTGTTATTTTTGTTTGTTTTGATTTGGATAGTTTTGTTTTAAAAAGTGGTTAGAGATTATACTGTGATGCAGAACATGGAATATGTATGCTGTTTAAGAATTTGATGATTTTAATTAATTATATAAAAAAAAGTCATCCCAAAAAGAAAAACATATAGATACTAAGAATTGAAATACATTAGAATTCATTAAATTTGTCCTGAAAGCTGGGAGATCCCCTGAGAGAAAATAATTTTTGAAAGATTAAATTATTGGGTATACTAATTAAAACAAAGCTTTCATATTTTATGTGAATTTTAATAAGTGGAATGTTTCCAATCTGTTTTCAAGTCAAATCATTGGATATACTAATTAAAACAAAGCTTTTATATTTTGCTTTTTTATATAAAAATCTTAATATATTTGTTGTTTGTATGGTTTGAGATTTTGAATTCTTTTAATGTGTATTAATTATGTTGTGTAACTATATTAATGTTATTAATTTTTTTTAAAAAATACAAAATTTTATTAGTAGTTCAAGAATTCATACTACATGTATAAAAGATTCAGAGTTTTATGTAATCAATATAAAATTGTGTAATCAATAAAAAATATTATATTATTTATATTTATAATCTTGTTTAAGTCCGTTGCATGGATGTTAGTTTCATTATATTGAATACATAATTTTTTTTCATGTTATACAGGATGTTATTTATAAGAATATCAAGTGATCATATAGTTTAAGCCTGTTGCACAACATATTAGTCTATTGACAATTAGACGGGAGTTACAATTTACTTTTAGAAAATATTTGAATAGTATTTTAGATGAGCATATGGATAAATGTAGTGCTTAATATCTAACTTTTATTGATCGTATCATGTTTAAAAAAAAGTTTAAAATATATGAAAGACAATAATTATAATTTAATTTAATAAAAAACAACTTACAATGTATAATAGTTAAAGATAATATGTAAACAATTATGTATATTTTTAGAAACAGTCAAATTATTGTGTAAAGATATTAAGAAATTTATTTTCCCGTTTCAAAACTTTTATATTTTTTTTTTCAATCTCTTTAAATACTTTGAAATAGTAAAAATGATTAAAGTTATTTTAAAAAATACAATAGTTTAAGTAAGTTTAATTATATTGTTGTTTTTATTATGTGAAAAATATTTTACTCAAATATAATAGTATATATGCAAAAGATGAATTTTTTCTCTCCTTGAATTGTAAAGATTAAATATCTCCAATTTGATTTAACTAATTTTTATAAAAAAAAAATGAATTAAAACAATGCTTATTTGCACATTAATTAGATTTATTACATACTAAGTATAAATTGATTACAATAATACTATAATTATTCTTTAAATTAAAAAAAAGATCTATTTTAAAGTTGTGTAAGTGTACGAGTTTACTACTAGTACAAAATAAAAAATGTCCATAGGAGTACATTTTTACTTCTATTTCTATTTTTAATAGAATATTAATAAAGACTATCAAATATTAAAGACTCAATAATTTTATCTTTCTAAAAAAAAAGTGACACTTTTTTTTAATTAATAATAAAGAGATTTAAATTTGTGGCTTTTTAAATAAGTATGGAAATAATATGCCGTTTGAGTTGTAACTCATCGGCAACAAGTTGTTTTACCTCATTGGTTTCTTTTATATTGAAAAAACTGAATTTTAAAGTTATTAGTAGCTATTATTAATTTATTATTCAAATTTTTGAGCGAAGAAAGAAAGAGAGAAAGAGGTTTGTTTAACAGTGCAGCTATCAACAAAAGTTAGTATTGCTTTGGGTGTAGCCTAAAAATGAGGATAGAAGGGACTTAATCAATGCAAAAGTAGCGCTCTTTAAATTCAAGCACGCACACAGCACATGTACCAGAGATTCATGCTTGTAAAGTTAATTGTTAATTAACCACATGATACATGTACACGCATGTAAAATTTTAAGTCATTTAGGATACTTAGGGGAGATTAATCCACTATCCTTTTAATTTATCATTACTGATATTTTTTTTACTTCTTTGTATTAAACTATTAATGTATCGGAATACAATATCTTTATATATTGTTGATATTTAATAATATAAAATATTACTAAAAGAGGCCATAATAATATTTATTTTTTTTAAAGTACAATAAATAGTTACACAGAGGAAAAAAAATAAGTTGATGAATATATTGTATCATACCTAAGTCTATATTTTGTTTTCTTTAAGTAGTATAACATTTTCTAATTGCATTTTCACTTTTTCTTAGATTTGCAAATTGATTGTGATATTTTATTAAGTATTTGATAATTTTGTAGTGTGTGTAAGATACTAAGATCATTATATAAATGGGTTTACGAAAGCAATTTATAAAATTTGTCCTTATAAGAAAAATATTGTAATAATTTTTGTAAAATAAATGAAGTTAGATTTTTAAGATCACACTTCATAGAAACTCAACTCAACATTCATACTATGCTTTACTTCAAAGTTTAAATATTCATTTTTAAAAAATTAGAATAAATTCAAATATTTATAACAATTCTTCTTAATGTCATTAAATATTAATTGACTTCACAACTTATATATAATTTAATTTTTAAAATTAAAGAATAATCTAAAAAAAGATATAATATATAAGTTATTTGATTTATAACATACAATATATCAAAATAAAATAATATTTTAATAAAAATAGTTAATGACAAAGAAATAATAGGATATTTTTTCTTACAAAATAATTTAATAGTAATATTAAATGTATTAATTAAATATAATACTAATGGAAGTTATTGATCAAATTCATTATTAATATTAATTAGAAGGTAATATTAGTAGAAACTTTTGAATAAATACAGACAAATTAAAAAAAAATTCAAAATTTCAACTTTAATTTGCTAAAGTATAAAAGTTGAATGAGTATGAATAAGGACAACTTTAATTTATCCTCCATAGTTAGAATAAATGGTCAAATTAGTTCCTGAAAAACTACTTATTTTTTAAATTAGTCTTTAAAAATTTTGTTTAATTAAATTCATTTTTTAAAAATTTTAAATTAGTTATGTTAGTCATTCTGTCATTTTGTTTATTAATAGTATCAAAATTTGTTAATGTAACACATTAAGTGACAGTGTAACACCCTAATACATACTTAGAAGTCTTAATTGACTATTAATATTATTAGTTTATAAAATTAGATAAAATCAACTCTAAACTTAGGGATTTCAATGCCTTAAGTTTTCTTTATAATTAGATTTTGATTTGATCTAATTTCATAAATTTATTATGTTAATAGTCAATTAAGACTCCTAAATATATATTGGAGTGTCACTTAATATGCCACATTAAGTTATCTTGACATCATCAATAAACAAAATGATAGAAAAACAAACATAACTAATTTAAAATACAAATTAAAAAAAAAATTTAAAAAGCAAATAATCTTTTAAAAACTACTCTAACCATTTACTCTCGTTAACATTGTCAATAAGCATCAACCTATGATAGACTTTCACCTTTTTCGGCCTTTTACCTTCTTCTACCACTAAGACACATTTATATATAGACTTCTTTTAAGTATTAGTTATATCAGAAAATAAAATTTACACAGATACCTCTATTAATGTTATTTTTTTATCAAATTAAATATTAATATTATAAAAGAAATTAACTACTAATTATGCATGTATATTAAGTAAATTAACTCTTTCAAGTTTTAATAAATACATATAGATCTTTTTATAAGCAAACCATACATAAATATAACAAAATGGATTAATTATCCATAAACTAGTAAATTTTACAACAAAGCTCGACGATTCATCAACTAATTTCCTAATTTTGTTTTGGTCTGAACCTGGAACAAATTTCGTAATTTGAAAAGTTTTTTTTAATCTGATGGATTAGATAATTTCTAATACTAGGTACCACATAATACTAAATAATTCATATTTAATACTTGGTATATTTTATAAGATTTGAGAAGTTCGAACTTAGGACCTTAGTAACGGGCTTGGGTTATATTTTATTGGGCTTAGTGGCTAAAAACTAAAGGTGAAACAATCACTAGGGTTTCGGAGTGCAGCAAGATCTTCAAAATTTGTTTCTCGTCTTTGTTGCTTCTCTACTCAACTCCTCACCATGAGCAGATCAGGGCAGCCACCGGATTTGAAGAAGTAAGCATTATTAATCATATTCACTTCATTTCATCTTTCAATTTCTTAATTTTCTTCAGAATCTGATGCAATGAGCAATTTTAACCTAAATTTATTTTTCTTTCTTTCTCCCTCTTTGCGATGCTGCAGGTACATGGACAAGAAGCTTCAGAGTAAGTTGGATTCTCTCTTCTTCTTAATTTTCTGAAGTTTGATTTTTTTTACCCCTTAATAATGTTGTATATTTGAACTGTGCATACATCATATGAGATAGACATTTGAATTTTGAACCTTGTAGTTTTTAGGGTTTTTTTTTGTTTATGTTTGAAAACAAGTGTTAGCTGTTGTAGGAGAGAAGCAATAATACTGAAAATTAATAGTTTATTATTATCTGCTTGCAGTTAAGCTTAATGCAAACAGGATGATTGTTGGTACCCTCAGGGGTTTTGATCAGTTTATGAACTTAGTTGTTGACAACACTGTTGAAGTCAATGGCAATGAAAAGAATGAAATAGGGATGGTGGTGAGTTCTGTCTTCCATTTCATTTTCTATCTTAATTTAATTTGCCAACCAGGAACATGAACATTTTTAGAGGGAATAGAGTACAAGTTAACCCAGATTTTGTTTTTAAAATTGATGATGCAGGTAATTAGAGGAAACAGTGTGGTTACTGTTGAAGCACTTGAACCTGTCAACAGGGGCTGACTTCTGTTTTATTGTAATATTTCTCAGTAGATTGCAATGTTTGAATTGGTGTGTATTTTGAACATTGTAGATGGTTTAGTTCTGAGAGTAACATGGAATTGTGGATCTTAAGGTCATTTGGCCATTACTTTGGGGTTCATTTCCTTTCTTCCTGTTCCATTTGTTAGTGTAGCTTACTGTGTATACCACTATGGTTTTTTAATGGGATGGCACTGACCTTGCCAAATTGAAATTATGTCGATAGAATTATAATCTTTTCTCCCGTTATGTATTGTTATGATTTAATAATACTTTGATGGTTCTGTCTGTGCTCAAAACTTGCTTTTGGGAAAGATTACGTGTTACAGAAAATAAAGCAGTGTAGAAAGAGAATTAGCTGTAGGGGGCAAATGATGAAACCTCAGGAAGTGAGGGACCATGCTTACCGAGCTCTGAACACGGGGATTATTATGTACTTGAGTCATGTATTTGTTTTGTTTCATTCCGTATGTTTGAGAGGTTTTTGGTGCTGCTGAACTAATAAGCCAATTTTTTGGTAATCTGGTTTTGTCTATCTAGGGCACCCCCACTTGGCTTATGTTCTCTTGCTACTTGTCCATAAATGATAGAACTGATATTCTGAGTCATAAGATGAGATGTGTTGTATTCAAACCTCAATGACCTTGTAAAAAGGGATGGGATTAAAAAAAAAAAAACAAACAGATTTAATCATGAATGGAATGAAGTTTAAGGAAAAGAGTAGCAGGTCTAGAATAAGAGTGTGATTTGATGTGAAGAAGAAATAAAATTGAGATATCAGTATATTAAGATATATAGCACTTGTTTTTGTTGGCCAAGAGACTTTGTTGGCCGAGCCTCTAATTGCTTTTGAAAGAACTTTGATTGCATCCAAGACCTCCTCATGACTTGATATGACTATGGGATCCACTTGGTTTTGTGGTTAATATACAAGTATGATACACTGCTATTCCATAATGGTGTGATATGAAATAAGACAGTAATTCACAGTTTCACACATGAGAAGTAAGTGCTATTAGGTAGATGGTTATCATGGGATACTTTTTCTGTTCATTTAGCAATGAGTTAATGGTCAAATTAGTTTTTAAAAGATTAGAGATTCTTCAAATTCATCTCTAAAATATTTTTTCAATCAAATTGATTTTTCAAAGATTATGAATTAATCATATTTATCCTTCGGTGACTTTAAATTTTGTCACCAATTGATGATATGAATCGTTACTTGACAACATATATAATACTGACATGTCTAATTGGATATTGACTAGATATATTCATAAAAATTTATTTAGTCTTTTTTTTCAATTACATAAACTATATTTGCAATGACCTAACAACTAAATTGATAGGTTTTCAGAAACAGATTTGTTCAACGTTTAATTGGACATTAGGTATTATATATGTTATCAGTTAATATTTTACGTCATTAATTCTTGACAAAAATTATTAATGAAGTCACTGAAAGACAAATATAATTATTTCGTAAATTTTAAAAGATCAATTTAATTGAAAAATATTTTTTAAAGACAAATCTAAAAAAATCCCATATTTCAAGAATTAATTTCACTATTAACCTTTTAATCAATAGGAGCTCATGTATTCTCTTTTCTATTTAGAATAAATTTTTTTCTCAATAGGCTTTTTTTTTGTCATAATCTCAATAGGCTTTTTCTTTAGAGGTTTTTTTTTAATGATATTCTTTAGAGGTATTGATGAGACGTTTTTTTTTGGACAAGAGATGAGATATTTGAATATTGATGATATTTTTTTTTTCTTATTAGCTTACCCAATTTGACTTTAAGCCGATCATTATTTTATTAAAAAATATCTCATATCAATATATACTTCTAAACATAATAATAATCAATATCAAATTTAGGAACTACATAATCAGCAAATGGAATAAAAGTAATAATAATATTCAGATGCAATATTGACAACTTGATAGTTATTTTCGTTAATTTAAAAATATAAACAAATGAGATAAGCACTTTGGATTTTGGATCCGATACTAGGTGATTGTCTCCTCAAGCTTATGTAAACGAGAGAGGAGATATTATAATCATATTAGCTCTTTTATAACATTCAGTATAAGAAATGCAACCTCACGGGAAAATCTCACGAGCTTGTCATGTTTTAATTTTTTAAACTACCCGCAAGGTCATATGAGATTTTTAGCATCTGAGGATCCATGTCCATGAATGTACTCAAAGCTTATAAACCAAGTCAATTACTACAATGCTTCATAATATCTAAATTAAAATGAAAACGAGAGAAAATTGACATGTAAATATTGGAATCCTAGGCAAAAATAGAAGTTTATCCAAAAAAAGATAAAAGAGAAACATTTTTTTCTTAATTATTCAGACTACTATAGCCTCCTACAAACCTTGGCCAATCCAGGTGATTCCAAGAGTATGTTACATTTATCGGAAATAACAAAGCAAGCCTCGTCCTTCTCTATTTAAATTTCATCCAAAACACACTAGGATGAACAAGAGATTTCTCATCAACTCAAATTAAGACCGCCACCTGAATACTCCACTTCCTGTAGATAAGCAAAAGCAAGGTTATAATAGGCACACAGAACAAAGAATACTGAATACATAGAATAACATCACAACGATGAACATGGCGCAACTAAATCACCAGGTCCTTAAATCCCAAAAGATTGGAATCAGGAGTATCATTCATCAATAGATCTATTTTCAACATCAATAATCACATTTTAAATTGAAAAAATATCAATATCCAGTTTTACAAAGTGAACTTAAAAGAGCATGTAGAACCTAATGGCATTGTGATTCGCAACAACCCTTTCATCATAGAATCTGATTCGTTTCATCTTTTGTTTTTTTAAATCCAATCTACAGTTTTTGTATAATGATGATGCTAATATCGACACCACAGAAAGACTTCCAAGCATAACTTAGTTAATCCTGGTAACAGTTTCAGCCTATAAAAGGAAAACTGACTTAATTTGTAGAATCAAGAAGCATGTGAGAAGAGAAGAGAAGAGAAGAATGAAGGAACCAGCAAATTTATAATTTAGCAAAATCCATTACCAGCACGCTAACAAACACAATAGAATGGGTCCAAGGAAATGAATCAGTTTCTATAATTAAACCTTGAACAGAGAAAGATAACATGCCTATCTTTTTAGGCTATCGTTTTAAGATGGCTCAACACATAACCCAGACCAAATATAAGATGCAGTTACATTATTGAAGATATGAATCCAACCTGAGCAGGAGGTAAGGATGAGACCCAGTCTGATGTGTGCGTAGGAAGAAGCCCCAATGCATTGAGCTGCAGTATGAAACATTCACATATGAATTGTAAACTTCTAAAGTATAAATTACAAGATCTTTTAAAGTACAAACCTTCCAAACACCTAGTGCCAAGCCACCCAAATTAAGGGCTATGAATAACAACTTAGGTCCAAGAAGCTCCACTCTACTGTCTTTGTAAGGCTCAAAAACTGCACAAAATAGAACGAAATATTAACAATTCTAACAAAAATAAGTTTACAGTAGATGGAAACAAAAACATAATACAAATCAATCTCACTAATCTGAAAATAGAAAATATTATGGAAATGTAATGAGAAGAAAAAAAAATTAAGAGAATTATCATCAATTCGAGAAGAAAATGGCTTCTAATAAGGGCTTTTACATTAGACCATGACTGGTTAAGTTTGAGGAAAGACCAGATAAGAGAAGACTAAATCAATCACGAAGGCAACAACAAAATATCAAATCACCAGAGAAAGGGAACAGGATCTATAGGGTCAAATATTCAGCAAATGCATTTCCAACTACAACTCAGTCTACTAGTTTCAGATATAAATTACTATGGACTATGGTTGGTTAAATTTATTCCTTGCAAACATTTCCATCATCAAATGATATGATGAAAAGATAATCCTTTAAGCGAAAACAATATGCATATTTACTGCTAATAATTAGCAACATGCATAAGAATTAGGAAAGTGAAACAAAAGGATACAGCACACAAACGGAACAATGCATTATAAAAATGATACTGATATACCCTATCATTACTGGTGAAA
The DNA here is from genome assembly GCF_003086295.3 of Arachis hypogaea. Taxonomy (NCBI): domain Eukaryota; kingdom Viridiplantae; phylum Streptophyta; class Magnoliopsida; order Fabales; family Fabaceae; genus Arachis; species Arachis hypogaea. Next base: position 146,223,775 of record NC_092051.1, on the reverse strand, counting down.
ATTATCAATCCACATAAGAGAAGGAGGGGAATAATACACATAATGGAATTCTAATACAATGCTCTAATCAGAGTCAGTAGTTACAATAGTTCTCTGTTATTGTAGTTAGATAGGCATCACGTACAACCATGGTTTTAAATTGCAGTTGACAACCACAATTGCAGGTGCAACATTGCATGTTGGCATCACAGTGCAAATGCAACCAGAGTCACAGCTAAAAGCATGCACTAAACCAACACATGCTTTACATCATACAGGGTTCAATTCAAGGATCTGAATCTTACTCTTGCCAACGCTTTGCAAGGCACTGATAGGCTGCCAAAGAGCTGAGAAGGTGATACCAATGCTGAACAGGTGCACTGTACTTCCAGCCATCCACATCATAAACCCCATCATTAGCAAGTTCTTGAAAGGGGCTTGTGCTACTTCCCAAGCTTTCTGTCATGTTCCCCAAAATGTAAAACTTTTTTTTTTTAAAAGGATCTATAACTTCCACGGCCTATCAAATTCTTAAACAGTAATTCAATTGTAAACTACTTCCACAATTAGAATATGCAATACTATTTCAAATTGAATGTTGATCCAGATCCAATAACATAGTATAAGCAATAGTTAAAGTAAATAAGTTCCTAGCAACCAAATTATTACCCTAAATTGAAAATTAAAATGCTAAAATGAGGCGAACCTGTGCTTTCCAGTTTGATTCCGCATCCTTCTTCTGGCGACTGAGGGTTGAATCGTCCTACGAAATTAAATTTTTTTTTTCTCAGAAAATTGCGTTCTTAATTTTTAAAATTAATGTCAACAGAAAGAAAGAGTACCTGATCGATGGAAGCACGAGAGAAACCGGGAGGATCAGGAACGTCGCGAGAGGAAGGAGAGGTTGAATTGTCGGAGAAGTCAACGGCCCATCTTCGAGCGTTGGATCCCATGACTCCCTTTCCTTTATCCATTCGACGATTCACTGATTCAGTGGTTTTAGTAAAGAAGAGAACGGAGGACCTTTCTCGATGATTGATTAGGGCTTTCAACCCAAACTTCAATCTTCAATTACTGAAGGCTACTCCTTATTACTAACTACTAATTCTTGTTATTATTAAATATTTACTTTTTTTATTTTACAAAATAAACTCTCATTCACAAAGTTAGGGGTAAATTGTCTTTTGAAATATTTGACAGAAACTAAGCTAGGGGTTTCTATCTTAATTATGAGAAGATTAAAAAAGATTATTAATCTTAGTTTTGTTAGGATAAAAACAAATTGAATGCGCATTTATGAGTTTGGGCGGCTGACCTTTCTTATATTGAAGGATAATTTTTTAAAATAAAATAAAATTAATGAAATGTTTTTATACGCCTATAAATAGGCATGATCTGATACACAAGTGAGATAACACAGCAATAAAAATATTCTCTTTCTTTCTCTTATTATAAACAAATGCAATTCTCTCTCTTTTTACTTTTAATACTTCTTTCTATTTTTATATATATATTTATGCAATTCTCTCTTTTTTTACTTTTTATACTCCTTTCTATCTTTAGATATATATACACATTACAGTATATAATATTATTATATATATACAAATTATTATTAAGCTAATTATTTTAATGCTAGAGTCTTATATTTATACATCTTTATTTTATATTTAATATATCTTTTATTTATTTTACAACATGTTATCAGCACGAGACTCTAATCAAATTTTTAGGAAGAATCAGGTAACAAATTTTCATTATGTCGAAACTCTCTCATCTAGAATTCAATGCTCTTGATATATCTGGAAACAATTATTTATCATGGATACTAGATGCTGAAATCCATCTTGATTCAATGGATCTTGGAGATACCATTAAGGTTGAAAATAATGCATTCCAGAAGGATAAAGCTAAAGCCATGATTTTTCTTCGTCGTCATCTTGACGAAGGATTGGAAAATGAATATCTTACTTTAAAAGATCCTGCAGATCTTTGGAAAGACCTTGAAGAAATGTATAATCATCAGAAAACGGTGATACTTCTTCAAGCTCGATATGAATGGACGCATTTGCGTCTACAAGATTTTAAATCCATAAATGAATATAATTCTGCAATGTTTCAAATCACCTCACGAATGAAATTATGTGGGGAAAAGATCACTGATCATGATATGTTGGAGAAAACTTTCTCAACCTTCCATGCCTCGAATGTGCTCATGCAGTAGCAGTATCGAGAAAAAGGGTTTAAAAAATATTCTGAGTTAATTTCTTGCCTAACGCAACAATGAGTTACTTTTAAAAAATCATGAAGCGCGTCCAGCTGGCGCCGCCCCATTTCCTGAAGTAAATGCGGCAAATTATTATCTCAGAAGAGGTAAATGGCAAGGTTTTAATAGCAAGAAAAATTATGGAAAGAAAAAGAATTATATTCAAAAGAGAGGATCTCACCAGAAGTGGGATAAAGAAAGAAATATCGGGCAGAATAAATCAACAGAGGATAAGTGTTTCCGTTGTGGTGGAAAGGGCCATTGATCACGTACCTGCCGTACCCCAAGGCACCTAGTCGATCTTTACCAGGCATCTTTGAAAAAGGACGACAAGGGAAAAGAGTCAAATTTTGTTTCAAATGATGCTAAAAATTCCACCACTCATTATGATGTATCTGATTTCTTTGAGGATTCTGAAGAGAATATTGGCCATTTGATCAATGATGGAATAGTTTAATATGTGAGATTGTTAAGTATCCATGTAAATAAATAATGTAAAGAACTTATTGTTAAGTTTTATTTTCTATGTATTTGAGTTTCAAACATGATGTATATAAATAATGAAATGTCAATGTTTATGAATTTTGAAATCATTAAATGTGTCATGCTTCAAAAATAAAATTTTAGCATATGACATTATTTTTATGTACAGTGTTTCTTAGAAAAATAATTCCGATCAAGTATTCAATTTAACTGTGCATACTACTCATTTTATTATTATTTATCTTTGAAGAGAATGACAAGGATATATAATGAAGATGTATGCCTTGCGGATAGTGCAAGTTCGCACACCATTCTCGAAAGTGATATATATTTTACCCATCTTGTGCCAAAAGAAGAATGTGTTAATACTATTATTGGCTCAGACAATGTGATTGAAGGCTACGGAAGAGCTATAATTTTGTTTCCTGGAGGAACAAAATTCATAATAAATAATGCACTGTTGTCTACCAAGTCTCGAAGAAACTTGTTGAGCTTTAAAGATATTCGCCGAAATGGATATCATATTGAGACTATGAATGAGGGAAGTCATGAGTATTTATGTATCATAACTCATGATTTAAATAAGAAAGTTATATTAGAAAAATTACCCTCACTTTCATCTGGGTTATATTATACTAAGATTAGTGCAATTGAATCACATGCCACTGTAAACCAGAAGTTTACTAGCCCAAATGAATTCATAACTTGGCACGACCGATTGGGTCATCCGGGAACAACCATGATGAGGAGAATTATTGAAAACTCATGTACATTCACTAAAGAACCAGAAGATTCTTAAATCTAGTGAATTTTGTTGTGCTGCATGTTCTCAAGGAAAGTTAATTTTAAAGCCATTACCAGTAAAGATTAGATTTGAGTTCCCTGAATTCTTAGAAAGGATTCAAGGTGATATATGTGGATCTATTCATCCACCATGTGGATCTTTTAGATATTTTATGGTCCTAATAGACGCATCTTCAAGATGGTCACATGTGTGCTTATTATCTTCTCGCAACCTGGCGTTTGCGAGATTACTGGCTCAAATTATTCGATTAAAAGCACAATTTCCAGAAAATCCAATCAAAGAAATTCGTCTTGATAATACTGGTGAATTTACTTCCCAAACTTTTGATGCTTATTGTATGGCTAATGAAATAAGTGTTGAACATCCAGTAGCTTATGTTCACATCCAAAATGGGTTAGCAGAATCACTTATTAAACGCCTCCAATTGATTGCTAGGCCCTTACTTATGAGAACAAATCTCCCAACCTCGGTTTGGAGGCATGCTGTTTTACATGCCGCATCACTTATCCGTTTGAGGCCAACGAGTTATCAGCAGTTCTCTCCTATGCAATTAGCTTTTGGCCAGCAGCCAAATATTTCCCATTTAAGAATATTTGGGTGTGCGATATATGTTCCCATTGCACCACCTAATCGCACCAAAATGGGACCCCAAAGAAAATTGGGGATATATGTTGGATATGATTCTCCCTCTATAGTGAGGTATCTTGAGATACAAACTGGAGATATATTTAAAGCCCGGTTTGCGGATTGTCATTTTGATGAATCAAAATTTCCAACATTAGGTGGAGAGAATAAGCTTCCTAAAAAGGAGCTTAACTGGAATGCATCATCGTTGATGCATTTAGATCCTCGATCAGGGCAATGTGAACTGGAAGTTCAAAAGATTATACATTTGCAAAGAATAGCAAATGATTTGCCTGATGCATTTTTCGATACAAAGAGGATAACTAAATCTTATATACCAGCAGAAAATGCCCCAATTCGAATTGATGTCCCAGTAGAACAAGTAGCCACTGAAGCAAATTCACGCCAAAAGCGTGACAGGCCTGTCGGTTCCAAAGACAAAAATCCTCGAAAGAGAAAAGAGGTAAATAATATTCCTGTTAAAAAAGACATAGTAGAGACACCTGCAGTTGTCTAAAATTTTGATATAGTGTTAACGCCAGAAGACGTTCAGGTACCTGAAAATTGCGAAAATGACGAGATCTCGATAAATTATGTCTTTACAGGAGAGAAATGGGACCGAAATAAGACAATTGTCAATGAAATATTTGCATATAATGTGGCATTAAATATCATGCATGAAAGTAAGGATCTTGAGGCAAGATCAGTCGAAGAATGTCGACAAAGGAATGATTGGCCAAAATGGAAAGAAGTCATGAAGGCCGAGTTAGACTCACTTGCTAAACGTGAAGTCTTTGGACCTGTAGTCCGTACACCAGAAGATGTAAAACCTGTTGGATATAGGTGGGTATTTGTGAGAAAACGAAATGAGAAAAATGAAGTTGTGCGCTATAAAGCCCGACTTGTGGCACAAGGTTTTTCATAAAGGCCCTGTATAGATTATGAAGAAACGTATTCCCCTGTAGTGGATGCGATAACATTGCGTTATTTGGTCAGTTTATCTGCATATCATAAACTGCATATGCATTTAATGGATGTGGTAACAGCCTATTTATATGGCTCATTAGATCGAGATATCTATATGAAAGTCCCTGAAAGACTAAAGATATCTAAACCATCCAATGAATATTCACAAGGGTTATACTCAGTCAAATTGCAAAGATCTTTATATGGTCTAAAGCAATCTGGACGAATGTGGTATAATCGTCTTACTGAGTATCTGGCCAAAAATGAATTCAAGAATGATGATATCTGCCCTTGTGTTTTCATAAAAAAAATCTGCATCTGGATTCATTATAATTGTTGTGTACGTTGATGATTTAAATATCATTGGAACTCCTGAAGAGATTCCAACAATTATAAAAACTCTAAAAGAAGAGTTTGAGATGAAGGATCTTGGAAGAACTAAATTTTGTCTCGACCTGCAGATCGAGCATATAAAAAATGGGATCTTTATTCATCAAACAACATACACAGAGAAAATCTTGAAGAGATTTTATATGGATAAGTCACATCCATTAAGTACCCCAATGATCGTAAGATCTTTGGATGTGAAAAAGGATCAATTCCGTCCTAAAGAAGAAAATGAAGATATCCTTGGTCCTGAAGTACCATATCTTAGTGCCATTGGAGCGCTAATGTATCTTGCTAATAATACAAGACCCGATATATCATTTGCTGTGAATTTACTAGCAAGGTATAGTTCCTCTCCAACCAGAAGACATTAGAGTGGAATCAAGCAAATTTTTTGATATCTTCATGGAACGGTTGATATGGGATTGTTTTATCTCTACGGATTCAAGTCACAACTAGTCGGCTATGCAGATGCCGGATACTTGTCTGATCTACACAAAGGGAGATCTCAAACAGGATACCTGTTCACATATGGTGGTACAGTTATATCATGGAGGTCCATGAAACAGACGATTGCAGTAACATTCTCTAATCATGCTGAAATACTAGCGATTCATGAAGTAAGTCGCGAGTGTTTTTGGCTTAGGAGTTTGATCCAATATATTCTGTCATCATGTGGACTGATTGATCATAAGATAGCTCCAACTGTCTTGTTTGAAGATAATACAACATGCATTGCCCAACTTAAGAGTTGATACATCAAAGGTGATAGAACGAAGCATATTTCTCCCAAATTCTTCTTCACTCATGATCTTCAAAATCAAGGGACAATTGATGTCCAACAGATCTGCTCAAGTGACAATCCGGCAGATTTATTCACAAAGTCACTTCCAAAATCCTCCTTTAAAAGATTGGTACATGAGATTGGGATGCGCCGTTTTCGAGATATTAAATGATGTCGACAAGAGGGAGAGACTGTACTCTTTTTTCCTTGGTCAGGTATTTTTTTTCCATTGGGTTTTTCTTGACAAGGTTTTTAATGAGACATTTCCCATCACAAAGGATATTGTACTCTTTTTCTTTCACTAAGATTTTTTTCCACTGGGTTTTTCTTTAGTAAGGTTTTAATGTGGCATAATCCTAAATGGGCATCCAAGGAGGAGTGTTAGGATAAAAACAAATTGAATGCCCATTTATGAGTTTGGGCGACTGACCTTTCCTATGTTGAAGGATAGTTTTTCAAAACAAAATGAAATTAATGAAATGCTTTCGTACGCCTATAAATAGGCATGATCTGATGCACAAGTGAGATAACACAACAATAAAAATATTCTCTTTCTTTCTCTTATTATAAACAAATGCAATTCTCTCTCTTTTTACTTTTAATACTTCTTTCTATCTTTATATATATATTTATGCAATTCTCTCTCTCTTTGCTTTTTATATTCCTTTCTATCTTATATATATATATATATATATACACATTACAACATATAATATTATTATATATATACAAATTATTATTGAGCTAATTATTTTAATGCTAGAATCTTATATTTATACATCTTTATTTTATATTTAATATATCTTTTATTTATTTTACAACAAATTTCTTATAAAAATTAAAAAAATTTGTTGAGAGAAAAGGAACAGTGCAAACAAAATTTATTTTGCTTTAGTTTTTATCGTTGTTTAAATATGTTTAGTTATTCCCTTGTTTGCATTATTCCTTTTGCTCTTGGCCTAGTAAATATTTTAATACAACAAATAATACAAGACAAGACAAAAATTAATCAAAATCTAAATAAATAAAAAAATTTATACATTAAAAAAAAAACAAAAAACAAGAGAGAGATACAATAAAAAAGGAAGACAAATGTTAGTTCTATTTATACATGGGTTAAAATATAGTCTAATTTAGGAATTTATTTAGCAACAAACAATTTTAGGGTTAAATATTTTTTTCGTCCCTAACGTCTTGGGTCAAAATTAAAATCATCCCTAACTTTTTTTTGTTATTAAAATCATCTTCAATATTTAAAAACGCTTTAAAATCATCATTTTTCAAAATTTTGGACTAAAATACCATTCATCACCATCATTCTTCTCTTCACATTCCTCACTCCACCACCTCTACTATATCCACTGCCACCATAACAAAGGAAGGGGCTGCCGTTGGGTTGCCGCTGCCACTGGGTTACCATTGACGTTACAAGATCATCGTTGGATCACCGCTGTTACCGCTGGTTCATTGAAGAAGAGAAAGAGAGAAAAGTGATGCGAAGAAAGGAGAGATTAGTTGCTGTTGTAGGGTCGCTGTTGCTGCTGCTGCTGGTTCATTAGAGAGAGAGAGAGAGAGAGAGAAGCGATGCGAAGGAGGCGCTATCGCCGCTGGTTCATCGGAGAAGAGAGAGAGAAGCGATGCGAAGAGAGGGAGGGATGGCTTGTTGCTACCACTGGGTCGCTGGTTCATCGGAGAAGAGAGAGAGAGAGAGAGAGAAGCGATGTGAAGGAGGTGCTGTCGCCGCTGGTTCATCGAAGAAGAAAGAGAGTGAAGCAATGCGAATGAGGGATGTGTTACAGGTTGCCACTGCTGTCGCTGCGTCGTTTTTCGCCGGCGAATCTTTTTTCTTCCTCTTCTTCTTCTCGCCGGCAATGTTAGTGGCAGTGGAGGTGATGGGGTGAGGAAGGTGAGGAGGAGGATGATGATGAAGAAGGGTATTTTGGTCCAAGAATTAGGGAAAGAATGATTTTAAAGCGTTTTTAAACGTGGAGGATGATATTAATAATGAAAAAAGGTCGGGAACGATTTTTATTTTAACTCAAGACGTTAGGGACGAAAAAAGTACTTAACCCCCAACTTTTAAGTTGTGAAGATTTTTACAACTCGTTTCAATAGTAACAATTCAATCCATGTAACTTTATCTATAAGGATCAGACAAACCAATATATAAGATTTCATCATTGATCTTCGATCTAACTTGAAAGAGTAAATCAAATTTTTTTTCACTATTTCAGTTATCACCATTGAAGTAATAACCACCTCAAATAAGGAGTAATTTCACATTCTATAAGGAATAATCATCCATAATTATCTGAAGTTATTTTTAAAAGATATCATATTTTATCTACAATTTTATAAATATTCTAACACAGGTATTTTTTTAATTTAATTTTATTCTAAACCTACTAAAATTTTGTTAGCTCAAGTATTAGAATCCTAGTAAATACTTTTCATTCTTTTTAGAGTGGTTACCCAATTTTATAACTTTGTTATATCATATTTATTTAATAAAAAATTGACATTCTTTTATGTTAATTGTGTAATTTCACGTTTTCGCTCACATGTCTCATTTTCTAATAATGGTATCAAAGCTCTAAATTGAATTATGGGCTAATTTGTTTAAAGATGTCTTTCATGGAGTTTAAGATTCAACAATTCATGGTCGCATCTGCTTTTAAATTTGTAAAGTTCATACCATGGTAATGCTTATACAATAAGGTGTTAAAGGAGTACTTGATGGCAAAGAAAAAATCTAGAACTGTTAAAGATATTTTACAAAAGGAGGGGCATTAAAGGCCATCAAGGAGATGAATGGAATGCGATTAAGGAGCAAAGAGATCTTTGTAGGTGAGGCTAAATACAAAAGGAGGATTGATGTCCGGAAAAAAATCACTACGCACGATGAAAATGTTAGGGAATCTCCTAATGAAAAACAAGAAAAAATTAAAGAAAAAGATATTAAGATGAACGAGAAAGAGAGAGTTATCTTAGAACACCATAAAAGTGAAGAACTAGAAATTCAAAGGGAACCATTGGAGTTGGGATGGGATGTGGTGGTAATGATGCCACAGAGGCTACGGGAAGCAGAGGATGACAAGGATAAAAAGGTATTTGCTATTGAGGATTTGGATGAGTGGCATGAGGATTTTTTGAAAATGCGAATGGATAATCTTTTGGTGTATCCGGCAGTTATGGTGAGTGCGGAATCTATGAGATCTCAAATAATCAAAGCAATCTCTGAAAGAACGGAGATTTAGAAATACAAGAATAAACGGAAAGAAGGGGTTAATCTGGTGTTGAATAAAAGTTCAGTTGGGGCTGAGTTGAAGCATATATAAGGCCCAATATGTTAGTGGGGTGTGGCGGTGAAGTGGCTGTGTGGTGCGACGAAGAGTATGTCATTGTGCGTTTTAAAAGGGCCTCCTTGCTGGCTGCTGCGAGCGACGGTGAAGAGAGGGGCATGGCTGATCATGGATTTCGTGAAGGGGTTGATGCCACGGTGAACAGCGTCGACGAGGCAGATCTGGGAGCAGTGTGGAAGTCAGCTGCTAGTGGCGGTGAACTTGACAGCGTGGAGGGCAGGGAGGAGCGTGAAGCCCCTTATGCACCCGACGAGCATAATCAAGTCGGAAAAGAGATTAGCGGAGGTGCGGAGAATTGTTCGAACAGCACAGTGGAGAAAAACATTTCACCAAGTGTAGTTAATGAGATCCACGCTAGTTTGGACGAGAGTGGTAAGCAGCATGTTGGCATATGTCTGATGAAGGGTAATGCAGTGCAAGATTCAAATTTAGAGGATGAGAATACAGTGGTGCAGAAAACTGGGTTGGATGATGAAGGGGCTGTAAGGAACTTGGAAGATTCGAAGGACTCAGAGCAGGATGCAGACGGTGAAACTAATCAAGATGAACACGGAGGAAGTTGAGACAAAGATATGGCTGAAAATAGGGCTACTTGGGATCTGGCTGTCGAATCAGGAGCTGTTTTATATGACGAGGATGAGGACATTATGGTTGTTCTCCAAGCTCAGAATGAAGTATTGGGAAAAAAAAAGGCAAGTAAAACAGAAAGAGAAAGTAAGAAGGTGCCGTCCCAAAAATCGAAATAAGGTGTGTAATAAAAATTTTAAATGATTTTAGTTCGTGGAATATGAAGAGTTTAGGGGGTGTTGGAAAGTGAAAAATTTTAAAAAATTTAAGCGTAAAAATAATGTGAATAGATTAGGATTGATAGAGACAAAGAAGGAGGTGATTTCTAAGTTTGATGTAGTGCAATTTTGGGAAAATGATGCGGTGAGTTTGGAATTTGTGGGATCGGAAGATGCTTTTGGAGGTTTATTAATAATGTGGGATGTTATGATGTTTAGGTTGAGTAATTGTTACAAAGAGGAGAGATGATTGTGTATAGAAGGGAAATTGACAAACAATAATTTTTATTTGTACTGTTTGCTTGGTGTATGGTGCGCATACAAGAGAAGAGAAACTTACTGTGTAGGAAGAGTTGAATTTTTTATCGAAAATATGTCAGGTTCATCTTTGCTACATGGGTGTCTTCAATGAGGTTGTGCAGTTGGAAGAAAGAAAAGGCACTAGTGTGTTAACAGCATTATTGAACGGGTGGATATACAATTGAATGACCGTAAGTTTATGTAGTTCAGGGGTTAATCGTGTAGTCAAATTAATAGAATATTGGTGAGTTTGGTTTTATTGTTATCATTTGGAGCACTTGATTGAAAATGAATGACAGAATTTTCAGAAATTAAGAATCAGGTATTGTAAGAATAGTTAACAGGTCGATTAAGAGTTACAATGAGTAGAGTGATATTTAATCTTTTGGATTATTGATGATTTTTGTCAAAAATAATTAAAAATTAGTTTATTTTATCTGATTAGTACCTTGTTCTGTTGAGCTTTTTATTTCAAAAAAAAAAAAAAAGACTAAGACAATAGTCAATCGTCTTGGTGTTTTACAATGTCTTTATATGTTTTGTATGATATAAGAAACTTCGGTAAAATCACATATTGCTAAGTTCATATATTTGGTGACGGAGTTGAATAATATGGGTACTGGGTAAGACTTTTTTTTGAGAAACAACAAGCTATGATGTTGTTTTATTCATGACCTCATTCATGCAAGCATTTTCTGAATACTCATTTATGGTCATAAAAGTCTAAATATTGATGTGATTAATTATCGCTTCTAACCCATCAAAAGATGGAATTTGATAAGAATGATCATTATAATTCTACAACTGCTTTAGTTAATAGAAGTAACTGGAGAGATACTGGATCCAGCAACAACCAAAAAAAAATCTAAATTTGGTTTTAAATATTGCGATGGAAAATGTAAATATGCCAATAAAATCATTAAAAGAGAAATTGTTCTAAACTCAAAAAGAAAAAAGATCGCTTAAATACTTTAACAAATATTGTTAAAGACATTGAAAATATTATCTAGATTTCAATTAGATTAGTTGATTATTTGTAAAGACTTGATTTTGATGTTTCTATTAAATAAATTTACGTACTAATATTTTATTTCAGGTAGAGTTTTTGAAGATATTATCAAATTAATTTTGAAGTGGAGATTATGAGGAAGTTAAAAGTTAAAACCAATTTAAATTGTTAAAGAAGTTTTTAAAATAATCATAAAACCAAGTAGTTAGTATCTAGCCACACATGTCATATTGTGATATGCATGAAAGGTTTAAGTGTTTAACTAACATAATGGCCAACAATAATATACAATTTGTATACGTTATAAAAAAAGAATAATTATAGAAGAATTAAGAATCAAGAATTAAAACTTACATGACTAAGCTCTAGTTTGAGTAAACAATTTAATTAAGTTATTTTTGAAAAAATAATTTAAACAATAAATGTTTATATTAAAAATAACTTATAAATAAGTTATTTTGTATTTGGTTTTTTAGTTCTAAAAATACTTATTTTAAAAAAATAATAATAAAAAGTTTTTTATTATGAGAGAAGTCATTTTTTTTTAAATAACTGTTTAAAAAGTTATAATTTAATTTTAAAAATTGTACCCACCATTAATATTAGGTGATTGCTCTCATACCCCAACATTTGTGCTAAAACTCATACCCTATATATGTGGACCAATATAATATAGACATGTGGCATCATTAATCCTAATCAATTAATAATTAAATAATTTTAAAATCTTAAAATTTAATGTATTTTAAAAGTATATTAAATATTATTTGTATACAAATACGAATACGTATATACTTTAATCATATATGATTAACTATGGTTAAACATTTTTGTTTATTAAAATTAAAACAAAATTAAAATAAATAATCCTCATCACGCTATCTGCGACTACTTGTAATTGTGATCAACACTCAACGAGGTTATTCTATCTCTTCTTCTCCTTCTCCTAATTTCTATCGTCTCCACCGTCCCTGCAAATTTCTGCCAGTTTCTGTTTCCATTCGTTCTAAGTTTCACTTAATTTGGGGATTTTATCCAAAATTAGGGCTGAACAAAACACTTATTCCCTTTCCCATCAGTCTTCTCTTCCTACCAAAACACCCACTGGCTGAACACCCAACCCTTCATATCTGAACCTCTCCACCATTGCCGTTCACCGCCACCGTTCACCGCCGCCGCTCACCGATATTGCCAGATCCCTTCTATCTCACAGACGTTCGTCTATCTCCATCTCCATCACCCGTCGTTAGCCTCCTTGACCACGATTACAGCGCCCCCTCTTTCCGTCTCCAACAGCAGTGTCGCCGCCATCTCTCACGTCCTGAGCTTCCGTGACTCCTGTGTTCACCGCCTCCAATCCACCAGCGTAGCGGCGTTCCCATCACCACACCCTTGATGTTAGGTTAGGCATTTATCCTCTAGTTAAATAATGAATTTCATTTTTTTTTGTTATGGGATTGTTTCGATGCTTGCATGTTCAAACGGTGAATTTTATTTTTATTGATTTCTTTATGAAACAAATTTGCTGCCATGGATACAATTTTTCTATCTGTATATCTACTATATAAGTTCAATTGTTGAGCCAATATAAGTTCACTATTTAATCCTAAAATTACTATTTGGAATCTTGTTTAATTATCACCCCAAATTACAGAAGAAACAATAAATGATTGGTTGTGTGTATACCAATTCTATGAAGAGCATTTGCATCTGTCAAACAGGTTAAGCTTTGGAAATTAATATTTAATTTTCTCTTGAATGCAGCTGAGTTATGTTTAAAGTTTTGGGATTCGACCTATCATGAAACTCGGTTAAGCTTTTTTTTTTTCTGTTTGGAGTTTTGGAACTTAACAAATCATGGCCGTCTAGTTTGATTTAATTTTTTTTTTTGTGTGTTTGAAGGCAGTTTCATCATTTCCATTTTTAATTTGTTTTTCTTATCTAAATTAATTTGATTGTGTTTGTCTTCCTTCTCTCATGTCTATAGGTATTTAAATAGTTTCATGCTCGTTTTAAGTGGTATATCTTTTCTGATTATCATGAGTTGTGCAGAGATGTTATTGGTTTCAATTCATCGCATTTCCATTGTCAATCTACAAATCAAACCCAAATAGAAAGGAGAGAGTTAGCTGGTATCACTTTCATTCGCCCAAAATTGTCTCATTTTTGTGAATTAGCCTGTATCTAATTATACATGTGAAAATTGACTTCATGGCAGTCTTAGTGGTGGCTTTTCTATTTGTCTAATATATGAAATTATAGAAAATTGTAGTCATGAAACTTATGCCTATTTCGTCTGATCTATGCCTTGGATTGTGTTTTTGTGTTTGAATCTAGCGGATTATAATTATTTAATTTATCATTTATTTTATTTTTATTAAGTTATTTTTTGTCAAGTTTGTTAGTATCTTAATTAAATATTTTTATGATTTATTTTTTTAATAGAATTTCATCATAAACATGAACATCGATGACAATAAGAACTTAGAGGAGTCTATCGAATGTGATGAGCTGTGTTTTGGGTATGATAGTAGTTCTGATAAGGAGGAGGAAGATCTTATCAACAATGAGGGTAAATTTAGTGAATCCATGGAGGTATCGAATTGTAGCTATAAAATTCAAGAAGTTGAGAAGAAGTTAAATGAATTAAGCTATGATGACATGTGGGTATTGAGTTTGATACTGTTGATCAATGTTGTGATTTTTATAGAAATTATGCTAGAGTGCACGGTTTTGTTGCGAGGCTTGACGAAAAAGGACAAGATTTCAATGGAAACCTTAATATGCGACAGATGGTTTGTAACAAAGAGGGTACACGTAGAAAAAAGTACTTGGAGATGGAGAACAGGAAAAAGGATCACAAGCCAATCACACGCGTAATGTGTCAAGCAAAGATTAGATTTCACTATGACTTGATTTTACAAAAGTGGCGGGTCACCAAATTTAAAGAGACTCACAACCATGACCTCATCCCACCTAAGTATATCCAGTTCGTTCCGGCATATCGAACAATGACTGACGCTGATAAAGCACAGGCTGATAGTTTGCACTTTTATGGTGTTAGAACTTGTCATATAATGGGGTTCATGGTGGCACAAAAAGGAGGTCCGAACAGGGCGGGATTCACAAAAAAAGATCAATATAACCATTTTGACAGATCGAGAAGTGCTAAGATAAAAGATGGTGATGCACATGCAGCATTGAGTTACCTAATTTCTAAGGCAGATGAAGATCCACTATTGCAAGGGAAGTTTACTTTGAAGGATGGTAAGCTTGATAATTTAGTGTGGGCTGATGGATCTAGCATCACTGATTACCAATGTTTTGGTGATGTGTTGGCCTTCGACACGACATACCAAAAAAATAAGTATAATAGGTCGTTGGTTGTCTTCTCAGGAACAAATCATCATGGACAAACATGCATTTTTGGTTGTGGTTTATTATCCGATGAGAAGCGGGAAACCTATGTTTTGGTGTTGAATATGTTCATGGAGATAATGGGTAATAAACAACCTATAGCCGTGGTGACAGATGGAGATCTTGCAATGAGGGAGGCAATAAAAGAAGTTCTTCCAAACGCTGCACACCGTCTTTGTGCATGGCATCTATACTGTAATGCCTGTAAAGCTATAAAAAATTCAAAATTCTTAGATGGGTTAAAGCACCTAATTTATGGAAAATTTTTTCCTGAAGAGTTTGAGAGAATATGGCATAACTTGATATCTGAGTACGGGCTTTTTGAGAATGAATGGTTGCAAAAGACATACGGGATCAAAGAAATGTGGGCTTCCTCATATTTAAATGATAAGTTTTTCGGTGGAATCAGGACTACGTCACAATGCGAAGGTATCCACTCCTTGATAAAGAATTACATTAGTAAAAAGTGCTACCTGTTGGAATTGATACACAACTTTAATGAAGCATTGACGCAATATCGGACAAATGAACTCTTATCCGATTTTAAATCATTGTTTACAACTCCTGTGTTGACGACGTGTCTTCAAGACATTGAGAAGCAAGCTGCCGATATTTTTACTAGAAGCATGTTTAAAGAGGTTCGGTGTGAGATAGAAGAAGCTGGCAAATTAAATGTTGTTACACATTCAGTAAGCAACAATGAAGTTAAGGTGAGAATAAATAAATATAGGCAACCCGGGAGGGAATGTGAAGTACAATATGATAAAGTCACTAAAAAGTTTGCTTGTGATTGTCGTTTGTTTGAAAGTCGTAGCATTCCATGTTGTCATATTTTCTGTATTATGAGACATGGCCACATCGATATCATTCCTGATACTCTTGTCTGCACGAGGTGGACTAAAAATGCTAAGAAGGATTATGTATGTTCAGTTACATCCACAGAAACTGACTCTGAAAATATTGCTGGTATTAGATATGGTGCTCTAGCAACACTGTGTTTCACATTATGTGAGTCGGCATCAAAGAATCGAGATGACTTCATGGAGATTAGAGATGACATTTTTGGACTAATCCAAAAGCTTAAAAAGAGACGCGATCCCGAGTCCAAGGTTCTTTCTAATGCGTGTATGGTCGGTGACCCAACTGTTGTGAAGACAAAGGGAGCCCCTCGTCTAAATAGATGGGCAGTAAAATCTCGTAAGTGTTCTCATTGTACACGTCGTGGTCATACGATTCGAAGGTGTCCCAAATTATACAGCAGAGACGTCCTACATACTAGTCATCACCTATCGAGTGATAAACTCAATGATGTGAAGGTAATTTTAATTTTATGTCTTATCAAAATTTTTAAAGATTATTTATCTATTTATTTAAATATTGTCTAATGTATTTTATTATATTGTAGAGTTATTCTGAGGAAGAAACAAATTACCAAAGCAATGATGAGAGCAATGTTCAGAGTGTAGATCGCAGATATTTTAGTGACAATGGAACAAATAAATTAGCTACACAAAAGAATAAGAATGGAGTTAAGGCTACCAAGGTATGTTAAAGTGAACATCAATATATAAATTTGCCTCTTCATAAGAACCATTCTTTTTTTGTTTAATATATATTTTTTTTTCAAAAACAGTAATTTGTAGCAATTTTATTATATATGCATTTTAATTTTAGATTTCATTAAATATATACTTACTTAATCATGTCATATGAGATGCCTGTATGTAGGATACAAGAGTTGATGACACAAGTTTAAGGTCCAAAAAGCATAAACGAAGATGTTCTAATATACATAGTGCACATAAGGTTTGTATCGTGAATGAATTACACGTATAATAGTAGTGTTTTTTTTAACTAATAAAATATTAAACTTTTTTTGTGTATTTTTTTAGAGTGGGCAACCAAATAACCATGATATTGAAAAAACATGTCAACCTAATCCAATAGATCTTGTGAAGTTCCAGAACCAGCATTTGAATGGATTACCTGTGTATCTTACCTTTTCAGGATTTTCCGTTCCATCTTATCATCCATACAATGGAACACCATTGTATCAGTCATATTCTCTATATTATTATAATGTGTCTAATGAAAATCTATTTTGGAATGGAGAGGTTCATGATCTTAATAAAAATAGAAAGCAGTGACTGTGATAGGAAGTCTTGGTATGGAGAAGGAAGAACATACAAAAAATTTTTATTTTAAGACTTATGTGACGACATTTTATTGTTTTATGAATGGAATTTTCTGAACTAATTTTAACAGTTTAATTATTGAAATGTGGCCTATATAAGATTGAGCATGAACTTAGTTGATGGTCCAATATATAATTTTATTACCGTCTTACCTTTTTAATTTGTTTATCGAGATTAAGCCCAATATTTTTTTGGTGACTAGATTAAGCTCAATTACCAGCACAACGTTAATTTTAATATCATGTTTGTTAATTATTAAGTACTAATTTATGCATCAATTTTGTATATCTCCTGTTACTCATAATCTGTCACACGATATTAATAATGAATTGATGTGAGGTTTAGTTATAAAAACAAAAATTAATTAAATAATAAAATAATTATTGACCACAAATTGATTCTCAGAGTTGACTATGAACCAATTATATAGGAGATTGACCATGAAACAATTAGTTGAATGAATTGACAATTAATGCGTATCAAATAATTGCAATAACAACTTAATTGCAACATATTAATAAATTAGTAAGTTTTATTTAAAAAAAAGAAATAAATCATTTACTTATAATCATTTATTATTGCATATATCAAGTAGTAATATATTGGTAACGTATATATAAAGTTATTTAATATGTTTTTTTCTAATCATATATCAAGTTGTAACGTATTAATAATTTAATAGAATATATTTTAAAAAGGATAGCAAAAATTATTTATTTACTTTTAAATCTTAACCATAATGTTAAATGTTAAATAGGATAACATAAATGTATTTAAAATAGGATAACCTAAATATTACTATAAATGCCAATTTATCAACGCTAAACCCTAATCAAGTAAGTGAATAATGGTTTAACTTATTACTATATGCTTAAATTTGAATTACGTGAACTAGTAGATTTGAATTATATGAACTTAAAACTCAAACCCTAATTATTAACTTCTAACCTTAAACTATAATATCTAAAGTCTAAACCCTAAACTCTAATTATTAAAAAAATTTTAAAATTGTTATTGGATTATCGAACCGGCCAAGAATGGGCCGATCGAATCGAACCGAAATCCGGCCAATTAATATCCGTTTTTGGAATTTGAGATACAAGTTTTCGGCTCATTCTTAAACGCTTCTTACTAAGTATGGAGTGCTGCACACCTTGTAAATTCGTTAAATCTAAACTCTTCATTTGTTATATTTTATTTGAATGGTCTGGATTTAAAAAGGTAACCTGTTAATTAGGTTAATCATTTTTTACAAATTTTAGAATTTTTTTATAAGTATCAGATATTAGGCTGAAGTTCAAAATAAAAAAATAGTATATAAATATTAAAAATAACAATGTCTGTAAAAAAAATTATTGGACTTTAGAATTAAAATAAATAATACATAAAAAATAAGTTAAAAATTCATGTACTAAATCTAGAAAAAAATTTAAATAATATTAAAATTTAAATAAATTTTGTTTTGTGTAAAATAAAATTATAATATTGAATATAAACACAATGATAAAAAATTGTGTTATATATATATTTTATGTATATAATATTAAAATTTAAATAAATTTTGTTTTATGTGAAATAAAATTATAATATTAAATATAAACACAATGATAAAATTTTTTGTGTTATATATATATATATATATATATATATATATATATATATAATTTTATTTTGTGAGAAACAAAATTAAAACATTAAATATGAATAGAATAATAAAAGATTTTGTATTATATTAATTTAATTAAAAAAACCATATATATAACATAAAAAACAAACAAACATATAATAATTTTATTTTGTGCGAAGCAAAAATTCATATAATTTTTTATTAACAATTTTTTTATTGAAATATGTCATTTTACTATATTTATAATATATTATTTGGAATAATTATATTATTTTAGTTAATATATATTATTTAAAAAATATTTAAAATTTATTATTTTGTATTAAGAATATTATTAAAAATATATTGTTAGTTTTTTTTAAAATAATACTTTCTTTTCTTTGGTTCAAATACTATGACAATAAATTTTTTTTACGTAACTGTGTCTACTCAATAAATATTATATTCATATATTTTTATATAGTATGTAAAATAAATAATTAATGTTTAAAAAAGTTAATAAAAAAAAGTATTTTTTTTACCAACTTTTAGATGAATATAGAGACTATGTCATTTAAATTATAACTCGTTGGTGAAGAAAGAAATACTCTTAATTATATTTAAATAGAATAATTATTTATTAGGCTCATTCTTATACAAATAAAAAAAATTTTTAGTTTTATATTTGTAATATTTTATACCAATTAGCTTCAAAATTTAATTATTTTTTGAATAAATTAATAAAAAATAATACAAATAATTGTTTAAATAAAACTATATTTTAATTTTTCATTCTATTAAGTACAAGTTGAGGATAATTTGAAATAAAAGATAATGAATTTGTTATAACTGTCATGTATTTTGTGCTTTGACTGCGTCATCATTTGAGAATTATGGAGTTGACAGACAGCGTCTTCCTTTTCTATGGCAGAAATTTTTTCGGCTTTGAAAGTCCATTTATAGTAGAGGTGGAATGGAGTGGGTTTAAGAGCGTCAAAATCTGTGGCTAGACAAAACAATAGTAAAAACACCTATTAGTAAAATAATAAGAGAGTGATGGAGGAATTGGATAAAATTTTCTGGGTATTTTTTGTGTGTAAAGATAGTCCTCTATTAAACGAGCGAATTAGTTTTTTTTGTTAATGTCGGTTTGTTTGTTCACCCCATAACAAAATAATAATAATAATAATAAATAAATTTAATTTACCTAACCACTTTTGATAATAAGTTAATTTTTAAAGAGTGCTGCACTCCCTACTTTACCTGGAGTGCACTAGCTTTCGCCCAAATTTTCTTACTTTTATATTTTACAAAGTTTTAATAAATATTTTTTCAGAAATTAAATGCTTAATTTGAGTATTACTTTTCATGAGTCATGACTTATTAATACATGTACATTTTAATTTCATGATGGATTCATGCCTTGAATGAATTCAATTCAATTAATGGCTCAAAATCATGATGGATTCATGCATTCAATTGAATTAATGACTTTTTAATACGTGTACAAATTCAATTTTACAATGAATTAGATAAGCATGTAAATATTAAAATTTTTTAAATCTACCCACACCTTTCTCAAGTTATGATCTATGCATATTTAGTGGCATAATACAATTGAAGCCATTGTTTTTATATCCCAAATTAGTGTCGTTACAATTTTTTTATTTTGGAAAAAAACTATTTCGGTATTTTCATTTAAAAATACTATAATTTAATTTATTGTCATTAGGCATATCTTAATAAATTATTAATACGTTACTAGTTTATACTTGAATGATGAGAATAAATGTTAAATAATGATTATTTATTTATATGATTATTAATACGTTACTTTTTATACTTGAACGATGACAATCAATAATTAATATGATACTAATCAAGTTTAATTCAAATTTTAAAACATAAATCATTCATTTGTTTCTAGAATATTTTTTTAAAAGAATGATTTCAAAAAAGTAATATTGGTGAGATTATGTGACAATTTCTTTTATTAAATATAAAAAAAATTATAAATACATAAAAAATATTTATTAGTAATTATACATATATTAAAAATATTTGTTGACTATTAGCATTATTATTTAAGTAAATAATATACAATTTAACTTTCCAACTTTATTTGAAAAATTTTTTAAAGGAGATAATATTTTACTTTACTATTGTACTTAATAATAATGATGACAATAAATAAATAATACGTTACTAATTAATTTTAAAAGTGAATAACTTCAAATATTGTTCATTTAAATACGTTACAAAAAAATAGTTGATCCCCAACCTCTTCTCTTTCTCCAGCTTCTTCCATTTTACATACAGGCTAATTCACAAAAAAATAGCTGATCCCCAACCTCTTCTCTTTCTCTAGCTTCTTTCATTTTACATACAAGCTAATTCACAAAAATGAGACAATTTTGGGCGACTGAAAGTGAAAGTGAAACCAGCTAACTCTCTCCTTTCTATTTGGATGTGGTTTGTAGATTGGCAATGAAAATGTGATGAATTGAAACCAATAACATCTGTGCACAACTCATGATAATCAAAAAAGACATACCACTTAAAATGAACATGAAACTTTTTAAATACCTATAGACATGAGAGAAGGAAGACAAACACAACCAAATTAAATTAGATAAGAAAAACAAATTAAAAATGGAAAGGATGAAACTGCCTTCAAACACGCAAAAAAAATTAAATTAAACTAGACAGCCATAATTTATGAAGTTCCAAAACTCCAAACAAAAAAGAAAAAAAAAGCTTGAGCTTTATGATAGGTCGAATTCCAAAACTTTAAACATAACTCAGATGCATTCAAGAGAAAATTAAATATTAAATTCGCTCTTTTTAAACTTTTCTTGTCTTCCTTTTCTTCATTTTTTTCTTCCTAAAACTTTAATCTGTTAAATTGGCAATAATTTATTGTGGATAATGTTCTAATTCTCATTGTTAACCAGAATCTTAAAATGTGAATGGATGAGAAATACGAAGACTACTTCAAAGAACGGAAAGTAATCAGCAACCTGTTTGACAAATGTAAATGCTCTTCATAGAATTAGTATACACACAACTAATCATTTATTGTTTCTTCTGTAATTTGGGGTGATAATTAAACAAGATTCCAAATAGCAATTTTAGGATTAAACAGTGAACTTATATTGACTCAACAATTGAAAACATAATTCCAATTAGGTGATTAATTACTTCAGATTCCAGAGTCAATCATAAAATATAGTGCAATTAATCTAGTTGATCAATCTATATAGTAGATATACAAAATAGAAAAATTGTATCAATGGCAGCAAATTTGTTTCATAAAGAAATCAATAAAAATAAAATTCACCGTTTGAACATGCAAGCATCGAAACAATCCCATAACAAAAAAAATGAAATTCATTATTTAAATAGAGGATAAATGCCTAACCTAACGTCAGGGGTGTGGTGATGGAGAACGCCGCTACGCTGGTGGATCAGAGGCGCGAACACAGGAGTCACGGAGGCTCAGGACGTGAGAGACGGCGACGACACGGCTGTTGGAGGCGGAAAGAGGGGGCACTATAATCGTGGTCACGGAGGCTAACGACGGGTGATGGAGATGGAGATAGACGAACGCCTGTGAGATAGAAGGGATCTGGCGGTGTCGGTGAGCGGCGGCGGTGAACGGCGGCGGTGAACGACAATGGTGGAGAGGTTCAGATATGAAGGGTTGGGTGTTCAGCCAGTGGGTGTTTTGGTAGGAAGAGAAGACTGATGGGAAAGGGAAGAGGTGTTTTGTTTAGTCCTGATTTTGGATAAAATCCCCAAATTAAGTGAAACTTAGAACGAATGGAAACAGAAACTGGCAGAAATTTGCAGGGACGGTGGAGACGATAGAAATTAGGAGAAGGAGAAGAAGAGATAGAATAACCTCGTTGAGTGTTGATCACAATTACAAGTAGTCGTAGATAGCGTGATGAGGATTATTTATTTTAATTTTGTTTTAATTTTAATAAACAAAAATATTTAACCATAGTTAATCATATATGATTAAAGTATATACGTATTCGTATTTGTATACAAATAATATTTAATATACTTTTAAAATACATTAAATTTTAAAATTTTAAAATTATTTAATTATTAATTGATTAGGATTAATGATGCCACATGTCTATATTATATTGGTCCACATATATAGGATATGAGTTTTAGCACAAATATTAGGGTATGAGAACAATCACCTTAATATTATATATTTTCATAAGTTAAAAGCTAAAAAAATCACTTATGAATCTATCCAAACAAACCTAAAGAGTTGTATGGCTTACACGGTCTTGATTTCACAAAAATAATATAAATAAGTAGTTTGGCCATCAGATTTAAATGTACTATTTTAGTTAAGAATTATCAGTCATAGTTAATGACTGTTAGGAGAAAATCATTAGTTTTTTTCTTGTGTTATTACTTTTATTTTGTGTATCAAATTATTAGCCACTTTTTTTATTAGAAAGATTTGTTATATATATATTTTTTGTATCTTCTCTTTATATTTGGATTGAGTCTTTTATTTAGTTTGGTATTCTAAATATAATTAGAACTTGATTTTAGATAAAATAATTAGATTGAGTCTTATTTATATCTCTAAATTGGAAATTTGATTTAGGTGAAATGATTATTCATTTATAATTTTTTTTTTTAAAATTAGTTAAAGGCGATAATCAGAGAATCTTCAACACCTAATTGCCATAATGCATTTTGATTAATTAATTATTTATATAATATAATAATTACCAAAAATTAAACATATATTTTATTTAGAGCACATACATATATAGTTATGCTCTTTTTTTTTTCACCCGGTCGTAGGTTATATGATACATATACACTTGTGCTATTCTTTACACTACTGACGCACATTTTCTCCTGCATGATTGTATTGAATTCTCGGATTTAATATACACAATTAATTAATAAGCTTGATTCTTATAACTCTGCATCATTCCTTAAAAACTTATCCGAAAGGTTTGCTAGAGTAAATCCTGCAAAGACCTGTATTTACAACACAACCATATCATAATAATGGATGTTAATTATTAATAATCAAATGTATAATAATAATAATAATAATAATAATATATTATTAGAGTAAAATACTAAATTGATTCTCTACCTTTGGGTGAAATTCTATTGTCTTTCAAATTTAAAGTGTGCTATTTAAATCCAAAAAAGTTTCAGTTTTAATGTAGTCCCACCGTTATGTCAAAGTTAAATAATTAACAGAATGTTCTACGTAACAGTAATACAAGAACAAAGTCAATAATTTGGAGAACAAGTATAAGCTCCCATAGGTACAAAATTAACCGTCGATAAATAAATGTATTGATGCATCTATGGTTGATTTTGTGAGCTTGTATTTATTTTCCATATTATCGACCTTGTTCTTTGTACTGTTTTCATGTAAGAGATTTTATCATTTATTTAATTTTGACCTTACGATAGAACTCCATTGAAACTAAATAAAAATTTTTTGAATTACACTTTAAACTTTAAAGACTAAAATAAAATTATGCCAATTTAAGAACTAATTTAGTACTTTACGATATAAAATATCAATGGAAAATGAAAATTATAAGGAAAAAAGAAGGGATAAAAATATAACCTGAATGCATCCACAGATGTAAATTGCTGAGTACTTGCGACCATAAATAAGCATATCAGCTACCATTGCGACAGGAATATTCAATAACATGCCCAATGTAGCTACCAATGGAGCAGTCCAAACTATTGAAAGAGCCCTATCAAATATAGTATTCATCCTGGTTATTCAAAACATTTTCCAATGTCTAGTCATAATTTCCTAATAATAATCAAACAAAAGAAAATTTGTATTTAATTATTTTGAAGTTCGTATAGTTTCATTTAGATTTTAATTAGGTCTCCAGAATGCATAAATAATTTTTGAAAAAATATTACAAACTCTTAAATTATAATTCTATAACAATTTGATGTTTATTATTATGATATATTTATTAATAAGGAACATCATTCTCTCAAATAACGATAAAATAATCGGGATAAATGTTTTCATATAAATTTTTTTACTTTGCTTGATTGTTATTATTATGTGTAATTTTTCCAATTTTTTATGAGTTTTAGATTGGATGACATAGTTTTATGATTAATGGTGAAAATTTTTATACAACTAATATATAAACTATGTAAAGTTTCTCATTAATACTATTTATACACTAAATACTTTAATATTCATATAAAAATATAGTTATTATTAATAAATTAGATATATATTTTTTTAAAATTAACAAAACAAAAAAAACTTATTAATTGTTAAGAAAACACTAACGTTAAATAAATTCCAGTATAAAAAAGTGAATGCATAAGATAATTGAAAATTTGTAGTTATTTGCAAGTTACCAAAAGTAATCTGAAATAACGCTTGACCAAATGCTATTTGCAATAACAATTTCCATTGTGGATGATGAACCTGGAAATTCGAAAACAGGTTCAATTCCCACCGCATTTAACGGCCATGCTGCAAGGAAGTAAGAAGAGTATAAGAAAATGCATTCACTCATTATTGAAACTAATTAACAGAAAATAAGAGAAAATCCAAACCTAGCCACCAAAAGCCAAGAAGACAATAGAGACCGATACACCCAAAAATCTTTTGCATGTCAACTTTGTCCCCTGATCCAGCATAACTCTTCAGAAGCACTGCAATTAATTCACCAATTAAATTGATACATTGTGATTAGTGTTAACTATATGTGTGTATCTTTATAAATTAGAAGTGAATTTGATATTATAAAATTGACCTACTTGGTTGAAATTACCCGACTAGTTTTTGTGAGATTATACGCACATCAATTTAGTTAAGGTGGACAATTACGTACATAATCGAAAACCGTTAGATAACAATTTAGTCAAACATATCAAATTATTTAACGATTTTTAACTAATAACTTCATATAAAGACATCTGTACGTAAATTTCTACCATTAATTAATTGTTACTTCGTTTAAAAGCTAATTTGAGACATCTAATTTTTTGAGAACAAAATGAATTTACACACCTGTGTATAAACCACAACATACTGCTGAGAGTAGAGCAAAAATGTCTCCAGCTATGGAATGCATTCTAGTCCTCCTAAGCCACAAGAATAAATTTCCATTTTTAGAAATTCAAACAATAACGACAACATATATAATATAAAGATAAATAAGTATTTATATATATAATCACAATGGTAGTATTGCATTATCATTTAAAAGTGTCTGTCCTCAACTTTTGTTCTCACCAATTGTCTCTTCGTAAAATATGAAAGAAATTTATCTCTTTTTTTTTTTTATGTTAAATAAACTTATGCTTCCTACAAATTTGTAATTATTTTGATTCTTGTAAAAATTCCTGGAAGTGAAATTGTTTAATAAATAATAATATATATTATTTTAAAATATTAATAAAAAAATTGTTACACATACATATTTATGATAGTATTTAAATATGTCTAAATAAAAAAATATTTTTTTTATCAAGTCATAATTGAACATAAAAGACACACGAAAGAATGAGTGTGATACCAAAATATATTTGATACCTTCATAGATTCATTCTTATAACGCACTTATATCTAAAAATTCTAGAATAAATAAATAAATAAAAATGATAAGAACCAAAAATAAATAACCAATGTTGAAGCAAAGATTATTATTGAACTTACTGAGAGAAGGTGGCAATATGTTCATCAGCTGCCCATGTTTTGCCAAGAGTGGTCATGGCAACACCAGCCATGCTGATTATGACAGCAGATATTTTGGTAATGTTTACTGAGTCCTGACCAACAACAGCTCCAAACAAAAGTGTAAACAGACCTGACGTTGAACTCAGCACTGTTGTGCTCACAACACTTGTATTTGCAAGTGCCAGGTTTGCCATGTACTGCATCCATCGTAACAATTTCATCAATCAAAATTCAATAAACTATGCAATACTCTCATTTTATTTATAGAAACAATGGTTCTAAGGCTGCGTTTGTTTATGAGAACAGGACAGGACAAGACATTGAGAACAAGACACTGGTGGACAGAGAAACAAAATTTTGTGTTCTTGTATTTTGTTTAGTGATAAGCTAGAACAAATTATAAAAATCTAATTTATTCTCTTTTTTTTTTCATTCAAAAAATTCAAGATGAAAAATATAATAATAAAAATATATAATTATGAAAAATTAACAAAAATAATGAAAAAAAGAATAAAAAATAAGTTGTGTCCTTGTTAGTGTCCTTGTGTCCTTCCTGTCAGGATAGACACAAAATACACTAATTCAGTGTCTCTGGACACACTATCTCTGTCCATATCTCTTCTGCCAAACATGATTTTGTATCTCTGTGTCTATGTCTCAATGTCCTGCCTCTGTAAACAAACGCATCCTTAGAGATATAATTATAATTATATCATTCTATTATTTAAACTTTTGAAAAAGAAGTAGTATTATGATGTAATATCAAAACTTTTATAATCGAAAATTTAGAGTTCGCTCGTTGTTATCCCTATAACAAAAAAGAATAGCATAAAGAAAATAAGAAAAAAAAAAGCCCAAATGAAAAATGAAACAAATCTGAAAAAAATACTCTGATTCAAAGAAATGTATTAAAGATATAACTATTCATGAAACGAACTAACATCTTAAAAGTCATTATATCATTATTTAGATGAATTCATGTTACCTCTGCTGCAAACCATATTGGAGTAAGGTACAAACAACACTTAGCAATTTCCCATGAACCATTTCCATAACACTCTGCATCCACCAATTGATGAGACTCATCATGTCCTTCTTTCTTTACCAAAACCACCCCTTCTTCTGCTTCTTTGATATGTTTGTCAGTGATCAAACTACTCTTTAAATCGGTTTGTGGCTGCTGCTGAATCTCATGCATTCTAAAAGGGACATTATTGTAGTCCCTATGAAGGTTTCTATATAAATTCTTCATTGAATTGTAGATCCAGTCTTTGAGAACTGAAATGGGTAGATACACCACCATCATAGATACTCCAATGTATGTGAGTGCAAATGGTTGTTTGTAAACTCTGAAAATCCTCTGCACAAACATATCATAAACTTTGTTGCAATTATCTGTACCTAACTATTTGGCACTTAGAAATTATTAAATTGATTTAAATCTAAGGAAAAAAAATAGTCTATAACCATTGTGCTACCACTTGTTCCTTTTCTTTAATTTATAATTACTATATTTACTTTGGATAGTAATATAATAGTAAAATTAGAAGAAAAATAATCAATAATTAATACTTTGTAGATATTCACATATGATAACAAGGCACATATACTCACAATTAAATGTTTTAGATCATACTATGTTAAAGATAAATTCTTGCTTCCTCCAAAAATATATAAACATGAAAAGTTCTATAGCTATATACATATATAGATCAAATAATGGTATATTTTGTCCCTAAGTTAAATAAAAACAACAAAGTTTTCATACCATTGTTATTCATTGATTTTATCCATACTTCAAATATAATTGTAACAAATTAAAGTATCATATCCTTGGATTGGAGAGAGTCTTCAATGTCTTTGAAGAGTTTCAAATTAAACAAAATAACAATAACTTCTCAAAAAAAAAAAAAAGATATAACGCATGCAAAGTAGTAACAAGCATCAACCATAATCAATCAAAATAGAAAACAAAACAGAGCAAAAAAAAAATAATAATAATAATAAAAAAAAACATCAAACCTGAGTTATTTCTGCAGAGCTAACCCATATTAACACAAAAGCTCCTATGAGACCCAACCCAGCATGGTACCTCCAACCCATTACAAAACCTTGTCCTAATAATATAAAGTCTCTATTAATATATGATATTAATTTAATTCCACTTTTGCTATAAAATCAACATAGCCTTCTATAGAAATGGAAAATCTCTTGATTTAATTGGACTCGCAAGTAAGATATATTATGAATATGAATTCAATTCTAGTGTTATATATGACTCATGAGTATTGGAATTGTTGAATAATAATATAATAGTGTTTCCAAAAGAGTCCAAAATTTTTTTTATTGTTATTGTGAGAAGAAGCTACAAACTTTATATGTTGTCAAATCCAAGATAATATTCACGTGCATGCCTAAGTTTTTTGCTTGTCTTAGGCGTTAGCATCATGGCCTCATTATTAATAAATCAAGGAAGAAATTGACGCCTGCCGTTTTTATTTTTTCAACAAAAAAAATCGAGGGTGTCGTGGCATTTAAAGATGATATACATGTGTAATTGATGCTAGGAAACAAGAATCTTGGGAACAGATTCATGCATGAAGCCATGAACATAAGATTACAATTCAGCTTTGTGTTCCATTGAATGAAATTTTGTCACCATTGTTTCTGATGTAATCTTAACACCAAGCATTGTTTATTTGACATGTACCCCAGAATCTAATCTAGCTTTCGGGTTTTGTTACACTTAAGTAACATAAGTTATTTTAATGTTTATATTCTATATGAACTGCTTGTATTTAGAGTAACTGAATCTGCATAAAAAAATGCACTGTTTAAGCCAATCTGACTTAAAATAAATCATCCGATGATTACTATAAAATTAAGAGTAATAAGATAATAAGTATCAAGTAATTATTTAAAAATTTTATAATGAATATATAGGTTTTTGAGAAATACAAATATCAAATATTTTTCTGAAGATAAAATATTTGTTATACAAGTATATTAAAATTACAATATTAGATTCAATTCATCTTTCTGTCAAAGATTTGTAAGTCTATCGTAAAATTTTCACAAGAATTTACTTAATACTTTATTCTAAAAAAAAAATATAAGTCTATCTTAAAATTTTGAAGAACCTATGTGTTTTATTACTCTCAAATTAAATTCCCTTGGCAGTAAGCTCTTCTTTTTATCCCCTTTGTTATTATTATTATTGGTATCTGAACCTATCAGCTGCAACTTATTTTTTTTGTTAATAGACAAATTTGTGTAAGTGTTTTAGTAATAAGAATTATTCAATCCAAGTTGAAGAAAATCCAATGAAGAAACAGAAGGGTACTAGACACCTACTTAGGAGTTTTCTTATCGCTAATTCAAAAGCGAAAACACTTATCATAACAAAGTTTATGTAACAACTGTGATTCATGTAATTCCATCTACTTGTACATTTGTCTATTTTTGTTTTCTGCTCAAGTGAAGTCTTATTCATTGCAGATATTTCTTGTTTGCAATTTTATGTGATCTTCTCACTTCGTTATGAGCACGGATAAGTTATATCACCTATTTTGTAATCTTTAGATAAAGTTTTAATATGCATTTACCCTATACTCGGTTCCAAGTCCAAACACTGAAACACTAAATATCAGCAAGCGGCTAAATTTGGAATATGAAATTAATGTTAGCTGTGATTTTGAACCGTCTGCACTCTGCATAATAAAATCAGAGCATACAAAGACCTTATCAGATGGAAAAAAAATCTAGCAACTAGCTAGGTAAAGCAACAAAGTTAATGAGATCTTAGTATGGCCTTTGTTTTAAGATTTTATCAACTTTAGTTAGACGTAATTTATTCTAATGTCTGCTATAAAATATTTCTTAAGACTAATTAGTTTCAGAAAAATCATTCGTATATTTTAATAAGATTAAATTCTCATATGAAAGATTAGATGACATAAAAAAAAGAAAAGAAGACAAATATACACATAAAAAATCACATGAAAATAGAATTATACATAAATCATTTAATGAGTCAAACATACACATAAATTATATGCTCTGTTGATCACATCTATTATTCCGTCAATAGACCTCTATATCTGTTAATAGAAGTGCATGTGTTACGTTTTCTTCCTAACTTGTGTACAATGTGTCCACCACTAGAAATTCGTCTCACCAAAATACAGACAAAATACACATCTCTATGATGTGTGTGTAGTGACTATATATCCTTTATAAACTTGTATCTCACAAAACAAATGTATGTGCCATCGCGTCTTATATTTGTAGTGAACATGGACAACAAACACACACTACCTAATGATTCTGTCTAGCATCTTTTGGTGGTCACTAGTCACCACCATCTGCTCATCATATTAGTTCGTAGGAATCTAATAGACTCTTTTTAGTTTCTACCACCCTCCACAACGGAACAAAAATAAACATGAATTTCATAAGGAACAAAGTGCAGGAAACAGCAAAAATTATATTATTTTGAAATGAGCATCTGAACAATGATATGGACTTTTTAATAAAATGCAGTATGTTTGCTAGTGATACACCCTTCACTGCTTCAGGCATTTTATCTGAAAAACTGGTACAAAAAGTTTTGCCTCACCATTAATTAAGCTGCATAAGAATACTCTGGTAGGAAGCTTCTTTGTCTTACAAGCTCATGAAGGTCATGGACAATCTTAAACACAGCATCAGGCCTTGCTAGCCTTAATGCATTTTGTGACATTACTTTTAGCTCGATGGCTTTTGGACCGAACCATTCTGCAACAATTTTAGCTATCTGCTTTGGTGATTTAGAAAACTTCCCACAACCATTTTCTACTACAAAGGGGACGTTGCCAGCTTCCTGTAATGAAAGGAGTTTCTGTAAGTAACCATATTTCATCTTTCAGATTTCGTGTTCTGAGTATGAGGTGGCTGTCTTAACTGTTAAGTGTTACACTGATTATATATATAACCGTAAAAATTTAATTACCCGCAATCTTAAGAATTGCTCTCTCTACTTTCAAAACAAATGTCACTTTGACCAAATTAATACTTTGGAAAATTTATGTATCTGGATACAATGTCTAAATAAATTTATTTTTCAGTGTACCAATTTGGTAACAACATTTCTTTTGAAACGGAGAAAGAATGTGCGATAATTGGTCCAGTGACATGAAACTCTACTCCCTCAAACCTCCCCATTGATACTACGCAAACTAGAATAACTTAGACAGGCACCACTCCTAAAGTCTAACTTTGAGAAAGATTCTATCTACTCACATCAACTTTGCTACCACATTGTGGTTCATTCCACTTGTTTGTAACAAATGCAGTATCCCAGTAAAGTATAAAAGCTCAGCCCCACACAATTTTCTTCCAACAACAGAATTATATCAATTGGATCCTTTTTCATTAGAAATTATTCACAAAACAAAAATAAAATAAAATAACAGGCAGA
Organism: Arachis hypogaea; assembly: GCF_003086295.3. Taxonomy (NCBI): domain Eukaryota; kingdom Viridiplantae; phylum Streptophyta; class Magnoliopsida; order Fabales; family Fabaceae; genus Arachis; species Arachis hypogaea. The sequence continues at coordinate 146,191,614 of NC_092051.1, read as the reverse complement.
ACCATGATACCTGCCCAGCAATGTAATCGTTCAAAATAATTGGGAGGCCTCGGATCATGGCCTCAGCAATTGTCCCTGGGCCTGCCTACAGAATCAAGGGATAAAAAACTATTAATTGCTGCCACAGTGAGTTAAGGAAGAAACTAGCCATGACTATGAGAACGAACCTTTGTAATGATGCAATCACAAGCTCCCATGCATTCCTCCATTTTGGTGACAAATCCCTTGACCTAAGTATGAATAAAATAAAATAATTGAGGGGTTCGGTGCATAAACATGGGATTATAAATTTATAATTGCTATTTTCATATTCATCCACTTATTGATGTCTGTAACCCCTTGAAAGATTACAAGTAAAATATTCCTTACCCATACTAAAAGAAAAAATAACACTAAATGCATTTAACCACAGGTAAACTCAAGTGACCAAGTCTTTATATATTAGAAAAGCTCATTACACAAGGAATAGATGGATGCAATCAATAGCTTCTGCTCCAAGTAACTCATAAATCTTATGTGCCTTAAGCAAATTTTATGTAGTCTTAACTAGATTTTTTTGGGTGATCAACCAATTTTCAACTAATTTCTGCATTCAATAGCATACACCATGAGTATTTTTTCTCTCTCACAACTTCACTCCAAAATTTCAAACATGGGATTTCATAGATGAGAAATCTGATCCTAAAATTTTAAGCATATGGTGAAACAAACATAACAAAAGATAGAAAGAGTGCAAAACAAGGCTTTGGAAAGATTTAATTAATACCTGCACAGGAATCTTCCAATTAATTGCATTTAGTTTGTTAGCAAGCTTCTTATTGCGACCACAAATCACAAGAATCTGACCAATGCAAGACCCATTATTTTCATCATACAATGAATTTCCAAGTGCCCGAGCAGTAGCCTCAATTGGACCCATACCTTCACCTCCTCCCATCAATAATACAGCAGGAAGATTGACATCCATGCCTAATTCTCTCCTTAGTACATCCTATAGCATAAATTGAATAGCTTTCCGTTAACTTATACAATAAAACTTTACACTTCTATAAATAACTAATTGAATCGAAGTCATGAATCAAACATATAGTGTCAAACAGTAAGGTCGCACTGAAGGAAAAAATAACGAAACTGCATAGACCCAAATTTATACCATTTAGGTAGGTGAATAAATGCTAGCAATTCATCAATTAGTTTCAAGTAATTACTATCATTTGCAGTTGTTGAGCTTTTCCATATATACCGACAAGGGAGGCAAATTAAGTAAAAGTAGATGCTGAAAATAGGGCTAACAGATCCAACCTTTACATTACACAATTGAACACTGTTAACATAGCAATGGCTAAAAGTTACATTAATACTTTCTCCATCCAAGAATAACACTGATAAATCTGGTACCTCACAAAGTTAATGTATCTAGACATAAATTCGAATGGTGTTATCTTTTATAATCTCAAAATATTTTTATTTACTTTTCATGGTTTGTTTATTGTAGATTTTAGTATCAGATAGTAGGGTTTTCTTCTTCTCTTCTTTTTTTTTTTTTCAATGAAGGGGCTTGGGGATCGGAAACTTGGATCAACAGTTGAAATGTCTCCATGTATCTCAAGATCGCAGATTCAAACCGTAGAATCAGTCACTAGTGCTTTAAGTTAGGCTGCCTACATTACACCCTTTGGGTGCGGCCCTCTCCCAAGCCTTGCTTGATGTGGTATGCCTTACACTGGGCTGACCTTTCTTAAGGGGCTTCAGTTGGAAGTACGAGTTAATAATTATATTTTGGGGAGTTGTTTCTTGTAAGTTGTACTCTAGTAACCCATGCCTTGGAAGTTGTAGTTCGATAATTACATCTTGAATTACCAAGAGATAAAAACTGAGATATCATAGCTCACACTGAAAACTGAACCTCAACTTTTATTCAGAATCCTTTTCTTGCTAAAATCAGTAGTCATTCCAGTTCAAGTATAGTCCTTTTAGATCAATTTTCTTTGTTCAATGTATTATTCATTCACATCTCAATATATCACCTATTGAACATCTTCCACCTTTACCCCTCCACACAATAAACAATACATTTGGCCAAACAAGATGTCCAATTCAGGGCAATGCATGATGAACACAACATACCTTTGGACGAACAGGCTTAACAAAGGAAGGTCGGACAGGTAGACCATAAATCTTTATTTGGGATGGCTGAAGTCCAGCTTTCTGTGCCCGTTTTGCAACATCTGTTGTTGGACAATAGCATCTAGTTACAAGCTTATGAAACCTAAAAAATACAAGATAGAAGTCAAAACAAGATTATCAATAAAGAAAATATAAAATCCATAATAGAAGAGAAGCTGAACTAACCATGTAGGATGGCATGTGCTTAAATCAGTAACAACTGTTGTAAAAACAATCTTCTCCAAAAGCCCCTTTGCCCTCAAAATACGAAGTGGAACATGCTGCATCAGTGGATGCACACTGATTATTATATCTGGCTTATATTTCATTAGCCCTTTAGCAACCTCACTGTAAAAGAAAGATGGGATATTCAACTCTGACACGCAAAATATAATTTATATGTCTGAGAAGAGCTACATGGGCTCAAGAATATAGCTTCAGTTCAAAAACAATTTCATCATCTGCAACATCGGTTTGATACTTTGATACTACCATGATGCACCAAACATTTGAAACTGTAATCCGAAAATTGTTCCAGTGTATCATGCACTATTTTGAAGTACACAAATTCGAATAGAAATATTGCCAAGTAACCATGTCATCATCTCTAGATTATAGCCAACTATGTATATTTATAAACAAATATATGCACTCTGAATATGAGCAAAACAAATAACTCCAGCCATTTGGAATGAAATCTGTGAAAAAATATAAAGTTCTTGGATATAACTTATTGCAGTTCTTTAATGATCCAAAGACAACTTCAGTTTGAAAGATGAGCAAAACCTATAACCAATCTACAATGAAATGTGAGTATGCTTCCTTCTTTTTCTCTTGGTCTCATTGGAGTAATTTGGCAAGTAATAGGAGTAGGAATTGTAAAGTAAACGCACAGGAATCTCACCGAGCTATGAATGTTGAAGTTGCTGCAAAATTAGACTGATGCACAACACGTGGGGCAGTTCCATAGTAGGTCATCTTCCATAATGGCCCGTGTTTCACCAAAAAGCTATAGCTCCTTGGGAGTTGATTGAATGGCCAAGGAGTGTGATCGGTCCATAAATCAGTAACAAACACCTGCGTCATGAAATCCACATTGAGAACACAACCAGGGGAAGGAGAAGAAAGAACAGAAACTAAAAAGAACACATGTAATCTCACACCCAACAATCAGATTACTAAATTTTCCATCAATCCATCCCACAAAAGAAAATGCAAACGAAAAATATGAACACTCATTTTATACTCCAAATAAAGTTTACATCAATTAGTTCCTCAGTTATGAATGTCATAAAAAGTGTTTGACAGTTTGTTCATCAAGAAAAGAGATGGTGGCATCAGTTTATTTCCTTTCTTAAAATTATGCCCTGATACCAATCCATTTGCTCAATCAAAGTGACCCTACTGTAGTACAAAGTGGAATCATTTTGATGCCAAATCAGAAGCTCCATCAACATTCTAATTTCTCATTATTAAGGAAGAACAATGTTGATGTCATTTTCCGTAATTTAAAGTAAAGGTATCTCAACACTGACTTCCTTTTGAACAGCCAAAGTGAAGTCAAAGCATGTATTTGGTTTGTATTTTTTAATGAAAACAGAAAGATAAACATTCCAATGAACACTTTACAAAAGGTAGATGATTCTTCCTTTGAAGGAAGGCCTGTTAGCATTGTAAACTAAACCTCACTAAAAATGTGTGTTTTCTCTTAAGACAGAGAGAAGAACAATTATAAGGAGATGGAGGATAATGATCCTTCATAGAGGAGCAAGAAAACCATCAAAAGAAGAGCTATCTATAAACCATAGCTTTCCAGTCTCTCAAATATGTCTGAGAGGGGAAGTCTCTAATCAAGCTTTACACCAAATAGATGCCAAATATCTAATCCTATACCATAAAACATGCTTGTCAAAGTAGGGGAAAATATAAAAGTAACCTTGTAATCGTCCTAAAATTATTCATACATACAAAGTAACCAGTAAAAAGTTACAAAACTAGAATAAAGTTAGTTAACAGTAAAGTGAGAAAAAAGAATGATCAAAGTAGAATAGTTCTAGCCACCAATTAACCTGCTTACTGAAGCATCTTCATTTCTTCTTCTAATTAGACAAAGTAACTAAGTGCAAGGTGAAAGTGTTACGCACATGTCCATCAAAATTAGTTACAGATATCTAATCATGCACTGTTACATCGATAAGAGTGTTTGACTCAATCAATCACCCATTAAATTCAAGAAGTAAGTAACCTGGTAATGATCGCCAAATTCTTCATAGAAAGCAGCTTTGATAGCTTCAGCAGAAGCCCTATGTCCACCACCAGTGTCACTCATGAGAATCAACACCTTCTTGGGACCCACACCTTCTCCGCCATTAAACTGCAACCCTTCACCTTCCACAACACCGTTGCCACCGTCTTCCCTGACTCCATTCCCATTCCCATCGTCACCACTCCCAACACGCCCTCCATTCCCATCACCACTTCCATTGCCATTGGGGTCTCGGAAGGAACCAATCCTCAACGAAGCGAAGCCAATCGGAACCCTATCGCAGTAGAACGTAACCGCACGGTTGAAGTCGTTGACGAAGGTAGCGAAGGCGAAAGCCCTGACCTTCAAAACGGTGCGCTTTGGCGCACGTGCGTTGAAGTGGAGGAAGGAAGAAGAGGAGAAAGTGTCTGGTCCAGGGAGAGTGGAATTGAAGGTGAAGCGATAGATTTGGGTTCCTAGATCGAAGAGAGAACGTTGTTCGTGGTTAACACTAGCCGGATTATGCATGATAAATAGTAAAAGTGTGAGTGAATGTTTCTATTTTAGGATAATGTTACAGATTGAGAGGGGGAGGATTAATACTTAATAGGTTGCAGAGGGAAAACTGTTACTCTTTGTTGGAGAAAGACAGGAAGTGAGAGTGGGGGTTTTGTTGGTTCATGCCATTTTCTCCACTTCACTATTTCCTTCTTATTGGCTCCTCCAAGTGGGTTGCTAATGCTACCATGTGAATGTGATGTATATTTTGAATCCTCGTTGAAATGGAAACATTCTCTCATTTTTCTCATTAATAATTACTCTTTTTCCATTATAAATTTCTCTCTTTTTAAATATTTTTGGACTTTTTGAGATAATGTGATAGAGATTGAATATTGGTATTCAGTATTATATTTATTTGTTTAGAGATTGATATTAAAATTTTAATTTTTGTTGTCAAAATTTGTATTTTAATACTTTTAAAAAATTGAGATACATAAACTAAAATTTTTGACAATAAGAACTGAAATTTTAATAATATTATATAACTAAAATACTCATATTTTAATTAATTAATTTTAACTTTATTTTTTGTATAAATTAAATTAGGGCTTTATTTTTAATAATTTTTCACTCCTTTATCTTCTCATTTCTTTCTTGAAGATATAAATTATTAATTCTAAATTCAAAATCTTAAACATTAAGTTTAAATTCTATATCTTAAATTATAAATTTTGAATCTTAAATTTTAAATTTAAATAATTTTATATTTAAATATTTCATGTAAAAATATTTTTTTATTTATCAATTATATTTGAATATAACAATATAAAAATACTTTTTGTTTATTTATCATGTGAAAATATTTTTTTAAAGAAAACAGATTTTTTTAAAAAATATATAAATTATAACTTCTCGAAAAATAAAATTTTATTTTTTTAGTATTTTTGATTTGACTACTAAAAATTTGATAAACACAAATTTTTTTTATCAACTTAATGACACTCAAACAAATCCTAAATCCAAGTCATTAATATAAAATACAATAAATCAAGAACTAAGATTTATTTAATTAATAAGTAGTGTGTCACTCTTACTTAATAAAGAGTGTTTAAAAATGAACCTTAATTTTGATACGTTATTCTAAATAATTTTATGTATTTGCATGAATTTTATTAAATAACATATTTAAAAACTAATTTCTTTTGTATTCGTATTTTGTGTTAATAAATTAATGTTAAAGAAATAGTGTATTTGAAAATTGCAAGTTAAGACGTGAAATTAATTTAATAATATTCTCCCTCTATTTGCTATTTATACTTCTTTTCCAAACAACCCAAATCAATAACTCCTAATAATTGTCTGAAAAGTTTTGATTTATAAAATTACAGCAGTCGAGTCATGTGAAGTGAATGCCAAGCAAATACACAACTCGACTCATCACAGAACTGAGCAAAATCACAAAAAAAGAGTAATATTATACTTATACATCCAAATTTTTTTATGAGTTAAGTCTAACCAAATTAAATAATAAGACTTGGAGTAATACTATTTATTACTGAATTTTGTTAATATTAGATTAATTTAATTGGACTTGATTAACAAAAACACTTGGATAGTTGGATGCGTAGCATTATTCCGAAAAAATTGTGTGATAAATTGTTTGTTGATTTAGAATGTAAACATAAAACTTTCTTATTCTCTACAGCTAAATTTTCATTTTTGTATACCAGTAGTAGTTTGAACTTTTTACCAGTATTTAGATCTTATTGTCATAAATTAACTATTTGATTTGAGGTTGTCTCTTTTAAGAGTTCAGTTTTATTCACATACTATATTATCCTCATTTAATTATATTATGAATCACAATATTTTTCACTTTTAGTATATATTTTTTAATACTCTTTTCTTTATCAATCCAATTGCAAAAGATTTAAAATATAAGAGATCAAATTTAATATGAAAACATAAAAGGCTGAATTGAGAGGGAAAAAGAAAAAAGAAACTGGGAAGACAAAATTAAGAGAAAAAAGTAAAAAATGAAAATAAAAATATCAGGAGCATTTTTATGAGTGATTTTGTTTCAGTTACAAGATTCAAAAGTAACTTAAATTTTGTTGGTATTCTTAATTAGTCATCTAGATTTATCCATGGAGGATAGCAAGAATCCATTTCATCTAAACATTGACACTTTTGAGGAAATGAGAGCAATGGCAACTATTGCAAGTTTGGTGGCAATAATATCCAACATCCATACAGTTGCATGTGAGAGGCATTGACTCTATGCAAAAACAATGATCACAACACATAAAAGATTTAGATTTGACAAAGTGATTGCCGCCTCCATTTGAATGCAGCACCTTCTTGAAGGAGACCGGAATTGGATCAAAGCAAGCATCAACAATGACAATGATTCCTAAGTAATAGAATAATCACAACTACTTTCATTACCATCTTGTATTTCAACTCCATCTCTCTAGTTTCTTTTTCCTATCTAATTTGTAAGCTAACTAATATTTTTTAAATTTCATGTCTGGACATGAGAAGGCATTCAAATACATAGGTCTAATTTATGAGCAATTTTGAAGAAGTGGAACTAACTGAGATTGGCTTGGTTGAGACTTGAGAGTGCACACCAAATAGCATGTGAGTAGGTAGCACATTATTCCACAATATCTACACAACTCCATTGCAAAATGTATCTTGCATCTTCAATTTAGCTGTTAAGCAAATCCATCAGTCAAAAGGAATTATACAAAATAGTACCTTAAAAGTATCCATCATGGCCTTTCAATAACATGAAATGTTATTTACACACATATTTATATATGAAAATGTATTCTACATACATTATATATGTTACCTTTTAATGGTTATGGAAATGGAAGATAGTTGGCATTGGTGGGAAGAACAGTAATGTAGAGAGTAGAAAGAGAAAAAAGAGAAGAATAAGTGATTTTTCCAGTTTACTGATAAAAAAAGTGAATCTAATTGACAGCTTGGTAGCCAAGATAGACAACTATTCGAATGCTTAAAATTTTATCAAAGAAAGAGGTGCTAGGGACTACAGATGAGGAAACAATTTCAGCAACAAGAGTAGTCAATGCACTAAGTTCTCTTCCAAATGATTGGGAGAACTCTGTTTGGGAAAGAAGCATGCGATTGTGAACAAGGCACACCATGTTAGAATTCATTTTCATGCACAACTTGTAGGATAATATATCATGTAAACAATATTCATAAGAAGATGCATACTCTACCCTTAAGTTCTTGTTTTCTTGTTATCAAACTGAAATATATAAGCACAACACTAGCATGAAAATGATATGCTATCATCATCACCACAAAAGAGAAATACATATGTGCCAAACATAAAAAGACAATTATCTAAACCATATTTAAGATTACATGAATGAATTTTACTTTCTCAAAAATTAGAACCATTTTTCCTAGAAGAAAGAATGGCCTTACCACACTGAAATGCAAGATGTATTGGATCTCCAACGAAGGGAAGTGATAACATAGCACCATGGGCACAACTTTTAAGCTTGGAGTAGTAACTAATATCACAAATTCGTCTCATTTTGTTGTATTCCACGCTCAACAAGTTGCAACATAAGGTTATCAGCCTCAACCAACTTTCCATCAGACATTAGCTTCTTGCTCACTTTCTGACATAACTTCAAATCAGGAACCAAATTACGGCTGAACATTCTAGAAGCCACTCGATTTGCAGATAGAGGAAGCCCTTTAGTCAGATAGCTTTCAATGAGCACATGGCATGTATTAGCATCAAGGTTTGATGCTGTTCTCAAAACCTTCCCCAGAAGTTTCTCAGCTTCCTCGGGTTTCCCAAAAGCACAAAGTTTCTCAATTACTTGATTGTATAATGTTCTTAATGGCTTCCTAACAAGCATTTTTTCCAATAGTTTCAACATATCATTCACTTGCTCCCATTTACAATAATGGTGGATGACTGTCCTATATGTTACCGGAGTAGGATCCAAACCTTTGCCCAGCATCTTCATTATTAACTCAGCAGCCTCGTCCAATCTACCTTTCCTCCCCAATGCATCAAACAATGTTGTAAATGTGACAACATCAGGATGTTTGTTGATTAAGTACATGTCTTCTAGCACTGATAGAGCAGCTTCCAAGTCACCAATCTGACAAAAACCGTGAATTACAGTAGTAAAGTTTACGACATTGATGGCACAGCCCTTATTCAGGCATTCTTCTAAAAATCTTTTAGCTTCAACTACTTCCTGATTTTGACACAGGGACTGTATTAGCAGGTTAATTTCAACTGGAGTTGGAAAAAATCCCTTTCCAACCATTTGCCTAACCAAATCACAAGCTGCAGACAAGTTTCCTTCCCTACGAAAACCATGCATCACAACACTGTAACTTATGGCATTTGGCGTCCACCAATGCTCCTCACTTACATTCAGCATCTCCCTTGCCTCTAACGATTTCCCATTGTGGCACAGGCCATTTAACAAAGCTGTGTATGAAACGGTATTTGGCTTGCACCCATGTTTGTACATCTGCTGCAGCATCTTTTTCGCTTCATCTATCTTCCCCATGCGACAAAATCCATCAATAATAGCAGTATATGTCACAACATCAGGAATACAGCCCTTCGAGTACATCTCGTTCACTAAACTCTTCGTCTCATCTATTTTGCCCTTCTTACAAAAGGAGTTAACTACTGCACTATACCCAACCTTATCAATGTGGAAGCCCTTATCTTCTGCTTCTCTTAAGTAAGCCAAAGCATCATCTGCATGTCCATGCTTGGATAGCGTGTGAATAAGTGTATCATATGTAATCTGATCCGGAATTAATTTACTATTCACCACCATTTTCTCCATCAACAGCTTCACTTCTTCAATTCTTTTCTCCTTGCAGAGAAAAGCCATCACAGTATAATAACTAACCTTGTCAGGGGGACATCCCTTGGATGGCATTTCCATAATAAGCTCCAATGCATCCTCAACCCGATTCAGATCACAGTAACCCTTGATCAAGCAGTTATAAGTGACAACATTGGGTTTGATTCCAACCAGTTCCATTCGATTCAAGAATCTCAGTGCCTTCTCCAATTTGTTGCCCTTAACTAAAACATAGATAGCAGTGTTACATATAGATAAATTAGGTTCAACTCCAGCTTTCTGCATCACGGTCAAAACTTGCATGGCATGCCTCAACATGCCTGCTCGACTATAAGACACCATCACATAGCCAAAAGCTTCAGGAGAACATTTGATTCCACGGCGCATCATAAGCTTAAGAATCCGCTTAGCACCCTGGCACAATTTAGTCTTGCTAAGCACATCTAACAATGTATAGTAGACAATAGCATTGTGTTTGTAGCGCCACTGCCGATCAGCCCAATAGAAGAAATTCAAAGCAATCCGTTCATCTTCTTGAGAGCGTAAGACAGCACAAACATGTGGGGGCTTCAATCTTCTCAATAAGTACCTCAAATATCCTTCAAGTCTAGGGTTCCAAGCTGACCTATATGTAATCAACCTACAAACTTCCTTAACCAATGGATGCCTGAATTCATGTTCATCAATTTCAACTCTACCAATACTCTCTCCATATGCATGATTGTCGTTGCCATTAGAGGAGCTCATAAACTCAAGACTCTCATCATCACCATTACCAGAACCTTTTCCATCACCATCACCATCTTCTTCCTCTTCATCATCACTCAGTGTATCAAGACTACCAAAATTGAAGTTCTGACCTTTACTCGCATCATCATCGGCAGTAACACGCAATTCCCCTGGAAACCTAGAACTATGATTTTCACGTTTACCCTGACCTTGAGCCCCAAAATCAGAAACAGAACTTTTTGCAGGCAATGATGAAGAGCACAGATTCAGATCAACACAACATAAAGAGTAATCATAGAAATAGCTCAAGAATCTATATTGTAAACCCTTTCGCAATGGATTAAAGCTCAGTGCCATAAGGTGCAGGAAGGTAATGTTTTTCACAGCATGAAGAATACAAAAGGAACTTTGATTCAATTATGAAGAAGTGCAAGTACCTGCATTTTTTAATTGAAAAGGATTGGTTGGTGCGATTCTCAATTAATGGAAGCTTTGGATAAAATAGAGGGAGGAATCAGAGATGGAATATGAGCCTGCGACTGTGGTGTTGTCTTTCTGTGCTGGGCTCACTGCTCATGATGACACCTAAACAACATCGTTAATTGCTGGGATTTCGAAGTACATCCCTCTAAAATCAGCTGCAAATTAAAAAAAAAAAACTACTCTAAGAAGAGACTCATAAGCAACATAAACAGTAGGGTGACTATGCCCCAACTTAACCAATCCATCAGCACAAGTATTTGACGTGAATGCAAGTTAAGGACCGACCTTTTTTCATCAACTTCTGAATGGCAGCAACAAGGGGCACGGATGAATGAGAATCACTAGCACCGTTGTGACAGAAGTCCAAAGCGGTTTCTGGATCGACTTCAAGCTGAACCTTGTTAAACCCACGATTTAATTTAATTTGAAATGAATTGAAAATGAAGTATTATTATACAAATTTGTTATGTAAAATAAGAATTAATTTGATTTAAAATTGAGAATAATTTGATTTTATATCTTTATTATTTATTTACCATACAATTTTTTATCACCACTAATAACCATATACTACTGAGCCACTGGATTTTTGGTTCAATCGGTGGGTTACGGGTTGAATCGATCTTATTTAAATAAAAATATAAAACAGCTGAAATCTTAAAATTAAAATTTGAAATGCATGTCTTAACTAACATTTGAACAATAGTCACTTAGTCAGTACTACTATAATATATCTTAATTTAACACAATAATAACAATATATAAACTATGTCTAATGAGTAATTTCAAAATCTAGGTATCTATCTTCATATAATGTTTTTGGGATGATGGTGTCTCTGATGAAGCCATCTTAAAATCCCATAAAAGAAAAGAATTCAATCAACTAAGTAACTAATAGTAAAACAAACCAGCATCTCCTATTCTGGTATTTAGCTTTAATGACTCTAGATAAGAGTTTCTCACTATTTTCAGCAACAAAGAGACCAGTTGAGCTTAGCTAAAGACCAAGTTTTACGGTTGGAAGATCATAGGCGGGCATTTGAGCTCCGCACCCGATGGTTCTCTTGGATTAGGGCCTCTAACTTCACCCTAGACGACTGAACTCCTGGACTTCATTCTACTGCTGTAGGCTCTCGTAAGTCAATATCAAGATCTCTTCCTAACGGCCTAATAAAAAGTCTTAATCTCAGGCCGTAATGCTCATACCATATCATACAAAGGTGGAAACCCGTTAGTGAGCTGCTTCGGTCTATCCCTTCACCAACTGGCAGAAGCTCGTTTTGATTGGCAGAAATATCGACATGATAAAATAGCGGAACGACTGTCGCTACTCCTAGTAGGAGAAGGACAAAGAACAGAGGAAAGAGACATAGGATAGACGAAAGATGGAGAGAAAGAGTATAATCCATTTTGAACCCCTCGCCAGAACGGAGGTCGGAAAAAGGCATAAACTGTCCGTAGAACTTATAAAAAAGAGATGGTTGTGGGGCGAAGTAGTCTTGTGTACTCATATAAAATAGCGTGAGAGAAAGAGATCTATAGTCGGTCTCTTTCAAAGCAAAGAACAAAGGACCTTCGAGGATGAAGGAGAAGCGTTCCTGCCTATCGGAAGTGATCATAGAATCATATGTGGCACCGGATCCACCGTTGGCACTAGAGAGTTTCCCGAAGAACTGAATTCTGATAATAGTATACAAACAAGAACACCTACCTCAGCTTCTCCTATGGCTATTTGGATAAAGAAAGACGGATAATGCAAAGATCATCTATAAAAAAAATTCATAAGAGAAGAAAGTGGTTAACCTATTGGGAACTTGGGCTCTAGAGGATAAAAGTTTCTCTTTATAAGAATACCTTAGCAGTCCAAGGGCTATTCCTGATCTTTCCTTTGAACTAAATTCTTATTTATAATAACTTACCTCTGAACTTCACTGTCGTAGCGGCAGCGTACTGAGCTGAAGAAGGGTCGACCTTCTCGCTCGAATGAACTCGTTTGGTTCTGTTTTGCTTATAGAATCGGGATCAGAGAAACAACAATCAACAATCAACAAAATTCATAATCAGTGAAAGCAATTCAACAATTAACAAAGCCACTGCATATTCAACAATTAAACCATATTCATAATCAGCAAAACCCCTGCACATTCATATTCATAAACCAATTTAGAAATCAATTCAACATTTCAATTCAACCACTGCCACATTTATTTCTAATCCGCTCATAAACCAATCAACAATAAAATTCACAGCACTAACATCAATGAATCAACCTGAAAAAAACTGTAAAAAAAATTAAATGCTCACCTGATGTTGCAGAGGCAGAAGATGGACGAGGAGCAGCAGTTCAGGCAGCAACAACCACGGAAGAGAGGCGAGGGGGGGACGGAGGCGCGGCCCGGCGAGACGCGAGCACTCACCAGGAAGCACAGCTGCAGGAAGAGAGGCAAGATGCGAAAAGTGGAGCACACCAGACGATGGGTGCTGTGATGGCGGAAGACGACGACACGCTGCAGGGCTGCAGGAAGCACAGCTCGAGCACTCACCGGCGGAGGCGCGGCGAGACGCGAGCGGCCGAGCAAACAGCACAGACGGAGGAGGGAGGCGAGACGCGACTCGTGACCACACGATGCGGAGTATCCGGCGAGAGGCACGACGACGGCGGCGGTGAAACGAGTTGAGCTGCCAGCGCTGTGCCTGGGTGGTGTGCCGTTGTCAAAAGTACTGGGTGGGGTGAGTTCAGAACTAGCCTAGGGTGTTTTGTTTTCTTTAAACATCAAGCGACGTCGTTTTGGGGGGTTTTACCGATCTAATGTCCAGACTGGACTGGCCTAGAGGCTGGGTTGCTGTTTTTTCGATCTGACTGCCCAGGTCAGTTCAATTTTTTAAAATATGCTAATAATCATCGTCGAACCACTCAGGGCCGGCCAGCATAGTCACCTGTCGGTCAGTCAAGGTCAACTAATCCATCGCGGATTAAAGTTTCATTTAAAGGTTTACCACTAATCAATAGGTTGTTACATGCACAAAGCGAAATTCGAACCTTTGATATTTACTTAAAGAGTAAATAGACAAATTTATACATGAAAAATGGATAAATTTATACTTTTGTCCATGCCAAATTCTTTCATATATACTATTATCTATATACTCCTTATTTAAATGAACTAGTGAGCTAACCATTAAACCAATTCAAATTGATTTATGTAAAATTAATTTAACCTGTAAATGCTAATTAATACCTGCTAAAGAACTTGCCATATTTGCAAATTGCAAGTGAATTCTCCCTGTTCTATACTTGTGCTCTCAACACTATTTTTGTTGTTGAAATAGCATTTTATATAGAAGAATGTTAGAAAGGACTGACAGAATTTTTTATTTTTGACCAACAGTTATCCAACTTTATTTCAACATATTGGCTAAAAATATGTTGTTTGATTACAAAACTAAAGGAATTAAAATGCTGGCCAAAAACCTTTTTTTTTGTTTAAAATTTCATTACTACATAAGTACATATAGTATCCAAAGTCTTACATAATGCATTGTCTAATATGAGGTCAACTCTTAGATCCAATTATTTTCAGTGATTTTGATTTGATTTCTACAAAATGACCCAGTAAAAAAATAATGCTGGATTCAACTCATCCCAACCCCACCACGTACACCTCTACATCTCTATTCGGGTAAAATCAAGTTTCAGATTATGGTGCTTGCAAAACAGGACTTGAGTCGATTTTATTGCTGTTGCTGTTGCTGCTCATATATCTGCATATAAGCTTCTGAAAGTGCAACCAAATGAGGAAGTGTTTCTGAGACGTGCAAATCCTGCATCTCGTACCTATTTTATATTTAAAAAAAAAAGAAAAGAAATAAAATTAAGATATTAATTCCTATTATTGAAACAGAAATTCAGATTGATGAATTTGAGTTCTAAAGGATAAATAGACTGATTAATGTTGTCTCTAGCCAAGAAACCAAACTTACCATAGTTCTTCTGATTTGCGTTGAACAAATACCCTATAGAAACCTTCACCAGGTTTGCCATCATGGACGACATTGGCGATTAAATCATATTTAGATCGCAATTTCTCATTTTCTTTCGGCGTTGGCAAGGGAATGTAGTCCTTCAACTCCAGGTTCTTAACAGGAAAGTTGACTGAAACGAGAATTCTTATTATGAACTTGGAATAAGCATGCTGGCATCAACTAGAACAAAATTACAGTAAGTAAATTCTTACCTAAAGTGGGATTTTTCTCCACAAAAAAATTGTTCTTAGTAAATCGACGCATGTGAATAATGATATATTTAGGCAATTTGGTAACCCGATACCGCATTCTTGCTATGTGAGGACGAACCACCTCTGTAACAGTCTCCCCATCAAACTTCTTTAGAATGTTAAAGAGAGGAACCTATATAGCAAACTTTGTTAGCACGAGAGACAGAGTGCTTGAGAACCCGGTCAGTGAAAACAGGAGAACATAAGTTACATAACATAAACTGTAGCTGTATTACAGCATAAGCAAAATCATTTTTAAGTAAATATCATAAACTGCTGCTTTCATTTACTTTTTTTGAAGGGAAAAATTTTTCTGGTCTCCCTTGAATGGTGTAGTGAAATTCTTCGTTACCCCCCTTCTTTGTCCAGGTTATGTTGACCTCGAAGGTTATTGTTATTATATCTACAGGAGTGTTTAGTGTTATATATATACGCACAGGAGATGTAAATGTTTGCTTTAGAAGGAAGGTTAAATTTCGCCAAACCTCAGGGGAGATGAGTGTAATTTGCACCTTGTTTTCAGAAAAAAATGTTAATAAGCAACAAGCTACAAGGTTTCACACTATCCTTCTAACACCTTCTAACAGTGTAACCACAATATTTCTTTCCCCATCCTTGTATGTCTCCCAGCAAGAGTTATGATTCAAACTACAACCACCTAAATGAAAATTATTTTCATGACAATATTTCAATGCACAAAGCAAAGTAAGAGAGTTAAGTGAAGCAGTACCTGGGGTATTATATTTTTCTCCATCACATCTTTGAAAAGTGGAGGCGGTGGCAAATCCAATCCTAGCATTAGAAATGGCATCTTGGAAGTTTCTTTGACGAATGCATCTCTCTCTGTAGCACCATCTGAATTTTTCTCATTCTTGTTTAGGTCCTCACCGTTTTCTTTCTTATCGGTGATCCCTTTGTTAGGAATCTCTTTTACAACCTCAAGTTCGCCCTATTTAAAAATGAAATGCCACTTCAGTAGATATTTTTCTTTTGTTTAAAAAAAAAAACATTTTTTCTTTAATATTTGAACTTAGGTAGATAGTTGCAGCTAGCAGCAACATTCAACCGAAAGATAAGAAAATAAGAGCAATAAGAAAGTACCTGAAAGCAATCGTAAATTATGCTGGTATTCTTCTTCGAAGAGTTAAGATCTGCATGTAGCGTATTAAGAAGCCACGACATGAACTCAACTGGGTCAGATTGAGCTCCTATCCGAAACCGTTTCTTACTGGCTTTCATCACTGCCTGTAGAAACTCATGCGGGCTGACCTGTTGGCACGGATAAATACAGAGATAAGCATTAAATTATAAAAGTCACATGTAGGTAATGAGTATGTCTAAAACAAACCTGTCCTTTAAAGTTTCGTGAATGCCAGATCTTTCTCGTCAGTTCGCCAAATCGATGAACAAGTGGGGATTTGCAGTGTTGATAGTTCTCAGGTATAAGGAAAAAATTCCGCAAGGGGGTAACTCTCATTAAGGACTGGATTGTTACATTCACAAAATCAGTCTCCTTAATATTATTGAGTCCCACCTGAAATCATTTCATAATGGATTAGATAAATCCAATGAACAATGCAAATTTTATTGTTATAATATATAAGCAAGACAAGGTATACCATTCCAGGAAGGTAACTAGAACCATCAAGTGCCCTAGACCACTGCTTATTTTTGTCAAGTTGCTCAACATCCTTTGGAGTAAACCTGCAGGCAGAGAACCATATAAATGCACTTAGATGAGTTCTAGTATTTAATCTTAACTAGAATTTGTAATCACTAGATGAAGAAAGATTGGTATCATAGAGAATAATCACTAAAAATTTAGTTTTAATACAATTCTTAATATTAGATAATTGGGGTTTAATCTTTTACAGGAACTATGAGCATCACAGAACTATCATGTTACAAACAGGATGGCACATCCACAGGCAGAAGAACCTAAGTACATGGTAAAGTTCATTAAGCAAAAAACTATGAAGTGTATACAATAAATAGAGAGTCCATAAAGACACAAATAGAAAGACCTAATAAATAACAACATGCATCTGATATTGGAATTTTTCATAGCATCAGTTTTGACCTTCAGAATGGGAAACAAAAAACCTCCTCTTCCTTTTTTATTTTTTTTCCCGGCAGGCAATAGCCATTAGCCAATGACATCATAAATAAAAATCTGTTCTCAAATAACTGTCCTGGTTATGTGATATCTCGTTTTAAATTTCCGTTGTTTCTGCTTACAGCGACGCTTATCCACTATATAGAAATCGTGTGTGATTAACGGTCTTTCGATTTTAATTCCTTTCACGGGCTCCTAGTTATACTATTATCCTTCTCCATATGTATATATATTTCTCTATGTAATATGTAATTAAATGTCATAATGCCTCACCACCTCTGATTTACGACTTAAGCGTAAAATTTGGTATGGTAGGGTGTTACATTATGGTTTCAAGAGTTCCAAAATAAAACATATTAGACTAACCTTGGATTAAGGACATTACGAATGTCATCCAATGAAGGATCATTAATTTCATATCCATCGGGTAGACAGTAGACTTTCTCAGTTCGGAGATTGATATAAACATGATGTCCTGCTTCAAGGCTGTGTGTATAGGCATGAGAACTTTTACCCCTGCCTTGGTAATACTTCCCACAAACTAAGCACGCATACACATTCAAATTCGACAAAGAGACAGAACAGAACTTCTCAAAGTCAAAATCCAAAACCTGCACAACATCATCATAGTTCAGAATCTCAGATATGATATGCATACAAAAGAATGACTGCCTATACAAAAGAACAGGATAAGCTGAATACCTGTCTATTAACAGTATCAAGGTAAGGACAGTCCTTCCGAACCTCAATTTGTCGACTGCGTCTTCCACCATATAATGGTTCGCTGGAATCATCGTCATCACTATCACTATCACCCAGCTCTTCATATCCATTCCCATTTTTCTGGGACCCGTCATTCCTCCTCTCATTAGTAGAAAGCCTTCCCTTTCTATCATAATATTCCTCCTCATCAATGTCGGCATAATTATTGGCCAACCCAGAAAGAGGGTTTGCAATGGAAGCAGCAGCAGAAGGAGTAGAAGACTCCTCATCCTTTCTCTGCCTTTTAGCCTCTGCATCAAGCTCTTCCTCCCCTAACCTCTTGTTTGTTTCCCTTTCCCGGTTTGAAGCCATGTTATGTTCACTTCACCAATCCCCCTACCTGAGAAAAATAAATATATCTTTACTAAAACGGGAGAAAATGTAAGGCCTGTGCTATCTAATGCAATGATTTTAGCATAATTCTACATCGACAATTTCTATTCTATGTGAAAATTTGTGTTATTGCATTCGAAAAATTCCAAATATTTCAGCACAACGCAAGACTTTTAACAGCGGATGTGTGTGAGTGAATACCTGATCAATATGATTAGGGTTTAGGGGAGCTAGGAGCTTCACTGTAGATTTGGAAAGTACCAGCTTCAGAACGGTCGATAGATCGACGGTGGCAACACGGAAGAGAAGCTTCTGGAGGCGCGACTATGACGACGAACGGCAGAGGGCAGAGGGCGGAGGGCGGAGGGCGGAGGGAGGTTATGTGTTAAAAACTGTCAGTGTCAATGGGTTAGATACGAAATGACGAGAAACATTTTGAATGTGGGTTGTCGGTTTTAAATGGGCTAAAGGCCCAAAATAAAAACAAGAGCTAGCGTTTTTTGGTCTCCTAACAAATAAATCTTACTCCTCCTGCCCAAAAAAAAACTCCTACAAAATTGAATACCAAAAAAGAGTGAATGAAAATTATGATAAAGGCCCTTACTAAAAAAATATATATATTAAAAACCAGCGACAAACTTTTAAATATAACTCCAATCTGCAAATGATTAGTCATTAAATACAGTTTCAATCTGTAAAAAATTAGTCTTTGGCCTGTCGGATTAGGAGAAACTGTAGAAAACCAAAAAAATTATGTAAAAACAAATTTGATTTGGCTTATTGTTCACTTAAACAAGTATCGAAAATTTAAATATCATCTCATGCATGCAGTAATTCATTAATTCATTAATTCATTAATTCACCAAAACAGTATGAAAAGGCTTAATTCCACCACGAGTGAAGTTATTTGCCTGGTTTGTGCTGATAGGAAGAGTGAATACCAAAGAAAGATTGTTTAGGCTATGTATTATTAGTAATGGTGATAACAGGTGTGTTTTGTGTAAAAAAGATGTTGAACATATCTATCACTTGTTTCTTGGTTGTGAGTTTACCTGGCAGGTGTGGTGTGATTGGCTATCTGACTTTGGGAGGTTGTGGTCTATTCCGGAGTCACTGAAATAACATTTTGAAAAGTTGGACAAGAGTTGTTAACAGGAAAGAGGAGTAGAACAAGTGGCTTATATGTTTCTTTGCATTTATTTGAAATATGTGGTTAGAAAGGTACGGGCGGATCTTTAATAACAAAGAATCCGAAATACAAGAGGTGTTTCACAGATCCTTGACCAATTACAAAGAATGGTGTAATTTAGATCTATTTTGTTGTTGATGGCGATGTCGGAGATAACACTAGAGATTGTTTCAGACTTTTATTCTTTGCTTGTTGTTGATTGAGTCTCTGGTTGAAACTTTGTCACTTCACTTTATTGTGTTGAACTCTTATTTTAAAAAAGATGACAAACAAACCTTTAGATCGAATTATATGAAAAACATTGTATCAATTCTTAGTAGTCACTACACCCACTAACTACTACTAGAAAGTAGAAACTATTAGCATATTTTTATTCTCTCTTAATTTTAATTTATTTTCAACAAGAACAAATTAAATAAATTTATGGATAAATAACAACTTACTGTTTATAAATTTTTAAAATTTAGATCTTCTAAAATTAAATTTTATTTGAGAGAAAAAAAATAAAATTTTTTATTTTTAAATAATTTTTTATATTTTTTTATCTCATTTACAAAATAAATAATAAAAAATTACGTTTTATCTTTTAAAATAAAATTCAAAATTTAGAGAATTCAAATCCAAATTTTGTATTGATTTTTTTATATATAATTAATTTGAATAAAACATAATCTAAAACAAAAACGCCCAATCTATACAATTTTTTCTTCTATTTTGAACCCTTTTTTTATGGGTGGGTCCCAACTTCAATTATTATAAATATCTTATTAGTCCTTGGCCTTGTGCTTGTGCATATCTTTGTCTCTGCTGCCTCCAGAACCAATGGATTCTAAGTTGCCTTTACACCACAGGAAAACACAAAAAACCATGACCTGCTACCTTGTATTTTGACCATTAAATTGATTCAAGGTCTTCTTTTTCTATGTTCTCTTTTCCCTTCTCGATATCTATCCAAGAAGAAGAAACACGAAAATGGCTACTTCTGCATCTTGTAGTAGTACTGAATCAGCACTCATGACAAAAACATTGCAGGGTAGTAGAAGAAGGTTCAGAGCACCAATTGGTTTCAGAGTTTCTATGCCACGTAAACTAAAGCTATTCACTAGAATCCGAGCTTCTTTGGTGGACTCATCTGATTTTGTTAGTCGCATGGAAAAAACCTGGTTAATCTCCCAGGTACGTTTCAAATTCTTGTTTCCATCATGTGCTGCTGATGATGATAACATTAAATTAATAAATCTCATATTCTTTATTTTTTGCACGAAATTTCTAAGTTGGTATGCTTCTGATAAATTAATGATGAATTCTATTTACATGGTTC
Source organism: Arachis hypogaea (assembly GCF_003086295.3). Taxonomy (NCBI): domain Eukaryota; kingdom Viridiplantae; phylum Streptophyta; class Magnoliopsida; order Fabales; family Fabaceae; genus Arachis; species Arachis hypogaea. Next base: position 146,170,603 of record NC_092051.1, on the reverse strand, counting down.
AATTAATTAACTTATCAAATGAGTCAATGCTTGTCTAATCTCCAAAATGTTGTTTCAATATGACTTATCCCTTTACAAACCTTTTGCTTCACCCATTTATTATATATCATGTTTATTTTATTTTATTTGATTGATTTTGTATCATGTTTATAATGATACTATTACATATCATGGTCTTTCAAGTTTTTCTCTGCCTTTTGCCGCCTGTCAATCTTCCATCTGATTCACCCTCCGAGAATTGGATTCTCTGCAAACCTTTTTCTTACACGTCCAAATCACATGAGATGAGATTCTACTATCCAATAATGAATGTGCCAATTTTATTAAATCGGACAGGTATTATTAGATGGAGGGAATAATAAAACTGCACAAGTCCCTTGGCCTAATATGCTGGTATTGTGTAATTATAAATTATGATAGTCATAGTGGTATCAATGGTTACATCAGCTATGACTTCAAAACAGCTCAGCTGAAGACAAGTACAAAGGAGAAGGAATGAAGAAAACTAGCAAGGATTTTAATGTTCTAGAATATAAATTTAGTTACCTTTTTCTTATAGCTCCATGTTGGTCATTGTTCTCAAAAACTCCTGATGTTTGCAGCAACCACGGCCAATTGTTTGTTCGTCTTGCAACTCAAAGGGGCATACTGAATGCAAATGGTGTGGAGGTACTGGTTTCTTCATTATTGGTGACAAAATGCTCTGTGAAGTTCCATCGAAAAATACCAGCTGTATTATTTGCAATGGCAAGGTACCTCCATGCTCAAAACTTAATTGTTTAGATCCTTAGCACTTCAATTTAGAAGAAGACTCATCATGCCATTACTTTGTCATACTTTTTCAGGGATCCATGTGTTGTTCTAATTGTCAAGGAACCGGCTTTCGCGCAAAGTGGTTGGAAGAACCTCCAACTTCAAAGTAGCAAAGATACCATGGACAATTATGATGCAAAGGATTGGACTTAATTATACATAGTAATCTACTCGCTGATGATTCAAAGTGCATTGAAGTGGTTTCAAAACAGGCATACAACATTAAGTTGTGAGATAACAAAGTAATACATCATTAACATGTGTCTATGTTTCATGTCAAGAGGATTGTATAACTAACTTATAAGAGATGCAGCTAAGCTTCAACAACAGATTATATCTGCAGTGAAAACCATATTGTTCTGCTGCTTTTGTTTTGAATTATATAATGTCTTTTACATGTTATTGTTTCTTTTTTTTTTCTGTCTAATTCTGATTGAACTATCAGAATTTGAGTCCTATTACTAGACACAAACCTGAGCTGACTGGCACTTACATATAGTTCTAGCGGGAGATCTTGCCATGTAACAAGATTCTGTTTCCCTGAATAAGCTTTCCAACCTGTTGCACATTGGTGGCATTCTTGCCTTGGTTGCTAATTTTACTTTGTTTTCATATTTTTCTATCCCAGAAAAAAGGATATTTTAAAAAAAAGAAAAAGAAAAAGAAAAATGAGAATAATCAATTTAACGAAAATTGTACATGTTGCAAACATAATTGTTTTCATGTCTATAATTCCAATCCTTCACAAAGTAAGGAGTAACAACTCTGGACCAGAGTTCTATTGATACTACAACACAAGGTTGGAGTTTGACATAAATTGCGACATCTACAACCTTCATGAAAGCTGTTCAATTACTTTGAACTATTGCTGAGAAGAGCAGTTTGTTTAGATCTCCAGAATCAGCATCATGTGTTTCATCCCCTGCATCAACGCATACATGGTTACTGAGACATTTGTTTAATGCACTCATGATTTCGGAAGTAACATGCAAAAAAAATATTTAAGATCACATTATGATAAGAAAAGGTGACAACTGTTATAAATATATTAACAAGAACATAAAACTTGTCACTAATCATCTCTTCTAAAAGCTTAAGTAGCTACAGAGGTCAGAGATACAACTAAGTGACATCATATATTAACATGAGAAGAAATAAGTAGGGCAAGCAGGACGAAGTTAATTGTAGGGGTGTGCAAGGCTCGGATATATTTCAAAGTCCAAACTGCATCTAAATTGCAACCATCTTTTTGCGGTTTAGAAACCAAATTGCATCCACTTTTTATGAGGCAAACTGGTATGCATGCAACATCGCAAAAGAGAGGCAAAAAAATTCTGAACACATGACTTATGCAGTTCTGCAGTTGATGAGTTAAAAATAATTGCGATAAGAAGAGATAAACATAAGTGCATGAGAACTTGAATGAGTGTCTTGACAACTGCTACAGTAGTAGTAGTACGGACTAGGAGAACACCAATTCCTTCGGAGAAAGCTCAAATTGTTCCTTCTTGTGGCTCAGGAACAACTGTCTCGCAAACCTTGAGCCAGAAGTGGTAACACATATTTAGACTTAAGACTCGATCATTTACTCGAACCCAAACCCAAACCCCATTCTATATTTCTCTCCCTTTTCTGTTCTTGCACACTGGACAATAGTTGCTTTTATAAATTCCATCCCTCCTAACAATTTGGAAAAAAAAAATATATACATTCAATCAAAACTTCTGTTTCGAAAACACTTTCACTGTCATCTAATAAAAATTACACATCAATATTTAAATAGGCAGTCATAAATGTCTGGAAAATTGATAAACCAAAAAGCCCAAGAAATACCTTACCTATTTTGGATCTCACTTGCATTGTCCATTCCTCAATTATCTGCACAATCAGTTAAAACTTTGTAAAATTCATTGCAACTTGAAGCTTTAGGGACTAGAAAATCAATTTGCACTTGATTGGCTCAAGAAAAATATATTAACATGGAAAACAAAATTTACTCATTTCAACTTAAGAACATAACTCTGATCAAAATGATTTTCATTCCATTCTCTATTTTCCACCTTTCCGCTCTCCACCAACTCAATCACACGGAATCTTTGTTATGTTGGAGGCAGTGCAATATGAAAGATACCCAAGAACAACTTTGCTTGGGTAAAATACATGTAAGCAAAGCCTCATATTTCTTAAATATTGGTTGCTTGCTGGCAAATGGTGTAAACACTTGAAACACCACTTGGAAAATAGGCAACCATTGAGAATTGCAGAAGACACATACATAAATAACCATCACGCTCCACTTAGTAACCTCCAAAATGAAAAAAACTGCATTGTGAAGTGATGCTTTTTCTTCCCTTATGAAATCAAAACTATCAGGGAATGCAATGATGCATGATATTTTGAAGAACTAACAGGATAAATCTTATTGGGAAGCTAGACGAACCATTATGAAATTCTCTTTATAATACATTAATGAGAAAACTACAAGAAATTTCATCACTACATCTGTTTAGAAAAAAAAAAGGCACAATTCACAAGATGACAAGAAGAATTTCATCACTTCATCTGTTCATCGCTTTTCTTTTTCCTCTAAAAATTAAAACACACACAAAAAAGGGCAGAAAAAACAACATACAGAGAGACACAATTACCTGTTGGAAGTTAGTAAAAGCCTCATCATCTTCGCCGGTGAGGGGGATGCCCACAGATGCTTGCATGCGCTGCACTAAATTTCTGTTCTCAACCAGAGTTCTCTGAGCCTTATCAATTAAATCCTGCACAAGTGAATAAACACAATGTCACAATCTACTTCAAAAATCAAAATATCAAATATGGAACCC